>NC_139448.1:7932417-8600770 GCF_963924565.1 Ascidiella aspersa
TGGACAAAGGTGCAAATTTTTCAAATATGACACCATGAAACAAGTAGGCCTAAAAAACCTGCCGTTTTCGTTCAAAAAATTATTAAACTGTTATAAAGTCAAGATAGATTCATGAAGAAGGTGGCAAAGCGTTTTGTTCTCTATTAAACTCTTTTTATTCGAAAAATTATTTCTAATTTCAATTAATATAGCATGATTTTAAATATAGACCTCCATGGACAATGGACACCCTAAACTAATCCATTGGCCCAAGTTTGAGAATCACTGGATAAAACTCTATATCTCGGGTAGCGTTATTCAGTGTTGACGCCATATAATGAGCTGACAGCGCTCGTCTGGGCTTCATTTGCTTTATGTCTCTACGACGTCCTGAAAACGGAATTTTAATTGTTTTAACTGTTTAAACTAAGGAAAGCGCCTTTAAAATCGCATGACCTCGCTTGCGGGAGGGAGTTCTGAAATACTGCGACGCTTGCGAGGGCTTAATTTTTGTAAATCTTTGTAAACTTTGGTTTAGTGATGTTTATTAATTTCTGATTGGAGTCTATACGCGATTTTAAATGGCAGTATCGGCAATTATTCGATATTAAATTTTATTGTTCTTGCAGAACCCAAGCAATGTTTGCTTCGTTGAAAAATAAACCTTTTAACAAATAGTAAATTACCGCCGAAGGTAACTTCGCTTTTTAATGCCCAAGCGAATATTGACGTAACAACCTAAAAACAATGCATTTGCTCGTTTTGATTTCATTGATGTATTTATTGGCAGTTTTGACGTATTTTACTATCGGAACGGATAGTCCTGCTTTTCGCCCAAATTATAACGATGAAGCACCATTTAGAGCCGAGATTTAAACACCAAACTTTTAAATTTGTCTCGGATTGTTTTTTGATTAAAGCAGGGGTTCTTGAACTTTTTTTACCGCGGACCCCTAAATCTTTTTTTGCTTTGCATGGACCCCGGTAGGCAAGAAATTCTCCAAAATGATGTCATAATATGACGTCACAATACAAATAGACATTATAAGTCTGTTTATTTCGGTCCGAAAAATTTGAAAGTTAAATGGAGTCTAACTGTACATTCAGTGCAAAACCGTTTAATTTTTTATTAAAGTGTTTTCTTTGAAAAATTAATTACTTCTTAAGTATACACTAGTTCTTTAATTAGGCCTTCATGGACCCCCTAAAACTGATTCACGGACTCCCAAAGGGTCCATGGACCCCAGTTCAAAAACCCCTGGATTAAAAGAAAAGCGGTATTTTAGACCCGACCCGTGCTGATGGCAAAATGTGTGCGTTAAAACGTATGGCCATTTTTATTGTTTCATTGTTATTTTTAGGCTTGGCTCTTTATTCTAACGCACTGCTGCGAGACACTCTGAACGCCAACTTGAATTCCGCTGAGTTTTTTCCACCTGAAGTCCATCAAATTGAATTTAGATGAAATATTTGCCGTTTAATTGCCGCTTTCACATTTACCAAACCAGTGGGTTGCGCCACCTTCTATAGAAGGCGTTAATACACAAAGCACCACAGAAACATGTTTATTCATGTTTTACACAGCTTGCGCCCGTGCTGTATTTATGACAAATTTTCTCGCCCCCTTAGATGAAATGCGCAAATACGCAAAGCAGCACAGAGACAGTTCCTTTATTGTTTCACACAGTTAGCGGCCGTGCTGTATTTATGACAAATTTTCTCGCCCCCTTAGATGAAATGCGCAAATACGCAAAGCAGCACAGAGACAGTTCCTTCATTTTTTCACACAGTTAGCGGCCGTGCTGTATTTTGGCTTATTGTTATCGCTTTGCGTCAAGCATTGTCAGCTTTCCCGCGACCACCTTGCCCTTTTACTAGAAAATTCCGTTACAGTTTCACTCATTTTTGCGTAGGCGAGTTAATTTCATGCTGGCTTAATATCGTTTTTTGTGCATTGTATCATTTAGCTGTGGCTGTGATGTTTAAGTATATATTTCAACATTATCAAACCGTTTTCTTTTTTTGATAGTTCTCTATTATAACTTGGTTGTTTATGTTTTGCGAGCTATATACGTTATATTTTTCTAGAAATATTTACAAGCTGTATATTTTTTCTGGGTTCTAGTTAAACACTTGTGATGGTTCTACAGATTATTCAAGCACACTGTAAGATTGCTTCATTAACTTTACATCTCACTGGCCGTTTTCCTTATTGCGCTAACGATGGCATCATTGTGTTTATTTGGCCAAAATAAAACCTAGTCCTGCTTAAAACTGGTTTCATACGAAGATTTCTGTACAATTGCCTGGTATAGAAGATATAGTTAACTTTGTTATATTAACGCAATATAGTTAAATTAAAAAATAGTAAATTAGTTTACCGCGACTACATAACTGTGTACAAACAGTGTGTTTGAATGAATAACTCATCAGAAAACTGTGGAAACAAATCCATTCCCTTATATGTTTCACGAAAATTTCTAGTGTAAATTAACCTCAAGCCTTTCCACGGAAAAACACTACAAAGGCGACTGCTGTCCATTTTCTCAGCAATCCATTCTAGCAAAGAGAACCCGCCACCATTTCCAGGCGCTCCTGTATTTGTTGATGCAGTAACCGGCGGTCCGGTCGCATTGGCACGCAGCCCTGCTCAGCCCACTGCCCTCTGCAACAAAATTCGGACTTGAAAAAAAGGGTTGGTGTGATTTCTAAGTCGCATTGTTGTTGGGAGTTTTCGGCATGTTTTTGGCGCTGTTACGATTTGAATTCTAGCTTGAAAGGAAAATTTGTCAAAAAATAGTAGGTTTACAACTTACGGCAATAAACTCTACAGCAAACTTAGGTCTAACACCCTGTAAAAATGTGATACTTTGGGTTAAACTTTTCCAAAATTTTCCGCGAGCTTTTTATTACCAATAAATTTTTTAAACCAAGTGTAAAAAACAAATAGGTGAAGTTAGGAGTTAGTTAAGTCCTGTTAACATCTGTGTGAAGTCCTCATTTTTTAATCGTAACGGAATACCAGCTGGGTAACATCTAAAAAAAACCACCAGGTTAACATCTTAAAACAAGATCTTCGTCCCCACACGTAAATTAGCATGCCTTTAAATTAAAGCAAATATTCTTTATAGACTTTTTTTCCGTTTTTTCAACTTCTACCAATCGTATTATTTGTTTGCATTGTTTTGTTTATATTTCTAGAGTGGCGAAATGTAGGCCTAGTTCTCTTACGGAATTTAAATGACTGACTTTGAAAAAGAGACAGGTCTAAAGAATATTCACCTTTAATAAATTCATACTGTTTTATATGGGAAAATCGCTTGCCATGCCTATATAGGTAAATGCCAAACTAAATAGGATATTGGGTCGGCACACAGAACCGGTGTAGATACGATACCGTGACCTGTTTATCTTAACCAAATACAGCAAAATATAAAGTTTCAGTGCTAGTTCCCCCAGTATCATTTGTTCGCCACCCGTTTTGTAAAACACCGTTGTAAACAGACTGTTCTAACCAGGGCTGCGGAGTCGGTTAAAAACAACCCGAGTCCGACTCCCGAGTCTGACTCCGGGAAAACAAATACACCCTTACATTTTACCGCCTTAACAGTTTTAAAATTTGATACTGCGCATGCACATGTCGGACTCGTGACTCGGGAAGTTTTACGCGGTCTTACTCGAGTCCCGAGTCCGACTCCGGCAAAACAAACCGACTCCGTCGAGTCCCGAGTCCCGAGTCCCGAGTCCGACTCCGACTCCGCAGCCCTGGTTCTAACATAACCATAGTTTTGAAAATAATTAGGGCATTTAGCCTACTTTTGGTAATAAAACAGTTTGCTTGCTGTTTACTTTATTTCTAGCGGTTGTTATACATTAAATAATGTTTTCAACATAATCAGGTACATCCACTTTTTTAGTCAATTTCTTTATTTGACTTGGATTTGCCTTGCATGGGGCTTCAACGGCTGGGGCCGTACACTATATTTATTGAAATAACTTATTCACAACACTGCGTCACGCCGGAGCGTCAATCGTGTTGTGACTTACTGCAGGAGCTTCGTCGATTGCGGCAGGTCACAGTGTACATGGTGCTGAAACCTATCGAAGCTGACCAGTTCTGCTTCTTGTATCTCTGAGTGGCGCGGTCCAAACACTTGTCGTGGGCTTTGCAGCATCTGAAACGTGACATTATGATAGTATGGGCCTCAGAACAAAAAGCCGAACACAGCACAAATCAGCTCAATATAATTTCGCGCACAAGGCAGTATTGAAAAACTTCGGCTAACGTAATAATACATATAATGAAAAGGGCAAACGTTTTTAATAGCAAATGAGTGTAATTATCTTCGAAAAGTAACTTGAGTAGGTATATATCGGCCCTTCAAAAAGATATTTCATAAAGCTATTCGTTTATTTTAAAAAATCAAGAAATTGGAAGAGCACAACGCCAACACATTTTACACCGTTTTCTTAAAGCGGCCTTTCATAGAGTCCCGATAATATCACAAACATGTGTTTTTCCTGTTATATCATAGTTTCCTAATCGTTTTACCTCAAGTCGCACATGCATACCTCGTAACACCTGGTGGCGCACCTGGTAAGCAAAGTTAGCTCTAATAAGTTCGGTTAAAACGGTAGGCCTATTTCACTTAAAATGCTTGCAAGTTTGTAATTTTTAGGCCTCATAGTTGCCCTTATCATTAAAAAAACTATGATTTAAGTCGAAAGCGAAAATACAAATGATGACAAAACTTATGTTTTAAATTTTTGAGTATTTTTTCCACTTGCGCGCAGGGCACCTGTTTAGAAGCACTCTGTTAAGGTTGGTTTACACTATAGACGCGTTTTACGGAAACGGAAAACGTCGACGCCTAAAGAATAAAACACGCTTTGGGTTGTGGAAAATTGAAATATTTCAACTCTGACGCTTTTGATTAGGCGCGATGAAATTTGCTATTCACTCTGGCAACGCGTTATGTGTGAACTGGACGATGCTAGCTTTTTGCGCCAGACGCAAAACGCGTCTAGTGTGAACCAACCTTTGGAGCAGTGGTTCTCAATCGGGATGCCGCGGTACCCTGCGTGCCATTTCTAATGCCCAAGGGTGCCGAGAGATATATGAGAATCTTTAAAAATATGATTTTTGCTCAACTTTTGCAACTTTTTGTGCAAGATTAGAGCGGAATAAACCATATATAACTTCCTACGTTGTATAGAGTTGATGTGTGTTGTTCAAGTCCGTTTATTGTGACATTCTAGTAATTTGCCAAAGGAAAAATCTTGTAAGGGCGCCGCAATTCATTTATTATTTCTGAGGGGTTCCACAAGCCATAAAATAATGAGAACCAGTGCTTTAGAGACTAAAAGCGCCAAACCGCCACAACAAAGAAAAAAAACTCACTTGTCGATTTTGTCCGTTGTCCTGCCAGAGCCGCCGAACCCGCACCAGCACCCGTATCTGCCAAACTTTCCCATAACGTAGGCGATGTGGCCGAGCCCGTTGGTGCTTTTGCCGAGCCAGCAGGCGATGTTGAAGGCCAAGTTGACGACGGCGTTGCTACGCGACGAATCACTCATCGTGACGTCATCACGTTGCAGGTAAGATTCAAAGTCGTCGCTGCGAGATCGCTGCATCGAAATCAAGTCGTCTGCCCAATCCTGCCAAGCAAATAGCTGATAAAAACTTAAAATAAAAAGCATATCTTGCTACACTAAGTAACAGTGTTGCAAACTAAGTAACAGTGTTGCATTTTTTAATGACTTAAGACAAAGTCAGGGCTTTTGTGAAATAACTTCACAGTCAAGTCATTTAACGCAAGTCAACTTCAAGTCAAATTACTGATATCAGAAAAATACTAAGTTTGAATTGGTAAACTCTTCCGATTTAGAGCAAAGTCAACTAAAATACATTATAAAAACAACACGAAGTAATCTGATCGCAACAATTTGGATAAATAACTGAATTTTATAACAAAATGTTAAATGAGACCCTTATATTTCAATCAAATCCTTTGTCCAAATGATTTAAGTGTACTAAAGTCAAGTCATCGATTTAAGTCATTACAACACTGCTAAAGTAGCCGGCCAGATAAAGACCGAGGCCGTGAGTTCGAATAGTGCTGAGTTTTTTTTTTCTTTAGGTTTATCAACGACTGTTTTTATTTACCTATGCCATGTTGTATTAAGTGGAAAACTGTCATATTCCTAGGTTTTATTGAGTCGGTACTGATACATTCAGACAGTGCGACTAAAGTGCTTGCGATAGTTTTAAAATGTACACTTGGTCATATGCGTACAAGATGCGTGAAAGTTTTTTTTTGCTGTGCGCGTAATAGCACCAACCATGGCGGTGCCCTGGTCTGCAATACGCAGTTATGAAATATATGGCCTTTTGTGGCGTAATTTCGGTAATCGAGATATTTTTTTAGGGTACACGCCGATTCAAAACCGTTTTTTTGTCTCGTCGTTTGGTTCTGTTTGTTTTAAGTGGTACTTGCCATTAATTGGGTCAACGGTTATCAAGTATAAGCAAAACGACATAGAGTAAGTTTTTACATGTTATAGATATGTATTTTTCTATTTTTCTGGAAAACATATAAAATATGTTTATGGATCGATAGCCGATGAAAGCAAAATGGAATATTTTTTGAAAACCTAATAACCATTATAATACCACTCGTACAATAATGTCTAATGACAAGCAAATACTCCATTACAGTTAAGTCTTTCTTTCAACACTGACCCTTAACTACAACGTAACAAAATACCAAGTATTAAAACAAGTATTGTTAACTTTTGACTTAAAGATTATTTGAAAAATAAATTAAAGACCAAAATCTTACCGCCATGGAATACGAGTTTTGAGAGTGCTGATTCAGACCGGCCGAGTATGCCACAAGCATAAACATGACTAGCACTAAGCGAAACATATTGTACAGCAAGCAAGGTATACTTAAACAGCGGAAGCTGATAGAAAAACAATTGTTAAATACTGTACCGAAGCTGAACACAGCGGTTCTCAACCGGGGTGCCGCGGCGCGTGCCATTTCTAATGCTCAAGGATGCCGATAGGTATTTGAGAATCTTTAAGAATCTAATTTTTGCATAAATCCTACAAGTTTTTGTGTAAGATTATATTGTAATAAATCCAACTGTGACTTTCTACGTTGTGTAAAATTGTTGTGTGTTGTTCCAGTTCGGTTTATTGTGACATTCTACTGATTTACATAGGGAAACATTTTGTAGTGATACCGCAATCGATTAATTATTTCTGAGCAGGGCCGCTAGCCATAAAAGTCTGAGAAACACTGACTTAACCCAATTATTTGATCAAGATGCAAGCAATACAGGCTAGAAAAACGATCCAGGACCTCGCTCAACCAAATAAGCTACAGCCGTGGTAGCAATACTAGTTGCATTCTGTTAGCACAAACAACCTCATATTGAAAAGATCTAGCTTACAGTACCAAATCAAGTCAATGAAAAATACATACGCATAATTTACAAACAGTGTGATCTAGATTCTAGCCCTTCTGAAGTGGTTTTGTAACTATTAAATATTTAAATAAACTTCAGAAAATGGTCCGTTTTAATTTAAATCAACAGTCTTGTTATCTTTTAAAAGTTCCCTAGATAGAGTAAAATATTATTGCTTGCCTAGTTAATAAATTAAATTTACATGGCCAAAAAAATAATTTCCATTTTCTGTGCTTTACAATACCTTAAAATATCCCTAAAAATGTAACGCTTAGGCTTTGAAACCAAAACTACCAGAAAAAACAGCCACAAGCCTAACATTCTCGCGCCTATAAACCTTATAAAATATTAGGTGCTGATCAGTTTGAAATTAATAAGCAACTTGCCATTCTCTTCACATATTTTGTTTATATAACCGATCAAGAGAACGGCTTTAATATCCTGATGTTGTGCACTGAATCATGCATTTTACTTGATGTATATCAGCATGATTTCAACATACGTGAAAAGCTTGTATAGCAACGGCCGTACGCCTAGATTAAAAGGTAAAATGCGGATATAATATTTTTGTTTTGGCCTATATACAAATAATATTGTAGATGGCTCATTGGTGTTGTTTTTTACTTTGGATAAGTAAGACTATTGAAATTGTCTTCCAACGTGGTACATCGCGGCCTTATATTGTAGTTCCGATAAGCACCAAATTAACTCAATATTCTAAAGGAAAAACAAAAATCGTAAAAGTTGCAAGCACCTTCTTTCTCCCCTGGGTAAAATACATTAAACTGTTTGTGAAATGTGGCGTAACATAGAGTTAAATAGAGGCACGATGCTGCAAGTGTTGTGCCCTACTGTTTAAAAATAGGCTGCAGCTCGTAAGACAAGTTGTACGTAAAAAACTTCAATAGAACCACGTATAACACGTATGATATCAAAAAACAGCGGCAAATTTCTAATTACATTGAAGTTTCCGTTATTTGCTTTTAAGTTGCATACGTAATTACATTTTGGGTTGATTGAAATTTTTAAAGGTCCACCGGTCCGCAAAATTTGTTTTGAAATTTTACCGGTCCGTTATCTAAAATTGCTGACATGAACTACTGTTCTACATTAAAAGTAAGCACGTGTTTTTGGTCGAATGAGAAACCAACTAAAAGCGAAACTGAAAGTTAACACTTCTAAGTACCGGCTGAAAAGCATCGAAGTATATTTCAAAAAAGATAGGTAAACTATAGGTGTCAGTTCTCAGCAGGGCTGCTGAGTCGGACTCGAGTAAGGCGAGGTAAAACTACCCGAGTCCGACGTGTGCGCACGCGCAGTACCAAATTGCGAAACTGATAAGGCAGCAAACTGTAAATTGTTGAGGTCCATGAGACCTATGAGGGGATTGCGGAATATCTATCTTATTTAAGTTATGTAATTGGTGAAATGCAGGCTACAGAGTCCGGACTCGGGTTGTTTTTAACCAAGTCCGCAGCCCTGATTGCCAATACAAAACCGAACATAGAAAAATGTTTGGCACGCAAGTTGATATTTTCATAAACTGGCACACTGTGTACGAAACCATTGGGTTAGTTGATTAAACGATAAGGATCCTAAACATATCAACCAGCAATAAAAAGTGTAATAGGTTTGGGTCTATGGACGACAAAAATATCAACTCTACAAAAGTACAGCTTTTTAGGAACATAAGTAATTCAAAGCAACAAACTTTGCATCCCTAGGTGTGAACGCGTAAATAAATCGTGACATATTCACACTGTACGGGGGCGTGTTTTTATTGGGTTACCACGGTCTTACTATTTTTTCCAATACAGTTTTACGGCTTGAGCGAATTTAAATTTTCTCACCACTACAAAAAAGACTAAAAATAGTAGATTATGTAATTTAATTTCTGTTTAGTGAACTCAAAGAGATTATAATCTCTTTGGTGAACTTTAGTACTCAACTATTAACATGGTTGAATGAGCACGTCATTATCTCTGGCTTTCTGTGGTACGTAACGATCTTCACCATTATGACAGTGCAGTTGGTCACGCAAAACAAAGTTGTGATAACAGCTGATTTGCTGTTGTTCACTCAAAGGTGAACTTTTTTGTGTAACACTCGCAGTTAGAATGACAATAAAATGAATGAATATATGTGTTTCAATCCGATCATTACAATCGTAAGCTCAGCAGTTATTGACATTGCATTACTACGACAGATTTACGTCATTGTCGGCCCATTGCGTAACGATGTCGTCATGTTTTGGTTTCAGTTAGTCTTGGGTTAGTTTTGTTTATGTATGCTTTGTTACCGAAATCAAGTTACCTAAGTTAAGATTCCTCAATTGTAGTTTTAGAAAAAAAAATAATGTCCTAATTTTTGACCTTGTATTACAGGTTTTGTAAAACAAAAAGTGCTTTATATGCTGCAAAAACTTACAACAGTGATTTTTACAAAATAACTATCATGGGACTGTAACTAACATAAAGTCACCTACACTCCATCTTACAACACAAAAGTTGAACAACAATAAATTAAAACATACTGGGAATAAAAGTTTTGAACCAAGGCTTTCGGCAGCAACCAGTCAAATATGTCGAAGGCAATTGGTGCTACAGTGCGAGCCGTGAAAGGAAGGCGATTTATTCCAACCAAACAAGCACTTGTTTTGGTAAGAACAAGACCCAACTATATAATGTTTTGAATAGCATGATGTTAAAATAGTTGTTTCAGTTCTTGGCGCTGGTCTGGAATCCTATACCACCTTTTTACAGTAAAAATACAGTTACGAAACCAGCTAAGAGAATAAATTGAATATTACTTGACCCAACGCAAACGCTATCGTGCACCCTAACATAAATAATATGTGTTGGTAGGACTCTAGGCCAGCACCGTGTTCTCTAACTAATGTAAGGTTCATTAAGAAGTGCTTTAAATTTTCTTTGTTTATAGAATTTTAAAAACAGACAATTTTTAAGTTGGGACCGAGTCTTCGAAAAACATTCAATTTTTTATCTATTTTATTTAGTTTTATTGAAAAATTTTTCTAATATTTGTATAAACTTTACCTTAAAATGTCATCAGTACCCCTGTCTTTGAATTTTTCCTTTTGTGTCAAAGTATGTGGTCTACCTACTGTTTGTCCAATGTCCATGCCCTTATTTAGTAAAATATTGCTGTAAACCCTTTATCAATAAATCACAACTGAAACCACACAACAAGAAACCTTTACCTGGCACTCTTTAGCTTAAATCTTGACACAGTTGCTTGCCTGTATTATGTGGAGGGCATTTTAATTCAATAAAATTTGTTGATGCTTTGTAGACACAAGCTGCTGTCCAACAAGTTAAAGAATTGATGAAAGATAATAAGGAACATGTAAGTCTTTGTTTGGTGTATTGTTATATTTAATTTGTAAACACTGGTTGTCCAATTTCTAGTAACATGCTTACAAATACTCAAAGGGAAGAGTTTGTATTTAAAGAAACACACTGTTCTATTTTGCAGAGTGCCTTAAAAGTTGGAGTTAAACAAAGGGGCTGCAACGGAATGTCGTACACTCTGGAATTTTCAGACACGAAAGCTAAATTTGATGAAGAAGTTGTACAGGATGGTAAGATGCTTTAACTGTTTTATACTTCTTTGTTTTTACTAAAAAAATTGGAAGAATCCAATTTTAGTTGTTCAAAAACCCTAATTTTCTTTGTTAAAGTTAAGCAAGTGTCTTTTGAGATTTATGTAGTATTGGGGAACTTACTCTCATTCAGCACTTGTCTGAAGTGAATTGCATAGCAAGCGGCCAAGTGCAAAATCTAAACTCTGCATCTAAAACCTTTAAATAATTTTAATGGACCAAGATAACCAGTCTTATCTGTTGCTTTCTGCATAACAACAAAACGTTTGATTTTCATGTAAATCCCAATATCGTGTTACACCACATACTGATAAGGAGTTCTAGTCTCACCAAATTCTAATGTTGCAAGCAAGCATATTTGTTTACATGAAAATCTTTTTTAAAACATAGCTACTTTTCATTAGACCTGTGATGATACAATGCTTAGTCAAAGTCAAATCTGATTATATTAGAAAAGATATATATAACTTTATTGATTTTTTATTATGTAAACGATTTTTGTTTCAGGAGTGAAAATCATCATCGACTCAAAAGCGCAAATGACTCTTCTTGGAACTGAAATGGATTTTGTTGTGGACAAACTTTCAAGCGAATTCGTTTTTAATAACCCTAATATCAAAGGCACGTGTGGCTGTGGGGAAAGTTTCAACATTTAGCCAAGTCACCCCTATTTATTTCGTTTTCTTTATAACAGCTTGTATATTTATTTCATTATTTCAGCTTTAAGTTGTTGTTTGACGTCCTAACATAAAACTGTGTTTAGATGTTTTTACATCACAAACCTCTAAAATGCATTTGCTCAGAACCAGAAGTTCATATTTAATTACGCTATTTATTGTGAACACAATGTTATCACACGCGTCATGATATACTATAACTTGGTCAGTGGTCACACTTGTGTAGGAACTTAAAAAAATTGCATTTTTAATGTTGCCTGAGCTGTTCGAAATGTTTTCTATGCCTTGGGCAGCATTTGAGCTCTTGCACATTTCGCAAACTTGTTTTCTATAGACGTGTTTATCTTGCAAATTGCCCACATAAAAATATCCTCAATTTGTCTTGTATGTACTTCTTGCAGGAACTTACTTGGTCACTGTGCACTTGCCAGTAAAGTTATATAGATGTTGCGTTTGGTTACACGAATACATAATAAAAGTTGTACAACCATTTACCGATCGCTACGTTACAAGAAATTTGTTTTCGGTCGATTCCATACGCAAATAAAAATATACGAATGTAATCTTAGGCTAATTACAACAAAGTGATTGTGGACCAAAGCAGTTGCGCGCGACATTGTTTGGTAAAGTCTGTTAATTAAATTTAATATTATCACCACTTAAACCATTTTTCCTTAGGCTAAGCGAGAGCGAGGTTTTGGGGTTATAGGCTACCGGTAGTTTTCTTAAATTGGTTAATAGTTGCATAACTTGAACAGAACTCAGCTTGAAGAAATAAGAATAACTTCAACCAGTACTAATTCCGCCAGAGTAAGACATAGATAACTAAAACCTATACAACATTGCGAGTAACAATTTTATTATCTTTTAATAGTCAGCCAGAAATCTTAGGATACTTCAATTTGTCTCCAGCGTTATCAACAACATTGTGAAAATGCCAACCTACTTCAGCTTATCAGTGCCCCTAATGCAGTGTTTCTTACCCTGTTTTACTTGGGGGCGCACCTAGAGACGTATAAAAACGTGGCGGCGCACCTTGCGAGCGAAGCGAGCGCGAAATTTTTGAGGTGTACCGATATTTCTCCTAAATTGTCTGCTTTTTTTATTATATGGTTTTTATAGTTGCATATCTACAAAGGGACTTCCAGCCTTTGAGACTAAAAACGTTATTTTGTACATTAAAGTCTTAATCCGATTAATTTTGGACTTTATTTCAACATGTTTTTCCTTTCGTTCGCGGCGCACCAGTGCGCCGCGGCGCACCGGTTGAGAAACGCTGCCCTAATGTTTGGTCTTGTCATTATAGAGTTTATTAACATGCGTTTTTCTGGTGTATAGCCCGCCGTGGACCTACATTTCAATATGATTTGCTCAGTCGACTTGACTGAAGCCGCGCTTTTCAAATGACTAATGTTGATTATCTTAAGTTTTGCTAAATTGCTATACGATGCGTTTTAGTTGGGTTTCTGCTCTAATCAGACAACTTTACAAATTTAAACAGCTAAACGTTTACCCTTTCTTTTACGACAATGACTTGAACAGAAATTAACATGCTTTAATTATAACTTGACTGGGCGTATGTCATTTCAAAATGACTTTTGCAACAATGCCTTTTATATCATTCAGGCTTCCAAGTTAATTCCAGGGGTGAATAAGCCGGCCCGGAACGGGGTTCGGTAAAACATCGTATCGATAAAAAATGTTTTATTTTACCAGGCTAGGTCTCTCGTAATCTCCTTGATTATTTTTAAAACTATTTTGTCAGTTGCATATATCTGCACTATACATCTAGCGATAACCTGAGCAGGCTTAAGACGTAATTTTGTTAATATGATGTAACCAACTTTGTTACGTCATCTTTAAAATTTTCAATGCGTTTCGGCAAGAAAATGAATTCTACTTTTACTTCCGGTTAATTTCAAACTGGATCACCATACCCGGTTGTCCAAGGTGTTTGACGCACTTGTTTGGCTGTCTCTTGGCTGACTTCTAGTGGTTTTCTTAAAAGAATCCAGTGTTTTTTATAACCTTGAAATCGCGTAACATACTTAATAACAAGTCGTTATACTGATTACTGTCAGTGTCAGGCAGCAGCTTTATCTGGAAATTCGTACAGCACTTAGCCGCCGCTGGCCAATCAAAGAGGCACCCCTCGGGTCACTTATCCAAGGCCCGAACCTAATCTTAGCGCTGAACTAGACCCCGAAATATCATAGTACCAAAGACAACATCAAGCAAAATACGCAGTAAAATAACACCTGAACTGCAGGGAGGGGTATGGGTCGATCGGGAGCCTTCGGTCTGGCATCGGCCGTTTTGGTGTCAACTTTTGGGCGTCCTAGTTTGAACGGCGCGGTTCGGGCATCGGATTTAGGGCCTTTTGTGGTTATTAGTGGGGAATGGGTGGGGTTATTGATGTATTTAGGGGTGGGTGTTGGGGGTTAGGTAAAGTGTTGTATAGGCTTCATTCTGGCCATTTAGGTTTTTCCGTCGGGTTTAGGACTGTGTTGTATACCGACGTTGATGTTAGTCTTATTTCGGTCTTGTGGCTGGAGTAGCCTAGCTACGTGGACTTTTTCCATGTTGCGATTATAATGTGTACATTTGGCAAATAACGCCTTTATTAAAGCAATTATGACACGCAAATATAAAAATAATCTATTTTTACGTTTCGACATAAAAATAGCCATTTGTCGTCGCGATAACAATCTAGTGCCTTTTTTCCTGCTCTAGTATATATTTTTAATTTTGAAAGTGGTAGCCCTGGTTATCTCATTTACTTTTATTACTGGTTGTACCACCTAATGTAAATTTGCTTGAAGCCGTGTGTTACAGGCGGTGAAGCTAAACACGTTGGTGGCAATTTGTTGTACCACCCCAGATATAGGCTTTTCAGCGTAATAAAAACAAAGATTTTATTTTAATGTCAACTTACCAGAACATGTAGTAATCCAATCTAGTTTACTTAATATATTTATATATAATTGTTTTTCATCATTATTATGTAAGGAAATATATTTTTTTACAAGTAAATTTGTTTTTGTCGAATACACGAACTGGAGAGTCTTGATGCCTTACCATAGTGGAGTCGAAATCAAACTAACTGTAACAAAACGCAGTGCTAAGCTAAAAACTATATTTCAGGGAGTCGAACCTTCGGGATAAAGGATATTTTCGAAATGTTGTTCAGCTCCGGTTCAAAAAGTTCCGGTTCGCATACAATATAAGTTGCTTTAAATCTAAAAATGCGGTAAATCTTTGAATTGTAAGTTATTATTTAATCTAAGTTACGTGAGGTGTTTAAAAAAGCAACTCATTAGTGAAATATCTGAAAAATAAAAAATCGACGTTTTATTAAATAAATAATATTCATATATTTTTTTCATAAAATATTGAACGCTGAAGTGAACCGCTTTGGTTTACAGGATCAGGTTCTTTCAAATTATTCGTTTCAGTTCCGGTTGGGCGCCTTAAAATCTTACAAAAAACGGTTCAGGTTCGATTACGGTTCGGAAAAAACTCGACCCAAAACCGGTTCATTAAGTTGCGGTTCGACTCCCTTGTTTTGCCGTGTATTTAAAGGTTCTTCTTCCATCTGTATCTAGTGCTTTTTATATATTTAGTAGCCACTGTTCAGCAATAGTTGCTTTACACTACTATATTGGAGCAGTTCTTGTATATTTAGTATTGTTGAGCAACTAGTTGCTTTACTGTTACACCACTATATTGGAACCAGTTCCTGAATATTTAGTATTGTTTAGCAACTATAGTTGCTTTAAAACAATTATATTGGAACCAGTTCCTGTATAACACTTTGCATTTTTTTACTCCAATAATATCACAAACTACAATGGGTACTGGACCCCAAGCAGGGTTTGCACTTTAACTATGGTCGCTTAATACAACACACACTAAACACAGCAATCACATTGCAGAAAAAATGACTCGTTTTACAGTCGTTAATTTTATTTCAATGTTTTTCTTGTTGATATCCAGCTTCCAGCCTCAACTTGATAGAAATGCAGCAAAATTCATCACCCTTTTTAAAAACAAAGCAATTGTTGCATTTTTATAAAAACTGATACCATACAGTGACTTACATTTTCGTTAACAATACATACCGTTCCATTTGCGGAATCTTTTTCATGAATTAACAGCCACAAAAATACTGCTTATTTTAAAAATACCTACAGTCCTACAATCTGTAAAAAAGCAGAATTAAACCTGAATGGAAAACATTTGTTAAGTACCTGCAAAGAAAAGAAAAGTTAAAAATGCCGTCACTTTAACCGGTCAAAGGCTTCCTGAATCTCTCTGACAAGTCTGACAACTCGATTGGCAGCCGACATCCAATAGAATACAAACCATTATAACTTACCAGGTGTCAAGCCAAACAGTATTGGCAGTTTTTTTAGCTACAAAAATATAAATATCATAATCACCTTGGCTGGGATCAATGAGTGTGAATTGTGACTTTTTCTCTTGGAAGCGTCGATCCCTTCAGTTGATGCTCTGCATACATACGAATTGTTAATTGAGGACGTGTGAAAAGCAGGGAAGTATAGTTGGTGTACAGGGGAGGATAAAGGGAAAGCAAAAACGACTGTATTTCTTGCCTATTTTAGCTATGTAAATGCAAAATTTTAAATAACCGCATGTTTCTATGATACAAAGTAAACCAACTGTGTGGCCTTGCCTTAAGCGTGTAACAAATTTGTCATGCCTCTAAAGCAAAAATCCTCGATCCGCGTCAGATGGTATAAAATGTTTTAGTGCGTTTTTTTCTGACGAATTAAGTTCTCTTTTTAAACGCTACCAGTTACCTTGCATCAACGAATAAATATAGCTTACCGGATTTCCCGCGTAAAATTCAAGGCGCAAAGTTGAGGAGATCCGTTAGCGGCGGTAAGGAGTCTTCTTTCTGCAAAACAAAATCGTACGAATTTATTTCCTGAGTGTTTATTTAAAATGACACAACGCACTCACTTTAATTTAAGTTTCAATCTTCTTCTTGGTTCTTTCGGAGTCTTCTCTTTGCTTCGTGATTGGTGTCTTGGCTTCTTCCCTATTTTCCTTACTTCAGGCGCAAGTTTATCGTTATGAACGCAAAGGCGAAATTCGTAAAGCGAATGCGTTTGCAAATAAATGTACAAACCCACCTTTCATGGAATCGTCAATCGTCTCATCGGGAAACACATTTGGTTTATTTTTGGTTCAGGTCAAATCGGTTTATGAATAACTAAATATTAGAAACCCATGAAACTAGCAATTACAGTGCGCTTACTACACTTCTAACCCACTACAGTGAAATATAAAAAAACGGGAGAACAAAACGTCAAAAGTTTAGAGCTTAGCATCCCTAAATTTAGTCGATTCTGATCCTGAACCAAAAATAAATTTTAACTTGAAAATAACATCACAAAAATGGCTGTAGCGTGTTACTGACATTTACAAAAAAAAAAAAAAAAAACCTAATCAAATCGGTTTTAATTTTAATAAAAAAAAAAAAGTGTTACACCCAATTAGAGTCCAAAAAAATCCCCAATTGCGGCTGTTTTTGCGTTCTACAGATGTCAACTTCGATTGTGTGGTTAAATATAATAAAACATACACAGGTACTTCAAACAATGAACGGTCGCGTCCGCTCGCATACGTTCAATTTGCGAGATCAAACCGCATAACGTCCGTTACATTATAGCCACGAAACCTATCTTAAAGTTACAAAAAACCGTCGAGTTTAGCGTGCCGAATACGTCATTAGTAACGTAGGCATCTGCGTCGTGTTATTGTAAAATCGCTAAAAACGGCCACCAACGTTTTGGCAGCAGGCGTCGCGATACTAACAGGTTATTAACCTGTCAATAGCAAAAATTGCGCGCTTAAAATAAAATAAAAAACACTGACAATAGAAGTTGACGAGCTCGCTACAGCCATTCACACACATTTACGTCACTTGGATTTATATGCAGCTAGACATTGGGGAGTTGTAGTCCATTTAGATGTGGAAGAAGGCGATGATGGAAAGGCGTGTTAAGTTGATGGAGGGATTCTGCCTAAGAATGCGGTATTTTGATATGCAAGGGTTTTATTGCAATCATTTGGGCCCGTAAATAATTACAAATTAGACCAAGTGAAAACGTTTTTTGTTTCAATACTTTTTGCTTCAATACTAAAACCATTTATCAATACAATTATTAAATCGTACCTAAAAAAACACCTTGCTAATGAAGTACCGACCTTGCGTGATGTTCGGCGTCCGAGACAAGTAATAGGTCCAGGAAGCGACGCTGATGTGGGTCCCCGTCGTCCATTCGCTGACATTCCTCGCCTAAAAAGAACATAGTAAGGAATTGAAATTGTGTTCTGGGCCGGCCATTTTCAAACTGCCTTATTAAACTGCATAAAATAGGACTAATACGTAAAACAGGACCAATATTTATTTGTCGCTACTGTTACACCATATTAACCCAGTAAGGCGTTAATATAAATATCTATTTAAAAAGCAATATTATTGTAAATTTAAAGTAAGGCCATTTTGATTGATGCTCGTAACATCTACAAACTACCCAAGACGATAAATTGACTTAAGCCAGTCTTTTTACAAGCTTACCTAAGGGTCCGAGTCCAATTTGAGTTCCTCTCTTCTGCGACGTATTCCCTTCTTCCTGAAGAAAGGAATTGGGGGTTAAGCATTTTTTTAGGCTGAGTTATGGGACAGGCGTGAAATTTGACTCTGCAATTTATGTCGAAATAAGAAAGTAACCTGAAAAAGTTAAGCTTGTCAGGCCACACGTTTTACTATTCGTTGTCCTGTATTAAATTTGGCTTACAAACTTAAACGACCCCAAACTAAAAAAAACGATTTTTGTTGTCGCGTTACTGCGCCATATAAAATTGATTTAATGAGTAAAACTAGAAATGAAGGGTTGTTATTTATACCACAAACCACAATTATGCTGTAAATGCACCGAAATGAGACTGATTGCAGTTTTTTTAGCCCGTATAGCTCGGTACAGCCCTACAACTATTTGTTATTATACATTGGTTTGGGTTGTCGCTTGGGTTCGGGCGAAGGTGTTACTAAATTTATGAATATAAGCTAACACGTCTAAATAACTTTGGTCGCCAGGCAATTTCTCTTGTGATCAATGCTCATATAAATTTTAATCTGCTTTTTTGCCCAGTAAACGCCTTTCTTTTAGTTTTCAACCTAATAATGACCTTTTACCGGTTAAATTTCTAAAAAGTTAAGAATCACTAATCATAACAAACTTACCTCAAACGCCGGTCTTGTTTTTTTCGTCTTCATTCCTGGAGTCTTCCTCGTCCCAAATCCCCCGATGAATCTTCGATAAAATAAATACGTTCAGGCATACTTTCGAAATACTCCACAAATAGTCGCAGATGTGCCGATAAGGTTACACGCCATGATAAAATGTTACAGAACATACATATGACCGGGATAAAAGAATGAAATATACTCTAATAATAAACTAACTCTACTGTAGGTAAACTTAAATCACATAAATAGGCACCAGATGCTGCACAGTAATAAGAAAACCGTAATCTAACAACATAATATCATGATCTTAAGACTTGATCAAACTACATCTTTACTAAATTAACTACAATTTGACTAAATTTACAGCTCACTTTGTTAGGATTCTGTTCATATAAATTGTACACGCTCGCCGCGCTTAACAATTTAAAAGCACACTTTTCTTGAAGTAAGATCAACTTTCATTTCCCCAGGAGTTTTTCCCGCCAATCAAATCACATTCCAAGGCGTTTCAAAGGTAACCGGCCTAAAGTGAGGTTCAATAATAATTTTTTTTACTTGTTAATTTTTTCTTTTGAATTAAGTGATTTTATTCATAGCGCTTTTATTTTTATTCTAGACTATAATTTCATAAAGCCCATGATATATTATTTTGATCATAATTTTTCATGTTTCCTTTGTTTTGAATAATCAAGTTCGATGGAAAAAAATTCATATCTGGCCCACGATCGCTCGTACAGTTGTCTGATTCAAGGCTTTAAACAAAACAATATTTTACAAGATTTGATTTGTAGCTTATACGTCAATTTTCAACCCTTTATCAACTCGGTTAGACCCTTTTCAGCAGAAACTCACAGATATTTCCTTTATCTGGAGAAAAGTACACCTCAGCTCTATTTTGAGTGGATGTAAAACAAAAAAAACTTGAAGACCGAAATTTGATAATTTATGAAGACGGTCATTTTTGCATTTATGTAGGTATTAAGATATTTTTAAAACCAGCTATTTTTCGGATTATTTTAACTCCCAAAACTGACTATAATGGTGTATCATGTCACAACTAGGTTCAGTTTAAAACTAAAAAAATAAAGATTGTATTCTTCATATACTTTCAAATAGGCCTTTTTACGAAAAACTTTACGGATTTCTATTTCATAAATTTGTTATTGCACGAAAAAAATTACAACTCTCTTATACTACCACACAATAGTTTAAGTTATATTCTTTGTCAATTTTTTGTTTGACCGATTATTATATTTATGTCCCCTTTTTATACTTCTTTCGTTTCTGCTTCTGCTGCCTAGGTATTTATCTTTGTTCAATTTCAAATAAAATGCTAAAAGTATTGACTTCTTCGTTCCATTAACGCAGCCAAGGTATAATCACATTGTGTTTAAAAGCTCAGAAAAATACATTTAGGAAAGTTGTATTTAAGCTTTTGTCTGTTCACGCTATTTACATCAGGAAAAGAAACAAATAATTCAGAGTGAAAAGGCGCAAAGCGAAAGGACAAGAAGCAAAGCAATGCTAAAATCTTGAAAACGCACTTCAGCACTCACATTGCTTGAAACTGATAAAATTACAGCGTTAAAATTGCGACCAATAATAGTATTTTAACATGTTATTAATCATGACAATTCCTAATATATCGTTTTTCTAAAATTATTGTTCAGCGGATGAAAGTCGGTGTACAAAGATTTGCGCCCACTGCGTAAACATATGACGTTTTACAATTTCACCTAACCAATGCCAAACATGTAATACAGGAAGCATTTTGTCTAATTTAGTAAAATCCAATCATTCATCACAAATGCACTGCATAAAATTGGCAAACGTAAAAAAACTTTTGCAATTCAAACAATTAAGCTTTCTACAACAGGAACATAAAACACTCTGTCACTACTGCAAAAAATCTTCCGGTTCTTTCGTCTAAGAAAACTCTTCTATTTTAAATTTGCAAATGTGATTTACTTTTGGGAGACGCGCTAGAAATAGTATTCTTTCTACAATAGATCAATACACATAATATGACCATTCCAGTCGTTGTCAGACTAGTTTATTTTAAATTGAATGTTTATGAGATTATATAGTCCCAACGTTAGCAAATACTTAAAGACAATGTTCCGAAAAAAAATAGTTTAACTGCAGAACTCGAAAGAAGACAGCCAAACATTCTATAAAGCGCTCTAAACAGAAATAAATGTTGCAATGAAATGGCATCAAGAGTCTCCTTCTTACAAATGAATTTAATCGGATTCAAGTTCAGCACAAAGATATAAACTGATTAGTAGTATTAGTCGTAGCATTAATTCGGGCAGTGGCGCACCCTGTATACAGCACACGTTCATTCGAATATTAAAATACCAACACAAACAGGGCCCCAGCTTTTCTTACGACGGTGCTTCCCCCATAGGGGGCATTAGACAAGGAAGCGAAAAAAAAAACATTTTAAAAGAACAATTTTACTCGAGCACAAGGAAAAGCAAAAAAGGGGAAAGCGCATCTCTTTTTTTTCGCGAAAGCTAAAATCACACGGAAACAAGATTTACTGCGGCGCCGAAATTAGCTCGAAGCGCGTCTCTAGTATCCCTCCGCGCAACGACGCGATCCCGCGGAAGGATACGAAAATGAGCGGATGAATCCGAGACGTGGTGTAGCGACGTTTATTGATCCTCGTCGTTTTGAAACTTGCCAGCTTCCCAACGCATTGCAAGGTTGCTCTTCCGGCGTGGCACGCGGTTAGCCATCACCACCTGTGGGAAATACACACTTTGTTGATGTTTCGAATTGTGCGTTGTTTCTGAAAGCTATAACACTATAACAGCCTAACGCAAGCAGTATAAATGTGCAGAAATATGAGAACGATGCCGGCCCGATACCACATTATTTTGTAAATTTTAGCCTTGTTTTACGATCCAAGGAAGATAAATAATCTTCCAGACTTCAAAGCAAATTTCGGCTCAATAACCAGGAAAAACTCATTAGAGCAGTGGTTCTTAAACTGGGGTGTGAGGTTCACAAGGGGGGCGCAATAAATTGAAAAACTGTAGGAATTATGACTAAACATTAAGGTGAAGTGATATTTCCCTGCTGCTAATACTCCAATTAAACATTTGCTATCCAAAAAACAGTTACATCCTTCGCATTAATGCAACTTACCTGGAAATAAATTGCTGTTCTGCTTTATGTTTTTTCTTTTTGAAAGAAGGTGGGGCGCCAGTTTTGTTAAAATTAGAAAAGGGGGGGGGGTGTCTCAAAATGTTTAAGAACCACTGCATTAGAGCACTTCTCTATTTAGTTAATTTTCTTGACGTTATTTGCTGTCAGATTTTCCGAAAATTTACGGTAACAGTAGAGTATTGGTTTCGTACAATATTAAATTGTCGCCATTTTGATTTTTTTTTTCATTTTGCGGCGTATTTTATCAAGAATATTTCAAAATGATGGTTACTCCAAGAAAAAATTGTCAACTAGCAGAAATGTAAACTGATTAGAACAAGTTTCTCAAATTAAAAGCTTTGGTTGTTCTAAACCTGAAAAATGTCTATTTTTTATGTATCCATTTCATTGTTTTACTGCGACCATATCTGCAGAAGCTTCCATTTCAAGTTCTACAGAGGTCAGCAAGATTAAAGAACAGCCTCATCTTCTCGAACTAGAATTTGACAAATATGTAAATTCAAAGGGGGTCAAACTGCATCCGAAAAAACTTTTGTGTCGCAAAAGCACTTTTCGTTTTACTGCAACGCACCGTTTTCTTCCTGAAGTTTTCGTTGGTGCTCGTAACAATCTTCTTGGTGGCTTCGTCGGCGAGTTCCTTCAGTTTTTGTTCTCTCATCTTCTGCTCTTCGTCGGTCGGCGCGTCTGCGTTGCGTCAAAACAAAATGGTTTCAATTAACAACCTGCTTTCACACTAAAAAATATAACCTGTCATCGCGTACACCTTAATACGTTTGTCAAATCACCCACATCTGATAAGTCAAATAAACAATTTGTATGTAAGTTCGGAAATCGTTATATTGTTGATGGTAATCTACAAATGGATAATGCGGTACACAATATACCACTGCGAGTCAAACAAGAATTCAGAAAAATGGTTGCGCTACCGTAAAGCTGAGTATAGCATTGTATTCAAGTTAACTATTATTCGGTATAGCTTTTTTGATAAGGAAGTATTAGTATTTTTTATTTCAAAATAGGTAACTTGTTAAAAGTGATTTTGATTTTGCAAAACAAAATTGATAATAAAGAAACAGAGTCAAACTGAATTAATTGCTTTAAGAAAACAATTTGTCATTGTTAGTTAGTAAATCTTTGCAAGTAATTGGAAGCAAGAGTAACTTTTATTGTTTATTTATTGGGAAATTCACATGAAATTGAAAACACTCAAGGCTAATTTACACTTTTGTCCTTCCATATATTTTACCTCCGTTCTGTCCGTTCTCGACTGGCTTGGGCGGCTTTCGGTAAACGACCGGTTTCGACTTTGGGGTATTCACCGGAGTTGTGGGTGACATTGGGGCTTTACTGGGGGTCTGGGGCTTGGGTGAAGTGGGGTAAGTCCCTTCCTCAGTAAGACGATTTTCAGCCAGCTGCTTCAATCTCCATTCCTCTTCACGTTTCTAACAAACAAAAAAGGTTTATATATAATCCCAAACAAAAGTTTAACTTGAAGCTTACGGTTATTGTATTGGTTTATTATTATGATTTTTTTTTTGAAAGTAACTACTTTCTTTGATTCAGTAATACATCAAGTTAAAGTTGAATAACCTCCTGTCAAAAAAATAATTCCTCAATAACAAATAGTATTCATTAACTATCAAAAAGCTTTACAAGTTAAGGTAATTGTATTGGTTTATTAATATATTTCTTAAAGTTGTGTTGAGTTATTACTATCGTTTTTTATTTGTTCGAATGGAGCTTTTTATTTAATCCAGAAATATACCAAGTTTTGTTTGATAACCAAGTCTCAAACAGTTAATGCTTCTATAAAAAAAAATTATCCAAGCATTTAGAAAGGACAAACGAACTTTTTCGTAAAACATTTTGTATCTCAAATTAAAAAAAAATTGAGCTTTTAGCGCACGAAAAGTTGTACTTGATAAATGGTAAATATATCAGCTGCAACTTTCCAGAGACAATAAAGAGGCTTGTTATATTTTCCCACCTCTGCGTCTTTTATCTCCTGTTCCATTATAGTCTGGAGCCTGCTCTTGCTCGAAAGGATTTCGAATGAAGGTCCGGAGCGTTGCCTGTTCAGCATCACCGTGGTTTTGGTGACTAAAAAAACAAGTCGAAATCCGATTGAAGAAAAGGCAATTTTAGTCGTTTTACAAAAACTCTACCTGGTCATGAAGGGAAACTAAAAATACAAATACGCCTATAATTGTGTTTTAAGCAATTTACGTTTGTATTTGATTTTGGAGCATGATGCATGATGGTTGGAAGTTGTAGTTAAATGCATAATTAATATCAAAGCCCATATGGAAGTTGGTAGCATTTTGTGAATGTTAAGATTTAAAACAAATCTAAAAAAATTTCAACATAATCAACCTAACGAGGTATTCGAAACGCTCGCCAAATGCTGTCAACTTATGTATGGGGCTATGGGCGTTGATATTTAATCTGCTTATTTACAGGAACATCAGTACATATTTGTTTAGGTACAACAGAAACCACTACAAATATTAATTTGAACTTATTGCGGCTTTTGTGTCGCTTTCATTTTGGTGCGAAATGAAATCTCCCAAAATGTATAGTCCACAGCTTCAAAACGGTCATTCGACAAAGTTAAGATTAACTACTTAAGAAGTAACCTACCCCAGGTACACATTCATTTATACACATAAGAAAGCGCATTACAACCAACGAAATATTATGTTGGAATTATCGTGGCTTGTATTTTGCTTTAATTAATGCGATAGGTTCCCAAGACATATAGTCCAGAGTTCAAATCGCCATACAAGCAAGTCGAAATCAACTCTAAAATCAACCTACCCCCTTTTATTTTGCCTTTGATTTATGCGAATACTGTCAAAATACATATTTCATAGACTTAAAAATATAATCCGTAGAGTTTTGATTTAAGCTGCCAAAATATAGTCCACAGAGTTTAAACTGCTATTCGAGAACAACTACCCAAGATGCAACCTACCACCAGGTCCTAAATCTTGCTCAACGGAATCTCCGTTCTGCTCCCTAGGAGAGGTGGGTTGCTCTTTAGGAGAAGTGGGAGGCTCCTTGGGAGAGGTGGGAGCCTCCTTGGGAGAAGTTGGAGCCTCCTGCTCCTTAACAGCAACATTTGTTGGAGAGGGCGGCGTGATCTTCGTCTGCTTCGTCTCCTTGACGCCGTTAATCTTAATCGGCGATTCGGAGTGGGCGGATGTGATGGTGAAGGGTTTCTGAAAAACAATGACGTTTTAAACAAATTGCAAAGCCAAAAAGGTCGAGCAGATCGACATCACCGACACCTTTTTGGCTTTGCATTTGATTATCAAGCTACATTACACATTCGTGCATAGTTTACCCAATGATGCTTTAGCTATAGTTTTGTTTTAAACCGATGATGGCAAAATTTATTCCCAGAACGTTTGAAAACAGAAATACATTTAGATTTAATCGTTCGTTTTTTTATTGTTATTAAAATAGCGTTTTAAACTCGCCAAAATTAAGTCGATTATGCTACGTTTTGCGCCTCAAAACATCGCCCGGAAATGCAATGCTCATAGTACCAGTTTTAAAATGCTATAAGAAAATATCGACGGACTTTCTAAACTACTGTACTTTATTCGGCCAATTGACAATTTAAGAAAAACTAATGGACCAAAAACGACAAAATTGAAACAGACCCACCGCTAAAAAATACTTATTTGTGTATTTAAGGTACACCAATGAAGCAGATTGTTCGTAAAAATACCAGTTATAATAAGATGAGACCTTAAGCGAAAAGAATAGGTTGTCAACGCTCTGAACAATCCTTCGTAGTTTGATAAATGATCGGGATTTCGATTGTTTCTATTTTTTGCATGCTTTAATTTGCTCTAAAAAGCTATATTATACAAGTCTATTACTTTGAAACTTGCTGGCACACTTACCGATTCGAAATGCGTCGTCGGTTTGGGACTGACTGGGCTCACCATAGAGTGCTTACTCGTCCAGCCCTTTGGTGACATCACCATAGGAAGGCTCGACACGCGAGGGCTCTCCTGAGTCAATACGTTTTCGGTTATGCAATGGAGTAAATAAACCGAACACAAATATGCAGATTGAGCTCTCTAAGGCGTTTAGCCAAGTTTAGTAAGCTCCCACAGTAATGCAATAAACACAAGTTGAAAAATAACCTTTCAGGCGGTGTATGTTTTAGATTTGTATATCGTTGTACTTAAGTCAATAAATTACTAGACAGAAATAACTTGTGACTTGACAAAGGACTTGATTTTAGAGGTACTAGGAAAACGACTTGGACTGCAATAATATCCGAAATGGTCAGAGGATGTGGTTATCTGTGTTTTTTTCAGAAATGCGTTTGCAGAATTTGTTACGTTTGAAAAGACGACTTTACAAGTTTGCTATATTTATTTTACCTTTCTTTACCTTTTAACGTGGCAATTTACATTTAATTTATTTGAATCAGAATATCTCGATGTAAAAAATTACCTTAACGCGTTACTTTCAAAACAATGTCGTAGACTTGCTTTTTTCTAAGTTGGAACGAACGATATTATACAAGTGACGTGAAAAAGTGACGTAATAACAATATTAGAGCCCATAGAGAAGCAGGTATGACTTTGAACGTTTCGAATAACTCTTTATTCATTTCAAGATAGTGAGAAGTCACTGGTTCAATATACATACTTACAATCGTTGCCTTCTCACTGTGTTGAAAATGAATAAAGAGTTGTTAGAAACGTTTCAAATGCTACCAACTTCAGTATGGGCTTTGATATTCTTACTACGTCTTAATAGAACCTCAAGCAATTGTCTTAGGATTTTTAGTAAGTCTAATCGTTCAAAATGCTACGTTGATATTCTTACTACAACCTCCAACATTATGCACGAAAGTTTCAAGTGACTTTATAGTAAAACAGCAATCGCGAACCAACCTTGGACGCTTGCGACTCCCTGTCTTCCTGAGAGGTCACGGACAGCTCGGAGGACGCATAATCGTCGTCATGGGCAAAGGGAGCCGGCGGCGGATGCAGGGAGGACTTTATTTTATCCTCCTCAGAAGAGGGCGATGTTACTCCTGAGCTTCTTCCGGCCGCCAAACCTCCGGAAGCGTTGCATTCGATCCCGGAGTCGGCGCCGCCGTCCGCCACCTCCGCCTCCAGAGTGACGCGCTTGTCTTCGTCATCACTTGTTACGTCACGGCTAATAAAGGCCAGATCGAGGTTGGGCATTGTCTGGGCGCGCTCCTTGAAGATGGGAACGATCCGTTCCTCCTCGACCACCACGGAATCGGACTTGGTTAGTGTCCTGATGGAGGAGAAGAAGAATAAAACTTTGAGTTAGTTTAGGGAGGTGAAAGGAAGGTATTGCCAATTTTTAAGATTAAGATGTTACTATTGCACGAGATTAAGCTATAATGTATTTTCACATGCGCTTTGAAAATTATTTTTTAAATCTTAATATGCGTAATCAATATTCCTTCGATGTAAAAGATAATTTTTTTTAATTCAGGTCTAAAATAATGCTTAAACTATTTTATTTATATATTTTGATGCAGAACAATTCCCAGTCTGCCGACAACAAAGCTGTACTAATGAAATAAATCGAGAAATTACGACTTTATCGGTAACTGAATATTACTCTAAAGTGCGACTGCGTAAAATTTGACCGCGACAACAATTAAATAAATTTCCCTTGCAAAAGTTCAAAGACATCTCTTAAGGCACACAATGTATTATCCTTATTTGATTGACGTTTAAACCGCAATGCTTTTTGTAAGTTATTTTTTTAAGGATGAAACATTAAATTATAAACAAAAACGGACTTTATGCAGGACACTCGTACAAAACGATACAAACCTCTTTTCCTCAACTTCGGCCACTTGCTGCTTGGCTTCGGGTTCCGGAGATTTAGCGGGTGGCTCATTGCGTTCCGTAGACGCAGCGCCGGGGGTAGGGGACATCGGATGGCTGTCTTGTGACGCTGCGAGAAATTAGGAATGTTAACAAATCGAAATCACGCAAGGCCTTGACATAAACTAATAAATTTGTTATGAAATAATTAAAGGTATCCGAACATTAAACACTTTTGTTTTGACAAATGTTACTTATTACCAATAAATGTTAAGTTAAACGAAACGAAAACTTTAATTTGTGAGACAAATATCCTACATTCGACGCTTAACGTTTAGTTGTAATCAAGGCCAAGTACGGGTTTATTTTTACGACAACAAAAACGTTAGATAAACTGTCATATGGCGGTGAAATGATTTTAAAACATAGATAACATCTCTAGGATTATTGGTGTCAACAAGGAATAATTTCTAAGTCAGTAATAATTTCAATTTTAAGTTTTCAAGTCTGTTTAATCCAGACATGCTTGTTTCTATATTATAAATAACTAGTGATACAGGTTGAAAGCAAAACCGTAATGGTCTGGTGCGTTCAGGAGAAAACACAACAACAGGACTTGTTAATATTTCAAATGTCCGTGTGCGAACCTTTCTTAACAACTTCTATATTTGTCTCGAATTCCCGGGCGGCCTTACTTTACGTGGATGCGACGAGCTAAGCCGTTAGGTGACTCAGTCCGTAGGCTGGCATTAACATAAATCTCCAAGTTGAAACGCATATCATGACGCCCGTTCAACTGAGCACTGCAAAGGTTATCCGCGTGCTTCGAGACTTAATGGAATAAGAGGCGCGGCGTTTCTTCCTTTCAAGGTATGTTTGTCGCCCAGCCTTCTTATCTTAATTTTGCGTCCACGATTTTAGGCGTGTGGCCTTGTAGATGCTATCAGGTGTGGGCTAGTGTGTTATTTGCAACGCCATTTGGGTGCTAACGAAATGCAAAAACCTAAGTGCAAAAAGCGTTTTAACCAGACCACGAGTTTTGGTGATGGAAAATATAAAAGCGCCCTATAGTGTCATCTGCACTTCAAGATAATTGTGAGGTAGAAAAAAACGATGAATCGCAAAATAACCAAATTTATATTTTACATTATATGCTAGCGGAAATATATACATTTGGAAACAAATATTTTTTCAGGGAAATACAATGTTATGTTTGGTAAACCCACATTGACAATTAGGTTATGAATATAGTAATGTTTTCATGGTGATTCTAGCCTTATTTTGGTGTATGTAATA
Organism: Ascidiella aspersa; assembly: GCF_963924565.1. NCBI lineage: Eukaryota > Metazoa > Chordata > Ascidiacea > Phlebobranchia > Ascidiidae > Ascidiella > Ascidiella aspersa. Next base: position 7,961,767 of record NC_139448.1, read on the forward strand.
CTCGTATTTGTTTATATAAATGATTTAGGTGTAAATTATACAAACGGACTAAACAAATAATTTAAAACCAGTATAATTTAAAATAGACACTTCTTTTCTAGCAACCGAAAATATCGGGCCAACTTAATGCTTTAATTTATGTTTTAAGAAAAAAAATCAAGGGCCAAGTGAAATGCTTAAACTTAAAGCCTTGGCCAAAGCTAACGTTTTTTTACGGCAGTAAATCGTCGAAAACCCTAGTGAGAACGCTAGGAGTGTTTTAAGAAAAATGCTTTTTTTACGGCCTACAAACGGCGAAAACGACGCAGGTCTTGGCAGTTAAAAACCCTATGAAGATTTTACAGAGCATGCTTAATTCTCACCTGATCGCTCCGTTCTCCAGAGTTCCTCCCGTTCCGCTGCCTCCCGAATCTCGAAGTCGATCAGGCTCTCTCCAGGCTTCCTCATGGTCACAACACTGGGACTAGCAAGCCTAGCACCGACTTCACCCTGCTGCGGCTGGTTGTTGTACTGCAACTGCTGGTTCAACTGTAGCTGCTGAGGCTGGGCTTGCTGCTGCTGATGATGCTGGTTCTTGGGCTGCTTGGGCGACTGGCCGAAGCTCCTGTAACTGGATCCGGCGTTGACTGTAAACGACTTGGACCTCCGCGCGGCGCTGGGCTCTTTCTTGACTGGCGAAGGCGACGCCTTAACGCTGCTCTGCTGTTCCATATTCTTCCACCTAAGGCGAGGTTTAGAGAGAATTAATTGTAGCTTTCGAGCTCCAATTTCGAGGCGCGTCACAATAAGTGGGCGATTACGTCACAATTAGCGGGCAATTGTGAGAGGCTGTAGCCAAGGTTAAGTTGACGTTACCGAATTAGGGAGAAGGGCAAATCGCAATACACACTCTTTGTCGTGGGTGTGTATTTAGAAAGGAAATAATTCGAATTCCGTGGGCTACATGTTTCGTAAATGCAATTCGGTTACAATAAAACGTTTTTGGGGAACAGGTGTATTTCGAAGTAAAATTGGGATCCAGAAAGGCATTTTTAGTCCACGGTTTATCTTAAATTGAACAACTGCTTTTTGTGATAACCGTTGCTGAGAAATATCGCTTTCCAGTGGAAAACTTATAATTGTAAATCTCTTTTCAAACTTGATAATGAATTGCTAAGCCAAAAAGGTCGAGTAGGCCTTTTTCTGGTGCCATTAAAATGCCCAGTCTAGAGTAATTGTTTTTTCTGGTTTAGTGAAGAATTTTCGTTCTACCAAAAAATTCTTAAAGAATATTTAACAACAAACATCTTGCTAACATTTATTAAATCAATCTGAAATTTGGTAAATGCGAAATAACGAGACTGTCCGGTGACGGTTATTTAAGATTCGTGAATTTCTTGTCATGCAAATGTAAGCAATTCAACACACTTCAAACGCGCATTCCATATCTAAACGTATGAAATGCAAAACAAATGACCGAATCATCATTATGCACGTGACATGGTAATAATTCGCCAACGCAAATACCGTCGGTAAATTAGCAAGCATTGAGTGATACCTGTTGCCTTTCTCGCTTGCTTCAATTCTGCGTGTACACAAGAGTGAGTCACTTAAGATTGACAAAAATTTGCACAACCATTAAATACAATTTAGAGCTTGATAAACAAAGGTAAATAACTTAAATTTACATCCTAGTGGGTAAATAATTTGAAGACGTAGCGATAACATATAAGAGTTACACCTGACGGAATATTAATCTATCAAAAAGTGCTAACTCCCAGTCAAATAGTTTGCAAAATAAGTCTAAGTCAAGTCATTTGCGAAAAATAGCAGGGCAAGTACCAGTTCAAGTCATGACATTACATCAAACATTTGGCATTAAAAAGATAAACTATTGAACTTGGTAAATTCGCCTAATCATATGCGATGTTTCAATTTGCGAACAACAGAAACTTGGCATATTGCGAGAAAACTGTTTAGCAGAAAAAAATGGGGTAAAACACTAACCAAACTTTTTCCCAGTGACTTTTGTCCAGTTAAAGTCATTTGTCCGAAATACATAATTTAAGTCAAGTAATTTTGCCCAAATAACCTAACTCAAGTCAAGTCAATTGCATTAAAACAGTGGCTTAAGTGTAAACAAGTCAATACAACACCTGGATCTACTGAATAAAAAAATGACAAATTTCATTACCGCGGAGGCGGATTTGCAATCGACACCAAACTGCTTTATAACGACCCAGAAAAGCAATCGAGTTTTACGAGCCGGTAAACAAACGATTCTTGTTCTTGCAAGGAATCGTTTACAAGCGACGAAACACCATAACCGCGGTATGCAAGTTTTTCTACAGCCCGCGGCGAGCGTTGGAATGTATTGTTGCACCAACAGCGGCGAAAATACGGGGTTTTGCACGAGTTTATGTGCAAGGACAGCGCTTAAACTAACAAAACATATTGTGCAGAGAGCGAAAAAGGGTTACAACACGTACACTTACTTCTGAGGTCAAATGGGAGCGAAATAACGCAAATTAAACAAATTTAACTTTATAAACGCACCACATTTGACAAACACAGCAGCCTTGGCGAATATATCACTGGCAATTTCTAACTAACAAAAAATGGAACATTTCTAAGTTTTGCAAAACAAATTTCGCGAGCGGCTGTAAACTAAGACCATTCTCAATTGACGTCAGTGACATCCAAAAAGGGATTGCTGACGTCATTTAAATCTAAGCGCGGCAACAAAATAAAAAGTACACACGGGAAAGTTGCTCCATTTTCATTTCGATTTGTTAGCTCAAAACAATTTCGCAGTAATAAAGGATCTTGGTTGACCTAATTATGTTTAATGTTTTATAAATTATTTTTATAAATTTACAATTGACGAGTAAAGGATAATAGCAACAGTTGATTAAAAAATATTTAAATTAAATGTATAATGTATATTATATCACACATATATGTTACGCAAACCTTTAATTTTTAAACAACACGCTCCGTTCCAGTTTAACTTGTTTTGTTTCAATAATTCCATGCTAAACCTTCCACTGTTTAACAACAATATAGCCAAAAAAAATCGCAGTAAACTACACAATAGTAATAGGTACAATTGAGTAACACTGATAAACGTTACACTCATCGAATAACATGGCAATAAAACCAAACGCGGCCTGTCCAAATAGTTACCTTAAAAAAAGCGGCCAAATCTCACCAGCCCTTGTGAAACACACTACACTACACAACAACACGACACACAAACATGGTAAAAACTACAAATACCTTACAGCCGGCACAAACTTGACACAAAAGTCGAAAAGAAGCGAAAGCCAAACAAGCAAATTCACCAACCTGCTTCTGACGCCCGAAACGCCGATCGATTCCCGAATGATGTTCTCGCTAGTGGGCAGCACCTGCTCCGACATGCTGCTGGTCGATGACGTCACGCTTGACGTGGACTCGGTACGTTCGCGTCGCCTCGCCTCCCAGTCGGTCCTGCTCGCGGCAAGTCAAGCGTGAAAATGCGATTCGCGAACTTTTGCGAAAGTAAGTTGGTTGTTTTTTATTGTCGCTTTGTCGCATTCTGTCGCTTTGTCGCATTCTGTTGTTACGCACATTGTCATGTGTCAACCGAATTTATCAATGTACGGGAATTTATTGACAGTACAAAGGCTTAAACAAGTGGATTTGTATCTTAATTTGAATGAATACGAATCAATATTATTAAAATAGAAACAGCATCAGTGTAAGTTAAACGTCGCAGTAACATATAACTAACAAGGCGAACTTTTGCGAAAGCAACTTATTTTTGTCAGTGCCAAAGAGGCCTGTGTGTTATTTTTTTGTCCAAGAGACAGTCAGTGAGGTAACACGCAAGAAGATGAGACACCTTGTATAAAAAAGGGACTTGAAAAACACAGTACGCGTAATTTTAAAGCCATGTTGCTTAAAAAAACTTAAAAAGGCTGTAATGTTTCGTCAAGTTGTAACAATGGGTAATAAAGCCTTAATAAATGTTATTGGTAAGATTTATAAACAAGGAAGTTGTTTATTATAACAAGAATTTCACTTTCAAGCTGGCAAATTCACTTTCAAGCTGGCAATTTATCTTTCAGCCAATCAACCTAACCGTAATATATATGCTAACCCTGTCTGTTTTCAACGTAGGTAAAGCATTCAAACTAAAAAAAAACCATCCCACGTAAACTATTTCATTGTTTTTTGTTCGCATTGCTATGGATACATCGCCAGAATTTATTGCTATGGATACATCGCCAGAACGTATTGCCATGGTTACATGGACCACAATCACGTGAAACCCCAACTGACCCTGACATCTCCAGAAGTCTAAACCGCCACACGCCAACTCAGCGTGACTCAGCGTTGCGCGCGAATGATTTACAGAAGGCCGGCATATTACACGGCAACATTCTAATGCAGTACGCTATGTTCAATATTTTCGGTTTATGACTTATGTTTTAATAAGTACGGACTTGTGTGTAGCATAATTTTACTTCGGTAGCTTGGTTAGCACTTCACAGGTGAGCGTTGCGTTGGGCAGGTTACATTTTGTCCTTAACAGGCAGAAACCTCTTATTCGACTATATATAGCTTTTGTATATACAATTATACATGTTTCAATGACATCATCGTTATAACGTGGCTCCGCGAAAATTATTTTACTTTTTGCGGCCCTTGTTTCATTTTTCGTCGAACAAGCCCGATTTTTAGAAATTTACAGAACTAATTAACCAACAATACCAGCTAAGAACGCCATATTCAACTGAAAATCATGCTTTTTTCCATAGATGGGTGCGAAAATTCACACAGTAATGTTGCAAGTAACCAGCAGGTAAGCAGCGGTAAATTCAAGCTTCCCACGCTCTTAAAAAAGTGATAAGGTACGACTGGGCAACGATCGCGGTAATTAATGCTTCGCGACGGGCAAACAAATACCTTTCGAAACTGCTTGTTCTGTGTGACCTTTGCACAGCGCATGAGAAACCGTTAGCTTCTTTAATTTAGCCGTTCAGTTAATAAGGTGCCATTTGATTTTGAAACAGAGAGTTTGGAAAATTTTTATTGAGTAGGCTTATCAAAATCGGCAAGAGTTGCTGTAAAAAGATGAATTTGGAAAATAAATTCATTGAATCCAAACTGAATAATTATTATATTTGCCCAAGTTGTGTCTTGGGTGACTAAAACTATGCCCTGTGGATATTAAAGGAGTATTCCATCAGGCAAGAATCAGTATGTTGTGATCCAAACAGGAAAGGGACATTGCTAGCTTTTATCTATAGCCGCATTGCCGCAATAAGTTTTAAAAACTTGTAATTTCTCTACCATTGTTTTCGCAATATATCTGAATTATCTGAGTCCTATATTTTTTGTCCAAGGCAAATTTATTACTGTTCTGAATTTAGCACAAGCACAAAAAGCCTAGATGGTTTGAGGTATGGTTTGGTTTTGAAGGTTTACAACACAAAACGACTTGAACCAACCTACGCGGCTCAGAAGATAGGCAGTGTAATGTAAAAACAGAAATTGCCGAGCAAAAAGGCCAAAAAATACGTTAAAAACACATTAGGAAACACCCGATTCTCGAACCTTCTCTGCTTTCCGACGGAGAGTCGCTTCTTCTCAGTCTCTTCCTTTTCGAACTTGCTGCTCAGGCGACTTTCCCAGCGGCTTATTGCGTCCCGACTGTGCACCACAGGCTCGAACACGATCTCGCTGTTGCCAGATACACTAGGTTTGCTGCTTAAATCTTCGCTATGCGACGGCTGCTGAAAAGAAAAAAAAGTTCAGTTGGTTAGATTGCACTTTATTGGCATGTTTTCTGGCCTATTCGATAATCGCCAAGCTGTACGACATGTGTTTGTCGAGCCTTTGTGTTTTTGCGCCTCTTGACCAGTTTCAATGTTGGTAGTTTCCAAAATCTAAAAGACTCCACTTTTGTCATATTTTCGTGCAGTAGTTAATGGGGTAACGAAGGCGAAACTCAGTAAACAAGATAGGAATTAGAAAAACACACTGTATTTTAATGGCCAACATTTAAAAACTTGCGAGGCAAAACCACAAAGTTTGCTTTAAAGAATGTTTGTTCATAAAAGTTTTGAACAACATCGGAGAGCATAAAAAAAATAAAACATTACCAAAATGCGCTGGCACTTATCGCTCACTGCTGCTTCAAACCATCCCGAATGTATATAAACGAGCTTAAATGCATCTTAACAGTTACACACGGTTTAAGCCACAGCTGTTAGCTACTCTCTGTCAGGCACGACTGCCTTCTTTGACCTTGCAATTGACCTCTGCCTTCAGGAGTTAGCTAGTTTCAATCCTCACGCAGTTGCACTCTTAGTGACTATTGAAGTGCTTTGACTATTTTGAGCGTGTCAAGGATGCACAGTGTTATGTCACTTTGAATCTCTTAAAAAGCTTCAAAACCGCTTCTCCATAATTCAGTAGCCTTATCCTTGTGGCAAATCATTTCAGTCACGAAACACCACGCAAACGTTTCATATATATACATGTTTTTATAGGTAAGGCAGCATGCGTATGACCAAACACAAAATGTGACCGCAATGATACTAAATTAATAACCCAAAGGTTAAAAACGCAAGAGGGTATATTTTAGCTAAGTACTTATACGGTTTTACGCGCTCGGACTATGAAATACAACCTTGTCAGTAACTAATTAATATTTTAATTGGCTCACGCGTTATTACGTATTCCGATTGATAAATGTGTTTCACGCTATGTACACTTTTTACCCCGATGTAATCCCACGCTTAACGTGCTCGACGAAATCGAACCCGTATTTCCCGTGTGACGGTTTCGTATAGCATTACTATAACGTATACGAGTTATTACCAAAGCGGCGTCTAAGATGATTGACGGTTGGCGACAGAAATATTCGCGACCCAAGTCACGTTTATTTTGTTCACCCTTCATAAGAGGTCAGCTTTCACTTTAGCCCAGCGTATGGTAAGCTAAATAGGCGAATACTATATAAATCAAGCCAGTTTCGATTGGTAAACAACGATACAATTTCTGACTAGGAAATTACGATAATGGTGTTAAGCAAACTGGTGGGTTCGGATCCAATAATAAACTGATATATATAGACGTTTCAATGGTTTGCAAATAATAATTTCACCCAAACTAGTAAATAAATAATTGAAATCAATTAAACCTCACAACCCTTAATCAAGTTTTGTTTTAATGACATTAAAAACATTAACCGCGCTCAGGTTTTAATTTTGTCAGTTTTTCATTTCGACCATACAGTAACAAAATGATTTAGTATCGAATGGGGCGTACGATTTTTAGCGCAAAATAAGGGATATCGATATTCACTAAAGTATAGGAAACTTTATGTTAATATCTTTTTCCTGACAAATTTGAATGGTTTGCCTTAAAAGGCTAACTAAAATTTCCCAATGCTATACTTATTCTTCCGCGCACCTGTTTCAAAAACCTCTTTATCTCGCCTTTGCTCCACTAAGCAATTTAACCTTACTATTGCTCAAATAGTCTCTGCTGCATATTATTAACCTGACTATTAAACAACTTGAGCGACACAAGCGCCAGGCAGGTCGCCACTGTTTACGAGCATATCGCATTTCGCAAGAACAACTGTTTTTAGCCCCTATAGTATTTACGGTCTCGTGCATTGGGGGCCAACGCATTGAAGCGTGACGGGAACTGTAAACGCGCCGTCACGCATCGCCGATCGCGGTCAGCTGATCTTGGTTTTGCACTTAGATTAGAAGACCAGTTTATTTGTAAAATATTAATAATAGGTATCTAAATTTGGGAGCATAATGGTTAGAGGTTGTAGTAAGACGTAACAAGAATATCAAAGCCTATATAGAAGTAGGTATCATTTTGAACGTTTCGAATAACTCTTTATTTATTTTCAATATAGATATCTAAATGTTTTTTGGAAAAGTATTGAACCAGTTAAAATAATCGGTCACTAGAAAACGCACTGATTAACTATAACAGCTCCGTGTAAAACAGTACACACAGAGATAAGGATGTTGACATGGATTTGTTTTTCAAGAAAAACATAGATTCTAACCCACAGGCCTGATGATTCGAGGGCCAAACTATACCCATTCCGAGGTAAAATCACTTCAACTGTTTGTTGTTCAATTTTAACAAGTATTGACATTTTCGGCAGGGCGCTTTTTCGGAGCAAAATATTTGGTTTTAATCGCTCGTTTTTAAGTCAGTAGTGAAACAAATTAACCACAATAAACCTCACATTATGGTCCCTTGGGAATTCGCTTTTCTTATTTCACATACAGGCCGTGACTACGTGCATTCGTGCAGTCGCGCACGAGAATGTATTATAGTAACTTAACTCCAGGCTCGAAACCGCTTTTAAAACAACAGGACAGCCTCTAAAAAGGCTCAAAAATGTACACATTCCTGCTACGCGCTTGTATTGTTAATTCCACTTGCACAAATCAAACGCGTGACTAAACTGCGGTAAGCAGGGAAACTTGAAAAAACTCGAAAACAAAAATTCCCTCGCTTAAAATAGGCTCGTTACGCTGTTTGCTTGGCAGGTAAACTGCACAGCCGAGTTGCGAGCAATTTGCATTCTACAGACATTGAGGCAGTTTGCATAGAGTTCAAAAACAGTCTGCTCGCATTTATACAGATTAACTTCTTGACCATAAAAGGGTTAAAATGTGAGCTCCAATTTTCGAAATGGTCACGCAACCAAGAAAATGTCTTTTCGTTTCTTTCAGACAGAAAAAGCGTTTATGTTATGTTAAAAACCATGAATCTGCCGTAAACAAGGAATTATGCTCACAACTCCAAACGAGCTAAAATCATTTCTCCACAACCCGAATTCCACACGCAGCTTCACTATAAACTCCACGTCATTTAGGGCGTTTAGCAGAAAAACACTATTCAAGTAGCAACTAGTTTTGCGGGCAAGACCCTACCTGCCGTTCGGAACAAGCGCGCGCAGCATAAACAACGCCCCCCCCCCGCTTAAATATGCCTAAGGCCCAAAGCTGTTTCAAGGACACAACGAGAATGGAGCCCCACGGGAGATTCGGGAAACAAGACCGTTCGCAACAATAGCGAGACTTTCGGAAGACGCTAACTCCACATATTTGCTATTTGCCAAAAATGTCCTTAGCGGAGAAGCGAGACCTGTGGAGGCAAGGTTAAATATGCCTCCCAACTACGGCGCGAAGATTTTTAGGCGCACACAATGCATACGGTATTGCAGCCTAGGTTACACTATTGGAATAAGGAAATTACAATGCGTTTATTTGGACGATTTGAGTATTCACTTTGAATTTGCCCGGAATATTTCTTCTTTTTGTTATTGGGCCATTATTCGCATAAGCAAAGCAATTTCGTGTACGTTAATATTAAGCATTTGTTCACAAGAACATATTTACTTTTCCCTCTTATAAATGGCACCAAAAACTTGGCATTTGAAGCGTTTTCCAAAAACCTAATTTTGTTAGCGAATTCGGCACACAAATAGCTTGGTTATGAAACAAAGAAAATGCCTAAATTACGATGTATACAGCTCGCGGTTTACCACGGAACATATCCTCAACACTTGAAAACCTCAAGTAATATTGCCGCGCACTTTGAAAGCTCTCGTCTCGAAATCGCCACTTGAAAACTAAATCTTGGAATTCCGCCGCATTTGTCAAGATTTGAGAAAAAACAGTAAACCAGGTGGTACTGAAAAAAGATAAATTTTGTATTTGTAAAACTGTCAGGCTTTCCGACAATATTCGCTCCACAAAAAGTAGCTAAAACAAGCGAAATTAAGTGTCAAACACGAACGACTATTCAGTTTAACAAAAATTGCCAATTCAAACAACACTGCAAAAAATTGTTCTAATCTTTCAAAAAAAAATGAAAATAAAAAACAAATTTTTTTTAAATAAAAACGATTTTTTGCGTGTAATCTAACTTTTGAACATCACATCTAAAATTCCTTGATAAAAAAACCCAACCCGTTTAGGTGAACATCCCTACACAAACTCAACGTTATACCTTTTCCAGCATAAAAACTTAATTTATAGTTATATAAAAACCGTTAAGCTCAGTCTGGTAAACTGGCGCAGATCTAAAAATCACGCGCTGCGCTGACAACAGGCCGTCGCTGTTAAAAAAGGCCGCCCACCGTAAAACGCAGCGTCGCGTCTAGGAGGGCGGAAAAAACGCATGGCAATGCGCTAATGACCGACCGACCGAAGGCACGCGGTCAAATAGGCTCGGGGCGAAACAAAAAAATCTTCGAACTTCCGAGCGGAAAAACGAGTTTCATAATTCGGAAGGTCGTTTAACTTTACGAGACCACTACAGAAGCGTTTGCGACGAAAGGGTGGTCATTTAGGTGCCGGTTTTACAACAGATGAAGTTGTGAAAAAAGGATTACCGTTGGAGCGGTGGTGTAAGATTGCTGGGCACAAAATTTGATTGCATAACATAGATCTCGGTATAATTTTCGAAATGGAACTGTGGCCTGTGCGCGATATAACGCAATACTAATGGTGGGCACAAGTTATGTGGCGGATTGTTTGTTTTGCGTTGCCGCGAGATTTTGCGTTAGAGCCCGCAAGCGAAAAAAGCGATTTTTAAAGAAGCTCGATTAAAAATTACGAAATCTCTGACCTTTACTGTAACGGAATTATTCTGATCAATTTTGTTGGTTTCCGCACTACAGCTCAAAGCTTATAAAGATTCTTAGTAAATTGTTTGCGGAAAATGGTGTACCTTTATGCCACATTATGCGTTTAAGTATTTAAATTCTAACAAAATTGGAACTTTTACCTGGTGTAACTTTATGCCACATTATGGGTTTTAGTATTTCATGTCTGTCAATACTGGAACTTATACCTCAAAAATAATAAGAAATGTACACTGCCAAATATAACACGTCGGCCAGAAAAACACTAAACTCAAATTTTAATACCAATCCTAGGTACACTTTCTAGGCAGACTGCAATATACTGCAGCAACAACGCTACAACAATGCCTTAAATCAAATTAAAGGGACGTAAACCTTGCATTGACTCGCCGAAGCATTGTTGTTTTATCGCTCACTGCGGCAAATCTAATTTACAATAAACCGGCTGATGTGGTTAACGTTTAACCGGTCCAATTCGCGAACATTGGTGCATTTGCCAAAGGTCGTTGCATTTTATAAAGCCACACAATCTTTCGTGGTGAGAAGTTGGTCACAAACAACTAAAACACAACGACTGTATTGTTTCCACAGGGAATAAAGGAATTTTAACTCAAACCGCAACGTTAATGTGACAAAACCATTTACACCTGTCGCGTATATTGTAATTCAGCCGCGTTAGGTATGAACAACGCACTTTCCTTGGTTAAGCATTAGAATTTAAAATATTTATTTTAAACGTAGGAAGCCATAAGTGGATATAGCTGTCTGATAAAAAGTCACAATTAAGTGGTTATTTCGGTACTTTATGCACTGATTTTTACTGTAACATGTTAATGAATTCAAAGCCAAAAAGGTCGAGTAGATCGACCAAGGACGTTTCGATCCAAACCTGTCGTCTTCAGTTAATGCTGTACTTGCGTCCTACCATTTATAAGTGGTGTCTTGATTTACTGTCCAGTCACATTAATTGAAGAAGGTAGAGAAGGTAAGTTCGTATAGTGACGTTTTAATGAAAATGATGATGTCCATCTATTCGACCTTTTGCGCTTTGAAATTCATTATCAAGTGTTTTTTTTTAATAAACATAAAAGCCACGCAGTTTAACGTCTGATTTGATCTATGCCCGAATATAACAAATCCTCCACCAAAGGGTTCAATACCTTGCTTAAAAATGCGAGCTAAACAACTAGCCTTTCACTCGGAAACCGAAGGTTTTTCGTAGCGGAATATCGCCTGGTGTTCTCGACTGACTAATCTGCATTGAACGTAACCCTAAGCACGGCTAAAGTAAACACGCAAAATGCGAAGAGAGGTGCATTACAGCAGCGCGACCGAAGTACACTGAAGGACGACCTAAACGCACACACCACAAGGTAATCGCTGAGATTTAAGACCAGTTAACAGGGCCGGTTTAAAATCAGTCAATTCAAGCTAGTTCAAACTCATATTTAATCATTTTCAAACCGCAAGGAATATTATTAGCTCCTATACTGTTCACCGGTGGTGAATTATATCTCATGAACCAGCCAAGAAACGAATGAAAGCGTGGTAGAAAAGAGAGCTTGGCCCTTTTCGAAGTGGCCGCAAAACCAGACCAGTTAACTCAGGAAGGCTGCGGCGCGACCTTGGCTGAGATCACAGCCGCGTTTAAACATTAACCTCCCTTGAGAGTCGCCTGCAACGAAGTTTCAGGTCTCCGGTGGCCTGTGTTTGGCCAGGTTTGTGGCCTATTTAAATGCACCCGGCCCACATTTTTGTTCCCTTATTTTATGACAATTTTGATTAAAGTTAACATGTTAGAAAGCACGTTTTAAGTTCTAGGCCAGTTTTAATCCAATGGCTTTGGTTAAATACAACCGAAACCCACTTTTGTATATAGAATTGTTGGAAAATAGGGTTAAAATCTGACCCGGCCACTCCCCAAAGTGGCCAAGCAATTGGCCCAATAATGTCATCAATGGCACGGATTGAGGAACCCAGGCGCTTGCATTGATTTAATGTTGCAGTTTCATTGATATCGACGGCAGACGACTGAATGGTAAACTTGATGCAACATCCCGCCTCGGCCCATAGACGTTGTCGTCGACAGCATTTTATGTCAACCCGTTCCAGACGGATTGATTCTATGTCTCGCTATTAAACCACAGCCTTTCATAGACGATAACTTATTCTTGTTTGTGTACGTAAGTTACATGAATTACATCGGCGAAAAGTAAGTTTCATGAATTATAAACTGTAACGTAAGATATTGCAAGTCTAAACTTCGACAGGAACTTTGCACGAAAAATTTTAATTTCGTTATCACTCTTAATCTAATAAAACCTTAATTCCCGATGAATGTAATGACTATAACCAATTAAGCTTCCAACATAAAAATGACAGTACCTTAGGTCAGGCAAGAAATCTACATCGACTCCTTTAAATGAATTTAAGGCGCCAAAGGTATTCAGACAGACCAAATATGGTTCTTTTATATTACTAACAGAATGTAGCAAGCATTGGCATCATGGTTGTTTCTCGACTCGCTCCCTCAGAGCCTGTGTAGCTCAGTTGGTAGAGCCACGGTCCCGATTTTACCGGAGGTCGTAAGTTCGAACTGTGTTTGATGGTTCCTGATGTTGTTTCATATTGTGATGATTTAAGGTTAATATTAGCAAAATTGGCCATCTTACCTCGACAGTGTCGGAGTAAGTCCCCGCTTCTGAAGAGGGATGTCCTCCCTCTGACGAGTGGGATTCGGCCATGGAGTCGGTGGAGGGAGCTCTCAACCTCGGAGGATCGGTTGTGTCGCTCTCGATCCGGACCCTCCGACGTTCCTCGTATCTGGAGGAGGAGAATCAAGGAGAATTGAAGATTTGGCTTGGGCGACAACTAACGTTTTTTAATCGAATTAATATAAATATACTGTCGCTGCCAGGGATATGTATTTATATCTACGTTTTGGTAATGAATTAAGTTATTGACTTGAAGGGTACTCAAGTTACTGTTCAAATTATTTGACTTGACTGAACTATATTGGGCAAAAGACTGGGTTGAAATGAAATGGTTTCGTTAGGCATTATTTTATTAAAATTGGGTCACTTATCTTAATTTGTGCATGAAAAACGATAAGCTTGCCATGTTGCGTTATGTGTTAGTTTTTAGTTGAGTTATTGCTCATAATCGGAAGAGTTCAATAATTTAAATAGTTTAATGTTTAAATTCAATGACGAGGACTTGACTTGTAATTGACTTGCTCTAAATATAACTTTACTGGGACTTGACTCGCTATTTATTCAAAGAGACTTGACTTGGACTTATAACTCGAGTTGGATGTTGACTTGAATGTGGCTTAACTCATTTCAAAATGACTTGTTGACAACACTGCATATTTATGCATTACAGAAGATAGTAAATTTCTGACAAAATTTCTGTAAAAATCTTCGGTTCTTAAACTCTACTTTACATATATATCAAAGTGCCTTGTACTCACTTTCTCATGCTCTCAAGCTTGTGAGAATCAAGGTTGTCTCTCCAGTCCTTCTCCACAGTGGGGCGCCACTTAGTGATAAGGTTCGGGTTGTGCTTGCGCGTCATCGCCTTGATCACCTTCTTCCGCTCACTGCAAAAAAATGCTCATGTTTAAATAAATTTAATAAACTGAAGAATTCTCGGGTTTCAAAGGTATTTTACAACAAAATGTTGACACAAGTTATCGAAGAATGCCGAAAAAAAATGTTCACAAAAGCATTCCTGTACTATATTATTGTAAGTGCCGCTCTTAGTTTAGTCGCGTAGTTATTGTGTTAGTTTCATCCTGTTTTTTGGCTACTTCAGCCGGTTCGTTTTCACGAACCCTTAATGGTTCAAAATTGGCACTAAAACAGGGGAAAGAAAAAATTATATTTAACCGGCCATATACTGGTCAGAAGGGTTTTGTTACTCTCAAAAGGAAGGGAAATCGGTTGTTTTTTTCCTACGTGAGGGCGTTAATTTGCCTCATGACGTTAGACAAATAGTTTTATCGCTTCTGACAGGTTAAATTTTTTACAATGTACATTAAACAGCATGCTGACGTGTTAATAAAACCGTAAGACCATGGAGCTGCAAACGTAATAGATTAGGAGATCCCTTTATTATCACTAAACCCAAATTTCTCGATAGTTTTATTATCATTGGGGTTTTCACGGTATCGCGATACAAAATCTAAAATTCCGTCTGTTCAGCATTTTACAGTGTTTAAAATGTATGGGTTTTGGCCAGATTGTACTCAACTTACAAGTTTAATCAATACAAAAAGGTTTCTCCCGTCAGACAACAGGTTTAATTGTTTTAGCGGGTAGGTTAAACGCGATGCTAACGTGTTAATGAAAGCATTTTAACGTGTGACTATCGAATTGATTAAGAGATTTTTCGGTTTTAAATCTAATTTTCACGGTATCGCTATACGAAACCATAAACTTGAATCCAGTCTATGCAAGATTGTCATACAAGAAAAAACACCACAACATCCCACTGCACAGATCCGCTGTCCCGTGCATCTTCTATATTTATCAGCATCACCAAAACTGCCATTTTCCGGTGCTCCTCATTGCGGCGTGCACACCGCGGCAGTTAGGGCAGTAATAGGACAATATAAAGTGTTTTGTCATCGCGGCCGAAAGACGACGGGAAAAGGCGATTACGGGAACGGAATCTTAACACAGAGGTGCTGGGCAATTTCGACGTTACGCTACGTTTATCAAGGAGCACAAAGCGCCCTGGCGTAATTTCATAACTCGCCGGCAGCCGGGATGAGGCCTATCGTATGTCGGGGACTATTTATGGATTGCGACCGACCGATTTTTTTTTTTTTCGCGTCAAGTTTTTTGAACCATGTAGTGACGTAATTGGTTCTGGCCCAATTTAATAAATATCAAATAAGCATTTACATGCGATCCAGTTTTGTTGTCCGATACCACTGAAAATATTTTAAGCAATGCTGTAATGACAGGAGAAAATCTGCGTAACGTATACACAAATCAAGAGAACTTACGAATGATTGCTTTTAGGAAGTTTTATTCAACTAACGCACACAAAAATTAATTTTGTAATTTTAACTGAACGACAATTTTCAAAACTATTTATGGATTGCAACCAACGGACTTTTTTCGCGCGAAGCGGTGGCATCGTTTCAGGTTTGAAGCGGAGCGTGACGTCATCGGTTCTGGTTCCGCGCCGAAATTCGAGCTACAGCCCGGCGACTCGAAGAACACCTTACAAGGTTATGATTCGGAAAGACTACAGCGTTAGGCTTAATTTGGGAATGCGAATGTTTTGGGGAAATGTGAACACCGTGAATTGAATCGGCACAAATGTAACCCGTTTGTTATTTCACGTATTGTTTTTTGACACATTACACTGTGGTTCAAAATTTACCTTCGAAGTCTTTCAAAAGGGACACAGAAAGAAAATAAAAAGATTTAGGAAAGGGAGAACAATGACATGCTTCTAAACACTTGCGCAAAAATAACACGAAATGGTCATTTAGGAATACCTGTACAGTGTACATATTTTCGCTTTGGGCCCCGTTTCCATATCGCATAAAAACAAAAATACAATTGATTTCTAAACTCCGACACTATATCTTGTTTCAAGCAGGTCAAAATACCTAGCTTTTTTGTGTTATGCCATTTCGCATTGAAACAGAGGAATATTTCAATTTTTTGCTTGTTAAAGCAGTAGTTGATGTATAGCGATTCGTTCTGATTTAGGGAGCTGACGATCCACGTATAGGCACAATTTATGTTTCTTTATAAAAGGTCTGATCCTGGTTTTACTCGAGTGTTTAAATAAACTATAGCGCAAACGAATAACAATAAATAGGGTCGACACGAAGGCAATTCAAATTGCAAAAAGGGGTATTCCTTTGTGTATGCTTATGAGCAGGGTGAGGCCGGTTTACGATTTCCGTACGCGAACACTTTTCCGCAAATTACGCCGCAATGTTTCGTAAAAATTGCCGAATTTGTTTTAGCACTTGTACCGACAATTTGCGCGCGACTCGGCGATCAATCAGCATCGCAAACATCACAAGCAATCAGTCATCCGCATTCGCTCTTAGTCGTAGCTGCGGGCGACGCACACACTACACTATATACAGGACCACGAGCTGCGTTCCTGCGGTTGGACTCGCATTGCGACGTTTAATGCCCCGGGCCAGTCGGAAATGCTTTGTCGCTGACACTTTGCACGTGTGCGACGACATCGTTGTGCGTTTTTTCGCCTTATAACATTTCAATAAAAGAGCTGAATATGAACTGTGTAGAATAACGCTTTCTACGTTTCATGTGAATTAATAGAGTTTCATGTGAATTGATATTGCGTTATTTGGGCAATTTGTAGTTAAATCTAGGTGGAAGAATCATTTTTAAGTACATATCTCGTTTAGAAATGCGGACATGTAACAACAAAAGTTTCCTACTAAAATACAATCACACTCAAGAACTGTATAAAAGCATTTCCCAAAGATCGTGGCAGTTTAACACGTTTTTTCACTACTTTTTCTTCATCCTAGCTTAATTTTGTAATAGGTGTAGAATCATGTTCAGTATGTACAAAAAACTAAGCCAGCTTTCGTTCGAACAGCCGTGTAGGTTAGCCGACCGACACCTGGCAGTTTACCAGGTCCCCTTCACAAACATTGGACTATATCCGAGCACAAGTTTGTCATTGGTGTAAAAACATGTCAAGTATTTACAAAAATCGAACAGGTTTCCTTTCGAAGAATCCATGTAGGTTAGGCCACCTACACTTGGCATTTTATCAGGTTCCTTCAAAAGCGTTTTACTTTATCCAAGCATTATTTTGTAATTGGCGAAAATAGAATTACAAGTACAAACATCGAGCCTGCATTCTTTTAAAGACACCATGTAGGTTGGCCGACCACACGCCTCTTTATCCAGGCCGCATCTCAATAATGCGTCCTTATATGTGCATCATCGCGTAACGACAACTATGAGGTTGGCGTAAATATTCGCGCGGTTGGCATTAAATGCTGCGAGATAAATACGTGGAACCAAAGCGGATTACGTCACTTTTAACCAGTCACAGTAAATAGGCTCCGTGGCTCCACCTTGCGGCAAATTGCAGCTCCCCGAAAAAAAATGATGGGCTCCTGGTTTCGAAAGGACGATACAAATGTCAAATCACTATTTATACTATAGAGCAATGGTAATGATTTTATTTAACAGATGGAAACATTTAGTCTATTGTGCAATCGAATTCAGGTGGATATTCTGAAACAGTGGTAATCGCTAAATCTATATATTTTTTATCTTCAACAGTGGTGGCAGGCTAAAATACTTTAAATAGTTTTTTTGTTTTAAATCGCCTATATCTACATGTGTGTAACATTTAACGCCGAGCTTATAAAGTAACCAAAGTCACAAAACAAATAATCCCATTTTTCAAATGTAAACAGGTTATTGTTACGTCTTTGTTACGTCACTTACGCCTCGGCATCATCGTCCACCTTTCCATTTGGTTTGAGCCACACCTTGTCCTTGGGCTTGGGTTGACCGAACCACTTGGTGGCATCAGTGTTGCGCTGGCTGTGCGCGGCGTTGTACGCAGTTCGGGTATTCCCCTCATCGCTGAAAACAGAAAGGAATGCGTCATATTAAATGTTTTAGGTATGGCAATGTTAAATAGCAACACAGATTTAACGTTAGGTTCTACAGACAAATATAGCACAGTAGTGTTCCCTCGGGAATTTCAACGCTGTGCAAATATTGGTTTGAATGTTTTAAGGCTGAAATGATAGGAGTCTCGAATCAATTATAAACATTGTGAATTGGTGTAAAATGTCACCCAACCACAAACAAAATACCAATGGATTTGTCATAGCTTCGACTTGTTTTCCCTTTTTGAGTATTTATGTACTTTATTAAATCTTAATTAAGAGCTGCAAATTGTACTGTCGCAAAGGGTTTTTGCACAGTTACACACCTCAATGTAAACATCGAAGCTCGAAAAATATTTTGGACAAACATGGCGGCCGCCTAAATAAGAGAGATAGTTGTCAACTTTGTGTTTCTAACTACTGTGAATGATTTCACGATTTACTTAAAATACATGACAACAAACAAGTGGCCAACAAACGAATTCGTTCAGGATTAAAATGTTGAAAACCACGTTTAAAAAATTATTCACTGCCATAGATGGATACCTGTAAGGCAAGCCAAGATCAGACCAAGGAAGGATACAACGCTCTAAGCACCCCGTCGTTTATAAAAATCCCTCCCTTTACCTACTCGGTGTGACACGCGACCACAGATCGCCGATGAAAGGGGGTCGTCCCGCTGTGACGTAACAAAGGCGGTTCGCGCGTCGTCACGGAGGCGCGAAAGTTGGCGCGGTGATGTCGCCCGACAAAGGGGATTTAGCGTCCAGGCGTCGGGAATTAGAACGCAGCGGGAGCTTTTAATTGCAGGTTAACGGCCTTACACTTGCGCCCAATTAAAAGGACCATGTCGATAGGAAATGTTTACAACTTTTTAGGGGTTCTTGAACTTTTTTTACCGCGGACCCCATAAAATTTGTTTCTACTTTGCGCGGACCAAGGCAGGCAAGGCATTTTAGAGACGACGTCTTAAGTCGACGTCACAATACAAATAGGATTTAAAAATCTGCTGGTTTCGGTCCAAAAAATGTAGAAGTCAAATGGAGTCTAAACATACATTCAGTGCATAAACGTTTGATTTATATCAAACTCTTTTTAAAAAATTATTAAACTTTTTTTGAAAAAATGATCACTTTTTAAATATAGAACTAACTTTTAATTAGGGCTTCATGTACTCCCTAAAACTAGTTCACGTGGGGTCCATGTGCCCGAGTTTAAAAAACCAGCTCTTATATATTGTAAATTGTTCTCCCAACCAACTGTTATTAAACTACCGATATTTTCGACCACCTATTTGGGCAATCTTTTTTTTTTAGGCAATATTGCTGCAACTAATACCTGGCAGCAACAGTATTAGAGGTTTGGATCGTTACGTTTTACGTTTAATCGAGCAATAGTTCAAATACGATTAAGAGGTGCATCCAAGTGGAATCCACAAACGATTTGCACCAGGCATTTGCATTTTTAACGTGTTCCAAACCGACAATGTCGCCTAGGCATAATACGCGATCCTTCACAATACTCGAATTTCAAACTTTACTTAAACTTAACATGCAATGTTGTAAATTAGCAACCACCAATGGTTTTGCCTAGTACCTATACGTCGATAAAATAATGAAATCACAACCCACAAAAGCAATGTTCATATGCTTCTACGGAATTCAAAACGGGCCCAAATACATTAAAAAAATATTGTGTTGTTCCTTTATAATTTTCAACAACTTTGAAAATAAATGCTAAGAATTAACACAAAATAGCAAAATATAGTGCAGTCTGAATGAAAACCGAAATAGACTTAGTAAACTGACTATAAAAGTATCTATATAGAAACCAATGGATATGCAATTTCTCTTACCAGGCCTTGGTGGCATTAAATTCGGTGGACTCCGGCATATTTACGCTCTCCCTTTAAACACCTTGCAACTCTAAGCACTTGCACCTACGCTGATTTATTTCAAATCGTTAGCGCTTAAATGCCAGCAAAAAACTGGCTGCTGACACAGCCGCGTGTACGTAATTCGCAACATCTAGTAACAATAGGATTTCAACATCGAAGAAAAACCGTTACAAAGGAATCTGGCGGGCGCCGAGCGTGTCTTTTAAATCTCGTCACCCGATACCCAGCCGAACGATACTTCGCGCGGCCACGTTGTTACGTCACAATGGGCACGGACAGGTGTTAACAAGAGCAAAGAGTGTTTCCGATGCGGAATCGGGTGGTGTCGTGCTTTTGTGAACAGACGAAATCCGAAACTCAATTTCACTAAAGGAGTGGTAAAGGGGTAGGGGGGCGGTTGGGGTTTGTCGAAACCGTTTACTCAACATAAAGTTATTTGACAGTTGTGTTAATGAAGTTCTTCGAAAGCTTCCAATGCACATTTCGGTTACTCGAATAACTTCATCATAAATTTTAACGGGTTTTCTTGTTAAAAGTCAAAGTAGCTAAAACATTTATTGTTTTCAATAAATTTGTTTGGGTAATTAAATTTGAAATTTACTTTAGAAAAACGTTTGCTTTTGATCAGCAAAATTATTTGTGAAGCAATAAAGTAAAAATGTACTCCTTATACAAAACGCAGACTTATAATGTAAATCTTAATTCGCAATCAGCAAGAGCCTGAAAGCTAAAAGGATATGAAAGCTAAAAAGAGTTACATCATGCAAATTTCTATTTTAGTAAACCGAAATTCCGAACGGGTCACGTAATGAAAGTGAATTCCGTGTATTTTTTAAAAGATTTTTTGGGTGATGGGGGTACGGCTTTGTTCAAGTTGCTGCGGGTTTTTTCCGATGGCGCAATTCTCAAAACTCCAAGGGCACAATAAGCACACCTAACGCATCAGGGACGGGTGGTTTCGGGGTTTTCACCCGAGAAAGTGTAGCGGCCATGATACGCTTATATCGGGTAAACTTTCGATCGGGGTTTTGATATGATAAAAATCTACCAAACATACACGACGTTTGAACGATTTAGGCGCGAATCAGTTTAGAGAAAGCAAGCCGATTTGAACGGCGCTCTGTCGCTCTCGTATATAAGGATTGTCATTTAGAAGCAAAAGAAGGTTACAAGAGACGCCTTTATCAGCTGACGGTCGTTCTCCTTGCTTTGCTTTTGAGCCTAAAACCATTTAACAAACACGGTTTGCGTTTTGGGCCTGATATGCATTTAAGCTTTAACTATAGCGACCAACTGTAAAACAGCTGGCAACACACACGAGATACCAGTCAAGCAAGGCGACCCGGCTCTGAAATTTTATACATGACCTAAAACATAACTTCATAGTTTAAATAGGCCATTTAGGCAAATTGACCCTTTGTTTCAAAATACGAAACACAAAACCCTTTTCTTATCGCTAAACACCCCTTTACTTATAAAAAAAAAACCTTTACTTACGGATCTTCGTCATGGTTGATGAGCCCAGTATGTTCGATGATGCGCATCTCGTCTTCTTCAAGCTTCTCTTCCTCTTCGTTTTTCTCCGGCTCCTCTTGCTCTACTTTCTCCTCCGGATGCTCCTGGCGCTTTTCTGCGATTTCCAGATCTACAATCTGATCCTTCGTTTGATCAACAACGGCGTCGTCAAAATCTTCGAATCTTTGATTGTCTGGCGCCTCCTGTGTCGACTCTACGACGGTTACTTCCGCCGCCAGAGGTTGTCGGGAGTCTTCCGGCAAAACTGATCGCCCTTCGTCCGTGGAGGAAGCACTGGAGCTACTGCTACTGCTGCTTTCACTGCTGCTGCTGCTTCTGCGACTGCTGCCCTGTGATTTTTCACCGTCCTTCAGGTGTTCTAGCTCGACGACTGTTTCCTGTTTTACAGAGGGTTGCTTTTCAATGGCTTCTTTCGGGTCGACGTCAGGCGCATTTCCTGAAGTCTCACTTGCAGCTTCGAAGTTCGCAGCGGCTTGTTCGGAATCAAAACGTACGTCTTTCTCAAGCGGAATTTCTCCTCGGTCTGCCTCCAATTTAGTTTCTGACCTCAGTTGATCAGCGCTGTCGTACGTAACAGGCTCAGGGCCTTTTTCACGCCGCGGTTCCTCGTAACCTTGTTCTGTCACGCTGTGAAACTCGACTTCTGACGCCTCGTCGGGGTCGCGGCCCCGCTCATCAGCAGCTGGCGTCGCGCCAAAGACCTCGTTTATGCCGTCACTGAGCGCGACGCGCGCTATTTCATCGGCGACAGGCTCGACCGGGGACGGAGGCTTAACTACAGAGTCTTCTTGTTCCTTTAATTTGGTTGTATATGTTAAAACTTCTGGATGATTGCTAGAGGTGCTCTCGGCATCCTGTACTCTGCCCACCTCTTCCACTTCTACCTGATTGACGTCTCTTTGCGCCACCTCCACTTCCACCTCGTCGTCGTCCGATGATGACGAAGACGATGACGTAGTTGCAGTAGCGTCGCTTTCGTCGTCGTTCATCAAGTTTATCTGGTAAGAGAAGCGCTTTTTAGTTCCGTCCAGTTCGTCCAGCGACGAGTCGGAATCACGTGACAGTGTCGAGGCGCGTGATTGGACCTCGTCTTCGCCTACGTCACAATGCTCGGCCGCAACAACTTCGGATTCGGGATGAAGGGGGTTCGATTCGGAGTATGGGGCTTGTTGTACCTCGGTCACAGTTATCTTTACATGTTGTTCTTCGCTGGTTTGTATTACATTGGATCCACGCTGTTCAAATTCGGAATCATTTGAGGTTACATCTTCAGCAGTTGGTCGTTCTTGAATCTCGAAGTTTGATTCGGAATCGGGGGCTTGCTCTTCTACAGCAATATTAGCTGTTCTGTCAACGTCAAACTGCTTCTCTTCGTTTGCGTGCACTTCATTTTCTGGCTGTTTGGATTCTGAATCAACTGTAACGGCGTCGTCAACTGCAGCAGTTGATTCTTCGCGCACCTCGAAGTACATATGCATGTCCTTAACTTCAGCAGCGTTTTGTGTCGATTCCAAATCCTGCAAGGCTGGGCTATCCGCAATGGCTGCACTGACTTCGTCGTATAAGTGCGTCGGTTCCTCCCGATAAGCGTCAGGTTGACTAGCACTTTCGATTGCACCAGCACCGAGCTCCAATTCTACCACACCGCCGTCAAGGTCGCGGGCAAGGTCAATTTTGCCTTCTTCAACTTCGTCTTCTCTCTCGCTGTTGCCTTTTTCTGCTTCTCTCTCAGCGTTCTCTTTGTTTGTGTAACCCGATTCGCTCTCGCTGTCCGAACTGGACGATGACGTAGACAATGAACTCTCGCTGCTGGACGGCGCGATCTCGGCACGAAGCCAACTTTCGCTCTCCGCCAAATTCGAGTCCGCTAATTGCTTTTCGATCTCGCGCGGAGTGATTTCGTTTCCGTTGTCGCTTTCAATCGATCGTTCCGGCTCGACCTCCTCGCGTGACGTCATCGGGTCCGTTTCGATCTCTGACGTCATCGCCGATGCGTTGTGGTCGATTTCTGAAAATGCGCAGAGCTGTAGAAAAACGCCAGCAAGCGAAAACGCGATTGCGCTATAGAGCGTTTTAAGCAGAAACAACCATCGCAGACAAAAATACTTTAAGTGCGCTAAAGCTTTAACGCCACTTTGCATTTCTGTTAATCTTTTTAATCAGAACGATAAAAAAAACATAAAAACCCTATTGCGACTCCTGCTTGGCCCAGCGCCGACGCTACAATGCTAGCGTAAAGCGAGGTGCTCGCTTCTGAACCATTTCCACGTGTAAAGTCCACGTGTTTTTCTCAAGGGCATCCCTTGCACTGAAATTGATCGCATTTCGCTTCTGTTTGCCCCCCACTCCCCTTTCCGTGCAGCTACAACGACTTAATTTCTCGCCGTAAACACAACGTTGCCTTGCGATTAGCGACATAATTAGGCGGGCGTTGTTCTGGGAACTTAGGGGTGGGGTTGGTGCATGTACAACAAAACGGTCATTTTTGAACGTTTTTAAACAAGTAGGGCATGTAGTTCAAACTGCTGCGAGTAAACACAACCAAACTTCGGAAAAAAATAGTTAGTGTAATGCAACACACGTATTGGCAATTCATTTTGGTATTAACGCTACTTAGCAATCCGGTGTGGGTGAAATAAATACGCCTTAGAAGTTTAATGCCCAGTGAGTCTATTCAAAGCAACGAGTGAAAGGCAAATACCGATAATGTTGATTTACATTCGGTTTTAAAGTTTCTTCTGTTTAATTTTGATGACAAATTATGTGGGCCGAAAATTTATTTTCGGGACATATCTTGTTTCTGTTTAATTTAATTGTGATTCAAGCACTATTTGTCTAGGTATTGTCATGTATTTTGCGTCTTATTTTAGCAACAAATAGAACAATATTACATGGACATTTTGGACTAGAAATGACAAAACCCTAAAGTTACATACCTAATGACACTATGTAGCCCTAAATAAGCCAGTAGAAAGCTCAAAAAGACGTGTTAATACTCACTCAAACGCGATTGCCTCGCGAAGGTGGCCGAGTCAGCAAAAATATATTCGCTGACAAAACCAGACGCCGGTCGATCAATAGGAAATTCACGACAGTCACAGTTTTACGGGTTCAGCACAAATTGCCTACAGCTTCGACAGGCCGGTCCTTAAAGCCTTAACTGTAACGTTGAAGTACCACGGTAAGAAATGTTACACTACATTGCTATACTACGCAGGTAACTAATGTTTACTTGCTTGTAAACATTTCGCAAACACGATTTTCGCAGCCAACATGTTCAAGGCCAGGAAATGGCTTAATAAACGCACCAAAAAGAGAAATAAGCAACCAATGCACCGGCGCCTTGCAATATAAAAGGCGATCTTATTCAACTTCGATGACAAATCTTGCCAATTGTTTACTTGAAGTGATTTATCTCATAGCTTTCCTTTAATAAACAGTTTTTTTTAACATCCATAATTGCAAGCTAAACATATACCTAAACTCATTTGGAATGGTAAAAACAAGTGCGGAACATTTTGAAATCCCAGCTAACTGTGTAACCCCTCTAAAAAACATAGCCCAATTTATTTCTTATAAATGGTAAATAGTTAAAATGTGAAACACGTGTACAAACGTCATTTCCGATAAATAAAACGTTCCAGTCCTACTTAAGTTTACCCTTGGCCACTTTTTTGTTCAGTTTGCCGGATGTTTTGCCAAACGAGCAAAGTGTGTTACAATTGAAGCTGTGTGGCGCCTTACTTGCGTAATGCCTAGGCTTGGCTAAGCAACTATTTATATCGGAAGTAAGCTATACATGTGGCGCTGTTATGGCAAATAAGAGGACTATGTTCACTAAACATACTACATTCACACAATTAAGTTGCACGGATTTTTTGCTGCCCTTGGTAAACTTGGTCGCACCGAAATCAATAACTCCTACACTCCATCAATACAGAACCGCATCAGGGTCGCCACCACACAGTCTGTTTACGAGTTCCCATCGGCCTATAATGAAAGGTAAACATTCCAGATCGGATTTTACGGCCCAGGGGATTGGCGATGACCGGCTATGAAAACAAATGCCCACTTCGTTTCGTCTTCCTTGCTAGATTTCTTAAGCTACCGCAGTTAATTGTATTTTATATTGTTAAACGCCGCTTAGTGTAAAATCTCGAACTGCATTGCGACGCACATAAAATGTACTGAAGCATACGCACATATATATTATTAGCCCATGTATAATAGTTTGATTCGAATTTCGTATTTGTGTTGAGCTCACAGTCAGACGCTTTTGAATAAATGAATTGCAATCTAATATTGACACCATTTCGCACAATGGTGCTATATTTAACTTCTTGTGGTGCGAAAGTCATTTAATATTAAAAACCAACAACTCCTAAGCAGTGTCACTTAAATTACTAAGCTGAAGTAGATCGTGGAAAAACACTAATGCATTGATGTTGAAAACTAAGAAAAACGCCATAAGCATTAAAACATCTTAACAAAAATAGCGTTCCACAAATCGATATAATTTAATCGAAATCATACAACAGTGCGACACAACAGACTTAACCAACTTTTCGACTCCCATATCATACGCTAAATCATTAACGCTGCAGAATAAACCTTCATACCGGTTAAATCAATTGCACGACCAGTAAAACGGGATGCCTTTTTGCGCCAGACGCTCTAACCTTATCTATGCAAAAAAATCAATCGCTATCAGCACAGGTAGCTTTCGTTTTTTTCCAAAATAAAATCGAACGCTTAAAATTCATCAACATTTGCTTTTTGACCATCGATTGTGGCTTACGCATCATTAGTGCACCGAACCGGTCGTATTTTTAACGCGTATTGCCTACAGCCGTGGTCGGCAAACGCCGGTCCGCGAGGAGTTGGTTACCGGTCCGTAGCAGGGTTGTAAGATTAAAATTTTCTTGAAAAACGAACTTAAATATCCTTATTTTGAGAAGCTGGTAAGAATATAGGAATTGGTAATTATGTTAAACCAGTGTAATTTAAGAAAAAAACGTAAATGCCTAAAAGTTTTATTGAAATGAGCCGCGGGCTGGGTTAAACTAAATTGTTTGGCTGGCCGGATGCCGCTCGCAAGTTTCAGTGAGTTCAATAATTGTTAGATGGGAGCATCTCTTTGCGTCAAAACAAGCATAAAGTTCGCATTGAAAGTTGTAATAAATTTCCTTTCCTGAACATTTGTTGTTTTTGAAGGCCGGTCCGCGACAAAATTTTAGTTTTAAACCGGTCCGCAGTGCAAAAAGGTTGCCGACCCCTGGCCTACAGTATATAAGGGCAAGCAAAAAAATAACCTACAAGTAAACACCAAATTTGAACTGCCTTTGGCTTTTTTTGGCAACGCTACAATAGCAAAACACACACGACATATTACTAAATAAGCTAATTAACCTTTTACAACGCATTTCAAAATGTTTAACTGTCCCCAAACTGTTCAGAAACCTTGACTAACATATTTGAGCATACGTCGTGCTATAACCGCCTATAAGCAAAGCAAACCAAGATAAAGTGAAAGCCATTGTCTTAACTCTGTGTGCTTATAGTTAGGCGGCCTCGCAATATGAAAGCATTCAAACGACCGTTCTACTTCCGCGTAAGTTTAAACTGATCACCAAGATTGAAACTTAGTCTGGTCACATAGGTTGAAGGACTTAACACTTACAAGGGAAAACCTCATAAAAAAAACTAGAAAAAAACAGTATTTTTATTAAAGTTGCGTATTAAATAAAGTAGGGGTAAATACCTAGTAAACTAATCCACAACCAAATATTTTAGGCAAATCTGCGTTTCTATTGGTCTGCGTTTATATCGTTAAACTAAACCCCTATTAAATTTCTGCGTTGTTTTTAAAGCAAAATCAGACGGATTTTATGTAGACTTGTAATAGGCCTTCACTTTATTTAAAAAAGTTATGCGCAATCAAAAGTACCAACCTTGAGAAGTCAAACTAAAGCAGGGCTCAGGCAATTGAGTTTTTAACGCTATGAGTCCTGCGCACTTAATCGTTGCACAATTAAAACCAGCTTTGCGTCAGACAACTCTCCACATAAGAAACTGCACCGTCCAGATCAATTCCCTTGCCTGTAATACTCTGTGAGCAGGCCGTTAAACAACATTACATGGAACCCGGCAATTTCAACTATTGCAATTTCGCCTCGTTCGCACCTTTAAGCATGGAAACGCCCGTTTTAACGGCGGCTCGTCAGCATTTGCAAGCAAGGTAATGTGAGACAGCGTCACCGGTAAACGGGAAATATGCGTAGGCGTGTATTGATGTTCCAAAAAAACGTACGTAAGTTAAAACATTGTCAGTTTAAGGCGAAAAGTTTGCAAAACCCGTGAAATTTAAGTCTTCTATAAAAAAAAAAAAAACGGTCATGTAAGGTTTAGGTACCCCCCCAAAAACATATTTTGACCCCTGTAGATTCGGAAAATCAACCCCCCTACACATCTTCCTCAAAGGGGCCCTGGTTGGGTTATGACGGCGTTATTTAACAGACAGGAAGCAAGCACCGTGTATTCCACACGGCAGACGCTATACGTATTATAAATAAATGTAAGCTCGTGTGTGTATAAATATGGCGTGGGCGCGCTGGAATCGCTTTCCCTTCATTCGAGCGACAACATGGCAATTGTGCAGCGTTTTTACCGGTAATTGAACGGTAGGACGCGCTGCGAACAATTTTAACGTGTTAAACGCACTGTGTATGTAAAGCTACCTCACTCTCCTTATTTGTACATTTGTTAGATATAAATAAATTGTCAAGTCACAACTGAGTTCCACTGAATAATAAATACGGTCCTTCTCTGTCGGTTACACAAGAAGTGCAAAGAAGGTTGTAAATTTGATTACGACAAAAACAAGCACACTTTCACTCGAAGTCGCTTTAAGACAGGGGTTCCCAACCTGTGGTACGCGTACCACTAGTGGTGCGTGAAGGTTTTTTAGGTGGTACGCGAGTAGCTTTCGTTTTTTCATAAAAACCCGGATTGTCAGCAAGAAGCACAGTTGCTTCAAATAGCTGTGCGACGCCGTAGAACAGCAGTGGGCGTTAATTATGCCAAATGACTGCTCTTGATCGATATCATCAATTGTTTTATAGCATAATCTACAAATAGCGTTGAATAATTCAAATTGGAGGCTAAAAAAAGATAAAAATTTGATTCGATGAAAATAGTTGTTCTGCAAGAAGTGGTACGCGTGGTAGTACAGAGTGTCCGATTGGTACGTTATTGTAAAAAGGTTGGGAACCCCTGCTTTAAGATGATTAGTGAATACCATTGGGAATGTTAAATCATGAAATTTTATTCTGATACCGATACCATTATTATTTCCAGGACAAAACGTATCGTGATCCGATCCTATCCCGAATGGCGTCATTACTATTCTCCAACAAGCAACATAGGCGAATTTAAACCTTAAAAGGTGGATTTTCATGTTTTTTGGTCAAAGATTGCTTTACTGTTACGGTTAAGATGTTTAGTTACCTCAAATTATTAACCTATATAACATTTTTTAAATAAGCTTTTTATGTACAATCCGCTTTGCTGGATGGCAGATAATGTCCAAAATTCCTAAGTTTGGGTAATTTTGGACGGAGACCACCTAGTATCGTACGAGTACTGATGGTAAATCCATTGGCATCGGGTATGGGCTCCGATCCATATTATGGGACACCTTTAATCGCCATATTAACAAACGTCTGTAGCCAATCTGCAATTTTTTTTCGCAAGTCGACTACAATAGTGCAACAGGAACTCCAGCATAATTTGCGCAATTCTACTAGAGCAAGGGGAACAAATAATATCAACCTTGTGTAAAGGACAACTTTGTAGAAATTACACGGACTGTAAATATGTAATTTTCAAACTGGATATTCAAAGTCCCGTCACACGGTATAATAGAATACTGGGCGTTGAGCTGCGTCAAACCAGGTTGCAGAATTTATGCACCTCTGGATCAAAAAATTGATACTGACAATCCTTGTATTTAAATTGTATTTACTACAACAAATTAGTTTTACTCATACGCTATTAACCCGTTGGTCTACAACGCCAATCCGAAAATCCGCGAAAATACCCAGACCGCTATCACGTGAAACGCGAAACCCTATCCATGCGGTTTCGCTTTGTGCAAACAAGAGCTCAGCGCAAGATTTTCGCCCTGCCATATTTGGGTGTTTTCGAGCGCCTGTTGTTATTCGAGGGCCAACACTTTCGGCAAGAACTCGCGTTTTACAACTCTGTCAGACACGTTTTGCGCGTCGCGGCTTTGCCGAAAGAAACCAACTCGTAAAAGTAAAGCTATAAGGTGCCAATTTGAACGCGTGAGTAGCGGTTATGGCGATTGGTAGGCGATGACTGCGCGAAATACTTTTGGAACTGGTCCAAAGGAACCCCTTTATCGGGTTTGTTGTTTAACTTTGACTACGACTGAGCTGCTGAGAAATTTAAAATATGTTCACGTTTAAAAGGTGCTTTGTTGTGTGTTTTTTCTTAACTTTTTTTTAACAAGACATTGATGAATTTCATTGAGATGAAACTGTTCGTATACTGAGCTGTAAGTGTAACGCATTTAAACAGAAAAAAAAAACAGTGTATGTGTATGTTCCTGGTAGATTTGACAATACCGCGTTTTTAAACAAGTTTCGACAACAAATCAAATATACTTGTCTCACCGCCCAGTAAAACGCACAAGAGTCAAAGGCACGTTTTATTATAAGCTGTTTGGACAACTAAACTTATTTATGGTACCTGAACATTATGGCATACAAGCAAAACAGCGATAAGATAAGTTTTCATTTACCTGCATGCTCATGAGCTGTCAACTCTTCTTCTTGTTTCGCCGACAGCTGCTTCCTCAGCCTCGGCTTGGGCACAGGTGCCGAAGCTACGTCATCACCAGCATGGATGACGCCATCCGACACGGTCGGCTGCACTTGGCCATCCAAATCGTCACGTTTCTCGTTCCCGTCTAATTGACCAGCGCTCAAATCGAAATCCGTCTGCACCTGTGGTTGTCTGAGGGGTTCGGGGGATTTCCGCCCCCGTCGGGATCCCAGCTCCCCGTCGCTGTCGTCTGATGATGACGTAACAGTGCTGTTTCGCGTCGCCGCCGCGTCGTGTTCGAAAAGCTCGATATTTTCCGATTCTTGGTCGCTCAAGTTACTGGAGCTGGAGTCGGATGACGATGACTTAGACGATGACTCAGCATCGCTGGCGGTTTGCGCGGGAAGTTGGTTTGCATCTGTTAGCATATTGATTGGGTTTTATTGGTTTTGTCTAATATTACAGAGTTATTCTGTTTAATTAAATGTGTATTGAGCTGAATGAATCGGGCTCCTCGATTGCGTCATGGCGTATAGGTTGAAATTAATAATGCCGATATAATGAGGTAAATAAATGAAGTTAATTAAAATTTGGTTTTGAAATACAAAACTCATAGGCAAATGTTTAATGGAAGATACATACACATAGCGCTTCTGAAGTCATGTTTTGACCAACAGTAACGGCTTACGTATCATAGTACAAAAAACAACTCAAATTGAAAAACAAGGGTTTGAACAGCTGTATTTAGTAAAAACTAGTATAATGGTATTTTCTATATAGCCATCCACTACAGTAAAATACACTGTACAATTACCGGGATATTACTAATGGGGTTCTTATCACAATAGAGAACAAGCAACAACAATTTAAAGAAGAATTTACCTGAATCGTGGCTGTAGTCGTCCGCCTTTTCTTCCTGACCGTCCATGTCTTCGTAGAGGCGCTGCAGAGCCAGGTCGATCTTGTACTGCAGCTGATAGCGCGGACTAATCTTTGCTAGAACGTTCTGAACAAACACATACGGCGAAAATTACAACAGCGGCAACAAAAAAACAAGTCAAAAAGCGATGTGTTTCGACATTGAATCACTCGAAACGGATTACGAGTTTTTTGTTGTTGTTTTATAAGTTTTCGTTACTCTGACCGGACGAAGCACGGTTGTGCGAAGCCGTCAACAGTTAAATACACAACACTGCCACTTTGATTCAGTGTTTTTACCAAGACAAATACGACTATCAACTAAGATTAACTTGCAGTTGGGTCTTATTACTGGTACTGATTTTTATGCTTTTAATCAGTGGACCTCGAAGCTTTACACATAGTGGACCCCTTTAACTTCCTTGAAAAGTAAAAAACTCATTATAACCACCTTGATGATTATGCTCCACATAACATAATGTATCACCTAACAGATGTTGCACGGGCCCCTTTAAACTTCCTCACGACTCCTCAGGAATCCGCGAACCCCAGTTTAATAACCACTGCTTTAAAGTTTACATATACGCCGATTTCCGTACACATTCCTTTCCTGAACAAGCCCCAGCTTATCTTCGCCTGTTTAAATAATTGATGATAAAAGCACTTTGGCTCGTGTGTGTATCGCGTAAGCTTTTCAGTCGCTCGATAGAAAGCAAAGTTCGGTGCACTGGCGTGAAAAATAATTGCCGGTCTTGGCATGACTCCCAACTAAAAATTCTTCTATCGTGCTCTTACTGAATATTACGCGATTTCCAAGTCTACATTGCTGGTTATTTGACTGGCTTGAAATTAAACGCACCAAAGTTTTGACAGGACGATGGCAACCCTCGGTCGTTAAAGATTTTTGGGCCCTCATGAAGGTTTGGTTTTAATCAGCATAATAATTCAAACTACAAAACTAAGTCGGTCATGGAAAGGCGTTTTTGTGGTCAATTAATCGTAACTTGCATGTAGAAGGATTAACTTGCATGTAGAAATTTGCATGTAGAAGGAGAGCACAGTGTTTAACATTTCTTATGTTACAAATATAAACGCAAGGACACCCAATGGCCCCCTGGTAATATCGTCCAAAATTGAGGGGTAACCAAGTCCCTACAGTAAATATATGTGTTCTCATACGAGGCCCATTTGTGCAACCTATTCGAAAAAATATTAAACCAAAATACATGCATTTGTGGCGCTTTTCGATCCCTGTTCAGTTTATAAAAACGCTTTAAAAATATCTCACTCACACTTTTCAACCGGCTTTTGTGCCGTTTTCTTGATACAGAAAAGCCTAAATAGGGACCCGAACTGCTTTAAATTGGCCTTGTAAACTGGACTAAAAATTCTCACCCGTCTGTAACCCAAGCCCTTTGTCTGGCCCACTAATCGATAGCGTCGAACCTCTTTCCTTCGCCGGTCATCAATTTTGAAAAAAACAGGTCGCTTGCTTTCGAGCAAAATTTACGTTTGTTTTAAAACAAAATGCATTTGTAAGTGGTATATGTGTGGGTATAAACGAAAGGATACAAAGCAGAAAGGATAGCCACGAGCTCCACGTGCAAACATCTTGTACAGTCAGTTGTCTACAATTGCATAATAGCGCTTTTAAAAACTATTGTAGAAAAAGTGCAAGATTTCAAACTTTCCCATGCTGAAAGGTTTTGCTTACAATGTTTTTGTGATATTTCCCACAGGTTTTAGCCACCCTTGGTTTTGTAACGTTTGATGTTATGTCGTATCGGCGCCAACACACTTCCCCTGGGAAAACCCGAGAATGCCTGAAATGCTTTCGATCCCTGAAAGTCATATTCCGCACGAACGTTCGCCCATCGGTATTAAATCAACCTGCGCCAATGTTTGTATTGCACAAATT
The DNA here is from genome assembly GCF_963924565.1 of Ascidiella aspersa. NCBI lineage: Eukaryota > Metazoa > Chordata > Ascidiacea > Phlebobranchia > Ascidiidae > Ascidiella > Ascidiella aspersa. The sequence continues at coordinate 7,995,188 of NC_139448.1, forward strand.
TATGAATAATTTGAGAAACAATGTTGCAGAACAACTTCAACATAGCGAAAAAATAAAGCAACGAGATAACGAATTCCCTGAATAAAACAATAATAAGTCGTATTACAAAAATTGCAAACAATTGAAATGTTGCAAAGTTTGGCAAATTATTAAATGGTATAGGTAGCAATAGGGGTTAGAAATTTGCGATTGGTTGTTTTTTGTCCGATGATAAATTTAATGGTTTTGAGGCAAAGAATTTCGAACTATATGCCAGTTGACCATTTGGAAACATAGACCGATAAACCTGAACATCACGTTACGCAATTCTCCACCTAGTCGCTTAATCCGTTCAAAACATATGGGCAAATTTGTTATCTGAGAGTTGAAATTCAAAATGTATGTCTCGCTCGTACACAAATTATATTCTTACAGTCTCAACTGATGAAATTATAATACTAATTTGAAATAAAACTACACTGAAATACGATCTTTGTGTGAAGCTAAATAACTAAGTTATTAGTAAACTTCTTTCCTGACTGTAAACAACGCTGAAGATAAAGTACATTGCTACCAAAGGTGACTCTGTAGGCTGATTCGGTTGCGTGGCATCTCACCAGTGCTTCAGTCTAAACATTCTGCTGACCATTTGAGTGCTTCAAGGACTCAAATGTTCCGAACCTAAAAAACAACTCGCCTATATACAAGGCTGCGCTTCGACTCATAATAACTCTTAAAGCTGACCCCAAAGTCGAAGCAACTGGCGCGAAACCCTGTCAGCAAGGGTACTGAACAGTCAGTCATGCTCGGCGAGCCGACAAGCAAAGTCTCATAGGCGCGTCTGTCTAGTCTACGTCTGCTCTAAAGACCGACGCTAAACGTTAATAGATTTCGAGCGGCACGAGCAGCTCCCGCGGGAAAACAAGGCTCCATTTCCCGCAGAATCGATATCAAACCGCACGAAGGTACGATCGGGCGCGATGGATTACGTTTCCCGGGAAAGAATCCTTTCGACCTCCGGCTGTCTTCGCAAATGGAATAACGACGCCCGTTCAATGCCGATTTGTCATCGCTAAATGGGGGGAGGGCCACCCTTCACTTTTAACGCGACTGTAACCGATTGCGAAAATTTTGAGGCGCTCCACTTGCCCATTAATAATTTACAGGAATGCGAGGCTGTAGACTGGAGGTTTTTTTTATTGTGATAAAATGCTGGCAAAATAAAGGAGTGAAGGTATTGAAAAAGTCACATAAGTTGTTAAGAACTTTTCATTTTCAATAATCAAGCCATAACTCGTTATTTAAAAGCAATGCGTGCACTACAAATGCATGTTGTTGATTGTAGTAAAGAAAACAGAAGTTTTTTATTTGACATTTGTCGAAAGCTGAATAAACTGTTGTTTGATATTGGTTATTCAATAAATCCGCAATTTCCTGTGCAGAGTCCCTTGAAGCGCACGAACAACATTTAGGAACTATACAATAAAGGAAAAAAGCGGCTAGTTTTCCGATTTAATAACCGTTTAAAACAGGAAAAGCGTCTACATTGTTAGACACGTTTTCAATTATTGATTAAAGCTATAATTTTCCGCTCAAAGGATTCTTTAAAAGCTAAAATCCCATTGTTTGTGCCACATAGTAATGTCAAAACAGGTATTTTGTGAGTTCTATCTAACTCGATAAAGTAACCTGAATTCAGAAAGTACATCCAGCCTCTGGCAAGATCCCGACTGGCATTTTAGCACCCTTCCAGCTTTCACGCACGACTAGGCTTCCTAAACACAGGTTGCAGCAACAGGCTGATCTTGTACACTAGTGTCGTACAGCTTGTTGTGCACACGTGGCTAGCGTGTTGTCTGTCACTGCTTACATCGCAAAGTTGCCCCTAAAATTGCGAACGACAAGTAAGCCCTGTCACTGTAGATTAACTCGGGCAATCGGCCCTAGGGCTGATTTTGCTTGTATAAACCGATTTCCTGTTGTTTTATGTTGCGTCTTATCTTCCGAATAAAACAAGCGGGTTTACATGGCGGCTGAACATCGTAGATATTGGATAAACACGAATGGCGCAACCCTAGAGGTTAGAGTTCCGAAAAACGCGGGCCTGCGTTCTTAATGTTGCTTTCTTTTGCTTTCCTCCTAAATTTAATTGCAGAGTATCCAAGTACACACGAATTAGCACGTAAGTGCTCCTTTTAATTAAACCCGCGAGCGGCGCGTATCGACTTTGAAGGCGACAGCCTCCGGTAAATTATAATTAAATGGTACGGAGGTGCGACAATAATGCGGGTGATTTCCAATCGAGCTTCCTCGGTTGCAATTACCGTTCGCCTGCGCTTGTCTCTACACTACAGTAACCAATCAAGCAATGGGGGAATTAAATTGTTATGAAATCCTTATTTAAAGGCAAGATAACCTAGCTAAAGAAAGACGAAACGGTGACACTTTACGATATCATCTTTCTGGTAAATTGGTTAATATTTTTTTAGCGGGACAAACGGAACAAATTTACAGTTCCACACGGCTAAAGTTCGGTTGTTTTTCAGTTTCCAGCCTTTACATTTAAGTATGAACAGCAAATGGGAAAACCCTATCTTCAGTCGGGCGTTTCGGCACGTATACCTGTGGTTATTCGCATTTGTCGAAACGTCCTACAAAATGCTTTTGATTTGTTCAATGTGTCCTTAACAAGTTAAATTATAAACTTGTGTATTAAGTGACCAATCTTGTTCGTACATTTTAATAGATAAGAAAGAAATCAGTCATGGCTCTGTTTTGACAATTGGCGGAAACATGGTTACATTTACAGTGGAGAAAATTATTAAGGTGACGGTTTTTCCTTTGAATGGAAAATCAATATCATGCAAAGTAGTTGAAGAAAACTAGAATCAAAATAACGGAAAACTATTAAACAAACCTACGCAATTAAAGTAAAGGGAATTTTCCTGATTGTGGATGGTGAAACCAAATTGCTCTGGGTGCACACCGATCGATTAAGATCAAAATAATTACAAAACCTAAATCAAAATGTAAAGAAAGAAAAACGAAAATAAAAATGAAAACGATTGTTATGGCAGAACGGTTCGCTGCCCACACTCCACATTATGCTGTGTTTTGGATAATAATGGTGCTTTCATATGAGTGATTATACCATTATCGTACATATCTTAGCAAACAGATTTTCGGTTCCTACGTTTTGTATACTCAGTGTGATTCAATTCAAGAAAACAACTAAAAATGAAATAAAAGCCATAATATTCGATAAAATCGTCATTTCGTGTTTACGAACGCGTCGGCCATACCTCATGACATCATCAGTGAAAAACTTGTTTTTTTTTTAACTTACACTGATGACGGCATAAGGTTTTGCCGAAACAGCGAAATGTCGATTTTATCAAATAATATGGCTTTACTTATGCTGTTGCTACCAGGCATAGTATATACTGAAAAAAAGTTCTTCTGGTAGCCGAAACATTGGATAAAACAAATAAGTACCGGAATAACGTCATTTCATTATATAATTATTATTTTTATTACGATTACTAATCATTAAATAATGTGAAAGTTTGTCAAAAGGTCGTGCTACCGCTCCAGATCTAAGCAACATGCATTTATACAGCTCAGGCACGTGTAGCAATCGAGCACCTAAAATGCTCAACTAAACCGTCAGCATTTCCGATACAAGCAAGCAAGCTCGCGTACAAACCTGGTTGCTGTTCATCTCCTTTGGGGGGTCTTTCGGGTTCACAAAAAGGGAAAGCGTGCGACAGACTCGATTACGTGTGCTTGGTGTCCGACACTGCAGCCCTGTATACGTCACAGCAGCACACGTGCGCCAAAATTGGCCCTATTGGATTCGGGGGTGGCTAGAAACACAGAAGGCACATGAGGTAAACCGGTTGGTCGAGCGACGTTTGTGTTAGGAAACTAGTGAGGAAACGCTACACTGGATGACATAAACTTCCTTGGTATACTGTCTATAGTGTTGTTTTGGTGACTTGTCGTTGTTTGAGGAACGGAAGTTTAGCGTAAACCTTGATGCTGATCAAAGGTAGCAACGCCAGTGCCCAATTTTGCAGAAAATAACTGATGTATTTGATTATGGGAATTTTATCATACAATCGGGTAACCTGACTGCGTTTTGCTTCCTGTCTGAAAACTTCTTGTACACAAACTCGCAATTGTTTACTTTTCGAAATTGAGTAAGATGTCTTGATATCTATGTCTATGTGCAAAACTTACGGCCGAATTTATAATATCCCGAATGCAAAAGAGGATGTTTGACGGTTTCGTAATTAAAGATACAGGATCGTGTTATTAATTTTCAAACGTCCGCAATTACGTTTTCCTGTTATTTTTTCATCATTGAAATGCTACTGTACGGTTTTGCAATACCAATCAACCAAACTGACTTAAAAAATAGGCCATGAAAGAAGCGATTTAACACATTTAAACCTTGCGAAATTTAGAAGCGATCCATGTCGGCTTCACCTTGCAACATTGTGTGCAAGAAATCAAACAAAAGTGTCAACTTTTGCAATCATGATAACCACAGGCATATTGATATCTACAACATACTTGATTTTTGTACAACAGATTTGAGACATTTTGGTCAAATAGTATGCCCAACTTCTCCAGTCGGCGGGCCAGATATGGGAAAAAGAAGTACTTGGCGGGCCGAATTTCTGAATCGATACAATAATCGTGTATTTATTCACCTATACATAATGGCGACTAATGTTGTACTCTTTGAACCCGCCACACTTTCATTGCACAGCAAACATACTGCTTTCTTGTCGTCTTGAGTGAAAAAGTATTTGGACATCCAATGCTTGTTAAGTTCGCTTTCGTTTTGATACGTATAAAGAAACACAAAAAAATAAAAATCCACAAATACCGCACCGGAAGGCATATTGTTTGGTTTAGGGTGCGGGTTAGCGTTTGAGTTTGGGTGGCTTAAGCATTATTATTAATAATAAATATAATTATACTTGACCCACCCAAACTCAAACGCTAACCCGGACCCCAGTCCTTAACCCCAATAATATGCGTTGGGTATGCGGTATTTGTAGATTTTATTTTTTGGCGTTACCTTCTACGTATCAAACCGAAAGAACCCCAATTCGCGACACTTGTTTTTCAACTTTACGTTTCTTGGCAAAATCCATGGGAAAATATTAGTTCTAAATCTAATTTGAACCCAACACAAAAACCTAAGAACACAAAGAAAACGAAGAACTTAAGAAGATCGGACCCGGCCCGCGGGTCGTATGTTGCCCACCCCTGCCTTAAATCCAACAACAATGCTTCAATCTATTACTTAATATTAAATCCACACCTAGTCAGGCACTATACAGTACGTTGGCCAAGGTATTGTGCCAAACATCAATGACAATACAGAAGTTACATCCTTTGTCAACTCTTTTTATTTTCTAATCAAAATATTTCTCAAAGAGTGATGTACCGCTTAGCATCACTGAAATGCTATCCCTTAATTGATTATTGAGCAACCGGCACCAAACTACAGTATGTAGCACAACCTTTATTTTCAAAGGATATCGAGTCTAAACTTGGATGCGATATTGTCGGACATCCAAACAAATTTAAATGTGAAAGGCATGTGCATTTCATTCATCATTGTGAACCGACATTAGGCAACATAAGTCTTGAATCTACGAGATTTTATTAATTTGCCGGTTTAAGAAAAAAAACAGATACGAAAGATTGTTCGAGTCAAACACAAGCAATATATAGTTTTACGATAAAATAATAAAGGATGCGCCCAACGCAACACCTAATGGCGGGTTTACGATACAGCATGATACCTCAAACAACCTCTCTAACATTCCACCTAACCTATACAATTAACAAAGCTATATAAACATCCATCAGAAAGACAGTATACACCTACTAAACCGAATCAAAGACAAAAATGTAAATTCTATTCTGAACTTACTAACTGAAGTTTTCGAACTTAGTTAAACGTTTGGCATTCTGTACAATAATTTCGATCTTCTTGCATTATGTGCTGTTGTTCACACAGCAGCTTACCAATGTATATTATTATGTACACGGATTAGGATTTCGCTTTAATACCGCTCATAGGCCCCGGTTCCCATGTCCCAGATTATTGTCCGATTATCTCGGGTCGCAAAATAACTGTAAGTCGCCCGTAATGAGTTGGTGCAAGGACAACTGACCAATTATATACCGGTGGCAGTGTTCAACAGTGTGATATGTTTCGCGACAGGGTACCATGAGCTAACGTTTTCCAAGCTAGACACGTATACGACGCAAAACTAAGCTTGACCTACACTTGATTAAACATTTCATAAATAAAATATGCTTTGTAAGGTAGACCTTTATAAAGGTAGTCCTTTGATTAAAATCCCAAAGTTGAAAATTTGGCCAGGTTCGTTTACTGAGGTTCACCACATCTAAGCGGATTTTTCTTACATTTTTTTGTATTTAAAAAAAAAAAAAAATAGCTTGCCATGAGTTTAAAACAATGATTCATCTATAGCAGTGGTTCCCAAACTGTGGTACGCGTACCACCGGTGGTACGCGAGAGTCTTTTAGGTGGTACGCGACAACGTATAAATTTTGCGAAAACTTTTTGAAGCATCTATATCAATTTCCGACAACTTTCAACTTTTAAAACTTTCAGATTGGGCAATTTGCGATGTTGCGTTTTAGTTACCTTTAATTTGAGGTTCCGCATGTTTATGACGTAACACTTATCTTGTTAAGTAATAAAACTCTAATTGTTAGCAGCTGGTGGAGAAAAAACAACTACATAAATCGCATTAAAACTATTTGCTGTGTTTTGTTTAATTTTTGGATTTTATGTCTTCCTGAAATGACATTTGTTGAACTTTAATACAGCTACATGCTCATTTTCTTATCTATATGCCAACATAGTTATAGTTTAAGATATTCTAGTCGGATGTAGGCCTAAATTAGTGGTACATGATCACTGTACAAAAGCTCAAAATGGTACGCGAGAAAAAAAGTTTGGGAATCACTGATCTATAGCGATCTCACAGTTAACGAGACAGCATTTATAAAGGTTCAACTTTTTTTGACCTACACATATGAGGTTTTTTGTGTACTCCTGCTTTGCTTCACAGAGTGTCAAACCCAGCCGTTTAACTGTTAATGTAAAAAAGACTGTGTTACCGATCAATCATTTACCGCCTTGTCAGAGGTAAAATTTAGCCCGCGAGAGTGTAAATTAAGCCGTAATAAAAAACAATCCAACAATAAAGTTTTTGCCGTTTGCAGTTGTATAAGTTAATCGTAGCCGTCAGACGTTGGGGTTGAGTTCCGTTATTCAACACAGACGCCCCAATGCAAAACATGACCCGCCCATTTTAAATCTTTCTCATTCTTAACATTCTATCTCAAACTGCAAAACACTCTGGTGTCGCAAGTATACGGCATGTCAAACAAAGCTCAGGTATCAAAGCCCACATCAAGTGCAAACACAACCGGGAACTGGTGGGGATTTTTTATCCTTGGATTGTGCTAATAAGTCAGGTTGGGTAGAACAAACACATTCCTGGAAAGCGACGCTTCTCTTGCCAAGTTTAGCGACTGGAGGGTCGTAAATTCGAGGGCGAGCTGGCAACATTAAAGCTCTAAGGTTCTCGACCTTCTGACCTTCAACTGCTAAATGCAGATTTGGTTTAACGACTAATAAAAGTGACACCCCTGGTAGGCGATACAGATGTGACTTTAATTAGGGCAGAATCAAGATTGCTAAAATGCCTGTGAATATTTAAGCATTATATTTGCAGCCTCTTACGCCCCTTACGGGTAAGTTAAATGCGCAACAGTTTATTTTTTACATTTTTTTGACTAAAAGACTCTTTCGTCGACAACTTGTTCGTCGACATATTTTAACGTAAGGCGTTGTTCTTGGCAGATAGTAAACGTTCAAATTAGACCATAAAAATGAACAAAACAATGTTTCCGATCTATATGACACAGTTTTTTGTCTCGCCGACAAAAAGTAGGCCTACTTGCCCAATTATTTTATAAAGCCCTGTAACAAACGTTTACTATATTCGGATTGAACTCGAAGTATCCTGAACAGAAGTCGAGCCTCAATAAAGTAATAATCACAAACCAAAGACCTGTAAACGGTACACCTGTCGTTAAAAGCCCTGTACTTTTCAGCTGCGCTGGCACACTATGAGCAGTTCAAAATTGTTCAGACACTGTACTCTATTCAAAGTTTACAAAACTGCACACACATAATCAACTTCACCCCGCAAACTTGCTAAAAAAACGCCTGCACCCAAGTGTGGCGCCCAGGCTACGCGTGCTCGCGAGCCCAAAACCCCGCACTCAGTCGCGCTGTTAAAAGATTTATGAGGCGTATCAGCTTGTGATCTTGCAATACGCACGACGAAGGGCGGCTTGCTCAACCGGTAAACGAGGGCTACTGCATATTAAGCCTTCGCTGTGTGACAAATTGCGCGGATCAAGGATGTTAAGTGTGTTGCATTAAGAACAGCTGCGCCGCGTTTGGGAGGGAGGCCTAAATGTTTTTGCTGGGTTACACTTATTTAAAACATACGAAACCGCAATGAAATCACAGTAGCCTTGAGTGGGTGCAAAAACTTGATTACAGGAAACACACATCATTCACCCAAGTATAGCTTTAGGAGCGAACAATTTCAATATGTTTTATCGGAAATATTTTATTTATCAACACATAAAATCGGACGCTCGATTACAAATGATTATAGAATATTTTTTTGATTATGTACACACTCACTGAAGCGCAAGGGCCTTTTCATAAAAAGTACAACATTAGCCCATATTTCGAAATCCTAATCTAAAATACTCAGGTTAAGAATTTTTCAATATCCAATAGACCCGATTTATAACTGAGTCATCCCAGATTATTCTTGCGTGACGAAAAAAGGCGCCGAACGTGTTGCTTATTCAAGATCTGTATTAAATTTAATTAATGTATAAGTTTGTTCTTTTTAAACTAGCATAGTGTTAAATGCGTACTTATATATTTTAAAAAAGCTGGCGTGCATTTTGGGCAATTTTTTTCTTGAGTCAACAAAGCTACGGGGAATGACAAGCCGCTCCGTCAAAACATCACGGCGACTGGTGTCGAACCCAAAATAACCCGGCGAAGTGAAAGTCAAGTGCAAGCAGACACGCGCAATCAATCGCTGTCAAACCGCTCTGGCTGACGACTGGCGGGTGTCTTTACTTACAGGACGATTTGAATCACTGTATGCAAAATATCAATTCGATAGGCGAAAGTTAGGAAGCGGGCTTGTGGGAAATAAAACGTCGTTTGCCTTTCGCGTGTAAAACGCCTACCTCTTTTACTCCCAAACAACATAAGTGTTAATTTCTTTCAACAAAAATTTGAAGAAAAAGATTGTTCACAAATTCACCAACAGGATCCATACACTTGGAGTAAGGATCTGCCGATTTATTATTCACCTTGATAGCAAAACACCCGTGTTAAAGTGGGATAAACTTACGATTTTGAGCTATGTTAAGGTGAATCGCCTAACGTTAATACACTGTCAGTGTATTGCAGAAACTTTTCTACTTTTATTTTCTACTTACTAAGAAGAAAATGCTGTCTCAGTGCAGTTAAGCATATTTATGGTGACACAACTGCCATCTTGAACTCCACAATTCAAGCAATGACCAGGACCTTAATTAAAAAGGCGGAATACCAAATTGGTGCACAACACCGTGTACCACACTGTTGATTTAGCAAAGTGGGATCAGACAGGCTTCAAAGAGACGCCGCGTGCATTTAAAAGGATTCCGCCTAGGGCAAGAATCCCTTAGCCCCCCACGCTACAGATGCCAATCCTCAGGTCGAGTGATGTGCGCGCCTTTAAAAGGAAGGATAAACACACAACAATACGTCGCCATGGTTTTACGCCGTACAGATAAATGATGGATATTTTCTTTAGCGCGTTTGGTGTGCGGCGACATACAGGTATCTCCCACCTTGACTGGCGAGAACACGTATATTGCGCGTTGACCTATTGAAAACCACGGCGTGTCCAATTTCATGGGGAAAGACACTCTCTTTTACAGGTCGACGATTTAATACACTTCATAAGTTTAACACCTTTGTAGGCTGAACAAATGGTGGCAACCGCCTGTATTAGTTTCGAAAGATAATAATTCGATTTTCGATAAGTTATTACTTTTGACAAATAAAGCAAAACAGTTCAGCTAAACGTGGATAAAAATATCAAACTCAAGCAGAAATAGGTATCAATTTGAACGGTTCGAATTGCTCTTTACTCATTTTTAACATGTTACTTCTGTATGGGCTTAGATATTCTATTTCTGTTTGGGCTTTAACATTCTTACTACATCTTCCACAATCTTCAACCATTATGCTTAAAAGTTCTGCCAACAAAATTTAATTATTAAAAAAACAGTCATTTTTTGAAAATATGATCCTCTACAAGCCTTCTTTCTTTGTCACATACATGGAAACAAGACAAAAATGGGTAAAAACTGGAAAACAAATCAGTGACGGTTGACGGGTTCACATTGAACGTCATACTAACATTCCAGAACAAATAATGCAATTATGGCACGATTTTGTAAAGAAGCCAGACAGTTTACTGATAATTCGTACCCTAAAAGGTCAATTTTAGGTAGTTATATATCAATAAGCGTTAAACTTGGATGTCAATTCATGCTACAGTATGCACAGTTCGTGGAAACTAAGGACATAAAACGTTAGAAAAAACGATAAAACATGAAAAGACCTAGTAAAAGCGTAAACCAATCCAATGCACCAGGGGTAAGCCAATCCAATGCACCAGGGGCACGCGTGTTATTATTAGTTTAGTATGAACCTGCCTGAAAGTATTTTTTCGCGAACATAGTAGGCTATTTAACCTACCCTATTCAAACGGTATCCGTCTTACATCAATTTAAACAGTTTTGTGCCATGTTTTCTAGAGCCACGGAACACAACCACATTTTATACGACAAGTTTACCAACCCAATATTATTACCAAATTGCCAACCAATGGAGAAACTTAATAAGTAACGGTTCGGGGAACAGTTCCCAGCAAAATATTGCGCAGAAACAAAATATGTTTTTACCTGTCTAAAGACATCAAATCCACTATGCTAAATATTACCATTTGTATTCAAGCAAAAACATTACCAAATTTATTGGAGACATTATCAATTTAAGCGAAAACGCTTCTGACACAATTTTATTGCCAAACATTTAAGATCTTAAAGGAATTGAGCAGCGAACGATAAATATATATATTTTTTTATTCTTACCGCCTGTGAACCATTTTTTATGAGTCAACACAACATTTATTAACCTGTCACGCCTAGTAGGCCCTGCAAGTGCAAGCACGACTAAAAAACATTAGCATCGCTAAATCTAACTACCGCCCTTGAAAACGCACGACCACACAACAGGTAAGATCATGAGACGTCATCGCCACTAAAGAGTAAATAAAAACCGCGGCGAAATAAAAACGGAACCCCTCGAAATAGTTGTCCTGGGCTGGGCCCACTCTCCTTTAAAAGCAAAAAAGCACGACAAAACGAAATGGTAGCGACATTTCTAGGCTGTTCAGCGCTATTGGCCTTTAGAGCCGGTGTCGGTCGTTATGTATAGGACCGCGTATGGGCGATGGTTATACGGTTGAGCGTGTATGAATAGGACGGGGATGACATCGGGCTTATCGTGCTTATCGTGCTTTTTGTTTTGCCCCAAGGGGATTGGGGTGGGGGTTGGGTAGGGGGCTGTTTTCTATGCTATTTTCGCGTTTTTCGTCAACTCGAAACCTAATAAAAAGAGGATTTATTTTCTTATGCCCGCTTCTGTGATAGACAGGTTCTCTTTTCCCATCGGGAATGCTATAGATTAGAAATTCGCAATTGCATATCTGTCAGGATATAAGTGAACCTGGATGGCGTTGCGTCTACCAAATATATGAATGAAAATCTCTAGCAAATAATATTTTTTAGGCTGCATTCTTTGATTTCGACTTAGACATAACCACATAAAATGACGTTAATTTGTTGTTTATATAATTAGTCTGAAGTTAGCAGATTAGGTTTTCCTGTATTATTTTTAACTTGCGCACAACTATTCACATAAAGGTTCACAGCCCGAGTATTTGACCAGCTTACTCGCTTTTTCACGGTTAAGTGACATTCTGCCAAATTTGAAAAGGTAATGACAACATACGCTATGCAAGTAAGGCTTGAGCAAGAGGTGCCAACAATTACTAGGCGCCTACATCACTAAAGACCTACATTAACCAACAGTAATCCACATCGGCTATAAAACAGCACTTAACAAGACTGCAATCCTACACGACGACCTGAAACGACATACAGCGGTCCCACGTCGACGCAGATTTATCCGGCCAACTGTTTCCCCATTTATCATCCGGCATGTGATGTCCGTATACTTCGACCCAAGAGTTTTCGAGCACCGCGCCCAAGCCGCAAGTGGTGCCTTCAGATTTCCGTAAATATTTGTCCCGCCTATCTCGAGAGCAATGTGACGTCACAAACGCGGCGACGCGAACGAAATGTTAAAAGTTCGGGTTGCGTTCCAATTTTATAGCAATTTTATATGTTTTATAATCTGTGGAACATTACCTCAGGTTAAGGTATAACTGCAATAAATATTTCAAAAAGTAAGCCAGTGAGTATTTGTTCCTTAGGACAAAAAGTTATGTTAAATCGTATGAAAAACATTTTAGATAAAATGCATATAGTGTAAAAAAACGTGTGACGTAACCCATTCAATCTAGAGCCAATTTTAATCGATCAAACATACCGCTCTTCTAGTATAAACCATCTCGAGTACACTTTAGTTCATTTAAATCCAAACGCACCATTGGCCCTATAACTGATTAATTAGGAACTGATAGTACACTTTGATCCATGCACCAAAGTCATCGCAGCTAAACTTCGCAGATCGTCATTTGGGTTTTTGTTAAGGAAAATGGCAGACAATTGCTGGATCACTTGGAAATCGCAGATTAACAGACGGTGATAAAATGCTTCGGAAAGCATCTCTTTTTAAAATTAAAAGTTGATAGAAGTGTCTAAATAAAAATAGAACAAAACCGCTGGTACGTACGCTTGCAGCAATTGGCATCAAAACAGACAGATAAGGGTCATTTCCAGGAAATCCATCAAACGAAACGTACGTATACCAAACACTTTTTAGTTGGCGAATTTTCCAACCGCTTTAGCAGAAGTGCGTAAAAAACACCGACAGGTAGACAAGCAAATCAAACATTTCAGTATAAGTAACTAAAGGGAGAATTTTAGGCGGCTGCTCATATCTCTCTCTTTGCCAAGCGTTTCAACTTTCACCGCCATAAAACGACCTTGCCGTTGGCTGTCCACGATGTCTGAAGTGACCGGCCACGTTTTACATTGCAAAACAAAAACAAAAACAAAACGTCCAAACTCAAGTTCGCAACATTAAATACAATCTTCATGGCACATTTGAATCGCACGACTTATCCTTCACCCATAAAACACCGAATTGAGCCGAACCGAACTGGTTTAAACATGTTCTGAGACGAAGAGCAAAATAAAGGTCCAAACTCGAATTAGCTTCAAAACACTAAACAAAACCTGTCGCTGTTCTGGAATCCTATCATCTTTTGATTACAGTAACGAAATACAGTTATGAAACCAATCGTCAAAATTGAAAGCTGGGAAACAAATATAATAATATACTTGCACCCAAACCCAAACGCCAACCCGCACTCAAACCCAATATTGTGCCTTAATTCAACAATTTAAACGTATGGTATAGGATTTTAGACCAGCGCCCAAAACCTTTTGGGCAAATTACAACAAGTCAGTCATTTTGCTTTATAAATATACTCAACTTTTACCCACAAAAAAAAATAACAACCTTGCCTTTGTCTAACCACGATATGCGCGACGACCAAAACGAACTGAATTAACCACGTCGCGATACGCCGAACAAAATAGGGGTGCCGTAATCCGACCGGCTACATTTAACAACTGGACCGGGGGAACGTCGGTTATCTGCAGTCGCTGAAGTTGTCCAAACTTCACAGACACTCACATGGAAACTGCTGGGAGGAAGCAACTGATTAGCTATTTGGGACGCGGTGTCATCGGCGGGGAATTAAGCACGTCCAATCGGCTTGTCAATCTCGTCGAGTGGCTTCCAAGTGCTCAAATAGGTGGCAAATCGCAAGGGCACTGTGCTATGGCACTGTGCTATGCCACGTCGGGTTTGACGCTTTTCACGTTGAAGTTTTTTCGTTTAGTAGTATATTACCGCCCGCTGTCTTTTTTGGCCCTTTATTAGCGAACTTTGTTTTTTTAGGACGATTAATTTAATGAAAGTTGATTTTTGGCTTGCTTGAATTTTATAATCGTAAAATATAAGATTTTTATTTAAACACAGAGTACATTATATTTATTGATTAATTTATTCATTGGAATATCATAAACGTTATTTCATCAAGACAAAAAAGGCGGGCAGCAACGAAAGCATTAAAACAAATTAAATAATATACGCCCCCAAAAATTTCCAATAAACCCTTGCCATTTTCCATAGGGAGCCATTGCAATTTATAAGAAATGGAACAAATGTAGAAGAGCCGTAAACTATAATCACAACCGTCAATCCGGAATATAGGCAATTAAAGGTAAAAAATCCGGCACCGAACAATTTACAATATTCGCTCCGCCCGCAGGAAAAATTGTTTTGGTTCGCATCGCTTGCCTTCAATCACGATCTAGCCTTCCAGATCTAGTCCTGATGTAGAGTAACAACCTATTCGGAGAAAAGGGGGGTTCGCTTCGAGAAAGCGCATTCCAGACTGCGGTTAATGCGCTCCACAAACAAGCGCTTGGAGCACACGTGGAAAAGTGCGCCGGGCCGATATTGTGTTTTGATTGCGGTGAAAGGAGGTTTTGACTGACGTTCGACAAACCTCGGCATGTAGGTAGCGCCGGGGTCTCGAGATTCGATTATTGTCAAACAGAGGTGTTCTCCATTTATATTCGTACCTTGCGGCCGGTCACCGTATTTTTTTTAACAAGAAAAATTAGAAAAATATTCTAGGTACTAAAACAACTCTAACACTGAATTTCGCACTCTTCAATCTACTAACAAATAATGTCAATGTTTTTATAACAATAACTGAACAGGAAAGATGACTATTATGATTTGTTTGTGAATGTATTTATTAATCAAACTGCATACAATTGTAAAGTTTGTTCACAATTGCTGGTATAGTATGGTCTAAAAACATTGTGGTTGTTCTTGTACTCTACAAACTTATAACCCCCTAAAAACCTTTTCAAAGACTCCAGTGTGAGAACCACTGAGCTGAAGTGTGAATCATCTTGTCGACTATGTTTTCTGCTAGTTTTAAGAAAAACAATTGATCTGCTGTTTTAAAGGGAACTGCATCTTCCTTAGCTTTAAATGTCCCTTTGCCTAAACCTGCCCTGCAGTGCTGATCGAAGCCTCTTCATTCCTATCGCGGGCCTGTATAGCGGCTGACGTCAAAGCTAGAGCGATTATGGAATTCGGGAAATGTTCTCCCGCGAAGCTAGAATAACCTTGCTACTCAGTACAAAAACATCGTCTGCAATCCTGCATGCACAAAAAACGCGTTTAAAACGTTGCGCAATTTAACGCAGCCTCCAACTTTCGTAACAGCGACTTGCTTGATAATATTTTTTGCAGGGTAGGAACCCTATAGCACAGAATAACTTGATCATCTTTACCTTGCTGTCTTTGTTCCTCACCTTTTATTATGAGGGCCGGGGCTCCATGACATTAGATCATAAAAATTGACGTGTTTCCTTAACTAGCGCAACTGCTGTCTCTATCCTGGGATAACTGAAGCTTTTGATGGGCTGTTTGTTTAGTTTATATCTGTGCACAAACACGTAAAAATAATTTTGAGATACCGTTACATAAAATTAGGACTCTGTTTCGGTCCCTCAATATTTTTTGAGGCTTTAAAAACCTTAAAAATGCACACAGACAATTGTTTTTCAAATGAACTAAGCCTTAATGTGCGACAACGGCCATAGCTCGACGGCCAAGCACTTCTTTCGAAATTACGGTACTTACACGTGCGATTATTTTTTTCTCACGTTCAAATATCGTTTCTCTTTACTAATATTTGCCACATATGCTTTCAAAACTGAAGTAGTCACTGCACCATCATATAGATTTAGACCTAGTCTTGTCTGCTCTGGTTGAAAAAACTCCTGTGACCAAAAGCGCCCTCGAAATCTTTCGCTTTCGACACTTAAAGGCTGACTACTATGTGCGGGGCGGCATTCAAGAAACTTGCGTAATAAGAGGGCGAGTGCCAGAAAAAAGCGGAATACGCTATTCAGCGGACGGCGCTAAGCTAACATTTACAAAACGCATTCTGGGGCCGAAGCATAAAAGCTATTTTCGCGAGTCTTTTTCCCACTGTGTCTTTAGAAGGCCGCCGTGTCAAAGCCGACGGGCACCCGGTTGACCGCCAATATTGCCACAAGGTAAACCCACTAAATCTTCTGGCCCCCTAGAGAGAGCTGGCAATCTCAATGCTGTGATAACATCGCACTTTTTGTGTCGAACTTCGTATCGCGAGACGTACCTGAGAAGGGCGTGTTTTTATCGATTATTTTAGAGCAAATCTTATTATTGCGAAAATATATTTTCCAATACAAACTGAAATTGCAGAATTAATCGAAAGAGACCAAAAATAAGTTATTATATTTTTAAACAAATATGGACTGGCGGTTTGCCCTAAAATGTATAATTGACAAAATAAGGTTAATTTTAATGCATTAAACAAGAACAATTGTTTGCAAACCTGTTGACGTTGTTCACTTACGTTTTGCATGATTTTACTATTTAAACTTAAGTCTTTACTAGGAAAGTATGCCTCAGTGTAGGCAGTAACAACATTTTGGTCCGTAAAGTTTTCGGACTTTATGACCCAATTTGTTTGGCTGCCTAAATCAACTCACCATCAAGGATAACTAAACGATATGATTTTTGACTAAATCTGACTTAACTGGAAGATCGTATGAAACACACAAGTACCGAGAACCAGGCACTTACATCCGAAAATCCAGTATAACAGTATTTTTAAATAACCTCTGCTTTTAAAATTCCTACTGCAAAATAAGCATTTCGGTGAAAAATCAGCAACATGAGGAGTAATTAGTTTGGCCTGGGATTTTTTTGGACAAAACTGATGACTGGGTCGAATCAAATTGTATATAGCGCGGGTGTGAGAAGCCACATCGTAGTTTGTGTTCGATACTTGGCCACACGCCGCGGTCTATTGAATAAAGGAGTGCAAGCGAAGTTCAAACGGCGACAATCGTATCGATCATCATCGATTTCTCACGCACAGAGCCCGTAAGTTTCTGCAGCCGATGTTGCAGCTAAAATAGTTCCTTCCTCTGAGGCATGTTTAACTGGTTGATCCAAACAGAACCACAAAGGGTATAAAACAGATCTAAAACAACTTTTCAAAAAGAGCAGAATGCCATTCAACGAAAGCAGAATACTATACTCACGCAAAATGCATCATCAGTTCTGCTTAAAAACTTAATTCGAATGAATCCCAATTTAACTGAATTTAACTGGTTAGCATAGTTAATGCAACTTTTGATAATGCTCCAAACATAAAGAGGTACACCGCACCAACAAAGGCAGTTTTAGTGACGGAACTCAACGGACATCTTAGTGTTTTCTACCAAGTGTCAATGACCAATTTACCATGCATAATAGAGTAATTTTTGCCATCATGGCATGGCAAATCAAGTTTAGATTGTAATAAAACATCCGTTAGCGTTGTTTATTAATCTACTATGCATCTAGTCATGTCCGGTTTTAAGTTGTTTGAAAGAACTGTTCATATTTGCCTTCGAACTTCATATGATCCGGTAGATATGATTGTTGGTAAAATAGGATGATTTATAGTTTATACAATTACACAGACCTTCCTCACACATCCATTCGTATTGTAACGATTACAGGGTGGTATTATATAAAGCATAACTGGTACACAAAAGCAATAATTTATATTTTGTAATATTTAACTTACCTGTATCTCTTCAGATGACTTTTCACTTCTTATGCACCAGTACTTCAAGTTTATACAATTCTTTAAAGAGTATATTTTGCAAAACTACGCGAGTCTATTTTCTATAAAAAAATATATATAAAATAAACAACTTTTATTGTCAACGCGAAAGACATATTGGCCGCCGTGCTACAAAAACGTTTACTACGATAACTTGAGAAAAACAGAACTTTTGCTGAAAATACACGCCAAATACAAACTTATCAGAAGGTTGGCATAAGAGTTTTGTCAGTTCTACTTTGTCAATTTGAGTTTAATGGACCTTAGGCAAAATGGCCTATTGGCCAATCCGCCAGGCCTAATTAAGAGCGATTTTACAACTGAGGCGCTTTTGTTGTTCCAACACTGGGCCTGTCATAAACAGACCTAATTCTGCAACGATCTAAATAAATCTGGACGCTGGCAGAAGGTTACGTAGCTGTATGCACTAATCTAAACAATTGTTCTCATTAAGCGGTCAATTCAATGCTGTAAGCCCGGGGTTCTTAAACTTTTTTTTACCGCGGACCCCTACAATTTTCTTTTACCTCGCGTGGACCACTGTAGATAAAAAATGTTAACAATGACGTCATAAATTGGCGTCACAATACAAATTGACTTCATGCATTTGCCGATTGTGGTCCAAAAATGTGAAAGTGACTTAGTGAAATGGATTCTAAACACATTCAGTGCAAAACCGTTTTATTTTTCATTAAATGTTTTCTTTAATAAATTGATTAATTCCTAAATATACATCAATATTTCAATTCGCCTTTCATGGGCCACCTAAAATTAGTTCACGGACCCTCAAGGGGTTTATGGACCCCAGTTTAAGAAACCCTGCTGTAAATCTAGGTCTCACACTACAGCTAACTACAGCTAATGGCATACAGAAATCCAAGCACAACAAAGGAAAACACGTTTAGCGAGCCAGTTAGTCCTAACCTTACTCGGCCTTTAAAGAGCTATTTTCCGCTAACCAACAGTTTGTAATTGTATATCTCGATGGGCGAACGGAAAGTGCGGTGTTAAGTAGCGGCTTGGTGGAAGAGCGAAAAACAGATTTGCTTCACCTCCGCGGTCAAACACCTGTTTAAGGCAAGAGGGAATTCTGCCTGTCGTTATCAGTGCTGTTGTTAAAATACGCGTACGCATTCACATTTTCCGCTGTTTGCCGGAAGCGATAAGTCGAGAATTTAGCCTTTTTAAACAAACAACGTAGAAGCACATTTTTCTTTAGTTTTTGCTACATTAATATTGTAGCGACACCAATTTCCTTTTCTGTTCGTCTCGCATCATGCGCCATTCCGGTCAAGGGAAATTTTCTAGACGATATAGAAATGCGCCAAAATGTTTTTAAATTACATTAAAAATACATCACACGAATACTCAAACCGTAATAAAGTTTCTGCAAACTAAAACGAGTCCAATATGTTATCGGCTCATTTAGCACAATTACATACCTAACACGCTGCGAGCTATACCAAAAAAAAGAGAATTAATTACACAGAAACCATCAAAAGCACTGAGAAGGTAAAAATCCTTAAACGCGACCTAAAATGCATTAAATGCATTGTCGGCTCTTTCAGCTTTAAATACGAAACACTATATGAGTCGATCGCAATTTTACTTTTTAACCAAAAAACGAATTGCACAGAAACGGGAGTCCGTGAAAAAGCGTCGCCTTTGCTATCGGCCTGGGAACGCGAATTACTGAGTAAACCCAGCCAGCCGTGCAAACACGCTCAGTCGCTGGCGACAACCTAAACCTGAGCCTCAGAACAACAACAACAACAACAACAACAAGGTAAAGAATTGGAGATAACTGCGCGCCGGGCAGTTTTTTCACTGAAACGCTTCCAGCCTGCAGTACTACCCGTTGGGAAAAAGAATAGCGCAAATGGACTGCCAAGTGGTCATTAGGTTGGTTTACATCTCTGTTGGGAAAGCGCATTTTTTGTCAGCTGTGCTGATCCGTCTTTACACATTAGGACGACAAGAGTTATTTTTGAAAAGGCAAAATCCTGTATACTTTTATGACAGGTTGGATGACCACCTGTATAGGCACTAATAACGTAATATTTACATATATTTTGCTTAAATATATTAAATACCAAATACCCATTCCAATTTTTCCCAATAAACTGGATTGTGTCGTGAGCACAAAATGTATCACTGAAATTCCGGGATTGTCGGTGAAAATCATTACATAGTTATAAAAAAAAATTACAGTTTCCAACCTAGCTTCTGGCTGTTTTTACCGTTAAGGCACCTCAGGTTAGGAAAATAGAAACGCCCGATTTGAAACTGCCCGCCTAAACTGGCCAATCAATGGGTTATTAGTCTCCCGTCGCGCCAAGGGTAAATGGCTGATTTGGCGCTGCACCAGCACTATTGCAGCAGCCAGCCTACCAACTGACTGATTTCTGCTCAAACCTTCTGCAATTGATTTTCTGCTTCGAGCAAGTTTCAAGCACGTCAGCAGTTTCCGATTAGTAGGCTTTCCGGGAAGGCTCGTAAAATTCGGATTACGCACTTGTGTGTGACTTGGGCCTTGAAGCCTGGCTCCAACTTACAACTGCATTAGGAAAAACTAGCATTTTCGTCTGTGGACAAATCTAGACTGACACAAACTAAAGTTGTTAAAACTGACCATTTGAGGCTCTAATTTGAGCAACCTTCATCAAAACTATGCCGTGTATGTATATATTTTGCCGTAAAAAGTAAGTGCAACTAATTTGAACGAATCCATCTCAGCTAGGCTAATTACAAACCTACAAGTTGTTAAAATTTCAAGTGCCGCCGTTTACAGTGTGACGACTTTATGACAGTCATTACAATTATCACTTCAGCAGGTCTAATATTTACTTGTCTCGGAGTACGGGCAATCAAACCAAAGATGATTACAGTAGTCAAAAATTAAAAAGCCCCCACTTCAAAACGATCAAGCTTTAAAACAAAGCTTAATATGATAAATTTTGTCATAATCAATGTCTTCTCGAGTACTCTTTATTTTACTTGCGTAATACACGTTGGTATTGTAGAACTATCATGCAAAGATTATACTGATAATGCAGTATGGTGTGAATATATCCGCAAACTATGCAAAATATATAAAACTTTGGTTTAACTCCTTTGCTTTAAAAAAAATATGCTTTGCTATGCTTTGTCTTTGGCTGCAACGACACCTAGTTCCACTTAAAAAACCGCTTGTTACAATATGCTCATACAAAGCCAGCGTCAAAAACAGAGCTGTTTCTTGTATGGAACACAACACAGAAGTTTCGCAACAATCGAGGCTCTATTGTAAACGACGTCCCGCCGCGCCTCTCTAATTAGCTTTAATCAAAAACTTGTCGCAGAGCTGAAAAAACGAGTCGCAATAAAACGCCAGCCTAAACCTTTTTCTTCTTTCTGCGTAACTTAAGACCAAGGGTTTCGACGAAGCGAATTCGCACGCGTAATTCGATAATTTACGGCCCCGTAAAATAGCTCATGAGCTTCGACTGAATTCCCAAGTCAAAATAAATACTGTTTGTTGCTGATGTACCAGGGTCAAATAAATGACAGTTTCCCGCCTTTCGGTCTTTCGTGCAGCGGGCCAAATAGGTTCAGATCAGAACGCTGAACAAATAAACGCTTAAATGTGTTGCAGCCTAGGGCCCCACAGAGATACGTTTTTTTATGTACGTTTTTTATGTTTTATGTTTTTTATGTTTTTTGTCTATTTAAACCTCAATATTGCAATTGCAAAATGAATTGAATACCGACACTGTCTAAAACTATGTACAGTTTGTTTATTAAATGGCCAGATAACGTAAACGCATTTCTCATTAAACAGTATAGCTACAGTTTTGAAACTTGTTTTAACAGACTTGGAAACGATGGTAGCCATATCTAGGAATGTACGATAATAACGATAGGAGCCGATACCCGATGCCAAGTGATAGTATCGGTACTTTCCCGATACTAGGTGGTTGTGACAAGATACCACATTAATATCGGAATTCCAGCCATTATTAAGGATCCAACAAATCGACTCTACGCTAAAGGTAAGTTTAGCAAACAAATAGAAGGTTAGCAACTGGTGGTAGCTAAACTTATTTACGCAAAGAAGATTTTGGTCGAATAACCTTTGAAAAAATAGGGAATAGTAATGACTTCATTTGATATCGGATCGGAAGGCGACATTTTTTGTCTAAAATACCGGGTATCGGTTTTGGAATAAAAAATATCAGACATAATAGGCGTAGCCAGAGGGGGCCTGTCACGCCAAAATCGGTCCGGCCGGATCGATTTTGGCGTTGGAACAGCCGCTAAAACAGGTCTGGCTAAGGTTAGGGTTA
Source organism: Ascidiella aspersa (assembly GCF_963924565.1). Taxonomy (NCBI): domain Eukaryota; kingdom Metazoa; phylum Chordata; class Ascidiacea; order Phlebobranchia; family Ascidiidae; genus Ascidiella; species Ascidiella aspersa. The sequence continues at coordinate 8,017,659 of NC_139448.1, forward strand.
GGATTAGGGTTAGGGTTAGGGTTAGGGTTAGGCCGGACCTGTTTTAGCGGCTGTTCCAACGCCAAAATTGATCCGAACGGATCAGTTTTGGCCCCGGACCAAGTTTCGCGTTACAGGCCTGAGGGGCCATGCCCCCCCCCCCCCCCCCCCCAAACAAAAAAATTATAAAAATTTATTCTTAATAATTTGTTTTTTTAGCATTTATCAGCAGTACCATAACATTCGATCACAGACATACAACACCTTTAATTGTCATGCATTGTTACGTCACAAACGATATAGTTAACACTACGTTTGCTATATACAGTTTTTGCTCTTTTAATGGTTTTGAGTATTGCGTTTAACACTCATTCAGTTTCTGCTCGAAAAGGTTTGCTAGCTTTGTTTTTGTGCTCGTCACAGGAGTTAATATAATGACAAAAGCTAAACAAAAAAGTCCAAACTTTTTGGCCCACCCAAAAATTTTCGGCTGGCTACGCCACTGTCAGACATCCCTAAAAACAACCATACTATCAAGTATCCCATCAAAAAAACGTTTACATTAAAACTCAAGCATCATGGGTCAGCAATGACAAATCTGTTTAAAGCACGTGTGACTATCCTAATAAATGGTTAAAAGCGGAGCGAACACCGTCTACATAACATTAACACAAACAACTCATACAGCATCTTCTTAGTACGCAGCATTAACTTTGGCCTAACCCGAAAAAAACAAAACAACGTCGCGCTTTACCTGAGCCCTAATGCGTTGTCTGAGCGCCTCTCGCGGACTGGTGGTAGACAGACCAGTGGTCACGCCTAGTCCCCTTGGCAAACTTCCCCCGTTTCCGCTCTCCTGCTGCTGTCGAACTTGTTTTGCTGAACTTGTTTCACCTCCAGAGTTCGCGGTGACTTTGTGGCCTGCCGTCAAATGCAAGTCAATGTGAAGTGAAGCGAAATTCGCGGCAATTGAAACACGCCTGTTTTGAAACACGAATACTTCTAAACCTTTATTTCTGATGGAAATATTTAAAAAACATTGCTGTGGCATGATTTTTAGGTGTAAAGTTTGTATTTCTTAATATATGGTATTCAATAGGCCTACCCCTTTAATTTTTTTTCATTAGGTTGTTCTTATATTATATATACGGTTGTTTTTATATATTTAAATTTGACAGATGTCGTTTTGCTGGAGCTAGACAGGTTGAAATAGACTTGGACAGCTTAATTTGCTAACCCGGGAAAAACTTATTTATACAACCTGATGTATAAGCATTTTGTTGCAAACCAGGTGAAATAGAATACACGATTACAGTCGTTAAATTTTTACAATATTTGATTTGTGTTTTCGTGTTATATAGCCATTCGCCCGAAGCAAAGATGCACATCCAGTAAATCGATTAAAGTTCATTAAACTTTTAACTTTAAATCGATGTAGAGTTGTTTTTGTAAATTTTCCATAAAATAAAGCTAACTTTAAAACCCTACTTGCAGGACTTACATTCTATGCTGTATTTCCAGAAATATAATAATATCATCAACTGTGACAGAATTCCGTACGTTTATCGCGGAAATTTTCGTACGATTATAACGCCGTGACGTGGATGGTCACGGTTGAATAAATTTTTATTTATCGCATGAGTAAACACAGTTTGCCACAATGCGAAATTTTTTCTCCAGCTCTAACAACGTTAAAGCAAAATCAGTAATTTTAAACTTTTTTGTTTCTCGGCTTACTTATTTTTCAGAGAATAGTTTGACCAACCACAATAAAGTAGCTGTTGACGGTGTATTCAACAAAGCCAACTTATAAGACGTTTACAACCAAAATTAAAGGCAAGACCAGCATATAGTGTTAAATAAAAAGCTGTAAAGTAACCTCCAAGAATAATCTAGAAAATAAAAAATACTGCGGTAAAACATGTTCTATAATGGTAAACAACAAAAGCCAAAATAAGTGTTATTTCTTGGAGTTTTGTGATGTTTTTTCCCTTTTTGAAAAGTGAAAAAAGCTACTGAAGTCATCATATATTGTTGAATTAAATTTGGCAACTGGTGATATAGTTTTTGTTCTGTAAGTAAGCTATGAGTCAATTTATGGTCTTAAATTATAAACATTGCCATGAATAAACCCGAAAGCCTCGCCACACATGCCTAAACAGGTTGAGAAACATATCATACAGTTTGTGCTCAATAACCTTTTATTTTAAATTGGTGTTGAAGTTTTGTCCATCATAATAATTTTAGCTCCATTGATTGGAATTATCCAGGAATAGAATAACATGTCATGTGTATGTAAATAAGTTAAGTGCGTAGTTAAGATAGTATTTTGTAAAAAAAATGAACAATATTCCATAATCTAGTTTAGTGCTACCTCTCCTGATACCCACAATCGTGTATATGTTCAAACAGAAGCGCCGTAACCTAAATTAACCAAAATTTTGTTTTGCCACTGTAAAATGTTATTCCTAATGGTTAACAATGTACTTTTATTTCACTGCAGCTGACAAACATAAGATTCAGCACAACATAATTTGTGGTACATTTTTTGTATTATTAAACCTACTTTTTTGTTTTTCTATTACTGGTTTCTACTACTATGTCAATAGAACTATTATTAAAACATTTGTCAACAGAATACTGCAAAAAAAATTACAATAATAAATGTTTTTTTTCTAACAATCAGGTGCTGTCTGAATAAAACATGAAACATCGCAAAGGCATATACATCAAGACGGCTCCACAAGAAACTCCCGCCGAGGCTAAAAAGAGCGAAGAGAAAAGACCAAATGCCGGTTCCAAGACCTCGGAGGTCTGGCTGCCAGAAACCAACACCGCCTTTCGGATTTTAATGTCCGCTAACCTATGTTCGGCATTGTTAAACAACATAACCGACTGCGACGAGACGTACAACTACTGGGAACCACTCCACCACCTTATAACAGGCGAGGGATTCCAGACCTGGGAATACTCACCCGACTATGCTATTAGGTCCTGGGCCTATGTGTATCTGCACTACATTCTCACGTGGCTTCACATGGGCTTTTTAACTAACCGGGTTATAACCTTCTACTTTATTCGCATGATTCTCGCCCTGTGCTGCACTCTGAGCCAGCTTGTCTTCTACGATGGAGTATCGCTGCGTTTTGGTGGCAACGTTGCCCGAATTCTCCTCGGCTTTATGCTCTTCGCCAGTGGCATGTTTATTTCATCCACCGCTTTCTTGCCAAGCAGCTTCTGCATGTACATGACATACATATTTATGGGTTCCTGGCTGAAGGGAAACCTTAATCATGCGCTAATGGCGGTGGCCGCCGGCGCCATATTGGCCTGGCCTTTTTCGGTGGCCCTAGGGATACCCCTTGCCGTGGATATTGTAATCCGCAGAAAAAAATACTTCTTCTTCGCTAAGTGGTGCCTCATCGCTTTAGCCACTATGCAACTGCCAGCAGTTATCATTGACAGCTATTACTACGCAAAACCGGTCGTCGCTTCCCTCAACATTCTCCTGTACAATGTGTTTTCGGAGCACGGTCCCGACATCTACGGTGTCGAGCCGCTTTCCTACTACTTGCGCAACGGTTTCCTGAACTTTAACATTGCCTTTATCCTGGCACTAGCTTCTTTTGTAGTGATTCCTCTTTGCGAGTGGATGATCAAGTTAAAGCACAGAGGATACCAGGCTCCAACTCTTCTCCTGTGCTTCTGTCTCTCTCCGCTCCTTATCTGGATCGCCATCTTCTTCACGCGTCCTCACAAGGAGGAGCGCTTCCTGTTCCCAATATACCCGCTCATCTGTCTGGCCGCCTCCATAACCATCGCTACCATCCAGAAGGTCTACTGCGTTCTGAAGCTGCATAAATACCTGACAGAGCAGTGGATGACAGTGGTCGCGCTATTAGTGTTTTCCCTACTATCGTTATCGCGGTCCTTTGCAATCTTCCAAGGCTACCACGGCTCCATGGATATATATCCAAAGTTGTATCAAATTGCTGCCGAAATTGACTACGAGCAAGACCCACAGATCCGCATCTGCGTTGGCAAGGAGTGGCATCGCTTTTCTTCCAGTTTCTTCCTACCCGACCACTTCCGCTTAGAGCTGATAGAGTCCGAGTTCCGCGGCCAATTACCCCAACATTTCGCCGCGCCAGGGCCTGAAGGCACCAGGGCACTTCGAACTAACTTTAACGACCAAAACCTCGAGGAAAAGAGTCGCTACGTTCCGGTTGAAACGTGCCACTTTCTTATAGATCTCGACAACGGCTTGTCAACCTCCCGGGAGCCGATTTACGGAGCGGACAAGAAGCGCTGGCACGTTCTTGAAGAGGTGCCTTTCCTTAACAGTGGCGGCAACTCGTCCAGTGGCCTGTTGCGTTCCTTCTACGTTCCCTACCTCTTCTGGCAGCGCAACAGCTTCGGCAAGTATCATCTGCTGCAGTCAAAGACGCGCAAATTAAGGAGGAAACGAGATTGAAAGGCGAAGAACGCACCTTTGTCTCTCTTCTCTTGCGTTTGCAATAACATTCGCGCCAAAGCAACTGCACGCTAACGGCCTTATCAAGTCCTCGGCCCCCGCCAAATGAAAAGACTAAAAGGCCGGATAAAACGATCATAAACTTTTTTGCCATATTTAATGTGTGACTTAGGCTGAGTTTACTGCGTTCGTTCCAAAGTTTAATGTCCTGTCGTTACTTATGTGTTGTATTCGTGCCTATCCGCCGCAAAACAACGGTACGTTCGCCATTTGCAGTAATACCAGACCAATTGCGTTCTTTTTAACACACTTTGCGTTGTACTTTGTGGAGAGCATCGTTACATGTTTGTATTGGTGCTTTTACGCGTTAACTTACTGCAGTGAGTAGCTGTTTGTCTCTCTCCTATGTCCGGCTCGTAGCAATATAGAAGTGGATGTCGAAACGTATAGTAGTTGTCGTTTTAGTACAGTTTTAAAGACGATTTTAACTAATGCAAATAAAATCGAGGCCTAACTAAAGCGTTCAAACTTTTAAAGGAAATAGTCCAAGATACACTAACGTGGCAAAAAAGCCTATTTATGTATTTTACGCTAAAGAGACTGATGCATTGTCGGGATCGGTAGTCATCAGCTACAATGGTAAAAAGGCCAAACTCAAACGGGTTGTGCCCCAATTAGGCATTAATTTAGATGGATAAAAACTGAACTTTGTTTTTTATTCTGGATAATTGCCTTCGTTTAAGTCAAGAGTACCCAATTTATATTTTTGGGTATTCTAGTTGCCAATTATAATCCCAAAAGACCTATGCAGTACCTGTAACGGGACTCTGTTCGTCTTTGATGTGCATCTGCTTTTTTACCACGTTTGCCTCTTTCTGGAGTCGCCTTAGGTCTTCGTTAATCCTTTTAAAGTAGATTATAAAATATATTTAAAACTACAAAATTTGAAGTTGTTTTGGGTGATACGTTAACGTTACATAGCTTTAAGATATGCAGTGAGAGTTTAACAAGAAAATAGAAAAAGGTTAAATTTAATCGGAAACGACCAAAATTTTGGTTTAACAGTAAATTTTTTATTTTAATTTAGTTTTTACAAGAGCTGAATCGTTCAGAATTTTATCACCTGCTGCATTCCTGACGGATAAGCTTAATCTCCTTTTCGTTTTGAAACAAAATTTCCTCAATGCTCTGCCCTGCTGAAGTTGTCGGCTGTTCTTCATAAATTTCCTGGTTCCATCTTTCCCTCAAAGAGGCCGCTCTTTTGTAAATTGCTTCTCTCTTCTGCTGATCGAGATTGTCTTTGTCGTTCGATTTGGAGTTGATCTGATCTTGAAGATTCTAAAACAATTTTCGTATATTTAAGATCAGTGGGAAACATTGTTATGTATTAAAACGTTCGAAAAACAAACCAGTAATGTAACACAAGACGTGATTTTTGACCGTAAGTCGAGATATCTGACAACTGGTTGAAGCTTAGCCTAGATTAAATCCCAATTGGTATAAGGGCGAAATGAGTGCTAATTTTATATCCAATGGATGTCTGGTTTTAGCTGAGCAGTCTAACGCAACGTTTTTTATTTGGGAAGATATTTTGCCGGATATATCAAGTCCTTAAGATAAATTACCCTTACTTTTAACCCCAAAGCAAATTATAGCCTAATAACCTTGGTAGCAAACCCCAAAGGGCGAATTTTTACTTTATAATTAAAATATTTAAAAATGAATCGGACGGCGGTAATTTCGGGACAAAGATTTTAAAATAAAATATTAAAATACGTTGTATACCCATTAGTTTTTTTATGTCAAGTAATAAAAGTGTTCATGTATGTTTTTATATTGCCGATCTTCCTTCAAGAATAGAGTTTAGGCAATCCGCATTAAAGACTTAGCAATCGTTCGCACCATAATATAAATAAATTTAGGCAATTAGATAAGTAGCCTACATCCAATTTTGCTAATTTAGACTCGATTCAATAATCAATCAACTTACCTGCAACGATTCCATGGCTGCAAATTCGTCGTCTACGTACAGCTAGTTTAAGGAAGTGCATAGAAACGGAGCCCACTCAGGAAACACCAAATGCTTTAATGCCAAGCCGCGAGTCCGCATTCTACACAGCATTCCAATACACTGATCCAAACGAAGGCTGAGGCGGCATTACAAAGTGATAATCCCGCTGTCGTCGCTTTGTAGCAAATTGCAAGCGCAGCCCTTGTAACTCATTAGTTGCTAGTGCTGCAGGTATATCCGAAGGCTAATGATGGAATTGCCAGCGATTAGGAGCTGGTTTAGCCTTATCGCCCGACGCTAAGCCTGGGTAATGCAAATCTAATTACGAGCTTGTGTATTGGCGGGACTGTTTGTTCAAGCCAAATATGAAATCTTTGTAAACGAATTATGTAGAATATTTTTTTGCCGGAACACATGAATTTACCAAAGATGACGTCACAATTTTACGTCACAAAAGTCGTTTAAAAAAAGTAACCTAAGTAAACTTGATGTTATTGTTCGATATAGTGCAGAAATATGTAACTAACTCTTAGTTTAAATACTTTGAATGAGATAGCGGGATGGCCTGGTAAAAATAACTATTTTACCAATGCAGCATGCTTGCAAAAGTTATTTTAACGAAACGCCGTTCGCGGCGATTTTGGCTTACTTTCATCACAGTATATAGTGTATACTGTAAACTGTACACTTTAGGCGTAAATTCTTTTACGGTATTATGGCAACAAGGTGAGACTGTAGAAGAGTATATTATTTCGGCACAGTGCAAATTATACGAAAAAACAAAGCAGAAATACGTCGGCTGGAACCATACGTGTAAATTAGGTATAGGGGCTGAAAGATTTGCCACAAAATAACGAGTTGAAAAAATAAACAGGAAAAATTTGGGGCTGTGAATTAACGTCTGGTGAAAGAATAATTGGCGAAAAAATGAAGAAAGGCTTCTTCGAACTAAATTGTCGCGAAACAATCTTGAAAAACAGAGTCGAATGTTTGTAGACGGCCACTTAAAATAATCAAAAACCGAAACAAAATTATATTTAAATGAAATACTGGCGCTTTTGCAAGAGGTAACACAAACCCGTCAAGGTGTGGTATATTAGTGTCTATACGTGGACCAGTTCTTGCGTACATAACGAGTCGTTTTTCGGCAAGGTACAGTGACAAGAAGGGCCAAAATGTCATCTAAAACAACGCCAACGATTTTCGGGCTATTCAGAATGTAAAACATGCCACGTCACTCATTACGGTGCGTATACGCGTTACAGATTTCCAGTTAAACGTTGGGAAGCTTACAAACACGAATAGCACAAACAATGCGGCGCCAATCAGTAGAAGTGGAAATACCAGTAAAATTACCGCTTAATCAGTGTTAAAAGATGTTACGGATAAACTTTAAGCGCAATAAAAAATGCCACTGTGATGCTTCGCCTTTTTCTTTACATGTTCGACCGAATGATCACCTTAGCGACACTACGTCAAACCTATTAACATATTTTCGAAAACCAGATTTACTTGCCAAATGAGTGTCATACGCGAACGGCGTATATACCAACGCACAGTATAGAGGGGTCTTTCGGGTGTAGGCCTACCAAAATTATCCGGTCTATTATGGATGTTTTGCCAGCAAGTTAAGTAGCTTTCATTTGCCTGGGCGAAATTCATTGGTATAAGCCTACGAATTTTAATTTTCCAAAGCCACCTGGTGCATCTGTAAAGAATGCCCTTATCGCAAGCCAGGGCGACTTCAGATGGACATTACATAGGTATACGGACATTCTTCATATTTATGTTGCGTTTCCAGTAAACTTTAATCATATACACAAGTAGTTTTACCGACGAACAATCCGTGTAAGTTACCCCCATCAAAAAAATAAATAGCGGAACTGTTAACAGGCAACTTGAAACAGCAACATACGTGTACAGTGGCGAAGCTGTAGAGAAATATCAATCGCTTAAAATCAACAAGTCGTTAGGGCAACTCTAGTAAAATTACTGATGTTTAAATTGGAGCAATACAATAACGGCGAAATTCTGAATCAGTGACATAAGTCTCTTTTTAAGTCCTTATTCACAGCAGATAAACTTCTATAAAATTGCCTTGCTTGCACATAAAATCTTTAATAGGTCAGTGGATTTCAGAAAGCAACCTCCTCAAGGTTTCCCCGTTGTACAGCAATTAAACATAGGTAGACGACATAATGAGTTACCCCGGTAAGAAAAGTGACGGAATCCGTAACAGTAACGATTACGAAAAACAGAAAAACAGAAAAGTGTAGTGGCGAATCAGTTAGGCTACACACAAAGGCCAGTTGATTTCAGCAAACCACTTAGAAGGTTGGCCGATGTAAAAAACGCATATAGGTAGTATCCTTGGGCAAAATCAGTTCACCTTTTAAAGGGTAAAGCATGCCCAAACCCCATAATGCCATTTGCCAAATACTTCAATAGAAACACAAAATGTACACAGTGGCGTTATAAATTAGAGGCGTGGTTACACACAAGACGGCAGATACCGGTAATCCACACCACAATATTCCATGTTGTATTAAAATCGCCTATAGGGAGAATCACCGTTCAAAATGCTCCTGTCTGATAGCCGTATTTGTCTTTTTCAAAAACTTAAAGTAAATGAGGGATTGTTGTCAAATTGTACTTTCAAGTTGACGCTCCAAAAGCGAAAAATAAAACAAAATGGTTAACCTTTTCTAGGATGAAGCATGCTCGAACCTCATAATCCCAAACAACGACAAAAAACAGACACACAGTGGCGAATCCTAATGAGACCTGTTACACAACGAGCAACACGCACAAAAATTCCCTTGCGACCTTGAAAGTTTAGCTAGCCACCGACTGAACGTCTTCCTCGGGCGACTTGGCCTCGGGCTTGTACATCGGGTCCCGTGACGTCATAGCGTCCAGGATGCTGACGTAAAGCGGGTGCTCGTCGGATACCAGGTTTCTCTGGTAAAAGGAAATCAGATTTTTTTTTGATATTCGAAAAAATATTTTTTCCAAAACTGAATTAGAAATTATTCAAAACGTGCATGCTATACTTTACTGTATTGGCTTTAACATTCATTTTCTGTCGGAAACATATTGTTTTTAATGTAACTTGCGTATTAAGTTATTTAAGTTCACAGCTTAGTTGGTTGGGACCGAGGGCGCGACATCAAGATGAGGGATAATTTAAAACACAACAAATTTACAAACAATCCTCCATCAAACACGTCCAGTTTTGCAGAATGTGCCAATAATAAGTAACGGTAGGGTTGACAAGTAACGGTAGGCCAATAATAATAAGGTTTTTAGGTTTATTTGCCTTCAGTTGTTAACCTACTCATCTTTGATAAATACTTTTCAAGGTATAGAATAGCTGCGGTTGATCGCAGATCACAGCTGAAATTCCTGTATTAGTTTTGAATCAAATTTTCACCGATACCTTCAATCAGACGAGTTGGGTATCGGCTGTGATACGATATATCGGACATGCTTAAGTGGCACAACACGCGATCAATTAAAACAAATCTATAATTTTGCATACTGCGCAACTTTTATTGGCAGAAACGTGTACCTAAAAAGTGCCTATTTGTAGTGTACTATAAAACATGACCATCCTTATAGTGTACTATATAGTTGCTTGTTATTTTGCCAAGCGTTATGATTAACAGGTACGCAGTCACTGACCTGTAGGTGTATCTTGAGCAACCCAGGAGCGACTGGCGAGTCCATGACCATCCTGCGTCTCGTTACTTGGAACTGGATGGCAGTGAGGAGAGCCTTCATCCCCGCTCCTCCGATCTTGTTACCTGGAGCAAAAAAATGTTAATAGCCAAAAGCAAGTGGTGGCTTTCGTCTATTTCACGTCTTTTTAATTCTTTGAATGAAATTCCCAGGAGAATGGATTATTAGAAAAAAGGTTTGTTGACACGTTATTTTTTGCGAACTATCAAGTATTTTTCTTTTAGAAAAATAAATTTGTTCAATGCGGTTGTATTAACCTTAACGTGTTGTATTAACCTTAACAAGTTTTTTTTAGTTTTAAAGAACAGGCCAACTTCGTTAAAATTTAAATTTAATAAAAATAGATGTCCATCATTACCATTGATTGATAACAGAAATTTGACATTGACTACCCAGAATAAGTCAGCAGAAAAATTTAACAACTTTAGTTAATTTCAAGGATAAAATAAATTATTTTTAAAATAAGGAATGTAGTGAAGTCCATAGTTAAAATTGTGGTGATTGCCAAAAAAAGCCCTCTTTTATTATACTTTCCGTATTAGTTTTAAAAATATGCATTTCAACCGAAAATTGCATATCAAAACGACAAACCTTTTTTTAATATTCGTACAGTGATTTACAGGTAATTTAAAAGGTGTCATATTTGAAATATAAAGTACTTTCACTGTCGAAACATCGTTTAAAACTTATCCATAGTAGGTCTGAAATTAAAACTTTTTGGCCAACAAGGACGTTTTTACAAAACACGAGGAAATTAATAAATATGCTGCTATGGCTGCTGCTACCAGGTATGACACACTAAAAAGAAGCTCCTCCGGTATACTTATTTAATTTTCTCAACGTTTGGGCTACCTTGCACGCCTTTACCAGGGAAGGCAACAACACTACGCAAAGTAAAACGACACAATAACGTAATATAAAAATTGGGATATAAATCTCAATTTTGCACATAAAACAATTTGCCTGCTGCATATTATGTTTTTTGTTTGTTTTTTTAGTTGAGGTATTTCCCATAATCGGAAGATTTTACCAATTTAATAGTTTGCGCTTTATTTATATGTCAATGACTTGACTTGAAATTGACTTGCTCTAATAATTAATGAACTGACTTGACTTGGGTAACTGGTGACTTGGACTGAGACTTGACTTGGTATTTTTTGCAAAAGAGTTGACCAGGCCTTAAGTTATTTTACAAAAAACACTTGACTTGATTTTGTCTAAAACACCGGTAAAACTACAGTGATTTTGTTTAAAACACCGGTAAAACTACAAATGTTTGTGAAACACTCACGCGACAAGTTGAGGTTGATGAGCGTCATACATCCGGGGACAAACACCTTGCCGTCTGTGTGTTCGGTGTTGGGGTCGAGCAGGGGGTGCACGAACTCGGGGGAGTCGGGCATGTCCGAGTCCTGGGGGTTGCTCTGCGCCTGGGGCCGCTTGCCCCCTGCCTCCTTACCCCCTCCCGACTTCTTTCCCCTGCCCCCCTTGGTCGGAGAGTCGTTGGTTACTGATACTGGCAAAAAATAAGTGCGGAATGTTTTTACTCTTTTTATACGTTTTATTTGTTAAGGGTAGATTGCCTAATTGGGTGAAAGCAGGTCGAAAAAGTATATTTATTAGTAAAATAGTTTTTTTTTTGTGATTTGTTCCAGCCAAAAAATATATCGGGGTTCAAAAGATGGTGAAATATACAGGCAAGGCATTAAAACGGTGAAATACAAGAGAAAAAGGAGTGCAACGTTTACTCTTTTTCAAACTTTTTTTTATTTGTTAAGGTTAGAAATTAAAACTGGGTGAACATGTGTCGTAAAAATATACATTATTAAAATAAGTTATTTTTTTTAATTGTACTGTTCAAAAATGACATTAGGGTTTAAAATGTGGCGAAAAGTACAGGCAAAGCATTCTTTAAATTCTTTTAATACTAGGGAGAAATACAAGGAAAAAACAAGTGCAAAGTTTACTCTTATTTACCTATTTTTATTTGTTAAGTTAAGAATGCCAACATTGGGTGAAACGGGGCGACAATTATTCATTAGTAAGAGATGTTTATTCTTTTTTGAATTGTCCTGGTAAAGCAACAACAAAAAAGAGTGGAAAGTTAGCCTACTATTTTTTATATATATATATATATTTTTTTTTTTAAGTTTTTGATTCGTTAACAGAGAATTCCGAATAACGAGCCGAAAAAGTAAAATTATTTTATTTTTTTAATTGTTATGGTCAGCTTTGCTTTTTTTTAATATATAATAGGAACAAGAAGAAAACTAAAATTAGGTTAATCAGGATAAAAAACGCATTTCAAGAATATAATTTTTATTATGTTTGAATTTTTAACACGGGACTCCAAAACTAGGATGGAAATGGATGAAATCTGAATATGTAAGATTTAAATTTCAATGTGATTTTCTTACACATTTTTTAAAAATTGGTTGAAACTGCATTGGCGGAAAATGACATAATTTGCATTTCAAGTTATGCGTTCTCCTCGAAAATCTTTGTTTGCCTACCGAAAAGAACTGAAAAAATTATTGAGAAGATAAGGTATTTTACGAAACATATGTTTTTCCAAATTGTTACCGAATTTACTCGAATCAAATAATTGGATGTCTCTTTTCGAAAATACATAAAACTAAAAGTTCGTCCGTATTTGTTTGTTTTTTCTAATGTGAGTCTTCCATTAGCATCAAGTATTTTAACCGAGGGTAAATTCTAAATATAAAATACTCCCATTGACCAACCCAATTTATCGGCTATAGGTAAAGTAACATGCTGTGTACAAGTTTTCTATCATTCTTGCATATCTTACACAGTGTTCTTACTAATTTATTCCTTTTGGTTGTATTAAACAAGTAATATTATGCTATGCTTACGTCATGCAATATATTTTAAACTGTTCATAATTCTGTTCAATTCGCTGACTTTGTAAATTTGCAAATTTACCTATATGATATATTAGAGTTAGTAGGTTATATGCTTCAAAACTAAACATATGCGGTAAAACAAAATAAAATGCTAAAAACAAACAAATAAAAAGTATACACTTTTGAACAAATAAACAGAAAATAAAATAAAATGAAAAATAAAATTAAACTTTACAAATAGGCATGCTTCGCGCCTCTGTTTATTTTTCGAGTCCGGGCATGCAAACGTGCAACAAATTATAAACTAAATTGTCAAAATTATATTGAAAACAATATCGAAGTAAATGCTCGTGCAGTACACTTACGCCTCGAAGCCATTTTGGCGAGCTCTTTTGGAAAAATCAGTAAAATAATATTTGATTAGAATTGCAGAGACAGACAAGGTAAAGCGATTAGACCAGCGGTTCTTAGCCAGTGGGCCATGGCTCTCTGATGGGCCATAAGAACATTTTAGGTGGGCCACAGACCAATTTAAAAAGGCTAGATTTATTAAAGAATTTAGTTTAATCTGTGTCGCTATACTTAATTTTTACAGGAATATTGGCTTCGGAAGGAATTAACAAGGAATGTAAATGAAACGTAAATTTATTGTTCAGAAGCAAGTACCGGTAGCTCACTAATGCACGGTTAAATAAATAATCTGTTTTGACATATGCTCCGCTATTTTTTGTCATAAACATTGTTTATAGTTTGTTCTTTCACCAAAATTATTGGGCCATAGAACTTTTGTGCAACGAAAATGGGCCACGAGAGAAGAAAGGTTGAGAACCACTGAATTAGACAATAAATACAGATCAATAGGTGATGCGCTGATATTTTATAGTTTATTGATATCTATCACCTTTAAACGGGTAGACCTTGTACGGATCTGTAAAGTATCTTGATAATGAATTGCAAAGCCAAAAAGGTCGAGTAGATTGATATGATCTTAAAAAGACGTTTCGATACGAACTGGTAAATAATAATAATTGCGTCCCACCTTATAAAAGTGATGCTTTAATTTTTACTTTTTACTCATATTAACTGAAGATGATACAAGTTATTATGGAAATATCTTGATCAACATGATGTCCATCTATAGTTCTATACAGTTTACAGAAATAAGTCTATACGTTGCCGTAACACATAACAAAACATCAAAATGTCAGAAAAGACAGATCACATAGCACATGTTTTAAGTGCTATCTCGCCCATTGTATTTTCTTCAAAGGATAGTTTGTTATGTATTCGGGTCATCATTAAATTAGTTATGCGTGGTTGTCAATAATTTATTTTCTGAAACAAAAATTAAAAGTGGAAATCTAGTTTGATCGCAAACCGTATCTGGAATGCCAAATGAAAGCAGTTTCGTGCTACCACTACGACCAGACATCGAGAACCGGGTTTATCGCACATTCCTCTTTACAATACGTCCCTTCGTCAATGATATTCCCTGCGCCATAACGTCCCTACGTCATAAGCGCGTCTACGTCATAAGCTACCCTACGTCACACGGAACCCACCTCCCTTCTTTCCACCGGCGTCCTTTTTGGACGGCTTTTCTGGCGCCTCCCCCTTCTTGGGGTCCTTCTTCTTGGACGAACCACGACTTGCTCTAGCTGCGGCCATCTGAGATCCACTCCTGTTGCTGCCAGGACGGTCCTTGGAGTCGCCCCGACGTGAGCCTGGAGCCTAGTGAATTAGGAAGAGGGTGGTATTATGTTGTTTCAAACTTGTATCTGTACGCGGGTTACTTTTTACTGTGACATCTGTAATTGTCGTTAACCTTCGCGCAGCAACCATCTGTGTTGTATTCCACAAACAAAAAAAGACGTCGGATCTAAAGCGTTTAACTTTTACGAAATGTGGCAGTTTTTTGAGGCAGTGGCCAACAGGGCAGATTATTACGGTTTCTAGTATGTTAAGGTAGAAAAATATATTCAACTGTTTCACAAAATTCACAGAAACTGCAATCATTTTAAAAAAATCAAAAATTAACTAAACCTTTTTTAATTTCAAACATTTAAAACCTCAGGAAATTAACTCCCGGCTTTTTCCAGTAATTGTTATTATTATTTTTTTTAATCACGCAATATACTGCAGCCAATTTCTCAAAATCAGGAAATAAACTTCAATTATTTCAAGAAAATGAGAAAATTAACTACAGCCATTTAACAAAAATCACGAAATAAACTCCATTCATTTCACGAAAAAAAAGACTATATGTATAAATTCCGTACAAATCGGATAACGACCCAGAAAGCCTTCGGCGGGTTACATTTCCTGACAAAGGCTTTCTGAGTAGTTATCCCAAACGTTGGACATCAAATAAATACCAGAAGAACCTATTTTCAGTATTTTAACGGGGTATTCAAAGTCAACGCAGAGAGCTGAATAAAACTCACGGATCCGTGGCGCGCGTAGAATCCCTGCTGCGACATTAATTTCCTCCTGTGCACGACTTCCGGGTGTGTGAGAGGGAAGCGTTGGAGGACCGACGAGATGGCCTGACATCCGAGGTCCGAGATGTCGTTGGATGCGAGGGAGAGAGAGAGGAGGGAGCGGTTCATCCGTAATCCCTGGATGAAGGAGGAGATTGGGAGGAAGATAAGATTTATCTAGAATACACAATAACACCTATACAATGCAATTAAAACAGAACTCTGTTATAAAATGAAAACATCACACATATGTGAAAAACAGAACATCTGTTATAAAATGAAACATCACACATATGTGTTTAATAAGTTAATAACTGAGATCTGGCCCTTCTTAAGTTGCTTTTTGACCAACGATTACGGCTTATGTGTAATTAGTACACCGAAAGCCATTGCAGACTCACCATATCTGTTGATCTATGATGCAAGCAGAGCAAGCCAGAAAAACAACTGGCCTGCAGTGAGGTTCGAACTCACGACCTCTGGTCAAGCCGGGACCGTCGCTCTACCAACTGAGCTATGCAGCTATATTACACACATATGTGTGCATGTTTCATTGAATAAATGATATGGTACTGTGGATCCCCTTCAATTGAATTGCTTGTAGGCTACTAACATATTGAGCAAGCATTGGCGTATGGTTGTTTCTCGACTCGCTCCTCTCTCAGCCTGCATAGCTCAGTTGGTAGAGCGACGATCCCGGCTTGACCAGAGGTCGTGAGTTCGAACCTCACTGCAGGCTAGTTGTTTTTCTAGCCTGCCCTGCTTGCATCATAGATCAACAGATATGGTGAGTCTGCAATGGCTTTCGGCGTACTATCTTTTATACCATAGTATTAGGATCAACGGTATAAAAAAGTCAAATGCGCAGAAATATCCACGACAGAATTTTTTTGTTTTTACTTTTTCGTAACAGCAAAACGAGTGAGAAATCCGCTTTTTAAGTAAATGACTTTGCTCACCTTGTTAGGTTTCGTTCTGCCGCGGGCGTGGGTGTAATTCTTTAACAAACCTACACTGTTATTCAGCTTACCTGAGCAATGCTGGCCGCCCCCTTGTCACCGATATGATTGTAGCTGAGGTTGATTGTGGTGAGGGTTCGGTTCTGAGTCAGGGCGTTTCCTAAACACTTCGAGATGGATTCTGCGCCCTTGTCTGTTATTTTGTTGTTGCGCAATGACAGGTGCTGGATCCTAGGGAAAAATAACATTGTTTTACCCCCAATGTTGTAACAACTTAAGTACACTTAAGTTACTGTTTTAAAATGAATTAGTGTAAGTCATTTGTACTAATGACTTAAATTGACGAAAGTCTTTTGGAAAAATGACCTGGGTCGAAAAGAAGTGTTTTCATCAAGCTTTTTTTTTAATTTAATTGGGTTATCTCTACAATTTGATTGATAAATGTTGGTTTATGGGAATTTTCACTTGAATTATTGCTCATAATCGGTCGAGTTTGCCAGTTTTAATAATTCGTTTATTTTTTTATATCAGTGAATAGGCTTGAAGTTGACTTGCCCCAATTATGACTGGACTGAGGCTTGACTTGAACAACCGATGACTTGGAGTCTGGCTTGACTTGTTATTTGCTCCAATAGGTTCGACTTTGATTCAAGGTATTTTACAAATGACTTAACAGGTTCTTGAGTTATTTCAAAATGATTTGTTCACAGCGCTGGTTTTAACCAAAAACACTTGTGGGCATTATAGCATTTTGAGATGCTGCAGTTCCATTCGTAAAGTCTTATTAAGGTAATTGCAAAAGAATTAAACCTACAGAGCCTTTACCGTAAATATGAGATAAAGTTTATGGATAACAGGTTGGAAAAAAATAAATCGTTTTTAGATCAAACGTCACAACATTTCTTAATCTTGTCACAAAGCTAAAAGGTGGCCGAAAAAACAAAACTGATAGCGTTACCATGGCAAAGCAAAATCACGAACACTCACGAGCTATCCTCTGCAATCAAGTGGTAGAAAGGTTCATTTTCTGGCAGAGGATTTCCGTCAAGGACCAGGGTTCGCAAGCTCGACAGATTGGGAAGAAATCCTGCAAGGGATTTGAGGCCGCATTCTGATAGTCCAACGTTCCATAGGCTAAAAGTAACAATTAAGGAAAAAATTTGAGAAAGAATTCCTCACATAGAAATTATTTTATTCTCCTGCTGTCCTGCAATACATAAACTTGAAACATAAAAAAAATATTAAGTCAAAATTTAGTAGTGAGGTCTCATTTCTTCAACATGTTTAACATAATGAAATAGCCAACAATTTTCCACTTTAACTCAATATCACTTACTTAATACACTGAAGTCGATCAAGCCCACATTGCTTCAAGACACCAACTATTTTCTCCTCCAATCTCCAACTTCTGATGAAAATCTCTTTGGCGTGGTTGATCTGCATCTGCTTGGTTTCTTCAACATCAAATTCAACCTTCAGGGATCACAATTGGAAATTAATCTATGAAGTTAGGTTATGGGTTTAAATTCATAATTTTAAATAAAAATGACTTGCCATTTTTTTACATTTTTAAAACAATAATACTTAACAAAAACTTTAATTATGTAAAACAATGAATAAAATGTTGGACTTTTTTTTAATTGTTTTGAAGTTTATTTATATGAGGAATGAACAGTTATCAAAATATATTATTTTTGTTATTACACAATATACGAAAAATTAGTAAGATGAATTTCTTAAACTTGAAAGTTGTGTAAATCGCTATAGTCATTTTTTGCTAGGAGAGTACTTAATTAAAGTATTGTTTTGGTTAGTTTATTTTTAACGAAACAGATTTACAATAAACTCATAATCTAATTGCACCTGAATACTTGGACGTTGAATGGTTAGATTGTCGACAGTGGTGTATGTTGTTGGAGCTGGTTCTTCCTCAACCACTTCACTGGCCTCTTCCTCTGATAAAACAAATTATGTAATTAAATATGAGCTTTCAAGCTATTGTTTTTATTGACCGAATGCAAAGATGCATGTGGTATATCTTGCAAGTAAAGTTTTCTGTTCACTAATATCTTAGAACTTGTAAATCCTAATGTGCTAACTTTTTAAAACCAGGTAATTAACAACATTAAAAACTAATACATAAATGAAAGATGTGTTAGCCCTGTATATAATATATAAGCCTGATTCTATTTTTTTCTATAGACATCAGAAAGTACCGGCTGTGGTTTTAGCATCATCAACAGTTGGTGTTGCTGGCCGCTTTGCTCTTGGCTTCACAACTGGAATATGATTTTTGTCTAAACCAGCTCGCTGCCACAACTCTGCGAAGTCATCAGCAAAGTTACCGGTGCATGAGTATGGCTCTGGTGTGGCTGTAGAAAATTAATTATTTTTTTTCTTGTTAAAGCAAAAATATTTAAAAATAAAGGGGACAGGTCCAATAAATTTTTGCGATTATAAAATTATATCCTAAACATTTTGCATATTAAATTTTGAATTTAACAATTTTTTTATCTTTCTACTTAAAAAACGCCTAATTAATTGATAAAGTAGACAAAAAATTGATTGTTTTTAAAGTTGCCATGTAGTAAAAATGAATATTTTGTATCAGGAATTTAGTGTTTTGTTTAGAATTGCTAAATGCCACTCAGGCACATATTTCATTGAAACCGCAATTTGTTCAAATCGAGCAGGGTTTTAGGCATTGCCAAAAGTAAATTGGCTGTAAATTATTAAAATAAAATCAATATCACAGAAAATTGAGCAAAACAGTTAAAAAATATGTGATTTGATAGTTTATGCTAAATTAAACATATATAAAAACAAATGTGTAGAATATAGCACCTTAGAGGCCATACTGGACATTGATAGTGGCTCATATATCACTGCACACCGGAAACCTCTAGAGCAGTGGTTCTCAAACTTTTTTTTTTAAATTACGCAACGGTCCCACAGTAATTTTTCAATTGCTCACGGTCCCTTAAAAATATACCCAATAAACACAAAACAACACATTGTTTTTAATGGTATCAATGGAACGTGTGCACTTGCTTCTTTTGCTATCAGCTCGGCTATGTTAACCTCTAACGAATCACTTATTTGAGTGAAGCAATCACAAACAGTTTTAAAACTACCGTAGCCCATGGTGGCAGTGCAGAAAGCTGTAAAAACGGAATTCTCATTAGTACAGCGCAACACTGTGCAACTTAACAATAACGTGAATGAACAACTAATAATAATAATTAGCTTGGTTTGGAAAAGTAAGTTGCCAGAGAATTTAATTGCACAAAAAATTTACTTTCCTAGGAGCGTCGTGTTGATATTTTGTTAGGTGCTCCGCGGTCCCAGAAAATTGTCTGGCGGACCCCAAATAGACCGTGGACCCCAGTTGAGAACCACTGCTCTAGAGGGTCCAACCAAATGCCTTGGAAAAGGCTTTCATTGTAGTATTTAAAAACATTTGTATTTATTTAATAGTTTGAGCAAAAACTTACAACAATCATCGCCAGCCCTGGAAGATGCAGAAGTGGGGGCTCCCCCTCGTAAAGCTTTCTCAACTCGCTTGCCCATTCTGATTTTTCTTGCAACCCTGCAAATACATTTCTGGATGTTAGGAGTTATTTTACACTGCAAACGTTTTTCATTAAAGTTAAGGATTAACTTGAACAAAGTTTCAGAACCAATCTTCATTAAGTTTTCTAATCTAACTAAAGCTATGCATGAAGCCTTTAAGAGACTAAACAAATCTTGATCAATGATGCAAGCAAGGCCAGTTTAGAAAGACAACTATCCTGAGATGGGGTTAAAAATTATGACTGACTTTCAGCCATATTACACTTGTTGTACACGCATAATATGTGTGTCGGTGTCACTGTATGTATACCTTTCAGTACACTAATCAGTAACCACAATTATTACACAACAAACAGCTAATATATATACAAGTAAAGCGTTTTTAAATCACAAACACACAAGGACATGTTTAAAATCACAGGGATGCATTTATGCACCATTCGACTCCATTATTTTTTGAAATAGTTTAATTTAAACAACACTGTCGTTACCGAAGCGAAGGCTGGTGGTTTTATCATAAACTAGATCGTCTCACCGCAGACAAAAACAAGCTTTACACAAAACTAAAATACATAAAACCTTGTCACGTTAACAACGGTCTAAAATATAAAACCACAATTACCTGGGAATAAACTCCCTGTTGCAGAAAACAAAAAGTCAGTTAAAAACCGCAAAACCAATCTAGTCTCACACGTTGTTATAGTAACGAAATATTGTGGGAGACAGCGACTTCATGCGGCTAACTAATAGTATCGGTTTATTCTGAGTTCTATTATGGATTACTATTTGTAATAAACTTGAAAAAGCAAATATAAAATAATGACATGATCAAAAAAATATTTCAGATACAATTGCCAATTGTTAGCAGAATTTACACATTTTCTGGACATGAAAAAAAGTTTTTAAATTGTTTTAATTTTTGCCATTTGTTGTACTTTAGTACACCAAAAGCCATTGCAGACTTACCGAATTTGTTGATCAATCTTAGTTGTTAACACACATATGTGTGTGCATGTTTCATTGTTGCACTTTATAACTTGTTTACAACCATAATTTGCAAAATACGAACTTATAAAAAAAGGTTTAAAAAATCCTTGTCCAATGAGAAAAACGTTAAATCCCATGATCGAAAGTTTTCTGTAAACTTGTGATTAACAATCCCCGAAAGTGAAAACTATCGAAAAGTAACACAAGTAAAATAACTATTTTTTTGTTCCTATCTATTTATTAGCTTTATTGCTTTGTGAGTAGTCAAAATTGATCTGGCGCTCGATTTGGCGTGTTGTTATAACGCATGTTAATACCTTTGTAGGCCCGCAGTTGCTGTTACCTTGCCAGTGCTTAAACAGGAAAATGGCGAACAGCGTAATTTTCGTTTTGTTGCTTTGTATTGTCGCCCCTTGTTTTGCCTTGGAACCTGGCATGGTAAAGTATGAGGATTTAAGATGCAAGTGTACGTGTTCTTCCTACCACAATGTACCTGCTAAAGTGAGTTCTGTGTTAAAGCTCTCATTTTCAACAAACTTGGTGTTTTGCAAAAGACAAATAAAATTTAGTTATTTAATAAAAGATGAGAAAAACACATAGTTATTTAATAAAGATGGTAACAGGTCTAGAATCCTACCACTTTTTTGTCCAGGAACATTATTTGGACTAACATCCCAGTTAGCATTTGGTTTTAAGTTGGTCAAGTATTATAATTATATTTATTCTCCCATATTTATTTTAAGATTACAACTTCAATTTTGTCAACTCGTTTCGTTACTGTAAAACACGCGATAGGATTCTAGACCAGCGCTGTAAACAGGACCCTTTTTTATGAAGTATTTTTTATTTTAAAACTTACTTTACACCTTGTTTGGTTTAATTGTTTTAAGGTTTATATTTGACACTAATTTTTCGCTAAACTCTATTTACTGTACAGGTTTACAAAAACAACACCCTTCACGACGACTGCAACTGCTTAAGTGTGGTCGTCCCGAAGTTAAAGGGAACCACTATTAAAGAAGAAGATGTTGATCCATATTGTTACCTTTGCGAGTGCAAATATGAAGTACGCAGCACCAAAACCATGCAGGTATGTTTTCTTGGAGATCAAAGTAAAATATAATGCCATTATAAATTTTAGTACATACGTATGCTTATCAAACTAATGCAATATTGTTAGGTGTTTTGGCAAGATTTACCAGTTTTCCTATTGGCGGTGTGTCATTTCTCAGAACCAATATTTTCTATTTGAAGTGTTTATTTATAATTAAGTAGTGTAATTCGATTAAAAGCCGAACACAAAACAAAAAACGTAGCCAGTAACATCAGTATTTCGGTACCCACTACCAACGAATACCAGTATTAGAACTGCTTAAAACTTGTGTTTATAAACTGGTAAATGTTTGTAGTTTAGTAAAGGGAGTGCTGTACACATATTTGTTTTAATATTGCTTACATCAGACTGTGTAATCGTATGTTAGGCATGCATAGTTATTAACTTGACAACTGATATGTGTTGCTGTCAAACCCCAAACAATTTAGCTACACAGAACTCAACAGTTCACTATGGCTTAAGATGGGCAACTAACACTGTTGTAGTTACATTAACACAGCTATGCTTTACAACTAAAAATTTCTCCTTCACAGGTTGTGGTCTACATCTTTCTAGTCGTAGTCTCGCTACTGGTGGTCTACATGATCTTCATGATGATCATTGACCTAATTACAAACTGCTGCAGCGACGGCAGCAACAAGGGAAGACATCAACCTCTCCGAGATGACGTCACCGAACTTTCAGAGGCAGGTGGCAGGGACGCAGATCGAAACTCGGTTGTAAGTTAGCCTTATCTTGTTGCACCAATGTTTAAGAATTTATCAAGATTTGCCTGGCTAAAACGCTAACTCAATTCACAAAACTAACCTGCAAACTGAAATTAACTCACTGGTGTTAATCAAAACACTTGAAAAAAACTTATAAGGCCAAATCAAATGAACTTAGTGGGTTGTATCAATATTCCTAATAAAAAATGTATTTTAAATGAGTATTTATCTTTGCTAGTCCACAGTTAAAGTAATTCAAGACAACCATATTGTGTGATAATGATTTTAAAAGTTTGTTTTAACGATTTAGTTGTTATTCAAATTTTATCCACATGATCCGTTTTATTTTTAATTATTTTGCATGAACCAATTGTTCCCAAATTATGGTAAACTCTAGAAAACATAGTGTGAAAATGTAGACCAACATTATACCAGAATAAGTGTCCACACACCCGTTTCATGCGTTGTGTGTTAGCTCGCCCGTTTTAGCATTTCCTCTCTTAAACAATAATACCAACTTGATTGATGTCCCTATGCACGTAGCATTGTATTTTAAAGCTTCTTATACTGGCTAGCTTTAAGGTTCTTGCCATCTCTTAGCAAACGAAAAACCAGCAACGTTGACGATTTCTCTCTGTTTTTTTTGTTGAATCGACCCTGTGACGATGTTTAGTATTTTGTAAAGCACGTCTGATTCTGAACATACGCATTTGTTGCCGTATTATATGGAATTGTGTTGGACTTCCGTGCATACAAAGTTATGTCGGCAACACAGCAAAGCAAAGTTATTTTGTTCGTTTATTATAGGTTTCGGTTTCAATCTTCAGCTCACGTTTAAACCCGTGACAGCAATTTTTTGAAGTTCACCAGACCCTTCCCATTGGTCCACCGCCCATTTCACATTTCGCAAAGCACAATATACGTTATTGTTGTGGCTTGTGCGCCTCTGAAATAACGCATAAATCGCTTAGAGCCTAATGAACCTTGATGACCGCCAGCTTTACTCGATAATCTAGAATCTAGATTTAAATTACTCATAACGTTCAACGGACTCCAGCCTTACGACCGCATGATATATTGTTTGCTTTGTAGGTCTTTACCCGTCCAGCCAATAGTCGCTTGCTTCCAGTAAAGTAAGCCCAAATGAAAAAAACACAAATGCGCCAACGACTAAAACCGTTCGTCCCGGCAAACTAACCACAATAAATTATTGTACAGGGAGGCCGCAGCAGCGTGTTCCAACGCGTCAACATGGTGCAGGCAAAGTGGAAACGACAAGTGCAGGAGCAGCAGTCCAACGTCTTCGACAAGCAGGACATTCTCAACTGAAAAGAGCTTCCTTTCCGCAGTGTGCAGTGTTAGCTGATAAGACTCAGTCCAAAGCACTGCTAGATCAGCAGTCCCTATCATGTCCCTTTCTTTCAAGGCCGACTTTTTACTTGTATTGAAGCCTTTTCGTTTTTGGTGTCTTTGTGTCGTGCGATGGAGTATCCCTGTGCAATATTTCGTGTCTGGCGAATCGAGTAAACCTTACCGGTGTTTATCGCCCCAAGCGAATTTACTTCTCTGTTTTATTTTTTGTCGATGTTCTTATAAAACGAAGTCACAGTTTTAAGGGATTTTTTGGATCTTTGAACGCAAAAAAGGTGTAATTCACTGGAAATGTTTAAAGTAGAATATCGAATCCCTAGATTCGACAAAATCAAATTAAATACTAGGATTCCATATTCTGGATTCTTCATTCTAGACTCGAAACCTGCTTTTGTAGAATCCCCTGCGATTTGCACAAAAGAGAAGACTTGATAAGCTTTGTGGAAAAATCTATTCCTTTCCCTTTTAGAAATCTATTTAAAAATTCCATATCGGTGTGACGCTGCTTTTGCACAAAAGTCACGCTTTTCTTGTGCACGTTAAATAGAGTTCATTCACGAGAGATTTAATCACAAGCTCTAAAGGTTACATAATGCGTATAGCAAATTGTCGCGACGTACTTCCCGCTACATTTTAAAAAGTGGGACAAAAAGTGTGAACGCTGTTTCTGTGTATTGTTTGAGACGTCAATGAATCATTCTCACACGCTCGTAAGCGTGCCCCAAACACCTTGAAATGCCAAAGAGGCTCGGCCATCGATGGGCAATCGCCAGCATAACATCATGTCGCTATACTGATGCTTATATAGATTGACAAAGCAGCAGGGGTAGCTTATCCATCTCATCCCCACGACAAGCAGCATCATACAACGAGTCGAAATCGCTCAAACTCGTTGTTGTTACAGTCGGCATTCAGCAAGATCTCTTATGACCATCGCTGTAGTCGGGTTTAAGCGTGTTGGCGCAATTCGCTTTGTGTGGAGAATGATCGCCGGCGTTTATTCCGGCTCGTCTTCGTCGCAACGTAAGGTCGCACAATGGAGCCGAGATGCCGAGAGGCACGTGGACCACTTTATACCGTCAAGGCTTGCGCGTTCCCAGTTGATAAATGGGACAGTGTGAAGGTACTTCCTCAGTCGTATTTAAAAGGACTGAAATTGTATTGTTAAAAGTTTAAAATCCGAACCCAGAAAAAACGTCGAGATGACGAACATTTGGCCTAAAAAATTGATATACTATAAAACTTCTTCTTGATCTCTTTCTTCGAGTTCAAGTGCTGCAACGTGTTGCTTTTTCTTAAAAAGCATGGAAGCACTGCCGTTCTTATATTATAGCATTTGGTCGCCTGTTGAGATCTCTCAAATCAAAACGCCTTGTTTATCCCACTTAGCCAAACGTTTATGACCCTGATCCTGTACGTTAAGGGAATGTATACTTGACGTCAATCTTACATCGCCCTTTCTTAGCCTCCTGATAGTATTTAAAAACAGAGCATGTGGCTATTTTGTCCACCAAAGGTCGGGCTTTTCCCAAAAGCAAAAGAATTATTTTCCATTTTTTGTCTTATACTTGTATCTCACTTCCGATAGATCGCAGTTATAGCTGCAAGGGTTTGGTTCCCTCATTAACATCGGCTTTATAGTAAATTAGTTTTTATTTTCTGTTGAACCTTTTTGCCGCCGACATTACTCAGTTTATGATGATTACCAGCGACTGGTAATATAACACAAGACGTATTCGTATTTCGCCTTTCAAGTTTTGTAACCAGTTTGTTGCAATGTCGTTCGTGTCTGTTTACGTCAATAAAAAAACAAACAAGTGTACTGTGTTAAAAGTGAAGTTCTGCAGAAAATTCGCTTGGATAAAATCGTATCATGAAAGTAAGTGTAGACCAACTGTTGCCACATTTCGAATTTTTTAAATACAAATAATCCATTGTTTTTCTACCTAATTCGTAGATATCGGTGCAATTAATGCCACATTCATCAATCTGTGTTCCCTCATAGTCAAGTTGTTAAAGTTGACACGCATTTATTGGATGACGAATTATGTTCTTAAATTTTTAACGTCTTACCAACTTTGCGGCTTATTTAAAAAGTGTTGGAACGACGCAATCACGGAGAAGAACCGCCAAATTTTATTCTGGTCTGACCTTCGTTCTGCCAACTAACATCGTGAACTTTTATATTACAAACCATTACTTAGCCTACTCCTGGTCAACAGCATTTTTGAGGTATTGTTTTGCTTGTAGGTACGACTCATAGTTTTGTCAAGTAACCTATGGTGAATTATTAATGAACCTATTGATACTCACGATCGGAAGGTGACATTTCTGGCAGCAGCCGGCTTTTGTGAGTTGGCTGAAGGCTTCTTATTGGAGCCGCTGTCTCCTGGTCTTCGCGAAGACATTCTTACAATTATTACAACAAGTTTTTGCTTAACAAGCAAACTACTTTTTTCGACTCAGGTAAGAACTGACTTGCCTACAAGCTGAAAACATCTACTTGTTCTAAAACGCTCGTGGAAACGCTGTGATGCCACACTGAACTTCGCAACTCGCAAGGTTCAGCACAGTTACGCAACCTATATAACAACAGCAATATTATAAGCTGACATTAAGTAACTCAAGCAGCCAAACCAACACCTACGCCGACTTTAAATACAAACTCTTGTTGACTTTTATCCCGATTTCAATGTCACTAATCCCAATCGCTCACTACAGCGGGACTTGCCGATGGCGCAAAAAACCAACAACCTTCCTCGGTCGGCAATTCGCAGCCTTCAAGCTAAACCCGCCGCGTTTCCATAACAATTAGGCAAAGAGCTGGGCGTTTTTGACTCGTGCACTGGCTAGAGGCCTTCCCGCAGTTTATCAGTACCACAATAAGACCGAGGCCTGTTCGACAATTTTAGGTCTTATTCAGCTTTAAGCAACTTAAAACCAGCATCTCTCTCCCACTAACCCGGAAGCAAACAATGCTCAAAGAGCCGCCAAAATCGCGCGTTCATTATCACGTATACGAGCGAGACTTTAACTGCCTTTATCAACGTCTCCAATTCCCATTCTGATTTAAGTTTGTTTATATTGGACTTGCCGGCTCGCATTTAAAGGGCGGCCCATAGCTCGTAAGTTTTAAATGCCATTCACAATATATTTTTTTTTTGTTCGTGAATTTTCGTGCGCGGGAGGAGCTTACATGTTTGCTGATCTCAGACTTGATTGGGGTATTGGCTTTGGCGCAGGGGGCAGCGTTTGTTGTGTTTGGTTGCTCGGCGTTGGTCCACTAAACCCAATAGGGAATCGC
This sequence comes from Ascidiella aspersa, assembly GCF_963924565.1. Classification (NCBI taxonomy): domain Eukaryota; kingdom Metazoa; phylum Chordata; class Ascidiacea; order Phlebobranchia; family Ascidiidae; genus Ascidiella; species Ascidiella aspersa. Next base: position 8,045,226 of record NC_139448.1, read on the forward strand.
TTCTAAACCACAACTAAGGATTAGAGGGAAGCCAACCTTAAGGACCAAAACTTGCCCAATCAGGTTGTAGGTCAAATAAACATTAGAAAGTGAATGAATATGTTCGCGCCGCCAAAATAACTGCTTACCAGTGCTGTGATGACTTACGCTTATGCCCTGACTTAAGTGCACTCAAGTAACTGTTTTAGTATGACTTGACTTTTTCGAGCATCACGGATTGACTTGACTTTAGTGATTTGGACAAATGTCCTTACTTGTATTTTAATTATTTTGGCAACATTAATTTTAAATGTTAAAATTAAAAACCTTTTTCCATAAAAATGTTATTTTTGTTCAAACGAGAAAATGAAATGCTTTATTTTGCTTTCAATGAATCGATGGTGTTCGTTGCGTGCCTGAAACTAGGGATGTGATAAACCAAGTTTTCTATATACCTTTAAGCGATAGAAAGTATCGCAATATAATCCGTTAAAAATGACGTTATTGCTCTGGCCAAATCGATAGGTGCAATGGTAATATTTTTTATTTTATTAGGCTGAAATTTGAATTTGCAAGGAGAAACAACTAACATTCGATTTTTTTTTGTAATATTTTTGTCACAAAATTACCTTTCAAAGTACAAAAACTACGTTAAAACGAAAAACATGACTGAAATGCGACTAACAGTACTATCAATTAACATCAGGTGTCAGCTCCGATTCGATATTATCGGACAACCCTGCCTGAAACTTCTCCTGCTTCAAACGAAAACTTTTAAAATTCTTCTTTTTCATTGAATGCTGAACAAGTTACTCGCGCGATACTGAATGACAAAAATTCGTCTGCAGAAATTGTAAAGTATCCCTCAAAAGCCAATCGGTTCGTGAAGTTAAAAATAAAACGAGGCTATGTCAAATCTATTTCGGTCAAATGACGCAGCAAAATTTGTTTTTCAAATCACCCCCAATTGATTTGAAATCGGCGTGTGCAAAACGGTATGCGAGCCGCCATTGCGGCTTTTGGGAACAAGCAGTGCAATTTTCCCGGTTCCAAAATATTTTCCCTACGCTCCTTAAGTTTAATTGTGTGCGATAACCGCAAAACGCGTCTCTGGAGTGTTTTGACGACGCTGGCAAATTGCGGCCCGAGTATGACAGAGGCGCGTTAATTCCACTTCCAACGCCGGCCAAAGTATCGAAAATGAAGCTGTCATCTCTGCAAGCCAATGCAGAAAAACAAGCGGCGACCGGGCAGCGGCAAATTGCCCCGGTGCTCTGTTTTTTCAATCTTGCCTATCGGGACGCCGCGATCGCCGAATAAGCTTGCATGGCGATCGTGTGCAAAAAACTGCGAAAATATTCGCCCAAAGACAGTTGCAAAACGCGAAGGCAAAACATACCGGCGCTGCTGGCTTCTTGGAAACGGCGTCTCGCCGAATCATAGAGAGATAGAAATAGCGGGAGCCATGGAGGGTAAATAAATAAGCACCAGCGGCTGCGGCTGCGGCTGCGTCAGGCTGAGAATCAGCAAAAAAGTCGACTGACAAGGTCGCAGTGAGTTGCGAAATTCGAAGCTAAAATGACCGGCCTTGGTGACATAAAAGGCAGCGGAAAGGCGTCGAAACGCAATATTTCAAAAGCATCCAGCTTGGAGTTTGTTGTGCTGGGACCAGTGTTTCTCAAACCTTTGGGTCGCGACCCGCCATTGGCTGGCCGTTTATGTTGGTTAGGTCGCCGAAAGCATAAAATTACAAGGCTAGATTTGTTATATTGATTCTGGAAAAAATTCTTCTAAAGTTTGAGAATACTGCGGATGCAATACGAATTCACAACTCATATGAATTGAAATCGCACTGATTAATGCTAATTTTTTGTGTTTTGTTCGCTAACAAAAGGTTCATTAAAGCGAATTGGGTCGCCAAAGCTTTGCTGTGGTTCTTACGTTTTACTTTTTGGGTCGCGGAGGAACAAGGTTGAGAAGGTGCGCAATTAGTCTGTCGCGCTTACTCCCTTTAAATGAGTTTTTCTTCCCGCTTAGGTAGTTCTTTATGGACTCCCGGTTGTCCGTTTTGCTCTAGACTTGTACAAATCAGCCGGACCGCAGTGATTAAAATGCTTGGCTCAAACCCGCGTCGCACGTATTTCGGTTCACGCGATTGACGGTGGGATAAATCGAATTAAAAAAGCTCTGTTATCTAACAATGAAACGGAATGTGCGCAAAGCACATCTGTCAAATTGTGGTGAAACAGCTATAGACTTAAAGGAGTTGGTAAACTAAATGAATAGATGTTAGATTTAGGGTAAGTTTCTTTATTGCAAGGCAATCGCGCTTTGTAGTGCGGAGTTACTAGATATTAACCGCGTGATGTAGCTTTGGACAGATCGTTTATTTATCAACTACAGTCGTGCAAACTGCAAAGGTAACAAGCTTCTTGCCAAAGTATGTATACTTAAACGTACACCCAACACTTATCGAAAGCGTCGGGCTGTGCGTTTAACAAGCTTGAGGTCAGGTTAGTAAGTTAAATAAGGCGACAAATTCGTAGCAGTGTTTTGTGTCAACACTAAACATAAAGATTATTTCAGACGATTTGTTACGCGCCAAAGTCGGTTAAACCTCACGGTGTTGTATTGACTTCTCACTCTTTAAAATGAGTTACAGTCCGACTTAATTTAAATATTTTCGGCAAAATGACTTGACTCGATCCCAAGTGTTTTACTGGAAACCATTCTTTATCAGAGGGGAAATTATCTCAATTTTGGGCGTGAAAACTTTGCTTTCTATTGGTTACGTTTTAAGCGTTTGCTAGGTAGTTCAACTGTTATTTTTATGCCAAGACTTGACTGGGAAATGACTTGCAGTAGCGAAGATTTGTAGGGGCCTACTGATGATGGGTAACTTTTGCCTTGATCTTATCTAGGTCTTGATTTTAATTGTTTCCTTAATTGCTGTATGTTGGGCAAATTCCAGGACTTTCTCGTAGCTTTGTATACTTAAAGTAGTGTTTTAAGTTTGTTAATATCGTTTGATGTCACGCAAAACGATATCCGATTTACGTTATTTTCCTACTTTCCGATATGCCTACAGTCGCACTATATGTCAACATATCAGTTTGATACGCAACACTAAGTATTCATCAAATTATCGCATTAACGCACGGATGACGTATATTGAATCACATACGAAAGCTGGCAAGATCGCATAGTTAAGCAAAATTGTAGCCTGTGCCCGTCAAACGTCATACATGTGACATCATATTTCAGTGGTGATGCCTAGCGATTTCCGATACTTGACATTTTATACCGATACGATACCCGATATTTTGTATCGCAATCCTAATGACGTCATGACTGTGCGGCAACGAGTAAAACAACCAAATTGAAACATCCAAAGGTGTCTTTTACGTTGTGAGTTAAATATTTTAGCGTTAAGAAAGTTAGGTTAGCTGCAGTTGTTAACTTCTAATTCTTATGATAAAAAATATTTTTAAGATAGAAATGGCTGCTTTGTATCGCAAATCTTTTTGTATTGCAAAATCATGGCTGGAATTCGTCATTTGATTTAGTATCGGATCGTCACCTATACTACAGTATAGTATCGGACGAGTACCGATACCATCACTTCACATCGGGTATCGGCTTCGATCCGATATTATCGGCCATCCCCAGTGACGTCATAATATATAAAAAATCCCATCGAGATACCTACATTTCGTCGTGTTGACGTGCATCCTTGCCTGTTGTTTGTTGAGAATTCTTCACATGTGATTTAGCCCAAAGCAACAAGAAAACACAGATAAAAATTGATTGTGATCTTTGACGGCTGTCTGCGTGATGTTCGAGATAAATCCAGTGATTTGTAAAAAAGATTACTTCGAAAACCGCCACACCTCGCTGTAATCTCACCCTTTTGCTTTCATCATCCCCTTATTTTTTCAAGCTTATACTATCGTTTATAATATCATTTTTCGGCGAAATGTTGTGGTTTCAAAGTTCAAGTTACGTGTAACTTTGAATTCAAACCATATAGGTGGTCATCTTGGCGAAAAGGAAAGGGGTCAGCAGAAATGGATTTAAGTTTTTGAACGATTTTGGATTTTTAAACGATTTTGCAAGAACATACCGAGTAAAAAAAAGTGGCAATTTCACTAAAATCATTAAATCTGACACGTTAATTATTTTTTAATGCGCGTTCAAAGCACATCTAATTGGTATATTTTTAGCTACAAATAAAACAGCCACTATAATGTTTGGAAATAAGTTTTTTTTTTCTTTACGAACACTACCACTATAGAGTATACGTTTGGATAAGATCTGCGTTTATTGAATGGCAGCCAATGTGTTTGCTATTATAGTCTCATGTAGGACCTTCACGCCGCCCCGTGCTACGTCACAGCATGACGTCATCAGACCTTGCTGAAATTACGTCATTGTCAAAATTGAACGTTAACTGGAAGATAAACAATATTTAAGGCGCTCTGAATTCTTGGCGAAACACGTAACTCGTTTTTATGGCAGTTTGGTGGCCCCGTTGGGCACAACGACCTTTTGCAGTCGAGTAAGCTGCGAAGTTTTATTGTGCTGAGGCGTTTTTTTTTTTTGGGAAAGAGTCAAGTAGCGGTTTCATCGCGTCCATAGTCATGCGTCAACGGGGCAGTAAAACGTTCACATCCTGCAATTTTCGACGGAAAATCGACCCTTTCCGCCACAAATACGTTAAGTTTTTCTGGAAACATGAAGCAGCGTATTTTGACAAGAAAACAATAAAACTCAAAGTTAGAAACCCGGGCATAATCAGGAAGCAGAAACTTGCTGCCAATGGTTTCGAATTCAATAAAGATACGTCCTTTTATTGACAAGAAAAACATCCCCCGTCTTGTTTGTTTTCCATTAGCGCGCCGTGGTCGCCAGGGAATTTTCGGCGGGCGCTCTCCTAACGCAATGGGTTGGACCTTGTGTTTGGAATTCGCTGGAAGCTTTCAAGGCAAGTCCAAGTTTTGCGAATCAGATTGTGCGCTAAGGCCGCAAATTAAGATGGCGCGATGCAACGTGAGAGCCCCGCAGATTATCGCTAGGCATCAGATCGCCTGGACTTGCCCTTTTCCTTTATCGGCAAGTCGTCCGACCCGCCCGTGGGCATCCATAGCGTGGGGGTTGCTGGCGTGGCTGGTGCTTCTTATTACGGAGATATCATATCGGTCTTTCTTGGTATCAAGCAGGCTGCTGATGCTGCTTCGTTGCTTGCTTTTGCAGGTGCAAAAATTCGTCAGGATGCGAAACGTGAGTGAATATGCCTGATGTGTGCTGTTTGTTTTGGACTGGGACTTAACTCGGCGATACGCTTTCAACTATTATATATGGCGCTGTCGCTTTACTTTTAGGTTTCAACCATATGTAGCATTTTCTAAGCAGTAGCTTGTAAATTTTTGGCAGTGTTGAGTCAGTGGCTTGACTCAAGTGCGCTAAAGTTACTGTTTTAAATGATTTGACTTGACTGAAGTCTTATGGACAAATGGCTTGACTTTGGACTTCAGGCATTGTGTAAAATAACTTGGGTTGGTTTAACGTTTTATTTTTACATCAATACCCTGACTTAAGGTTGATGGTTGATATGCTTTATTAATGACTTGGCTGAGACTTGATTTTTATTTTGTACCAATGACTTGACTGGGGCTTTTGTCAATTCAAAATGACTCGTATTCAACACCGTTTGTTTGTATTGGTTTACCAAGCGGGTGGGATGTCAAGATTGCACGGCTTTTCGTCATTCCCTGCGGTACTCGGACACAAGAGGATTGCGCAGAATCGCTGACCACCCCAAATCGACCCACCACATAATGATATCAGGATATAGCAGGTATTTGCGACAACTTTTATATTTGTTTGCAGACGTAAACTCTGTAGAAGTTGCACTGTACGTGTCTGTCTTAAAACCAGTCAAAACCCTATTTAACCAGTATTTTCCGAGTAGGGATTTCCGATACTTAAATTTTAATCCGATACCGATACTCGATATATTTAACAGAAAGTATCGTGATCCGATTAGATAACAATGACGTCATTACTATGCTCACAAAGCAAAATAGATAAAACTAAAACGGTTAAAATATATATTTTTTAAGGTACCGGTATAGTTAGAAAAAAATGTTTTAGCGTTACGAGGTTTGGTTAGCAACAATTGTTAACAATTTTTTGTAGAATTTACCTTTTTGGGTGGAAATTGCTGCATTCAATGACAAAGCATATCCCAAATACCTATATAATTTATTATCGGATCGGCGCCATTACCATTCTAATTTTGGAACCAGTTGACATCGGGTATCTGCTCAAGCAGGCTGCTGATGCTGCTTCGTTGCTTGCTTTTGCAGGTGCAAGGATTCGTCAGGATGCGAAACGTGAGTGAATATGCCTGATGTGTGCTGTTTGTTTTGGACTGGAACTTAACTCGGCGATACGCTTTCAACTATTATGTATGGCGCTGTCGCTTTACTTTTAGGTTTCAACCACATGTAGTTTTTTTTTTTTTTTTGATGACAAATCATATCCCAAATACCTATATAATTTATTATCGGATCGGCGCCAATAACACTCTAATTTTGGACGAGTACCGATACTACCAGTTGACATCGGTTATCTGCTCCGATCCGATATTATCGGACATCCCTATTGACAAGTGTGACCCCTGATTTAGCATGATTTTGTGTCTAACGCGGCCAGCTGTTGTCCAAGTAGGATTATTTCCAGATTTAGAGAAAAACGAGCAGGCTGTACATTTTGCCTATATCTAAATCCTCCCTTGGTCGCAAAAGTTTAAAATCGCGGATAAAAAAGAGGCTATGGCAAGATTCAACTGTAAAAAACATGCAATTGTTTGTGGCAAGTAGAGGGCGCAAAAGCATAGATAAGAAAAGGACAAATAAAATATACATGGCGGTGGTGAAACCTTAACGCATAATGGCTGGAGGTTAGCCATACTTAAAATGTATATATCAAAGCCTACTGCATATACATTAGGAAAAGTGGTAAAAATGATTTTTCATATTTTATTTGTCCCATAATTAACACCCGCCAAAAAGGTCCGGCCACTAATGAAGCGATTATCGATTATGGCTTATATGGGGCACAAAAACATGACTGAAAAAGGGGCCTCAATAAATGTTGAATAGAACAATAATTTTATCAAAATATATGGTGAAAAGGTCAATTTAAAGCGACAACAAAACCCGCCTGATCCATAAAAACATGGCTAAAAATTAGGGTCCTAAAAATGCAAGGTAAAAAATAAAAGCTTAAATAAATATAGAAAAAAATGCCGTTTCCTTGTTCATAGCGAGAATATAACCGGCCCAGGGAGAAAAAGAATGAATGTAAAAGAAAAGTTAGTGTCAAAACCGGTTGCCGAAACAGAAGGCGGATCTTTTGAAGCTTGCCTAACCCTCCATCCACCCACGTTGTCTGGTCGCATCTTGATAAAGCTATACAGACACATACCAGCTCCCTTCAAGTTAAAAAAAACTTGCTTACGCGCTGTCTCGCCGCCAGCTTCTTTTCGCGCATTCGCACGATTTTGCGGCACCGCCGTGACCTTCAAGACTAAGGTCGCTCTCGCTCGGCGGCGCAAGAGGAAAAAGAGTAAGAGTGAGATGGAGGAGAGAAATAGAGGAGCCGCTGATCGGATCGAGGTTGGCAATATGTTGCGCGTATAAACGTTCATGTGCAGTTTGTGCACCTTAAAGTAACTTGTTTGTTTCGCTATCGCGCTGCGAAATCTGTGCGGATTAAAAAGGAAAATTTCGACAAGCAATGAGCACCACTGTAGAAATAAAGTGTTTGCGCTCGTTTGTGATGGGGTGTTCAGTTTTTGAAGAAGCTCGGAATATAAACGAAGACTAAGACATTTACCCCTTTCTCAGTTTTAAGTGACCACAAAAGCCTTAAGGGTTGGCTCTATTGTTCCACGTCCAAGCAGGTTGTCATAAATTGGCACACCGAGGGTTCATAATAGACTCTGCTTGTATGCCCTCATGTGACAAAATTAAAGTAACAAAAATCGATCCAAACTTGTAAACGCTATAAATTGCACGATTAGGACTTGCCACACCACATACAGTGTTTGTGTGGGAAAAAGTAATCAAAGGGAACAGTTGCAGACGTGACTAGGGATGTCCGCGAAGACGATACCCGATGCTAAGTGGTAATATCGTTACTTTTTCGATACTAAGGTGGTATCGGTAGCGATCCGAAACCAAATTTAAATCGGAATTTAAGCCATGATTTATGTTCAAACGCAAAGACTGCTTCCTTAAGATTTGAAGCTGTGAGCAAATCAACAACTTAACCTAACTTAACTTCTCCACGCTAAAGCAAATTTAGGCCTAATAACTGAAAAGACTTGTCTTTGAACGTTTCAATTTAACAATTTTGAGCCTATAGGCTAGTTAAGATGCAACTTGTTATCGGATCGTATCGCGATAATTTTTGTCCAAAATATCGGGCATTAATATCGCAATGAAATGTCAGGTATCGGACATCCCTTGATGCCACACACGTCCCGAGGTCAGTCAGTGTAGTAATTGTCGCGAATCCCCACGGTCGCTGGTTCAACTCCCGCTCGAGAACCGATATATGTACGGATGCGCACAGTCGTACCAAGAGCCATATTCTCAATTGGCGCCCCTAACACTAAACTATCTAATCGTTTGGTTTAAGGCGTCATCGCGTTCTATCAATTAGATACCAAATCGTTTGCAGAGTTTATTATCAGAAATAACCCAAGAATAAATTAGAACCACGTGGCATGATGTTTTGCTTACACATGAGCTCTTAATTAAAAGTGGCTTTCAAATTATTTGGTTATTAACAGGAAACAAAACAAAGCTGAAATTAGAACCAAGTGGGCATAATGTTTTGCACGTGGGATTTAACGCTTAATTACAAATGGGCTTTAACGTTTTCGTCGTACGTCCAGAGGATTGCAAATTAAATGCATATAAAACGCATTTATATAAGCCAGGATGCGTAGTTTTACGCACCAAACAACTATAAAGCGTCTTTCTATACAAAAATAAACGCTAGCGGTAAGTACAGAGTGCGGTCTGGAGCGTACACGTGTGCAGTGCACAGCAAGCGATAATCTGCAGTTCGTGCTCCCCTTATCGTCGAAAACGAACCGCAGCAACAGGCAGATGCGCAAGTCGGTTTACTCCCGAAAGCTTTCCTTTCACTGAGCAAAGATTCGGCGATAAAACGAGTTTTTTTCTCTCGCGGTCTGCAATCTGTTCGGTCGGGCGATTTTCTTCGCTGTGATTTCGGCTTTTTCTCCCTTTTGCTTTTTTTATCGGGGAGACGCTAATTTGAGAAAAATGTGATGGTGAAAGTGATAAGTTATAATCAGCAAACATCCGTTGCAATATCTATGGCTCGCCTAGCTTTATCCGAATATAATCGTCTGTACATGCCCAACCCGTTCCCCTGAATCAAATATCTGATAACCTAAAAAAACTAATAATCCGAATCCGGTAGGAGTTTGCGCACGGGTTAGCTGTTCGGTTAAGTATTGGGTATAAGGTAATTAAAACAATAAAATTGGTCGAATTGCAGCGGCCTTTATCTGCATACTATAGGGGTTAAGATCGAACAGCGCAAACCAAACAGCTGTGCCGTTGTTGACTTTGAGGTTGAAAACTTTAGCTAAAACACAGATCAAAATAATCCGAACGTAATTTGTTTGTGTCCCATTAATGAGATTTCAGAATGGAAAAATCCTCAAAAACCTAACACAAATAAATCGCGAGCATCTAAAAACCCATTTTAAAAGTTTTTAAAGGCCGAAATCTGAAATGTCTTATTAAAAATATAGTATTCCCCTATATTGAACGGTCTTTTCTAACGTTATTTTCAAATATATAGGCATTCGATTTACCATCCTAACTCATTTATTGTGTAGTTTACAGTTTGCGGAGATATCTTAAATATTGGAAAGTCACGAAATTTTTGGAGGACGCCAATCTTTTCCAGCCTGACAATCTCTAATGTTACCAACTTAGAGGAGAGATTTAACATAACAACTTTGCAAGGCTGTCATCTGAGACACTCCAAACCAAAGGCAGGTATTATTTCAGAATTATTTAACGTTCTACCTTTCTCGCAAACTTCGTGACCTTACTTTTGGCGGGTGAAAACTTGTGACGTCACGCATTATCTCCGTGTCAGCAAGCGGCGTCTTAACAATATATTCTATAAAACCAAGAAAATAATGCTTTATAATTGACGGCAACTGCAATCTAAAACTCATCCTGTTGTTTGAAACAGTCGATCCAGCACGCATAACGCAACAGGGTGATTAAAACCCGAGATAAATTAGTTCAGCTTTTTGGATATTTGATTCGCGGCGATTACAGAAAGGCTACTTTGGCAAAAAAAAACAGTCGCCGCAAAAAACAAGATATGTACTGTTAGGGTTTACATTTTGGATACTCGGTTTTAGTCGTCTAAAAGTATAGAATCTTAACTTTTTTGACAAGCCAATAGGCTGTCGTGGTATCGTTATTCGAGGAGCTGTGTTCCGTTTTTTGTTTTTGTTTTACTATGTTTTTAGGAATTACAATTAGGGGATTTTGATCAGCGGCTGTTTATTGGGGCTGCTGTACACATATGGGCTTTCTTATATGCTTAATAAATGAAAACTTCGAATTTGATGACCTTTTTTTGTGTAATGATAGTTTTCCAACGATTATTTTCAGCCCTGCAAAATTTAAAGTAGTGCAATATAAAAGCAAGACTGTAGAAGCGGGCTAAAACCAGTCGTCGCTTAACCACTTTCACACGGTTGAAGATAAGTCCGTTTAGCCCGAATAACACGACCGCAAATACTTTGATGCTCAGTTTCAAAGTCCATCTCTCTGAGCATTGTGCAATATCATAGCCCGGGCCGTTTAAGTTTCAACAGGGCCAGAAATGTTTCGCGTCACGGCGTTGTACCACAAACCGGTTTCATGCACCTAATCGACCAGACACACCAATATACTATTTTTTATAACTACTGCAAGTGAAAACAACACTGTATTATCAGTAATCATAGTTTCGTTTCTCGTTCTAAATTAATGTTTTAAGATATAGTTCTGGAGCCGATGCCCGACACAAGGTAGAATGATTGGTCCGTGACCTTACTATTAGGTAGCATCGCTGTTTTTTGTTTCATTTTCATATTTTTTTGTGTATACTAAAGCACATAGCTTATTCACCTGAAAAAGCATTACCCTTTATATAATTATTGATATTTGTTTATTTAGCGCCTCTAACAATGTTCTCAGCGCTATAAAGAGTGCCGGCCGCATTTCTAGGCCAGTGGCTGTTCCAGGCAGTGCCGACCAGCTGCAGCGATTCGCCGAAGCGAGCCTTTCGCAATCTTTCTTATCACGCGCGGTTATCGCGAGAACACGAAAGATCACCAGAGATGATTGGGATCCAAACTCTCTCATCAGTCGTTTCTTGACTCGCTAGGGATTGGTCGCTTGATGTTTCGGAACAACTGAAGGAAATGAGTATGTTGCTGCTGCCAGGTATAGTACCAATTAAAAATTATTATTCTGACACTTTTATCGTAGATTTTTTATTATACCAACAACGTTAGGATTATCTATTCAGGTAATATATCACTCAGGACAATAGATAGCAAAAAAAAAATAGAGAGTCTGTGTCAGAAGAATAATTTTTATTGAACTGAAGAAAAAAATTCGGCAGAAGTGGATTATGACATAAAATAGATTAGCAGTGTAGAAAAAAATATATAACTTGTGATATGTTTGAAGTTTAGAACGTTTTTAGTTTTAAACAAGGAGGCTGTACGCTTTAGTTTGCCGAACGTCCTTAAGCGATGTCCGTAATTTAAACTTAAAGCGACAAATCTGAGATCCAGGGGCGTCACGCGACATTACCATGCCCGCGACACGCGACAGCTCGCTCAGCTGGCTGTTTTTGGAACCGGTCAACTGTCTGGTGAGCGAGGTGGCACGTGAAGCGTCGTCTATCTTCAAGGTCGCGTGTGGATTGTTTTATTAGGATCACTTTGTCCGAAAGGCGCTTTGATTTACCGCTAGACGATGCCAAAGAGTGCGCGTTCTGTATATTCGCAATTGTTCAGCAAGCTAATGTGGGTCTTGATTAAAAAAGCAACCCGCTATAGGTAAACGCTCAATATAAATTCAGGAATAATGGTTTTTAGGGTAAACTTTTTTTCAAGGGCGTCATTAAAAGGGTAGAACAACAGAGTAACGATGACCTCTACCGTTGCTTATCTTCTCCAGAAATCAACAGCTGTCCGAGCTGCAGTGAGCGCAGGAAACAAATCGAATAAAAATTCATGGTTTAACGACAACAAGGCGCACTTGGCCTACGTTATCGATTCGCTTAGACACTCGCCCAGTCCCCATTATTAATTATTTACTGGCGGCAAGGCGACTTGGACGAAGCACTGCTTGCCCTGCTTTCCACATACGAAACGAAACACAGCAAGAGTAAGCTTGGTTTCCCCCTTGGGATAACTGGCGCTAAAAAATCCGCCGTTACCTGTGTTCGAATTGTTTAAAATTTCATTTTGGCGTTTTTGATTGGGCTGCAATGGCGAGCATTTTCCGCTTTTTTCATACTTTGAAAAAAAAACTTGACAAACGATAAATGGCCTGGGCTGCCTTTCGTGTGTGACCTTTTATATTAAGTCTGCAAAAGGTCTGGCGGGGTAAGTGAATTAAAGTTAGACGACGTGTTCTGTTTTCCTGTGGGTCATGCATAGGGATGTCCGATACTGGATAATTTATAGCGATTCCAATACCCGATATTTTGGACAAAAGTATCACGATCTGAACCGAATGACGTCATTACTATGCTTAAACTGTCAATATAGTTGACATTGAAACATTCAAAGGCTGTTTTCAAGGTTATTAGTCTAGGATTTGCTTTGGCGTAGAGAAGTTTAGTTACCTTCAGATGTTAACCAATTCTATATGTTCTAATAAATTTACCTTTCAACATTGAATCGCTTTGCTGGGTGGACGAATTAAGGCTAAAATTCCTATTATAATTTAGTATCAGATGAGTACCGATACGTTTTGGAACCACTTGGCATCGGGTATCGGCACGATTAGCAGAAAGGGGCAATTACAAAAAATACTTTTATTTCGTGAACTTGTTTTTCCCTTGATTTTTTTTACATGGGCCTAATATTGTGTAGGCCTATATTTAGGTACACTGTGCAAGGATCTGTAATATAGCTTGATAATGGGCGTCAAAGCCAAATATCGACATCATGGTGACGTTTCAAAACGCTGTCAGTTAATGCGACTGATACATACCAAAACCTCACTTATAAGAGACGCAACGCAATTTTTATTATTCTGATTTTGTAATCGTTTCGAGCATTAATTGGTGTATAATTTGTTTGTATAAACTCAAGGTCATTATAAGGATTCCGGGCTTATGAAGTTTTAAATAAGTATCAATCCCAAGGTACATGCCTTTTCATTTAAACAGCGATATAAATGGTTGACGGAAAATCTTCAACAAGCTTTCCATCTCAATCTAAATTGACAGTTCACTTTACAACAAATTGTTTGCTGTAAAGCCTGTAACACCGGCTTTTGCAATGGGCTGATTAGTCTGGTAACAACAATGGGCCCTTAATTAGACTTGGTAATTAATGCACATCAGCGATGTGCATTTCAGCAATCATATACAACCATAAATCACACCGATGTACATGCGCCATTATTCTGTAATATTCAGATCTGCTTCGTATAAAAAAAGAACTGAAATAGCTTAAGAACATAATAACAGTGAAACCAAGGATTAAACCCCTTTTAGCTTTACGGGAATTTGCCACAAACTTTGCATATTTTGAAATAACTTTTCAGCACATGTTATATGAATATCAAGGAAAATGGCTTGCACAATAAAGCAATTTCGCATATATGGATCATAGGCCTATAAACAAAAAACAAACAAATTAGGTGTTCTTGAAATAAACTTAATTAAACTGAACAATTCAAGTAGAGCCATTTTTTTTTGCTAACGAAAAAAAGAAGTAATGGACTGTACCAGCTGTCAGTCGTGCCTGAAACCGGTCGTTAAAATATTTAAAAAAGTGTTTTTTGTGCCGCGCGCCAATATGGAATGCTCAACAGCTGTACGAATAAAATAGCTGTTTTTCTAATAAGCTGCATCCATACAGTAGCTGACAGCCTGCCCCAAATCCGTTCGATTGTGTTGTGCTGGTATAGGGTTGCTTAAACGCCGGTAGCAAGGCTGTGACCTTAAAGTGCTGGTTTGTGCTGCAGCAGTTTAAGCTGCTTGTGTATGTATCCTGGCCATACGCTTGCTCTCTTAGCGTGAATAGCGAAAATTCCCAGTGCTGCGTGTACTTGTAACTTGTAAACTTTCGCGCGCACGTCACTATTTACAGTTAACTCTTGGTTGCCATTCATCTTGCGGTTTATAAACGCTTTTCAAGATAAACCGGTCCATGGTTGTTCGAACTGTACCAATTAATCACAAAGTTTGGGTATCCTGCTGCGTGAAGTATATAGGGTCAGTTTTGTTGCTGATCAACCACCTAACTAATCTTCTAGCAATGAAATAAACATGAACGAAATGTTCGCACCTGTATCACAACCTACAGTCAACCCTTGAATGCATCAATCAAGTGTTTTATAAACTAATTTCAAGTTGAATCATCCCCTGTATAGGCTGCATTTTTCGAGTATAATGCGATGCCTTAAATAAATAGGGACAGTTTTTTGGTAAACAGTAAGAGAGTTTAAAAAATACTAAACGAAAAACATATCTAGAAATAATAAAAAAATTTGGCAACAAAATGAACTTGAAAAAAAACTGTGTCGCATAGCTTTTAAACCGAAAATAAAAACAGCTTTCGAAAGGGACATTTTAAAACTAAAATTTTCGTTATTGATGCCGAAACAAGATTAACCGGAGGGCCGAAAACACCCCTGCCATAAATCATGGCGTTATAATCCCTCCGCCAGTGCTTCCAACTACAGTTGGCTCGCTACTGGCAGGAACAAGCCACCACGCGTCATATCCGGTTGTGTCAGGCTGGCTGCTGCTGGTGTGGCTAGCTTTGGCGCGATCGCGACATTTTGGCTGTGTTCAATGCTCCTGATTTACGCCTGTATAGTAGTAGCGTTGCTGGGCGCTATGAAGGGTTTGTCACTACAACGCGGCCCTGTATACAACTTATCAATGCGCGGTTGCTTTCAATGTGCTGTATTCGTCGACTTGCGTTTGGAAATAGAGCGGAAAACACGTTGTACTTTGATTTATAGATGGCCCGCATCCCGAAACCTACACCCAAAGTGACAAGTGGATTTGTTTTTTGGTTTGAGTATGAAGACCGAGTTTATTGGATTTCGTATTGACATTTAGAGATTGTTTACCTAATCGTTACCGACGTGAAAAATGTGTTTCAAGTTTAGTTTGAATATATTTAATAGTATTTCAAAAAACAATGTTTATCTAAGAGAACTTTCACATACACACCACTTTGTAATGGTTTGAGCAATTAATTAGTGACAACGGCTTTTTTTACAATTTAATGTAACTCCAGTTATAACCTAGTTGTGAGCATTCGACCGGGCACCGCAGTAGTGTAACAGTTCGAATAACGTTATTGGGGAGCCTTAATAAAAAAGCAAGCAAAGTAAGCGCTACAGCGCGGTTCAATTCTTGTGGAGTTTTGTGTCTGTAGAGTGATTAAAGCAAACGCAGAGGAAATGTTACCATATGGCAACAAGCACAGCTTGCCCGGAAATAGTTACGCACGCTTGGAGCGGTTCGTTTTTGGTTTATAGTGGTGTTAGTCGAATGAGACTAACGTTCGAATCCTGGTCGAATATTATTAAAGAGAAAAATACCACCGATCTGGGTACGCATTTTAGGCCCAATATAACTATAACTCTTTGAAAACGAGGATGAAAGGTTCAATTTTCAAAGTTAAACACAAGTAGACCTGAGCGTTCATGCTGTTCATGTCAAACCGCAATTTAAACTAAGACTAAACAAACTGAGGATAGAATAATAATAATAATAATAATAATAAATGGATGACAACTGAAAAAAACCTAAAAAACATAGAGTGCACAACAAAGAACCGAATCGGCCAATCCAGGTACAACAGAAAGTTTTTTAATGGTAAAGGCCGGTGACCCGTGACGCGATGGCAACGAGACGACCAAACACAAAATCGAATAACAACGTAAACGATGCACAACGAAACACAATCATAACGAGATAAATATAGGGGAGGGGGTGCATTTATCGGTTGCTGCTCTTTGTGTAGTAGGTATAGGGTTTGGCATGGTCGGAAAGAGAAAAATAAATAGGCTAGTTCAAAACTGAATTGTCGTCAAATTAAATGGTGGGAAACACAATCAAACACTAACTTAAAATAAATATGCGAGAGGTAATATTATTGTAAAGCGTTCGTGCGGCTAAGAGTTGTTTTTCTATAGGGGGGTTGGTTTTAGGCTTGCGTGTGCTTTAGGTTTCCCAAGCGAACCGACCGACGGTTGTTTTGCGCTCCAACGTAAAACGGCATGTGAAAGAAAAAAAAAACAAAAAAAAAAACAACAACAATGAAAAACGGAGGAAATTCGAACGGAAAGGAAACGCAAAAAGGCGAACGAAAAATCATGGTCGTGGCTTCGCAAAGCAACGTTGTTTGCGTGGAAATGAAAGTCGCGCGCACCGAAGAGTACGAACCAACAAAACAGGAGGAATGCACAGTTTTTCTGCCTTTCTTGAAAAAAAAATAACGCCCTGAAAGGCTCACAGCCGTATGCTTCTTAGGCCAAAAATTTAGAGGACCGTATATATATTATATACACACCAGGGCCCTCTAGCTGGCTGGCAATGCGTTAGCGTTTTGTTAGTAGATATTGCACGAGATTTTTTTGAGACTGCGAATGCCGTGTGCACAGAAATACGATGCGAAACGAAAAAGGAACGAGCGTGTGGCAAGAAAATAACGCTTGAAGTATAAATCAACGAAAGAAAAATAAACAGGTCACAGCCGTTTTGTCGATTTGCTCATTCTTGCTTATGATTTCGCAGCTTAAGGTAATACCCGGAACGCCGCACACACACGCACAACAGTTAGTTTGTGAGTTTGCTTTGCGATTTGGGCGAGCAAAAACCACGGTGGTCGCCGGTTGTCTTACGATGGGGTTAGTAAGGGGCTTTTTTATAAATTAATATTTCGGAACACATACTGAAAAAAATGCAGGGAACTTATTTTGGGGGGCGTTTTCGGAAACGGGCGCTCATAAAATCCCCAAGTTAAATCATGCGAACCTAGGTCGGTACAAATTTTGGAAAGTGTAAAATTTAAATAGAAGTAGAAAACTTTTGAAAAGCATTGAAAATCTGATTTTAAACTTGAAACGTATACGAATCGTCGAAAACGTTTGGCCGTCAAAAAAGCTCACGAATTAAAAAGGCCCGACTAAAACCGCGGGCCTTCGGGGGAAAATGCCGATGACGTCAAAAACGGTGACGTCACGCCGATTAAAAATGACGCACAATGCGGCATATGCGCGGTTCGGTGGGGAGGGGGAACTTAGGGCAGGAAAAAAGGCCGCCAACTTAAAAAGCCGCTGGAACTGATACGGGGGTGTGTAAAGTAACTTTTAAGACAACGAAAGAAAATTTGGGGGAATCAAACAAGGCCAGAAGGTTCGCGTTTTGTTGAAACAAAAATCAGAAACGAACAAAGTATGCTTTGAAAACTCCACAACCATCGCTATAGAATCTTATATCAAATAAAAAAATCCTTATCCATATTCGCGAATATTTTTGGAACACTTGGTGAAGCTTTGGTTTTTCTAATTGGACTTACTTGAAAATTTTTACAATATAAATCTTGTCATTACATAACCAAAAGTTAACCTTTCTCGTCATTATAAAGGGCATCAGTTTCATAAGCAAAAATGGGGCTTTAACGCTTTAAAGGCAAAAACAATGTGCCCGTCGCCTCGCCAGACGTACACAAGCGCTATAATTGATTAAACGCCCTCAGACAGGGACAACAACATCGCCCAAGCGAAAAACAAAAGCAGCTCCCAGCCAAGCGACAGTCATTGCGGCTTAAGTTGGTAAGGCGGCCGTCTAACGCCCAGAATTAATTACTCGCTTTTTGATGGAAAACGGCGCGCGAAATTACGTCGGGTCGATGCCTTTGGCGAGTCCCAGGGGGTTGGCCACGATTTCGACACAAGTTACGGGGGAGGGAGGGGGGTCGATTTTAATATCGTTATTCGCTGCGTCTTGAAATGACAATGGCAAGCAAGCATCTTGGTGCTGTTGGCTGACTGGGCAAGTTGAAGTTTATGCGCTATGTGAAACAACGACGGGCTTGGATCGAGACACGACGTCGGAAAATGGCGTTTTAGCCATTTTTGGCGGCAGCGATTGAAGGGCTGAGCAATGGTTCGCCGCACAGAGCGATGTTGCGATCAAGTTTTAGTCGCAATCCGATTCCTTACAAGCGTGAAATTCGCTACAGAGCTTGGTTGAAATAGGCGTGTGGTGTTAGCAGAGCGGCGCACGTTAATTCGAATAAAATTTAGAAAAAAAAAACGTTTTAGGCAGGGGGAAATGTAAATTGCCCAGCAGTAGCCTAATTTCATTACTCTGTAATTAGTGAGACCTGGTGGCAGCGGGACTCGAACCGGCAACCATCGCGATTTGGCGGGTAAGGAACGTTTAAGGGTGGGTCAAGTGGAAACGAAACGGCAAGAAACCCAAAAAAAACGGATCATGAAATAAAAATAATTCGGATATTATCGCTCAGAAAATAAATCCAGCGTTATCGACAACAGAGATATGGCAAAGAATGGCGTCCGGCTGTAACACTAACACTAAATGTGTAATAAAGAAGAACAGCAGTAATAACTATAGTAGTAGCATAGCGAGGTTGCGCGGGTCATCTGTTGTTCAGAGCAGCTTTAAAATGTGTCGAAAAGAATGGCAGAACGGGCAAATGCACGAAATTAAGACATTCGCATGCTAGCAACACGGCCCCGTGGGGTGGCACGAGTAATAATAATAATGATAATAATATAATAGTAAGTGTCTCTACGACGACAAAATAACGACGTTTGTGCTTTTAGGGGGTTTCGGAAAATGGGGTGCGAAACAAAAACTTAACAAATCATTCGACACGGCAAAATCATAGCAGCAAGGTAACCAAAGAAATAGATATAATAATAATAATAGTAGTAATCATACTGGGGGAACTTGTGTTTTTTGACGGCGCTGGTCTGTAGGGTGCGATAGCCTCGCAGTTTAGTGGCCGGGCGTTAGAATCAAGCACTTGCTTTTTAGTGGGTCTTTTCGGGCCATTAGGCCGCCCTCTAGCCACCAAAGCTTCCTGCGTTTGGCCTAGGGGAGGAACTTGACCTGTCGCGCCGTTTTGAAGGAAACCTGTATTGGAAAAAGAAAACAAAGGCATTTTTAGCTTAAATAAATTATTAATTGGGAAATTTTCTTGACGCGGGGAGGGGGTTTATAGAAGTGATTTGTAACTAAATCTTGAATTTGAAGAAATCGCGCATTACTCTTTGCCTATAGGTTATAATTTTGTATTTTCGAATTTAAAACTCTCAATCGGTCAAACACGTTATGTGAGTCTGACTGCTACTGAAGTTTTATTTGCAAATTATAAAAGCTGCAAAGTGTGTTTTGGCCCACAAGATTAAGAAACAAGGTTTTTGTGCTATTTAGGCGATCTGCAGAATACTGATGTAACTTTCGAATGAAGTTGTTAACAGTAATAGTTTTTAAATTGAAGGAATACGACTACCGCGATATATTTATTTATTTTTTACAAATGCAAAGACGTGGCCGACCCTCGTTGTCTTATAACAGAACAAACAGGACAAACAATAGACTCCTTCAAAGATTTAAAAAATGTTCGAACACGTAACCGAACCTAAATATGGTGTGTGTGCATTGTTCATGTGACAATTGCATCCCTGGCCACGAAGTTCAAAGGTTTACAGTTGATAAAATGTTTAGTTTAGAAAAGTTAAGCGATAGACACAGGGTCAACGCGTAAAAAAAGACAATTTTAAATTTGAGCGCCTAAAATGGTTAAAAACAACTAGGCTAGACACAAACGCGTAAAAAAGACAATTTTAAGTTTGCTACCAAGCATAGCATACTAAAAATAAGTCATTCTGGTATGTATTTGTTTTAAACAAAAAAACTTTTTTATAGTAGTTTAACTTTGAGCGCCTAAAATGGTTAAAAACAACTAGGCTAGACACAAACGCGTAAAAAAATAAAAACACAAATTGGAGCGCCTACCTGAAGCACACGATCGCCGAGCTTGTATCCATTCAGATGGCAGACAGCTAGGAAGGCCTCCTCGTAGTTGGTCATTGTCACGAAGCCGTATCCCTTGCACTTCTGCGTTTGAAAGTCGCGGATCACCTGTTGGGCAGCAAGGCGGACGGTGCAAAGGACTGATGGGCGTTTGTGGCCGTTTATCCGATTTTTGGCGTTATTTTGGCAATTGTGCTATACGCTGAGGGCGTTACGTTGTGTTTGCTTTGTTTTTAAAGAGATAGCGCCCTTTTTGGGGGTGGGTACCGTGGTAAATGTAAAAGAAATATGGCAAAATGAAGTGATTTACCGAAACGTTGGCACTAAATTGTGTTTTTTATGGCAATTGGGTTCGGCTAATTGGCTTGCCAGACCTTTTGTTTTATTTAAAAACATAAGCGCCATTTTTCTGATTAGTAAGGGATAAATATAATAACGGAGATATGGCAAAATGAGGTATCAACAAAGGTTAGCACTAAATTGTGTTGTTCTGGCAATTGCGCTGCGAAGTTTGGGCGTTACCTGATCTTCAAACATTTGGGATAAGTAACGGGATAAATGTTAATTTGAATACATTTAATTGATAAAATCGTGTTAACGCTTCACGCCTTATTGTTTTGATTTTGTCCAAGCTTGGTGTTTATCATAAATTTGAAACATTAATTATTTAACATTTTTTGTAGGTAAAAAGTCAATTGGTAAGAGTGGAATTCTTTAGAGCACAAATAAGGACACTGGAATTTTGAGGTTTTGGTTATTTTAAAGAACTAGATTAATAGGGGCGTATGTTATTTTTTCAACCTTCTATCTATGACAACAATTTTAATAAAAAGGAACTCTTCTGCTGTTTATAAAATGGTAACACAACTAGGTTATAAAAAGTAAAGTAGTAGTAGGGCACCAGTCATACCTTGACGCTAGTGACCGCTCCGAACGGTCCGAAAAGCTGCCATAGAATGCTCTCATCTGTCTCTGGTGCCAGGTTGTAGACGAAAATACAGATGCCAAAGTTCTGGGCCTGGGTAATCACCGAGGATGAGGTACCCGAGGTGGCGGCACCGGGAATACCCGAAAGCAGTTCCGGCGTCATTGGGGAGAACCTAAGTTGAAAACCGGAGTCAAAATTCTGGACCTCGACACGGTTTAAATGTTTCAAAATTTTTAGAAAAGAACCTGATGTTGGATGATTATGCAAAAACAAAAAAAAAACTAAGGTCACAGTTGTACACATTAGAGTGGCAACTATGGCTCGTTAATGAACTTAAATTCCTGCAGTTTAAAAAATATAAACATGCGGCAATTGCGGCATGAAAACATTTATTTGCCTCTCTTTTATAAATGTAACGAGTTATACTAGATAACTTTACTTAAAAGATAGCAGTAACTGAAATAAACATAACGCATGTTTTTGAAGTAATATAGAAAACAAGTTTGAAACCAACTAAATATAATGTTAGTGCTACATAAATCGGGTTATTGCCAAAGTAGAAAAACAAACCACACCAAAACAAATAAAAAAACTGCACGACGTTTGGCACATGCAAAGACAAAAAACGCTGACCGCAAACCATGCAAAGACAGGAGTTCTGCATTTTTCTGCAGGGCAGGGCAGAAAAATCATGCACCATTGTTTTATATTTTTTAAATATATATACATAATTTTTTGGAACTTAAAAAGGTTTTGCTTTGAATTAAGGGTTTAAATTAAAAGAGGAAATTACCATGACAACAGTAAAAAAATATAACTTGCATTCTTCTGTCAATCTAAAGTCCAATTTGCAAATTGATTTATTTAATTAACTAAATTATAATTTACAAATTTATTTTTGTAAGTGCTCAAGAGTAAATGTATGGAATTAAAGTTTTCAAGAAAGACGCCAACAAAATTATTTACAGTCCAACAAAAAGTCATTACACAAGGCAAAATACCATCACGCCTGTAAAACTCGCTGGTAAAATAGGATTTTCTTCTGGTTGTGCAGGACCAACCAGCATGCATAAAACTAAAAAATGCCACTCGGCAGAGTTTTGTTAAACCTGAAAATGACTGATATAAAATAATAAGTTGGCAGTAAATGGTTCACTTTATAGCTATTGTATTTTTATATGGTCGCATATAAAAATTTTTGCTTCCCTATTTAAATGGATAACAAAAAAGTTAATTTAGGATGAGTTTAAAGTTAATTACAGCATTACTCAAGTAAAGCTATTGTCAACGTTTGTAATTTTTGGCAGATTTTATAAATTTTAGAAATAGGACACCAAATAAAAGCTAGCACAATAACCTTAAACATGACTGAACTGTTTAAAAGTTTATTTTATTTTTCAAAAAAAGAAAATGATTTTTTTTATTGTGCTAGCTCCAAAAAAGTGTCCTATTCCAAACTTATTGAGTAAAAAACTTCAGAAAACTATATTTGGGCTTTTATCGAAATGCACTAACCATGAGGCGCTGGCTGAGCTGGAGGGAACCGCTGCAGCTGCCGCCGCCGCTGCCAAGCTTTCCTGGTTTAGAGTGTCAGTGGCAGTAGTGGCACCGTCAGGTATGGATGCCACGGCGCCAGATGGCAGCGGAGTGGGTACCGTGGCAGGCAAGGGGGTGATGATACCGGAAGTGTGGTGGGTTGTTTGTGGCGTCTGCTGTATAGGAAGCGTTGACAGAGTCGGCAGCGACGTTAGGCCACCCAGGGTTTGCAAACCGCCAAAGTCGGCGGGGAAAATTTGGGCGGGACGTGGAATTGCAGTGACGGCACCCGCTGCAGCGGGGGCTTGAAGTTGAAAGGCAGTAGAGTAAGAGGGATAAGCAGCAAGGCCTTGAAAGGCAGATAGAGGATCGATGGCTGTCAGACCCGTCGGTAAGACCTGGCTGGCAGGGAAAGCATACTCGGCAGATGGGGTAAGCTGGAGAGTGGGTGCCGGCGCCGCTTGGATCCCGGCCGTGGCCACAAGCGGTGCCGCTCGGACTTCGGGGTAAGGACGGGCCCTAGTGGAAGTGTGTAGCAACGTTAGGATGGGAGATAGGGAGAAAACACACAGGAGTAAAAATTCACCAGGCTGAATGTCAATGCAAGTTTGTATCAATGAGATTCGGATTAAATTTGTTTATGATAAATAAACAGTAAAAAAACATTTCCTAGCAATTTCGATAAAAACAATTTTTTTGCAAAAATCAATAATCTAAACTAAACATGACAGCTTATTTTGCAACTGCAATAATGCAGTTTAACCACAAGATTAGGCCAAATCGGCAACCTGGCATAATTACAAACATTGGTTGTACGAGAGAGCATACAGTTTCTTGTTCAAATCCTGAACAACCAACAGCCATGAATGTTTAAATGAAAAAAAACTACTTTGAAAACCTGCACACTGCTTTGAGCTACGAAGACCAGCAGCAATGCACAGGCAGCAATAGTGAATAGATTGCATGAGTGGGCCATCAATAATTGAAGAGCAGCGACTGGCTTCGATCCACCACAAGATACCAGACTAGAGAGAAAGAGCGCTGTCAGAGCAAAACAGATGTTTTTCCAGAGGTTCGGAAAGTGTGAGAGTGCATTGGGCAGTCTGTGCCGATGGTGGCAACTTTACAGCAACTCAGGAAGACTAAAAAATGCATCATGTTACCCTTTATCATTTTTTTTCCGATCATGAACCAAAGAAACTGAAGCGAAACAA
This sequence comes from Ascidiella aspersa, assembly GCF_963924565.1. Taxonomy (NCBI): domain Eukaryota; kingdom Metazoa; phylum Chordata; class Ascidiacea; order Phlebobranchia; family Ascidiidae; genus Ascidiella; species Ascidiella aspersa. Next base: position 8,069,277 of record NC_139448.1, read on the forward strand.
CTGAAAAACATGTCGCACAATGTTGCATCAATGCAGACTAAAAATGGAAGAACCAAATCTCTTTTTTGGTGTTGTTTTTTTTTATAAAACATGGAAAGAAAAAAAGACCGGCTCGGCCAAATCAAACCAAATGCTCCGAAATTGGAAGAACCAAAAAAAAATCAAATCAGGGCTTTAAGATAAATAAATATAAACATAAGACTTATAAACAAATAAGGCTTTTAAAGTAAGTTTAACACATGTGTAAACTATTAATGAATCTGTGAAATTGTAAATGTGCAATTACCTAAAAAATTATTTAAAAAAAAATTTTAGATAAAAACTCAATTACTGTTGTCACCTTCCAAATCAACCAGCACAATCTGAAACTTTGTGACAGTTTAAAAAAATTATTATTAGTTGATGACAACAACCAAACCACAACACAGAGGTAATAGAATAATGTGTGCGCAAACCAAAAGCTACACCAAAACACATACATACACACACATCAGGTGCAGCAAGGTAAAAACAACAGAATTTAACAGAGTGACGAAATAATCAATTGTGTGGTGTGTGCAAGGCGTGGCTGGCGCAGTGCCCGCTGTAAAACTAAACAACACAACATTGAACAAAGGCTCCCAAGAAAAAACGAGAATGTGCCAGTAAACGAACGAGCATTCACAACAAACATATGAGGGTGCTGCAAATAAAACGTTACCTCTTCACACCGAGACCCAAGTTAACATTAGACAGTAAATCGTTCACACCAGTTCTGTAAAAAAGATATAGTTGAGCATGAAGCTCCCTGCTTGATCCATGTTTAAAAAAAAGTGCAATTTTAAACATATAGAAAAGTATATATTTTAGAGATGGAAAATATGGAAATGAAAATAATCTTGAGCTGCGTAATAAATTATTTCTTGCCTGAAACAAAAACGTAAATTAGGAATTAAATGATAATAATAGTACACAAGTAAATTATGACTTTTGACAATTAGTTGTTCCAACAGCATATTGCTTTTTGTTAGCCTTTCTGTTGAATAATAAACTAAAAAAAGTGTATGTTTTTTACATAGAAAAAACAAAAATTGCTGTGACATAACTAACAAATTTACTAAAGGCTTAGAAAAATTAGGAAATAAATAATAATAGTACTTAGTACAATACAGGCATTGATTACTAGGTTGTCCCAATATAGTATTTAGCTTGTGGCCTTTTCTGTTGAATATCAACGTAGAAAAACAAAAATAAATTGCTGTGAAATAACTAACAAATTTAAAAGAATGCTTAAGACTAAACACAAATAAACTTAAAACTGTACAATGGTTGAATTGCCAGCTCAGCAATCGATCACCACCAGTAATTCAGTCAGGAAACTCAATTGTCTTCTACAGCCAACTAATGTGTGAGTGGGTTAATTAAATTTATCTACCAACACCAGATCAATTACAAATTGCAGAAAAGAGCAATTTCTAATTTCATTTCACACCGCAAGCAATTAATGGTAAATGCATTCTAGGCTGGAAGTTGATGATTTGGGTGTTAGCTGTGCTATGATGCGCAAAGCAATTACAAATAAACATGAAAAAGATACACAAGGCAAAAAAACATTCCAAGCATGAGAATTACCGGTTAGTCATCTAAGAATTTCTAGACTTGTTTAAACTTTTTCAAATACTCACTGATGCAACATAACGCCTCTTGATTAATCCCTAGATGTACACAACAACAAAGCTAATGTTAAGAAGTACTTTGCTGACTGTTGCAAGTATTGGACAACTTAGAACCTATTCCTTTTATATAAAGGCTTTTGAGATTTACTTGAATCTATTCACTGTGGTAATTCATTAAACCATATTAAATTTAAATAATTCATTAAAAATGAAAGTTTTCTACAGTGAATAAAAAAGCTTACATCAAAGTGATGACAAGGAGCAATAAAAGGCATATATATTATCAAATTGGTGAACAAACATTAAAACATATTTAAAAAAGATCACAATAGGCTAAATTGACTTTACTTTAACCAAAGGTGGTTATAGTGAAACAATTAATATAAAAAAATGTTAGTTTCACAACATAGCGTACCTGAAATTACGGGCTTGGTGGTATAGAGCCCCACCAGCGGTGCTGGGCAGTCTACGAGTGGGTGATGCAACCGCGTAAAGCGACTGCAAAACCTGTTGGTTCTTTTGCGAGGGATTGTTGGCAAATTTAACAGTGACCGGGTCTTTGGTGCCGACTGGAATTGTCCCGTTGAGATTTGCGATGGCGTTTTCTGCCTCGGGGCGCTTGTCATAACGAACAAAGCCTACACCTCTGGAAGTACCTAGATAAATAATAAGTGAATTCAGCAAGTCAGTTCTTACAAAGTACCCCAATGCCAGATTTTAAACAGTGGTTCCCAAACTTTTTTATCTGGCGGACCACTCTTACTTTTTAAAGCAATAGTGGACCAATCAAATTTTAGAACAACCTGGGAAATTTGAAAAATCAAGTGACATATGATGAAAAAGAAAGCTAGATAAAACAATTTATCGGCCAGTAAATAAAAGTGATTTACAGCTCGAGAATTCGGGAAATCAGTTTTTAGAAAGTACCATAATACCAGGTTTTAAACAGTGGTTCTTAAACTTTTTAACATGGCGGACCAATTTAATTTAGAACAGGGGAAATTTGAAAAATCAAGTGACATATGATTTATTAATCACTAAATTTGATGAAAAGGAAGCCAATTAAAACAATTTATCAGTCAGTAAACCAGAAGTGGTTGAAAGCTTGCCTTAAAACTTCTTAACAAAACTCCGTGCGTTCACAGACCCCAGTTTGAGAACTGTTGTTTTAAAAAGTTAAAAAAATGTCTAAAAAACATAAAACAAATCGTAAAAGCCAACAGAAACCAATTCTTGTGAACTGTTTTGAATTTTATTTACATTTTTTAAGCAGTTCAAATTTAAACAGCATTATCTGCAACATAACATTAAGTCTCCAAAATGTGTATAAACAAATAAACAAACCTGTGCTTGGGTCTACCAGAATGCGTGAGGTTATGATTCGGCCGTAGGGCTGGAAAATGCGCTGCAAATCTTCCTGTGTCATCGATTTCGACAGACCGCTCACATAAAGGTTAGCATCCTTGATCAACGGAGTGCTAGGGCGAGCGAAAGAAACCTGAAAAATATAAAGTTGAAACTCTACCCTTAGTCTGGCACAAAATCTACCCTACGGTGTAAGTATATGCTTCTCAACCATTTTATCAGGCAAGCCAAATACTAAGCCAAAGTATAACAGCGAATTTTTGGCGACCCAATTGACCCAATTTTCTTCACAGATTATTTCTAAGGGAGCATAAGAAATTAGCATGAATGAGTCGAAATTTAACTATTATAGGACATGTTTTCGTATTGCTTTGGCAATATTCTCAAGTTTAGGATAAATTATTGTCAGAATTAATCTTCAAAAATCTAACCATATAATACTACTGTAGTTGACAACCCATCACAACCTAACAGTGACCTAATTTTGTGTCACAACCTGTAGGTTGAGAAAAACTGGTGTAAGTGATGGTATAGCACTAAAGCATGGTCTTTAAAGCTTAAAGTATTGTGGTATATTCACCTTGATTGTCTTTTGCTGCATTCGAAGCGAATTTAAAGTGTTGATTGCCTTCTCCGCATCAACTGCCTTCACATAGTTCACAAAACCATATCCCAAGCTTTGACCTGACGAACAAACAAGAAAATGAAATACTTAGTATAATATTAGATTCACCCCCTTAAAATATTACTGTTATTCAAAAGTCAGTTATTCCTACCAGCCAAGAAACTACAGCAAAATGAGGGCTGTAACTATTTAAGGAGTAGGATCATTTTAACAAGCCTACAAAAAATTTGCATGTAACATCATAAGAAATGTATTTTAATTTTTTGAAAATCTGTGTGGTGTTGGCAAATTGAATAAACTACAGTTTTATAACAATATTGGTTAAGCCAATTTTAGTGAGGTATTAGTGTATTATTTTTTTATTTTTTTTTTAACTCCCAATAGAATAGTTACTATGTGCCATAAAATTAAATTAAAATACAGTCTTAATCGGCATTGAAAAGATTATTTCGAAAAATTTAATATTTCAGACATTAACCTGTCAGTTTGTCTCGAATCAATTTGCACGATTCCAGCTCTCCAATCGACCCGAAAAGATTGCGCAGGTCTTCCTGGGTCATCGCTTGCGGCAAATAGTTGATGATGAGGTTTGTTTTCGATTCATCCATCGTCGAGTTCAAATTATTGTTCGTCACATTGTTGTTCACGCTGTTGGTGTTGTTTAAAGCTGCAGAAACAAATGCAATTGGTTTTGTTTTTGAATTTTTCACAAATCTTCATTTTTAATTTATTAATTTTTCACAAATCGATAATCATAAGTTCATACGTAGGCATGTCTGATAATATCAGATCAGAATCAACATGCAATGCCAAGCTTGATATTGTGGATACTTGTGTGCAGGGTTTTTTTCAAGGTTTGGTTTGGGTGACCGCTAAGTAGTTTTAAGAGACTGCAAGTGTTTCATTTAAATACCAAAAAATAGCCACATTTGCTCAAAACGAATTATTTATTAGGCTTTTTCCAAATTTTGGGAAACCGCTGGAGAAATTTGGGGAACCGTTTCGGTCCCCCAAAACACCTTAAAAAATACACTGCTTGTGTGTGACACAAAACTATTTTTGAAGTTTTAGTAACAATTTGTGATTTAACACAGAGATTTTACCTTAAAAGGTATATTAATTAAAAAAATGTAGGTTTAACAACTGGCAGTAGCTAACTTTTAACCCTAAAGCATCGTACCCCCAACCATGAGTGAAACAATTTAAATTTTTCTTGTAAATGTTTAGACTAGTTTATAGTGGTTAATGATAAAGGCCACAACCATTGGCTTTCTGAAGTTTCTCTATTTTATCTTAAAAAAAATTCTTGTTGAATCTCGGGATTTTTTTTCTAGGGCTCTGTGTGACCTGATTGCATTCTAGTGCCTTCCCGCCAGAGATCTTTGGCATGGAATGTTTGCCCAGAATTACGCCAGTGACGTTATTTGGCATGGAATATCGCTGGCCTAGCCAATTTACCAAAAAAATGTCGTTTTGGCATATATATCTTCCTATTTTGGCATAGGATTTCAGCCAAAAAAAGTTTGGCGTAAATCTTTGGCGGCCCAAATTATGGAATGCAGTCAGGCTCTGTGATGTGTAAAGATTTAAAAACGAACCAGCTGTATATGATGACGAGGGTGAGTCGGTGTTTGAGAGCAAGCTCGATGTTGCAGTGGATGACAGCGACGTTAAGGACAACATGTGATTGCTCACGTTGTTCATGTTTAACGAGTCCACCAGGCCGGTGCCACACAGTGACATGTTGTTCATTTTCTGCAAAACAAAAGGTTTTTGACTAAAATCTGAAAACGATACAATCATTTTGCTGTAACAGTTTACAGAATAATTAAAATAACTTGCATTTAAAATAAACTAATTAATGTCTGAATAAGTTTATCACTCTAAATAAAGCATGCAGATTTTTTTATAGAAATATTTGTTTAATATTTACACTTACTCTTGTAGGATGTTATCCCTTTCGTTTAAATCGCAAGTAATTTTTAATAACACCAATACAAAACTTCAAATGTGACAATACAAAACTGAAATTTATCCGACATATATAGAACCACTGGAATAACCAAAAATTTCAACTGCAAAACAAAAAGAGCTTAATTATAGCCAAATTATGTGACTCAGAACTTTCATGGTGTGCATAACTTTTCTGTACCTAAAATGGATTTCTTAGGTAGACAATAAACCCTAATGGGAGCTGGTCTAGAATCCTATCACAGTGTTGAAACAAATTAAAGCAGCGCACATTGTTTGGGTTAGGGTGTCGGTGAGTGTTTGGTTGGGGTGGGCCAAGTATTATTATTTACTAATATTGCTTGACCTATACCCCTAATGCGTCAATTACCTTTCTTAGACATCTAAAACGTTCGATTCGTTCTATCTTTACTGAAACAAACGCAAAATTAGTTTTTATTGCTCACTTGCACATATGACTACTTATCCCGGAAAACCCGTCTTTCAATAAAGGAACGCAAATATTTGCTTAACATCCTAAAACAAATATTTGCACGTAATTCGTCCGCATTGTTTAGCATTCCAAACAATTTCTCCACGTGATAAATGACAAAAGCTGTAAGGTTTATCGACTTTAGCAGGTCCAAAAAAAACAAAATTGTACTAACTTCCCAGCATACTCACCGCAGCCCACAGACTGAAAGCATGCTTTGCGCAGAAGAGGGGCTCTGCAAGGATCTGTGCGCATGCGGAAATGGCAAAAAAAGGAAATTGGGTGTTTCCCTACAAAGTATTTATTTTATTTTATGTCAGCCAGAAACAAAACACGCTATAGTTTAAATCCCCACGTGGCGCTTTACTGCCGAATGCGATTAATTTCGAAATATGGCTTGGCAAAACGATTAAAAGTATCTACATTTATTTTGTCGTTCATGTTTAAAATGTCTTTCCTTTCACTTTTAAGTAGAAAACACACAACGCGTCGATTTTGAAAAAACTTATGCTGATATTCATACGCTCTTGGTGAAGATAATTTTTAAATACGGTTTAGCAAAACGATTTAAAGTATCTATATTTATTTTGTCTTTCATGTTTAAAACGTCTTTCCTTTCACTTTTAAGCAGAAAACACACAACAGAGCGATTTTAGAATAACCTGTGCTAATATTCATACGCTCTCAAGTCTCAATGCGATCAATTTCGAAATATGACTTTGCAAAACCAAATCTTGCTTTAACCCCTGATCTCACCTTGTGCTTACAAATACCACTAGAAAGAAAACAGTTTCCAATTGCATGTTGTGCCACATTATATCATTGGCAAAGCCTAATATATGAAGAAGTCCAACTTCTTTTCGACACTTTTTCCGTGCCAACCTTAATAACACCATTGGCCTTGTCGGGAGTTTAGCGAATTGACTGTACACCGGATTAGCCCAGTTTATCTGGACGAATGCGTTTCCGCTAAATCGTCTACCAAAATACAACTAGCAGGCCACATCCTAAAACAAGCTAAATAGGCTACCTTAACTCTTTTGAACACGATTTCACATAGTATGATATGTTAGCATGTCTATATTAAGTCATTTACGTTAAGATGTTCATACACTTATGTAGATTGTAGACAAAGTCACGTGTCTGCGGTCCCTATTTGTAACTATAGGAGGCTATACGCAAAATAATTTGTGCGTTTTATTGCAGACTTCAAAATGAAAGTTTTAACACCCTAAACGGTTTACAGGCGTTTTTTCGCTTTGCGCATACATCTGTGAGGGAGTATGGGTCCAGGATTAATGAGTCTTCATTTATATAATTGCCAAGATGAATCGACCACACTCCTACAAGATTTGAGATGGCCTGTCTTCGTGAGGCCATTCAGGTCCAATTCTTTCCTTTAGTTCAGATACATGAACAGTCAATTTTTGCTGTCTTCAGTCAAAGCTGTAAAAGCCTCTCCCTGGTTCAGTCACAAAAGCACTCAAGTTTGCTGTCTGAGTAGAAGCTATATAAGCCTCTATCTCTCTCTCCGATTCATATTGATTGAACACGCTATTTATAGACGAGAATCAGTTAAGAAAATTTCTGCGATAAAGAAAGATTTACGTCATGAATTCTTATAATACTTAACAAAATATCACGTGATAACAAGGCGTGGTCTAAACCTTTTTCTCTCGACTCTTATAGACGGAAATAATATTTTTGTCCAAATATGGCTTGAACAAAAGCGCTTCGCTCTACATTGCGACGTAACTGGCGTTCGATTCTAAAATAATGGATTGTTGACAATAAGGCGAATTTCAAAACAAAGCGCTCACATTAAACGGATATACGTAACATCACATTCAGCTCTGACGCATAAAAATTGGTGTAACAAGGCATTCGTTGCAAGAAATCTACGTAACGGAATTTTACCGAAAACTTTCCGCTTATCGTTTGCACATTGGCTGCAAGGAGTGACGTAAACATTACATATGGTTACAAAGAATTTAGGCCATAGATTTTTACTGAAAATTTTCCGTTACGACACATCGATTAAAAACAAAAATTCTCTGTGTAAACACAATATGACAAAATGGCTTCTACAAATATTCCCCCGCTAGATTTTGGAACAGCTTGCATATTAAAAGCTGGTTATTTGTTTGTGAAATGTGTGTGGACACGTGGACGCGAAAGTTGTTCGATCACATAACGCATTTGCGCAATTGTTTTAGTCAGATTCCTGATTCCTTGAGAAAGTTTTCTCTTTGGTGCCTGAATTAGCAACCGAGGACTTTGATGTCAGCGTTCGCTGAGTTGCTCGAAATTGTTGTGTGCTTGACACACCATTGCATTGCTGTGGATTGAGCTTTTCAGGCGATCTGTGCGGCAGCAGGGGAAACTCCCTGTTTGGTGCGTTGTAATTTTGACGTCACCGGAAAGCCATTCATTGTGCGCTGCGCTGTGCTGTGACCTTTCGCTGTCCAACGTGCTTTTGTATTCTGAAAAATGCGAAATATTTTTCGGCAGATGTGTGTTCGTATGTCTTGAACATTTTTATTGCAACACTTCAAACTTAGGTTATTAACATTTTGGTTATAGACACACATATTTTTTTATACTTATATATATATAGGCGCGACAGGTTACACTTAAAGTTTGAGACAATTAATTATTGCAATATATTCATTTAAATTTATATTCTTTGCGATTCATACAATGACATATACTTTATAGCGATTACATGGTTATTTAATTTACATTATACGCGATACATAGAGTAACTTATACATAATGGTAACATTTTTACATTTCTTCGCTTCAAAAGCGATACATACAATGATTATAGTTATAACAATTTTGCAACAAGTGAACATTTGTGGGGCATTTCGCGAGCAACGTGCATTTTCATTGAAATTGGTTATCGTCATTCGACTGGCTAGTCGAAGTTTATCATAACTTCATTTTGGCGTGGCAACTCTAGGGTTTGTGAAGTAGGACAGGCGTTGTTGGAAATTCTATCCAGCTATTTTGTAATTGCGACCGCATATAGGTCTTGGTCGGATAAGGGGATTTTCTTATCGTGGAAATGGTAGAATTAACCACCATGATATATTTAGGGTCAACGTAGCAACAACACGTTAGCGATGAAAACTCGTGACCTAGCAAGCTATAGGATATTTGACGTTACCGAATATCATTGGTAACTTGCGGAATACATTTATAGCACTCGCTGAGAACTAATGCGTATGCTATGTATTCTTTTGAAAAGATAAGTGAAATTTATCTGGAAACGTAGAATTTTTGCTTTACATTTCGCTTGGAGGGATTAAGTACCGGCGTTGAAAAGCGCTAACTTACGGAAACACCGCTAATGAGTTTTGTCGGTTGCTAGCTTACCAACATATTCAAAAGCGATCGAGTGGCAACTAAGCCTTGTAAGCCAGGCACGCCTTGGGCGTTAGTTTACAGATGAACAAGCTACTTTTTAGGTAGGGTCAAGTGTCTTAACGCGTACTGGCAATCCGTGTTAAAATAGTAAGCTTTTGCGAGTGAGTTTCACAAAATGGTTCATGAGATATAATATATTAGACGTATAGAAGTGTACACTTAAAATTAGTCATTTTGACTGGCTTGCGTTTTATAAGTAGCTGCGGATCCGTTTATAGAAACGCTGTTTGTTTTAGGAAGGGAAAATGCGGTTGGAAACGAGTTCAGTTTCCACGTAGAGTGCCGTTAAGGAAGTTGTTTGATTTACGCCTATTTAATTGGGGTTGCATTTGAAAAGCACGAAGGCAAGCGATGCATTGAAAATATTTACATAAAACATTTAACACATTACGAAAGCGAGCAGGATTTTATCCCTAAAGTCGTGTTTATAGACTTACACGAGTTGAAGCATATTTTTCGCTTGTGAATGACATCACTATGCTTTTACGAAGTATTTCCGCTACGCGTGCTTTGACGCGGGCAAAATTTGGACACATTTGAATGGCTCAAAAAAATGTCGCATAAACAATTTACAGACCTTTCGGTCGGTATTTTAATAATTATATACATATATATTAAAAGTATAATAGATTTTCACCTGATAAACTAGGCAGAATCAGTTATTGTGAAATCCATAATTCCGTTTCGTTTTCCATGATTCCAAACAGTGGTGATGTCTTTATCGGCAACGCTTGTTTGTATTTCGTGTTTCGAATTCCAAGCAAATGCTTTGCTGACGCTATGGAGCGTCTCTTCACGTATCTTTCGATGAGATTAATTTCTTCTAAAGCTGGCTTCTTGCAAGTTCCAAACATGACAGTTTTTAGGCGGCCGTTTGTAGGTGGTCCATACAGATTAAGGCACATATTTTTTCTTTGAGCTTCGTTTCTTCAGTCTTCTTGGGAAAGTAGTTTGCAGGTGGTTCGTTCCTCACACGCGGGCATCAATTTGTAGGGATGTGGGTCCGATTAATGAGTCTTCATTTATATAATTGCCAAGATGAATCGACCACACTCCTACAAGATTTGAGATGGCCTGTCTTCGTGAGGCCATTCAGGTCCAATTCTTTCCTTTAGTTCAGATACATGAACAGTCAATTTTTGCTGTCTTCAGTCAAAGCTGTAAAAGCCTCTCCCTGGTTCAGTCACAAAAGCACTCAAGTTTGCTGTCTGAGTAGAAGCTATATAAGCCTCTATCTCTCTCTCCGATTCATATTGATTGAACACGCTATTTATAGACGAGAATCAGTTAAGAAAATTTCTGCGATAAAGAAAGATTTACGTCATGAATTCTTATAATACTTAACAAAATATCACGTGATAACAAGGCGTGGTCTAAACCTTTTTCTCTCGACTCTTATAGACGGAAATAATATTTTTGTCCAAATATGGCTTGAACAAAAGCGCTTCGCTCTACATTGCGACGTAACTGGCGTTCGATTCTAAAATAATGGATTGTTGACAATAAGGCGAATTTCAAAACAAAGCGCTCACATTAAACGGATATACGTAACATCACATTCAGCTCTGACGCATAAAAATTGGTGTAACAAGGCATTCGTTGCAAGAAATCTACGTAACGGAATTTTACCGAAAACTTTCCGCTTATTGTTTGCACATTGGCTGCAAGGAGTGACGTAAACATTACATATGGTTACAAAGAATTTAGGCCATAGATTTTTACTGAAAATTTTCCGTTACGACACATCGATTAAAAACAAAAATTCTCTGTGTAAACACAATATGACAAAATGGCTTCTACACATCTTCGTAATGTAGTTTTTTTTTACAAAAAGAATCACCTCAGCAACCTAAACCCGAAGTTAATGAAATATAAACGACTTTATATTTTTGTCACTTACGTTTGACGTAATTCTGTTACATCACGTCTGGACATAACCGTTTGACATCATCTTAAAAATAATATATGACCCTAAATTAAACCTCCAATATCCGCGCCTGTAGATATGGGTTGGCTAATATGTTTGACAGCGGGCCGCACAAGAAACAAAAACTTTCATGAAGGGCTAGGTCAAATAGAAGAACTAAAAAATGCATAGTATAAAGCAGTGGTTCGCAAATTTTTTTCAAATGCAACCCAAATTTAAGTTTTGCGAACATCTCGCGACCAAATACAGACCACGTATAGCCTATGTGTAATAAGTAGGGCGAATATTTTTTGACTTGTCATAAAAAGTCAAAATTTTGTCAAAATTTACACGTTAGGTCAAAATTTGTTAATATTTTTGTAAGTTAAAATCCAATAAAATCACATAAATCGCTTACAAAATTAAAAAAAAAACTAAAGTCAGCTTTTTGAAATTGTTCGTTCGGTTATTTTGAAATTTATCTTTTATTTTATCAAAAAAAATTAGTTTTGAAATAAGTTCAAAGTCATTTTAACCGTATTATATCTTTATTTGAGCAATTATACAGTAGGCCTATAAAAAACGCGTGATTAACGACGCCTAGGTAATTTAAATCAATGTATTTCGAACAGGTCAAAATTTTGTCAAAATAAATTATTTTCAGGTGAATTTTTCAGTGCTTTGTCAAAACTTCCTATTTTTTTTGGTCAAAAAATATTCGCCCTAGGAATAAGCTATATAGTTTTTAGTGGGTTTAGTCAATTATTTGCAATCTGTTCAAATTGGTTTAGTGGCATTATTTCACTGCCCTTTTTCAGGCATCACGTCACAAAGTTATGTCATACAAAAATTAATCTTTAAAAAACCTGTTGCCTTTGACGCAACCCGTGTGTAAAATGTATAAGAACAGCTCGCGTTTGTTTGGGTAAAATTAGCAAAACTTTAAATTTAAAAGGACACGTGGCGCATAAGACTCATAAAAGACATTTGTATATTGCCTAAAATATTTAACTAATTTAACAGATTTGACTTTTGTAGAGCTTAGGCCTTCAGGGTATAAACAAATTCCTTAAAACAAACGAAAACAAAATTTTTGTATTAAATAATAAAAGCTGTCAATAAATAGTTCTTGGACATGGTTTTGTCCCCGCCTTGAATCCAGTCTTTGTTGAGATGGAAAGAATCAAACAGTTTTTTGGCAGATTTGCATCGTCCCGGCGCGACCTATTCTTTTAATCTTTGGTGGCGACCCATAATTTTTTGGGGGGAACCACAAAGTATTATTTTTGCTTAAAACGGATTCATGGAAAAATAGACGCTGATCGGATTAATTGTAAGGCGGGTCGTATATAGTTTGCCCAGGTTTGTTTTTGATCCGTATAGGTTAGCCACTGGAAAACCTTCGGCGATGTCCAGTTGTTTGTAATTATTCGGAGCTGAAAGTTACCGATCTCCACTAGTCATTATCGAGATCAGGGTCAGTTAAAAAGTTTAAATTCAAGAGGATACGTAATTCCGTCACCTAAAAAATGTCAATATCTGTTCGAAATACCGGCATTTTTAGTATAATTTAGCAGAAATTGCGATTCATAGAGTTGAGTCACACGGCGCAATACGTCATTCAACATAGCGCTGTAAGGCTTATAGGTTTCCTTAAAAAATAGAAGAAAACATACTAAAAAGGGGAATAGTTGGCGCAAAGCGCGAAAAAATTATTTTTTTAAACAGCAAAAGTTGGTAAAAAACATAGTTTGAACGGTTCCATGACCAGGTATCCTTCAAAATATGTGGTGAGCCCTTAAGGGTATTATTTTTATATGATTTTGCAAAAAAACGGAAAACTTTGAGTTCGTGTGTAAACCACGACTGAAATGCACAAATTAATTAGTATCCAGGCGATACCGACACGACCTTAAAGTGAGTATTATAGTCGATCAGTGGTTCCCAAACTTTTTATTCCATAGCCTAATTTTTTTTATAAATCAGTTTGTGGTCCACCATGTGGCGTATTCTTTTTTGTATGCTCTTTAGCCCATCATCCAAATAAGAACAAATATATGGAAAACGGCCTCGTTCCTATATAGCCTACAGATTTAGATATGCTAATAATTATTTTATTAAATTAAACATATTCATATTTAGGGCTTTAATATTCTTATTACGTCTGAATTACTACAACCTCCAACCATTATGCTCCAAAACATATTTAGTTGAAATATTTTCGAATAGCTCTATGGCTCACTGAAATTAGTTTTGTTGCCCACTCCTGGGCCATGGCCCACAGTTTGGGAACCATTGGCTTATACCGATAGTACCGGTACTAAAACTGTGCATCAGGTATCGAGTGTCGACTACGACCCGTTTTTACTGGACGAGTTTGTTGAGTTACCCGATGCACGAAGTTAAGGCGTGAGCGCTGTTCGGGTTCCCGGCCAATATCAGCAATGTACGTGGGTGACACCGAAGTTCTTAAGATATATAGGGTCTACTACGTATTCCTACGAGCATTAACGGAAATATAATAGCATGCGAAAAAGGGAACCCCTATAAGTGGGGGAGTTTTGTGTCTCGAAACTTGTGGTCATCTGCTATATCAGTTGGCGACTCTGTAGGCCTTCTTTCGTCTTACGGTTACTTTATTTGCCATACGTTATCCCTGGTCTATTCTATATATCGCCTTCTTCTCATATCTCCCTATATGCTTCTGTATCTACGTTCGTGTAGAATCTACACTGTAGAGAGGCCACTCTATCTCTTCCTTTCCCTTTTATTCAGCGAATTATATGATAAACTTTACCGTACAACTAGCAGTAGGCAATAGGCCTACCCCATAAGAAGATGTCCCACACCAGCACTAATGCAGTGCATCGTCTTTCTCAAGTTAGGCAACCGAGTTTAGGGAACAACACAATACAATCTAAAAAGCAAGAAATAGCTAAAGCAGAAAAAAATTTTAAACCATAGATTTAGGAGCAACGACATAATAAAGCCAAATACGCAGTAATCTTTCAGAACATGTCCTAAATTCGCCGAAATAAGGCTTTTAAATGACCAAAATAACGCCTGGACTGTAGGGAGAGGGTATGGGTCTATCGGGGGCTGTAGTTCGGATATCCGCCTTTTTGTTGTGACGTTTGGACACCCTAATTTGACTGGCTCTGTTAGGGCGCCGCTGTTTTGGCATTGAATTTTTGTTAAGGCCTGATTCTGGCTGTTTAGGTCATATCCCGACGGGTTGAGGTCTTATTCCAATTATTTTTGTATTACGACTATTAGGTATTAGTCCTATTTTGGTATATCCGAAGTGTGTTTTTACGTTTATTCCGACGTTGGTGTTGTTCTGATTTCGGTCTTATGGCCGCAAGCTATAGGCTATATCGCAACTCAGAAAGACAACGAACAGAATATATTGATATTGATGCAATCTTTAGACGAAGTAAATATAAAATTCAAATAAAAATAAAATAAACTAAAATGTACCGTACTTAACTTAATTTTCACTTTTCAGAGCAAACTCTATTGGAAAATTGCCAATGAAAACTCCTTGGAACCCTGACTTCAACCTAAATAAATTAATTTCTAAACAAACAAACAAACAGGATTCATCATTATCTTGTGACTCATTATAGTGGCAGGGTTTTTTCCAAAGCAATTTGCATAAAAACTAAACTTTCTTTGTCCTAATTTATTCTTAGCCGAGTATAGTAAGATCATACTTTTTCGGCGCTGGTTTAGAATCCCATCACGCGTTCAAATAATTATTAAATTAACGCACAGCAGCAGTATTTGGGTCAGGGTGCACAGGTTTGGTTGATTCACCGATTATTATATCTATTTTACCAGTTCGCAATTTTAATTTTGACGACTATATAGTTTTCGTTTATATTGTTTCGATTCTAGCTTAGCGCCCTTTTTTGTGTTACTTGCGAAAGTTTATTTTTTATGCAAAATAGAAGACAGCAGTTAAGGCAGTTCTCTTTAATATCCCGATCAACATACAACTCTAAATGGGAAATTAATAGTTCGACTTTGAATTAGGTTCGTTGAGGTGTTATGATATATATAGGTGTTACTAGTATTAGTTATCACATTGTAGTTGTTTAGAACTAATAGTCGAACAAGAAACAATAACAATATATAGGTTTTTAAAATATTTATCTTTATTACCAGGAAAACATTTTTAATTTAATTTGTATCAAATAAAATGGAAACGGCAGAAAACTTGAACACATTTGAAAGTGAAGTGTTGTGTGTAAGTGTTTTAATTCTACTCGCAATGTTTTGCCTATTTAAATTTTATATATGTATTAAACTTAATGTGACCTCAAACTATTTTAATGTGGTAAATTTTACAATCAGATGTACTGTAAAAAAAACAAACTATTTTAATGTGGTAAATTTTACAATCATATGTACTGTAAAAAAAAAAAAAAACTATTTTAATGTGGTAAATTTTACAATCATATGTAAAGTAAAGTTTTCAACATATTTTATTACAGGGGTTCTCTAACTGGGTTTCAAGGACCCCATACTTAGGGATAGGTATGCTAGTTTTGGCGCCTTCTCCATGAGTGTACTTTATTATAAGTTTTACATTGTTTGGACGAGAAACATCTGATTGTAGTTTGTTTCATGACGTTAGGTTTTATAGCCAGTTTGAAAAAGGCTTTATGCCGAACCTGGTCCATGCTAGGGTTCCTCTCCGGGAATTTTTCGACGGGAAATTCCCAGGATTTCTCGAGAAATAACGATCCCGAATCCTGGGAATTTTTTTTTATAATCCCGGTTATTCGGACATAGCAAAACTTTAAAAAAAATTGTCATTTTTGACTAATATAAAAAGAAAAATGTTACCAAACCTATTAAAATCCTTGCCCGAGTTGTTTTTTAGCACTTACCAGGGGAAAAACTTAATTAAATTCATTCTACCAATAAAATGCGCTTTTTTTAAAGTAAAAACAAATAAGGGTGCTGACTTAAATACAAGAAGGTCTTGTAAAATTGCAGAAGCACGACTACAAAACATAAACAAGCTTAATTAAATGTTTGGAGCTAATATAAAATAATTCTAAACGTCATAATGACCTAATTTGAGGTATAATTTTTACGTTGGGAATCCCTGGATTCCCAAGAATTTTCATTTTTCAATCCCGTTTCCTGGGAGTGAAAAAATCCGGGAAAAAGAGGAACCCTAGTCCATGTAGACCCAAAGATGTTTTTTGGTGTTTAAGTTTAAAAAAAGTTTAAGCACCCCTGTTCTATTGTTATTGTTAAACACACAACGAATCAATTTTATTTTTACCTAAATGCTAAACATGTTTTTATTTTTTTTTTTTTAACCTTTTTTTATATGCAGGAATGCATTGAGATTGTTAAGGATGTTAAAGAGGGAAGTTTGATTCTCGGATTTGCGATTGGCGGTGGTATAGATCAAGATGCTTCAAGAAACCCCTATATCAAAAATGATCCAGTATGACAGCAGTTATATTTGCTCCTTTTATACCCAAAATATTTAAACAAACTATCGGTCACTGGTTTAGAAACCTATGACTGTAATTGGGTTAGGTGGTTCGACTATTATTATTTTTAATCTACCAGTATGCAATTTTAAATTTTGACGAGACTCGATTTGCTAATATAAAAAAGTGGTAGGATTCTAGACCAGCGCCAACTTTTCAACTACCAATTGCTGCTGGATAGAAACTAGTCTAGACTTTAAAGCAGATTTCTCTAACTTTTTAGTCTACAGGCATAAAAGTTTTAATTTGCATGTCTACAGATTTGTTTAAGCAATGTGCTACTCAGTTGGGGATTTAGATCTAATTTAGTTTTGACATGTATATTATGAAAATTAGAAAAAGTTGATTTGGAATACGTACATGTTCTAAATGTATCTTGTGTACTATTTATGTGTGCCGACTGACGATACCATTGTCCAGTACCACTCCACAAGGGCTTGAAGAATATGTGCGTTATGGTTGCTGAAAATACGGACTGCTTATCCCATGTAATTGAGGTTGTATATAAATCGACAGTCCTGGTTTGACCGGAGGTCGTGAGTTCAAACTTCACCATAGCTTAGTTGTTTTCCTGGCCTTGCTTGCACTACAAGCCTAATCAGGCGGACTAATTTCGATAAAACCAAAGCCATCTCGTGTTTAATACATGAAGAAAGAAAAGTCAAATATAAATACATCTAAGTAAAATAACAACAATATTTATTAAATTCTAGGGAATTTTTGTGACCAGAATCATTCAAGACGGGCCAGCAGAGAAAGCCGGCCTAAAAGAAGGCGACAAAATCCTTCAAGTCAACGGCTACGACGTCACCATGGCAACGCAAAAGCAGGCGAAAAAGAAACTGGTGAAAAATCAGAGGGTCGTGCGCTTGAAAGTGACGCGGGAAAGTCTTGTGAATGCTGAGTTGGTTGAGGAAGAGGCTGCCACACAAGCTGACAGTTACAGTCAGCAAGAATATATTTAGGGATCTGTGATCTAATATTGGTGCTGTATACCTAACACCCTTAAAATGTGTCTTCAACTTGAATTTTGAATCAGAGACCTTGTTTGAAACTTCCTCCAGCTGGCTGCATTGTTATTTTTTGCGGAATCTTATAGTTTGTATTTACAAACAAAACATGGTATGTTGCAAGTGAACAGCATTTTATCTATTATTATTAGAAGTGTAAGTGACTGTATAGGCTATATGAATGATTTTTCCACACAGAAAATCCAATTTGCTAATCCAATGGGGAAAAAATTACATCTATTGAATTTTAGGAAATTGTTTCATTTACTGTGCCACAGTTAAAACATCTTGTTTAGGAGATTTTGCCACAGTTAAAACATCTTGTTTAGGAGATTTTTATCAACTGTGCATTTAGATTTAATTTGTCTATACTTATGCTATTGTTGTCGGTCATTTTAAATATCTGCAAGTGCACTATCACATCCTATGGTTAATTTGTATTTATGTTTATATAATGGACTTGTTTAGTTCGAACACTGCAGATTTGAACAATTTAACAAATGTAATGTTTCAGACAGAGTGTGTTTTGCAGATTTGTTACATCATGTCTGAATTTGTATTACTGACACTTTTGTTTCATATATACTGCATGCTGTTAGTTTCAAGTGCACTTAATCAGTGTTAAGCGGTGCAGAATGTTTTTATTCCAATCATATATCAGGCATATGTATGTTTAGTTGGTGCTAAGTGTGTTATTTTCATTCTTATAGTCCAACAAGTTATATTTTTAAAATTAATTTTATATTGTTCCCTAAAATCATGTTATTTGCTAAACTATTTTTGCGCTTAAATTTGGATGTTTGTCCTAAATATATTTAGGTATATTTAAAAAATTTGTTTTTATAAAAAAGTATGTTGCGTTTTTAAGGTATATTTAATGCTTATTTTGTTTTCCTTCCTAAGATTCACATATTTTTTTGTAATTCAACAGAAAATACAAATATATAAACAAGCTAATTGTATCTATATCCACTATGTGAACTTCTTTTTATATCAATATTTGTGCCTTTTGCAGTAAATGTAATGTCGTAGCACTTGTTAAACCTGATAATTAAATTATGGCTGACGCGCAAGCACCAACAACCGAACCAAACATGCAGGAGACGTCTCGTGGAAACGTAAGTCTAAATGTATAACAATAACTTTTCTGTACTCATCACAAAATAGTTGGGAAGTTTGGCACTGTATACTTTTTCCTATTTCAAACAGCTGTCCTATCTGGGTAATTGCATCTAAAATGTGGACATTTGCAAAGTATACTGGTATATTTTCGTCTGATGACCGGTGATAAGTATTATTTTTAATATATATCTGATATATACTGATTTTCTTTCCTTAAAAATTTCTTTTTAACTTTATGGCTCTGATGATAGTTAGTGATATTGTAGTTCATTGAGAAACTTACCCTTGATAGGCATCTTCACAAGGGTGCTGCCAGTGTTGTAATGACTTCGGTCAATGATTTGACATAAGTCACTGAATATACAAATGACTTAATTGACTTAAATTGTTTTTGTAAAATGCCTTGGCGTAAGTCTTCGTCAAATCATGTGTAACTCATTGAGTCAAATTGAAAGTAAGTGTTTTTATTTAACATTCTTATATAAAATTGGGTAATTTATCTCAGTTTGTGCATATAGAACAATTAGCTTTGGTGCTGTATTTAGTTTTTTTAGTTGAGTTAAACAAGTTAACCTATTTTAATGATCCAATGTTTTATATTTTTTTATCAATAACTTGACTTGAAGTTGACTTGGTCTAATAATGATTTGACTTGGGCAACTGATGACTTGGACTGGGACATGACTTGTTATTTTACAAATGACTTGACCTTGAATAAAGTCATTTTAAAATGACGTTTTTACACCACTTGGTTCTGCATTCCTCAATCTCCACTCTTTTGCTTCCAGTTGTTGCTGGGCGACCTACCGAGTGATTTTCTCTGTGTGCCCAGCGCTGAGGAAACGACCAGCCAAGTCCAGCGCGATGGGCTGATTGCAAAGCAAATGGCCGCCCAAGAATTTAGCCAGCAGCGTGTTGTACAACAACAGCCGATGATCCTAGCCGATCGACTATTTATTTCAGTCATGGAGGTGGGATGCCTTTATCTACCGAAAATAATTTGTGTTTTTTTTGCAAGCCAACAGTTACGATGTGATGCTACATAAATGTTTTCCACAATATGGTAAAAAAAGTAAAAACAACAATAGAGGCTTAGATGATAACATATATATAACTTAAAAAATAAATAGGTTTTGATTTTTTTTCAATTATTCTTTTTTGTTTATATAGCCATATATTACACAAACAGAACGCAATTAGGCCCTCACCTTAAATTAATAAAAAAGTTAATTTTAATTTTTTTTTCACAGATTTAATTTAAACCCAGAGAGTGTAGACAAATGCTTTTACAGTATTGGGTGTTTTATTCAACAGGCAAAGCTGAACAAGAACTACGGCCTAACTAAAATGGACCCCTACTGCAAGGTTAAAGTAAATCACCAAATTTTCGAGACCGACACTTCGTATAATGGAGCCAAGAATCCAACATGGAATAAGCCATTTTCACTGTCTATAGCAGACCCTGTGGATATAATCTACATTGATGTTATGGATGAGGTAATTAGTCAATGCATTCCACATTAATTGCTTGATATTTTGAAATTATTCATTTTCCTAAAATATGAAAAGAAATTACCAAAATTTACCGTAAAGTAAAAAATTCTGACATTTTTTTTTTGACAAAATTTTGACCTAATAAGAAATACATTTAAACATTGCATTATTGTATGAAGTTTTGCAAATTTCCCTAAAGGCATTTAATAGGTATTTTGTGTTTGGCCAACATATTTGTAAAGATGTTTTTTTCCACCAGGAAGTAAGTCGTTATAAACAACCTTATGTTATTTCTATTAAAGAAGAAATGTATTTTTTATTATATTTAACCTCATTATTTTTATAATATGTCTATTATCGCAATCCTAAAAGTATTGTAGTGATGATTATCAAATAGAATAATTATAAACAACCTTATGTTATTTCTATTAAAGAAGAAATGTATTTTTTAGTATATTTAACGTCATTATTTTTATAATATGTCTATTATCGCAATCCTAAAAGTATTGTAGTTATGATTATCAAATAGAATAATAGTTTATAACAGCAAACTTGTAGTTTAAAGCTTATGTTTCATACCTATAAGCAAATTAGTCAAATAAAATGTAGAAACTGTTTTAAAAATCTTTTGTCAAAGCTGTATGAAAATAAAAAGTGTAAATTATTTATGTTTGTGTGAAATGTAAGGCTCAGCAGTTTGCTCTTTCTTGTGGTTTGCAATCAACAATAAAAAAAAATTTGTTTAATTTGTGTGTAAACAAAAAAAATTGTGATATATATGTTTTGTAAATGGCTGTATTTGTCTAATTTTTAATAGAGGAATCAGGTTGCCCTGTATAAAGACAAATTTCATTAAATTTTGACAAGCTTTCGCACAACCGTGCTTTATCAGGTCAAAAGTATAAATGAAAACAATTAAAATGCACATGAAAGCACGAGTAAAAGGCTATAAGAATGGTAACGTCTAACATATTGCGATATATAAAATCGTTTTTTCATCAACCAGAAATCACTGCAAGGTGACTTAAGAGTTGCATGGACGAAGATCAGTCTTCCCGAGGCGGTCAAGCGTGGCGAACAAGTGGACGATTGGTGGCCACTCTCAGGAAAACTTGGTGAGGACATGGAAGGCTCCATTCACGTTGTGATAACCAAAAAGGTACACACTAGAAAACTTTTTTTTGATGGATTTGCAACGTGCTACAATTTTTATTTCAAGTTTGTAGTTCCTTTAAAAGTCCATACAACAGTTTTTTTTATTTTTGTGGATGTGCGACAATTTTTATATTAGGTTTGCAATACCTTTAAAAGTGCATACAAAAGTTTTTTTGTGTGGACGTTTTATTTTCATTTCAAGTTTGTACTACCTCTGAAAGTGCATACAAAACTTTTTTATTTTCATTTCAAGTTTGTAGTACCTTCGAAAGTGCTTACAAAAGTTTTTTTGTGTGGATGTGCGACAAATTTTCATGGCAAGTTTGTAGCACCTTTGAGAGTGCATACAAAAGTTTTTTGTTGTTGTTGTGCTACAATTTTCGTTTCAAGTTTGTAGTACTTTTGAAAGTGCACATACAAAATTTTTTTTTTTTGTGGATTTGCGGCAATTTTTAAGTACCTTAGAAAATGCATGCAAACTTTTTTGTGTGAATGTGCGACAATTTTAATTTCAAGTTTGTACAACCTTTAAAAGTGAATCGAAAAGTTTTTTCCCTTTGTACCAATTTATGATTAATGTTTTCATTTCAGTCGATATGCAGCAGTAGATTTGAACTGTTTACATAATGTAATGTATTTCTGCATGGGCTTAATATTTGTTTTTGTTTTTTTATAGTTGGTTTAACTCAGTTAAATGTACATAAATGTATTCGTGCCCAACATATTTTCAAATAGTTAGTTCTGTTCATGCCATTGTCAGTAGTATCTAATTATGTAAGCTTTGCAACAATCTTAGCAGCATAGTGTAATTTTAAAAAGCAAGCATTTAGTTGGTGTATATACCAACGGTAATGTATTTAAATTGATTTTTGCATTGAAAAGTCTTTAAAAAATGCAATGTTTTTTTCCAGAAGTCTTTGGATTTATTTCGTGTCCAGCTTAAAATACTGTTTTGTTTTTAAATTCTATTAAAAACCTACCTCAATGATCCAATTTTGAGCAAAATCCTCATCATTTCCCCTGAAACAACTTTGAATTTATTTGATAAACATGTGTGGCAACCCCGAATTCGCAAATCCACGATTAACAAATGCTGGTTTTGAATGCAACAGCGGTTTCACCCTAGCATTTTATTTTCCGTGCAGAGAGTCCAACAGAGCATTGCATCTTCTGGAATGCCGGTCATGTTCCATCAAGCGGGGTTTCCCCTTGTCAGCCAAGTGCCCCAGGCCGGGGCACCCTTTTACCCCGGAGCTGCACCTGGTAAGACATCTTGATATGTTTTTGTTTACTTGTTTCACAATTTTTTTACTTTTTAAAAGCTATTGAACGATGTTCATCGTAAACCGGTCAGCTACCTGCATTTTATAAAAACCTGGCCTGGCAAAAGTTGTGTTTTTTTTTTACTTTTCTATAAATCTATGGTTTATTTTATTTTAATCTTAACAATAGCTTTCTTAAGTTTTTTAACTATGTCTACTTTTATAAACCAGTGGTCACTCAATTTGTTCTTTTAGAATCCGCTTTCTTATGGTAGATACTTAGGTTAAAAATTTCCTTACTAACAAGTGGTTAAATGTCTTGTTTCCACAGAGGCCAGTGTCAAAGTTTTTTATACTACTATTAGGTTAACCTAGTTGAGTATTTTAATTTTACATCATAGCAGTAAAAAATGCTGCAGAATTGAGTTTGCTGTTTGTATTACTGTGTTTTGCCGTTCAACCTAAAGAGATAGTGTTTTATCAGCATTCAGTATATAGTACTACTCACTTTAGACCAGTGCATCCCAACCAGTGGGTCATGGGTCGCGAAATATTTCAAAATGTTACAGTTTTTTATTAGATTGGAAAATTATTGCATTGTCATTACGTAACATTTATGCAACAATGTAACAAATACAGAGCAATCCTATATGCAAGCTCAAGTTTCGCATTTAGTAAATTGCATGTGTATGCATTGTTTCTTTTCTTATTAATTTGTTTGTCATTCGTTTGGTCATATCTCATGTGGGTCGCACAATAAAACTTGCATTAAAAGTGGGTCGCGAACTGAAAAAGGTTGGGAAACACTGCTTCAGACAAATTCATGAAAAATATATGGCTGTAAGAAACGCAAGACGTCTTGGCACCTGCTGTTTATGGCAGGCAGTAAATTTAATATACAGGGTCAGTTGGGTTTTTTCAGATAGCGGTGATTTGCCATTTAAATAGGCAACCCTCAGTAATAATGACGCATTGCATGAGTGTCATACTGCAGTTGTTTACCTGCAAACAAAAGTACAGCCCTACAAGTCTAGCCTTTCTCAACCAGGAAAAGCTACAATTACCAGAGAAAGCGATTATTCTAATTCTATTAAATTTCTTTTCTGGTCTCGGTTTGCAACGAGCTCCAAATTTGGCACGCAAATCTTTACCATTCACCCTTAAAAAAACGAATTCCGAATTCCACTATATTTATAATATAATGTCAACCTTATTTGATTAAATGTTAGTCTAGTTATGATTTTTCAAATATTTGGGATTTGTTATGTCGTACTGTATAAAAAAATACTTGGCTCAATAATGGCACTACTTGTTTCAGGTATGCCGCTGTATTACCCCCCTGGGGCGCAACCCCCCCAAATGCAGCAACAACAACAACAACCCCCCGTTCAGCAGGGACCCCTGTTCACTGAAGAGGTAAACTGTCTGTGTGATTGGCTGTTTGTTTAGTTAATTACCAAGAAAAGCACAGATTCTGAAAATGTTTTTTAGCCATTCATGTTGCTCTTGTTTGTCTAAAACGACTAAGACAATATTCCTAATAAAAAAAAATTGGAGTAAATGTAGTTTTCAATTAAACTTTTGAGCATGACTGGCTGCATTTAAACTTCTTATGTAATTTACAACGTTATAAACTTAAATCATTACTGACTTCTATTACGTTTTAGTTCGGTTTTGAATTTAACCGTTTTTTTTTAATTATTGTGGCTGTGTATTGCAAAGGAAATAGTGACGTACTGATATTCCTTTCCAAAGAATTAGTTTGACTTCTTGCTTACCGGTGTGATTTGAAACTAAAAGCAGCACCAATAACGTCGCATAATTTGCAGCAATGTGTATTAAAACTTACTACAGCAAGCGTGTTTTGTATATGGTAAGACGACAGCAGCTTATTTCCGGCTGGCAGCAGTTTGTGCAAAGCGCTATCACAGTTCGAACTATTGTTGAGCTTTAAACGCAATTACAATGCCTTACGGCGCTAATTAAAACATTAACGCATGCGATACGCGAATGCCACAGCATAGTAGTTGTTGTACAGTAAAAGGCGTAAAACCAACACAAAACACATTCTGCGTTATAACTTTTAAGCCTCTAATTAGGCGGTTCGGCGTTTTAAATCGATAAAACTTATCCCGTGTGTAGTTTGTGTTAATGGATAGAGTTTGTTTTTATATTCTACCCATTTTTTTTTATATCCATATATATGTTCACTAGACTGTAAACAGTTTGGTAACTTTGACTTAAAATTAAACGGTGACATAAAAAGAGAGATATTAAACCGATCTTGTCAAAAAAGTTAAATGCTAAACTATTTAAAAACTGTATTCTTGTTTTGATTGCTCATAATTCGAAATCCGTAGGTTTTGCAAGCGTCGCTGACCACGTAGCAATGGCGCTTGACAATTACCCAACGACACGATATTAATTGGAATGAAATATACAACTGCACTTGACCGATCTGTAAAAGAAAAGAGTTTATTCGAAATCGGTGTTTACATTTCAAATTAATTTAAAATTGTGTTGTGTTTTATACCTCAACGATTGGTAAACCAAAGTCTCCGTTCCAGGATTTTTGTTTAATTTATTTTCAGACGTGACGTCACAAAATTTTCACGTCATAACGTGACGTCACAAATTCGACTTGGTAGGTTAAATTAGACTCTCTAATATTGTTTCGACGCAGGATGTTAAGCAACTGAAGGAGATGTTCCCAGACGTCGATGAGGATGTTGTTAAGACGGTGTTGGAGGCAAGTCGTGGAAACAAGGATGCAGCCATCAACTCCCTGCTCAACATGCAGTGATTTTCTTCCAATAATTTTTCCTTTACACATATAGACTTTATTATGCATATATATATCCTTCTTGACGGCAAATGCGCCAACACGCCAACGCCGAACGGTTTGTTGTTGACCCAGGAAATGATGAAATTTCGGAAAAGAGTTTAAAATATTTTTTATTTCGCAAATGAATTTTGTAAGTAATTACTGTTAGGTTTTGTAAATGTTTTTTTTTTAAGTTTTTAAATCATACGTTTTTTAGTTAAATAAACGTTGAAATTAATTTTGAAAATATTTAAAAAATTATTAACCTTGATAAATTTTGCGTTTGAAAAATTCTATCGAATTTTTATTTCTTATACCTGGGAAATGAATTTTTAACTTAATGTTTGTTAGTTTGAAACTGAATCTTAAAACTAATTTTTTAAGACAAAATTATAGTAAGTATTAAAACTAAAAGTGACTCGAAGCGCATGTAAAACACATTTCTTTTAAGTTTTAGTTTTTGTTATTTTATTATAAGCAACAATAAGTTCCAAGAATTGTATTACGTATTGCTTCTTGAACAATTAAAAGCGCTTTCAAAAGCTTTACTGTTACAAAGCTTTTACAAGCTTTTTCCACAGTCTGGAAACGCATGAAGTGTGTGATTTTTTGGCGAAGAACCCGTAGCCTCTTCCCCGGTGCAACGTTCCCTTTGCTCATGGGCTCTGGGAAATGTTTTATTGCGAATTTTTCTGTTTTTTGTTCCGGTGTTTTGTTGTTTCCTTGGCATCACGCGGGCACATCCATCCTGTAAAGTTTATTTGTTTTGTTTGCGTCGTATTAAGCCTGAAGCGATTCCAATCAGCCCTAGTGTACCTTTTTAGTGGTAATTCACTGTAAAAACACTGGACAATTAAAAGCAAAGGCAAAACAAATTTCTCACTTTTCTGAATTTTTATAATTAAATTACGCCGTTTTTTAGGGTAACATTAATTTACAAAAATATATTATGGCTTTCATATTTTATTTGAAATTACTAAAAAAAAACGTGTATTGTGTTCCAAAATCAATCTACAAAATCTACAAAACCAAAAGTTTTGAAAAACTTTTATTTAAGGAAATCAGTCAATTTTGGGGGGCCTGCAAATTTCAGCCAGCATTTCTGACTTATTAAAAACCCTCGAAACCTACCTTTGATTTGCACCGCCAGAATTGTTCCTATGATATGGTCACCGGGTGACTTTTCTTTTTATGTTATATTCGCAGTAGGAAAAAACAGAAATATACTTATATCAATATTTTTAATTACATGCAATTGCGAAAGTGGCATACGCCGATTGTGGGATTTACAATTGTTCAGGGCCGTTTCACAATTTTTTTTTTCTGTGGCCTGTCCACTGTGTTCACTCACTTACCAATTTGTTGGTAAAAATCCCCTAACTTTTTTCTCTTACATATAAACAAAAACCCTTATTAGTAAGTGACCAAATGCAGTGCACCACTAGAATCAAATTGTTTAAACATTTATCCTAATTAAAATTTTAACCCAAGCATTTTAAATGTTAAACAGTTG
The DNA here is from genome assembly GCF_963924565.1 of Ascidiella aspersa. NCBI lineage: Eukaryota > Metazoa > Chordata > Ascidiacea > Phlebobranchia > Ascidiidae > Ascidiella > Ascidiella aspersa. Next base: position 8,096,602 of record NC_139448.1, read on the forward strand.
CATTTATCCTAGATCAGCTGTTCTCAGCCAGTGGGCCATGGCTTACTGGTGGGCCATAGAAACCTTTTAGGTGGGCCACAGACCAATTCAAAAAGCTAAATTTATTGAAGAATTTAGTTTCATTTGTGTCACTGTACCTAATTTTAGGAGAATGTTTTAATAATTTTAAAGAAATTGAGAAGGAATGTAAATGAATGTATATCGATTGTTCAAAAGCAAGTACCTTACTAATGCACGGTTAAATAAATAATCTGTTTTGATATATGCTCCGCATTTTTTGTTCGAAACCTTTTTTATAGTTTGTTCTTTCATAAAAATTTATTGGGCCACAGAATTTTTGTTCAACGAAAATGGGCCACGAAAGAAAAAAGGTTGAGAACCACTGTCCTAGATCATAGATCCAATCCCCTTAAGGAGCACCGGTTCTGATTGGTTGCAGCAATTTGGGACGTAATATGTAAGAAAATCAATTACGTTTGATGTATTACCTTAAGAAAACATACACTTGATTCAAACTGAACGAATGTCGAAATTACCGCAATTAGGCTAGCGATGTCCGATAATATCGGATCTAAGGTCAAGTGACGTAACTCGTCCGATACTTTATAGGTTGGTATTGGTTCCGATTCGATAGCAAATTAATATACGTATTTCAGCCATAATTCACGATATAACTGGCCAATTTCCACTTCAAAATGGTATTTTTTTAAATACCCTATAAACAATCAAAGTACATAACTTTTCCAGCTCTAATGCTTTTTTGTCTGCAACCTGAAAAACATCACATTGGCACGTTTAAATTCAAATTATCTTGCTTAGTTCACCATAGTAATGACGTCATTTTGTATCGGTTCGGCGTTGTTTTGCCCAAAATATCGGGGATAAAATACCTAGTATTGGGCATCCTTAATTTAGGCTGGCGGCAACGCACAAGTTATTTTAGTTTGCAGTGCAGTAGAACGTTCAAAGTAACAGTTGCGTGCATTTTATACTTTTCGGCCAGTAAATGAAATTGCATGTACTATATGCTGGATAGAAAGAAAGCGGTGTTCTTGTCGTGCAAGCGCTTTCGCCACCATTGTCGTGTATGTTGTCGTCGAACGTCGTTTGTTTTACCGCATAGGGCGCTACACGCTGGTGATTTTGGGGCATCCCTTTACTCGCCCGTTCTTCCTTGTAATGCAGGTATCACAAAACTAAGGCCCCCGGGCCAGAACTGCAGTAAATAACAACCTTCTAAATCTAAAGCTCAGTACAAAATTTAAATAATATTTCTTATCTTTACCTCGTTTTATAATAATCAAGTCGAATAGACTGAATCAAAAATTTATAAAAAATTATCCGCCACGCTGCCGCCATTATCCAGCCCTTTATGAAGTTTGTGGACCCCTATTGTAAAGTATTGTAAGATTATCCAACCCAGCCCTGCATCGATTTACACGCCACCGACTACGCGTCCACTGATCCGATTCGCCGTCCAGTTGTTTTTGCCTTTTTTGTTTTTCTTTCAACTGTGACGTCACATTGCGCCGCCCTATCGTGACGCCACTATTTGCCAGCCTTTTCGAAAACTTAAGACTTCTTTACTTAAAGCGTGAAACACTAAAGGATTAAAAATGTAGCAACTTTAGGGATTCGAATTGGCCAAATCGCATTGAAAACACTTCGCTTTAGTATTTCTCTTCTACCTAACTTTTAACCGCAAACGGGTATGTCGCTTTCTTCAAAATAAAACTAATTTAACAAATTGCATATAGTCTTGTGTGTTCAGACCTCACTGTAAGAAGATGTCTGATCCTGGGCTTAACTCTGTTTTTTAAACTTTTAAGTTTTTTGTTTATAAACGTGTCAGCGGAACAGTGATCGAAGTAGAAACCGGCTGATAAAGGTTTGGACAGTTTTTCTTACCCAAATGATCAGCTAAAAAATGTTTCTGTTTTTGTTCGAATGCATAAGTGCATTTGATGGCTTTGGCAGCAGTGCTTCTCCGCATGCCTACCGGCTCGAATTCGGTTATCACGAACTATAAAATAATTGTAAAACAATCTAATTGGTATTGACTTGACTTAAGTGCACTCCATCCCTATAACTTAAATCAAGTAAGGTAAATTACACAAAGAAACTTGACTTTACTTAAGTGCACTCAAGTCCCTATTTTCAATGACTTTACTTGACTGAAGTACAGCTAAGTTCTTGTTATTTAATGGATTGACTTAAGTCCCTGTTTTCAAATGACCTGAATTGACTTAAGTGCAATTAAGTCCCTGTTTTCAAATGACTGGACACTTTAAGTGTTTTGACTAAAATATCTTAACTAGACTTAGACGTTTATGCCTTAAAATAAATGGTAATTGGGTGGTACTTCGCTGTTATAATTATGCTTAAAATTTGAATCGCCGAGAAAAATGTTGAGGAACAGAGAAAAGTGTGACACTCGGAAAAAAGGCGTTCTTCCATACAGTAATATGACACTATAAAACAGCGGTTCCCAAACTTTTTTTAAAATTTTGCCTGGCGGACCCTTTGCAATTATTTTGATATTTCGCGGCCCTATAAAAATTCAAGGGTCATTTGACCCATGTTTCTTGTGGTACACTAGTGGAGTCACGATTCTTTCTAACTAATTTTGCTAATATCAGTTGGTTCAGCCTAATAGATGCTTTATGATGTCATATAAGAACATCAACAAACAAGCTATATTATCGAATAATAAAGCATAACTAAAGACTAAAAATGTTTTAACAAAGCCTAATTCTAATGTGACTAACTCTCCTTGCGGACCCTCTGAAACTGCTGTACGGACCCCAGTTTGGGAACCGCTGCTATAAAATTAAGCGTGCATAATTATATCGAAAACAACACGTCCATTTTGTGCACTTGGAAAATTACGAAGTATTGATCTATTCGTTAACTACGATTACACATCACAAATGCCTTTCTCCGTAAGATACACAAGACTACACGTTCGTTTTGCAACCTTTCAGCGTTTCAATTTTTGCATTTCCACCACATCGACTGAAGATCTTGATATCGCTAAAAGACACAGAAAAATGAAATAGGATTTCAGCAAACATGCCTATGAAACTAGATTGGAATGTAAAAATAAACATGTTATGGCAACGGAAACAAAAAAGACAAGGGTTGGTCATAAAAAATAAGATAAATAAATAAATATATAGCACAACTTTGTGTATAACGGGTAAGTATTGTTTTTAACTCGAACTTTGATATTTTTTTATAAATAGGCGTTTTTTTCTATTTTTCACTTGAAAATTTTCAGTTCAATTTTTTTTTCATTCAAAATATTTAATGAAATATTGGCCATTTATGCAAAGCTAAACCTGACCTCTTACTGTTTAGTAACAATTAACTGTTTTTAACTTAAACATATTTACCTTCTCATTTTCTTTGCGTCTCCAATAGTCTGCGGTAGCTGGCAATCTTTCGTCTCGGGCAGGACCAGGTAGGTGGCTGCACACAGCAGGACAAATACTGCCAAGATGACGCGAGTTGCCGGACTTTCGTTTTGGTGACCTAAATCAATGTAGATGTCAATCATTTTTAATGTTTCAAAGTGATAGGGATTGACGTGGGTAGCTAAGAAATGTGCTAAACATAAATGAAAACATTTCTAGCTTGAGACTCCGGCAATCCTCTCGAAAAACAAACTTGTTTAAGGGTGGTTTCTCGAGTTTTATCTTTTGAAATGACTTAAGTCCCAGCCAATTCATTTGCAAGAAACACTATCAGGTAAATATATAACCTACATACTTATAGTTGTAAGATACCAAAAATAAGGTACAGCCTAATTGCATACAAGTAGGCTATAGTTTACTGTGAATTGTTTGAAACCATATTAAACGCCACAAAGATGTGGGTATACCAGTTTAAAAATTCAACTTGAAACACTTTCGAAATAAAACAATACTGGGAGGTTATCGACATTCATTGACAACTATAAAAGTTTGGTCACTGTTTCTAATACTCTGCTTTGATTAATTAAAATAGGTTTTAAGGAAGATTTCCTCAAAATAGGAGACAATTGAAGAAGCAATTGAAAGACCTGGCTATAACATCAACTATATTCGAACCCATTAATGCTAATATCTTATGTTTATTTCTAACAAACAGTCTAATAAAGAGTACTGGGTTAATTGCCAAAGCTTCGCTGTTGTTTCTAACCCTTTATATTTGGGTGGTCGCGGAAACAGGTTGAGAAACACTGGTTTAACATATATATTTCTCGATCCAAATTATTGCCAAGAATTTAACTTTTGTTAAAAAAACAACATGTCTTATTATCAACCTTGCAAAATAGATTCGGCACATATAATCAGTAACATTTCACGGAAGCTATAATGTCAGTGTTGAAAACTATTCGGATGTATAACAGAACTCAACAAAAGTATATATTACGATTAAAATCTTTCTTACTTAAAGAAAGTAAAGAAAGTAATATTGAAAATACAAAACAAAACGTAAACGAACATTTTGTGATATTTTTCTTACTTAAGTAGATGATAAAGGGAGCAAGAATGCTTCCGACCCGAGCACTAGCGGACGCAAATCCCATCACGACATTCCGCACGCTGGTGGGAAAGAGCTCCGATGAATGAAGGTAAACGTCCAAGAAGGCAATTGCGGCAAAAAGCCGACCGCTAGTCACAACAACTGTTACCAAAACGTGACTCCCTGCAAATAAGAAGAACAGCGTAAAGAGGGTTCATTTTAAACCAGTTGTTCTCAAAGTATAGGTCGCGCAGGGTCAAAAAATAGGTCGCTCTATAGTGATTCAATCCTGCGCAAACTAACTTTTTTCATTTCATTTTTCAAGTATTTTCAATTCAATCATAACTGAATTATTGCATGATAAACTTTTCACGTGGCTTCAAATCTGTAACCTGGATCATTGCATCATAATTGGTTTTATGAACGTTGTGATGGCAGCCAGCTACAGTATAGTCAGTATAGCCAACTACAGTAGCTGCTAAGACTGGTGTAAGCTTTTAGTCACCACAACAAGCCACGATGATATTATAAAGAAAAAAAAATCAGTTTCACCAATCACACTAAAATATATCAATCATTTGTTTGTAATCAATCATTGTTTCATAGAACTGTGTAGGCTAATATATCTGGTTGTCGTGTCTTTTTTTAATTCATGTATATCAGAAAAAGTACATTTTTCGATGTTTGAGGCTTGTTCGTGAGATGTTCATAAAACTCCGATTTGGGTCGCGCTTAAAAAAGTTTGAGAACCACTGTTATAAACTCTTAAAAAACTATATCAACCTCTGTTGGTAGTCGCATTTGTCTATTTCCAAATAGCACTCTTAACGACAAATTGAACCAAAATCTTGAAAGGCATTCGCACAACCGTGCTTTATCAGGTCTACATAGATTTGTTAGTAGTATTTCCTAATCAACCACGAATTGGTTGAGCTTAAAGTAAACTCAAACCTTATATATTGCAACGAAATTAGGAGACAATAAACTTTAGGGCCTAAACCTTAAAAACGTGCTTGTAAGTTTTCAAGGACCTTGACGCAGTAATTATGCAAAGAACGTCCCGCATCAGAATTTTTGTTTAAAATCTTGACTAAACCTATTTTTGTTGCAAATTTAACTTCAAAGTAACAACTGGCAAGAAAATGAAATAAAAATCAAAAAAAAATTATAGCGGTATTTGTCGCGAGCCGGATATAAGATTTGGTTTCTAAACTTATTGACTTGATTATTATTAGGCGAAGGAAACCAAAATTAAGAATAAACAACATATATAATACGCTTTATTTATTTGACGTTTGAATTAAAAAAATACTTAGAATTTTAATTTTAAACTTATAAGACCCGACAAGCATTTCCGTCAATCAAATAATAATAACTTTATTTTAGCTTTACCATAAAATAATTCGCAGTTTGGAAAATTTAAGCCCACGGGCAATGATTTGGTGACCCCAGCCTTAAATCATTGCAAAAAAACCTAAACTGTGTCTACAACAGTTATTATTATTTTTTGCTGCTAGTATGTAACATGTATCTTTTCTTGTTTTCATGTTTGCTACTTGGTATTATGTGTATACGTCATGTTGTTTATGTCGTTTAAATTAGATCCATTCGTTATAATATTTTAATATTAATAGAAACACAACAAGGGGCCAGATGGCATGATGTACCTAACGGTCTTTCGCTGCATCCTGGAAACTCAGAACCATGCTTTTCATAGCATTTTGTTTGTTTTTTTGTTTCTTATTTTGCCATCGATGTTTCAATTTATTACTATATCTCTAAACATCTATATCAGTGGTTCTCAACCTTTTTTCTTTCGTGGCCCATTTACGCTGCAAAACATTTCTGTGGCCCAATAGAATTTTTTATGAAAGAATTACTCCCCAAGCCCACCCCCGGTCTGTGGCCCACCTAAAATGTTCTTATGGCCCACCAGTCAGCCATGGCCCACTGGTTGAGAACCGCTGGTCTATATTATCATCTCAGAAGCTATAACTCACACGTCTTTATGAAGTTGTTAAACTAAGAACAGTTACTTCGTGTGGACAACCAGATGCTAACAGTTCGAATATACGCCTAATTAGATGGTATTGCTAGATGAAACTCAGAACCATGATTTTCGTGAGAGTGTTTTTTTTTTGTTTTTTTTTTAATTTTGCGTTTAAAGTTGCAGTTCAATTTATCCATCCATCTTAGAACTATTTGACCAGCTCAGAAGCTATAACTCACACGTCTTTATGAAGGGCAAGGCGGCAACACAGAGAGCAGTTAAGCCGACGAAAGCGACGAAGATATTGCGTCTTCCCGTCTTTTGCGATACAAAGTAAAAGAACACGGCGCTGGCAATCTCAGCTATTCCTTGCAGGGCGATGTTCACGTAACGGTTGCCGGGCCAACTGGCCGCGTCGAGAGAAACCACGTAATATATGAGACCGATTGTAAACCTGCAAGCAAACAAATTGGAGATGAAGTGTGTTTTTTGTTACAGAAATAAGCCTGCTCAAAATTGAGTCGCAAGCTCCAAAGACGAGTTTTTGCCTTGGTAATTAAGACTCATAACAATTATTTGACATTACAGTTTGTTTTCGACAACCTAAACATTGAGTTGAGTTGACGTAATTTGACTTGTCATGCTTCATTTTAAAATCAGTTAGTCAATGACTTGAATAAATACATTAGTTTACTTAACTTGGATTGCTTTTTTGTTCTTAAACAATATCTTGTTTAAACGTACATTTTCCTATTAATTTTTGTAGCAACATACTAACTACTACGCCTTATAAATTTGTATGTGTTTCTAACAATTTCTAATTGAGGAAAGGAGTCAAATAACATTAATGTCTGTTTATTTCGAATAACCATTAAGCTCTTTCGCGGAGGCCTATATTCCACGATGCGCCGGGTTATGCCAACTGATATTTTTTTTGATAAAAAACTGCGAGGCTCTTGTTGAACCTTATTGCTTTGCATAAATTATGTACCAACTTCAATTTTTTTAAATACTTGGCAATAAGCAAGTCATATTTATTTTCTGTCTTTGGTAAACGCTAAGAAATTTTAATGGACCGCTACTATATGTCTATTTCATGAAATATGGAACCATATTTAGTTGGTATGTTTTGACAGCCTTTTTCGGACCCTCGCCCAAGTTGACACAATGACTAAAGTCCAAGTCAAGTCATTTCTCCAAAATACTTGAGTTAAGCCAAGTCATTTTGGTGAAACAAATAGTTCAAATAAGGTCAAGTCATTTAAAAAGAGTGACTTAAGTGCGTCATTAACTTAATTTCAACACTGTTATTTTCCAAAGATGGCGTGAGCTTTAGTATACCGGGCGAAAATCCTACAGTGACGAATGTGAGATTTCAAATTTTTGCCTTTTCCAACTCATTTCCACATATTAACAAGATATTATCAACTCGAACTTCAAACTAAAGTAGAACGTGTTATGCTTACCACGAAAGACCGACCAATACTAATCGAAGTGACAGACGCCGGCTGGATACGATTAAAACCAGTGTTTTCCACATCGAAATCGTCTCACTGGGTGCATTTGATGTGGTAAGCGCACATTTCTCTGTTTCAATATCTTCAAGCACCTCCTGGCCGTTGATTTTCGCGATTTTTTTTAGGAGTTTTTTGGCTGGTTCGGTTTTTCCGGTTGCCATAAGCCATCGAGGCGATTCGTCCAGCATCCTTCGATAGAGTTAAAGCAGCTTTAAAACGATTCTAATTGTTATTTTTTAGTTGGTTTTGCCGATTTTCATAAACTAACAACAAATTTTTGAAAATGCGACGACTATTTTCAGCTCACGGAATGTAGTCAGATTAATATATTGAAAAACGTTCAAAAATCATCTTTAATTGAAAAACGCCTGACAATTGTGTAGTACATTGACAAGAAAAATATATTATACATAAATGACCCTATTATCTCGAATTGACAGAAATGGAAACTATAGATATAGATATAGAGCAAGAGGTTCTCGAACTGTGCGTCGTTTTAAATGTTCAAGGGCATCGCACAATGATTTTGTTTCGTATCTAAATTCAATTGTGGTAATAAAATGCTTCGAAACGTTTCAATTTTGCCCCTTACATATGTCTTGAAATCTTTGTATCGAAAAAGAGTACAGCGATCTTTCCTATTTTCTGTTACAAACCGACAATCAAATAAATATAAATGAGCAAAAACAATAAGTAAAAAAACTTTTTCAGAGCGTCGCGAGAAAAAAGGTTTAAAAACGACTGGCTTTAGCCAATATTGTTCTGAAACGAACCAGTAGGCTAACTCTACAGCATTCCGCCAACTCGAACAAAGACAACATTTTTAAAGATCAACGATGGAGTAAATAACTCAACAACAACAGTCAATAAGAAAAAGATTTTACCAACCAAAAATAAGGAACGTAGAGCACCCCGACAAGGCTTGTAACCCTCAAGTACCACCTCCAGTCATGAAGGAAGAAGGCAAAAACAGCAACTGACGCACACCCAACCCCGTAGAAGAATCCTTGGCCCACAACCATCAAGCATCTTTTTGTCGATGGGAACGTCTCGCTTCCTAGGAACAAAGCACGAAGAGTTTAGGGCGATACGTTGTCTTTTTGGACTGGACATATTTGTTAAACTTTTCAGTTGTGGCTCCAACTGTCATCGCAGCGTGCTCAATGATTTTGTTAATTAAGTGTGGTAGCACTGAAAGGTTTGATAGTGGAAATCACCTTGGCCATTGCACAATAATCATCGACCTCAATTCCTGATCAGTTTGTGCTTGTTGTCTTCGGACAGGAGTTCTACACGTTTGATGTTACCCCAATTTTATAAGTTTTTATGGTTAATTAATTTTACTTTACTTTGTTTTATTTATCTTTTAATGTTTTTGACTAATACCTATACTGTCGCGTTTGTTATTCAGATGTACTGGCGATGCCTTTACTGGCGAAGTATATTTATATATATATATATATATACCTTTCACATCTATAAAAAGTGCCTGACTAAATTACTAGCTTTGAGTTTTCTGCTATAAGTGTGTATAACTGCTTAATATTTGTTTCAAAATGTTGCGCGTGAGCCTTTAGTTGGAGAGCAAATTAATTCCATAAAAACACATATCGGTTTCGTGCCCGTTTAATTCAGCAAAAATCGATATTTTTTAAACTGTCTCAGCAGTAAAGAACGTTCTGAGTGCCCCCTCCGAACCTTTCAATAGTCTCACAGCTACCCACTAAAAGAAAGCAAAACCCAGACACCAGATACAAAACGTTACGAGCTTTGGCGACCCAATTCTATTTATTGAAGTTTTTGTAAGTAAACAAAACTTAAAACATCATTCTTGAATGTACACCGAAAGCCATCGCTATCGATCAATGATGCGTGCAAGACAGGCTATAAAAGCAACTAGCCTGCAGTGAGGTTTGAACAAAACATCTTCGGCCATACTGCTACCGTCGCTCTACCAACTGAGTTACGTAGGCTCAGAGAGGAGTGAGAAACAATCTTACGGCAATGCTTTGGTGATAATTGCAAGCATAGGCGTATTGTTGTTTCTCGACGTGGAATATTTGATTTACCATATTTGTGCACAACATTCTACGGTTACATGTATGATATTAATATGTACATACGATTATATATCAGCACAATTTATTAACTTATCAAAATTATTCCATAACCTTAATAAGTAATAAATATTACACTTATAAACCCATACTTTCCGGTAAGATATTTTTTATCGTTCCCGCAAGAAAATCATACTACTTTTAACTCTGGTCCACTCTTACCCAGCAATAAACCTGCAATGTAGTTGACCAGGCCCCCGCACCCGCAAGCGAACATCACGACCGTATACCAAGTGAAGTCGTTAGTAAAGCTGAGGGCAAAAGTTGCAGCGTACTGCCAGACGCTGAACAACAGGAACGTGGTCTTGCGTCCGAATCTGTGAAACAGAAACTAACTATGACGAGAGGGGATAATTATGGGCCTTGTGTTGTTGGTGGCTGTGTTTTTCCCAATGAATCCTTATACTAATTCAGGTACACTTTAGAGTTTAGAAAACGGAGCGGAGTTGATTAAAAACAGAGTCCGACTCCCTAGTCATTTTCAAGCAAATATTAAGTACTTTAGACCAGTGGTCTCCAAACTATGGGTCGCGACCCCATGTGAGGTCGCCTAAACCACTTATGGCGTCGCCATTGATCACCAATTTATCAGTTTTAGTAAATTCATTGCGTGATTTAAACGAGTATGTTAAAAACAAATTACAAAAAGTGTTGTGTTTGATTGTTGAATTTAAATCCAATTTAAATTTCTCATTTTGGTAAACAGGTGTAGCCACAGATCTCTGGAGTTTTGTATAATTTAAGCATATTATCAATCCAGTGTGTTATTTAGTTCAAGCGTTACTTATCTGAAAACAAACTGGGGTCGCATGTAAACGCCGATCTCAATTTATTTAAATTGTCGGGTAATAAAAAGGTTGGAGACCGCTGCTTTAGATCATGTACTACCCTACAATATAAACTATCCTTGCTGTACGTCCGCTTTAAGATTAAACACAGTCCTAGAATAGACAAACATTTCGATGTTTATGTCGAGTTCGTACTTTGGTGTCCCTACTTTGGTGTCCCTGAGTGCAACGCCTACCTGTCCGAGATAACGCCCCCTAAAACTCCCCCCGCCATCTTTCCAAGCATGTAGGCAGATACGGCCATCGGCTTCTTCCAAGCTTCGTCGCAAACCATTCCCAGCTAAAACAGGGAAAACAAATTAATCAATTCTGAAATTAGACAATGTTGACTACAATGTAAGCCTACTGCCCTGTTGTAAAAGGAGTTAAGCATGCGTAGCAATTGTAGCCGTACCACAAGTGTGTTTATTGCAGATCGACACACTTTTAACAGAAAACTGAATTTGCAAACAAAATTTCGGTGAGTTTTTTAAGAGCAATACGTCGACTAGCAGAAAAACGTAAATCGCATTTTTACCCGACACTGCACTTCTGACGAAGACTTTCAACAAAGCCCAGTGATAATAATTATTAAATTGTCATGATCAGGCGCGGATCCAGGATTTTTGTTTGGCGGGAGGGAAATCAATAAAAAAATTATAAAGTTACGTCATAACGTGACATCAAAACGTGACTTGTGACGTCATAAAGTTAAATCTAAACTTCATGGCATAAATAATTTGCAAATTTGGATTATTAAGTTTTTGGTCGGAGAGGTGATATTTAACTGTTGTTTTGAAGTGACTTTGTGGCTATTCGACATAAACGATGCTAAAGCAAGCATCTGTAGTTTTTGCTGTACACGTTAAAGGTTTGCCAGCAAAAAATAGTAACTTAATGATATCTGAATTAAAAGTTTGTGACACACTAGTTAGAGCAAAATATGGTTGCAACGATACCCCGAAGCAATTTCAAAAGCCTGCAACTGAATGTTTTGTGGTGCGGGAAACCAAAGTACACCGCGGGTCCCATATTTTGGTTCCGCGGTCCTCAATTGGAAGAGTAACTTGGGCTACTTAACCAGTGAACTTATTGAACAACGATTATATTTGGTTCAAAAGGCAGAGCTTAAACAGTTTAAAAACTATACCGGTACATATAGTGTTGGGAATCGCTTCTCAACATTCCTAAATACCGAAATCTCAGTGAAAAAGTGATTTCCATCCTTGTTCGCATGCCCACGAAATACCTTTGCGAGCAAGGATTTTCTGCTCTATATTTTTCTTGTGAAATTAAAACCAAAAAAGAAATTTTATCAAGGATGTTAATACGTTTATGAGAAGAGCACTCGAAACAAGGCTACTGCCTCGCATCGCACAACTGACTGAAGAAATTCAACAGCAACGCTCGACTTAAATGGCCGATGAAATTTCGTATTTGTATAAAGATATGCTAGGAATTTCCTATACTTGCAGTTGTGCTTATTCTTATTCCGATTAAGATTACCAGAGATTCGATGTATTGCGTGGACTGGGGTGTATAAGTTTTGAGTAAGCGTAAAAAGGGTGTACCATTGCGAAAAAGATTGACAAGCAGTGCGATAAAGTATACCATTTCCATAAATCAGCCATATTGACTTTTTGCCCAAAGTGCTTACGTCTTTTTCAGTTTACGTACGTTTCTCGCGAATTAAACTCAATTGTACCTAGCTAAGTGTTACATGTGTTTGAATATACGCTATGCTGACTTTCGGCATGCGTTCTTACTTCGGTCACAGCAGTGACGTCATCATCATCGTCGAAGGCGAACTTGGTGCAGGTTTGTAGGACACTCGCGTTGTTTTGAGATTGAATTTCCGCTAAAAAACAATCGTACACCCGGTATTTTGCAATGGTACGGCTTATAGCTGGGTTGTATGTACTAACTGTGTAACGTTTTGTAATTCTGGCAAAACTTTAATTTCATTTCCGACATTTCCAATTCCTTTCTAATCTGATGATTAATATTTTGGCCGAAACTTACTGCTGTCTGATTCGATACCTGTTACGTCATAACGAAACAAACTTCAACTAAACCAAACATTTGTAATTAAGATAGCCACAGTTTGCTTCAGGTTTACAGGAATAGTTCAGATGTATTAACTCTAAAAAACGCATTAACTGATAACTGATGCAAGTACTATTTTGATGCGTCTTTTTTGAGACGCTATACTCGACCTTTGTGGCTTTGCTGTTAATTCTCAAGCTGCATTACAGATTCGTGCACAGTGTACCTAAACATAAAGTGTAGCACTGAACATATAGCAAATCACTTTGACCCTTGCAAGATAAATTTCGACCTTAATTCCTGATCAGTAACAGCAGTATATTCTTGCAAACCTCAGGCCAGAAACTATTAAAAGATCTTTATAGGTATATAACGCATTTCGCCATCAAATGCATTGTCAGTTTATCTTAATTCGAATGAATTTGCCTTTGCTGGCAAAATATATATCATATATATATTTTAAAATATTTTAACCGCTGTTAAACGTGTGTTATATTTTAATCTGTTATACATACATTGTGTAGTGTTTTCAAAGTTAAGCAGCGCTGTGCTCAGGTAAGTGCAGACCTCGCTGTCCTGAGAGCCAGTTGCGTTGTGAATCTGTAGAAGATAAAGAGTTGGCAACTTTTCATCGTCAACCTGGTGCTGCTGGGGCCGGACAAACACGCCTTGAGAGTCCAAACATGGACAACTAGATATATTTTAGCTTTTCAAAAATTAGAGCATTTCAGTTTTCCCAAATTAGATTAGTTAGAATTAGAAATAGATCATTTTGAGTTTTCTTAAATTAGATTAGAATTACAATAAGCGAAGTTTAGAAAAACGGATTTGAACTAAAATTACATTTAATATTCACAATCAATTTCTTTTAAATCGAGAAGTAGCCTTTTATAATCAAAATGTGAACGGTAAATATGTGTGTGACTTTGACGCCTTTTAGCATAGCACATGCTTTTTAGACTGCGGAAATTACGTTCCAACCAAAGTGTTTGAATTCAAATTCTTTGTTTTGGCCAAGAGACTAAAAATGACTGAACTAGAATTAGAGCACACAAACAATTCACAAATTAGATTAGAATTAGATTAGCCGCATTTCGCTCTAATTCAAAGAATTTAAAAACTAGAATTATCTAGTTGTCAAAGTCTGCCTGAGACATGGGTTCTTAATATTTTGTTAACCAAAACTCCTAAAACAATTGGTTTTCGTCGACCAGGGCTGACAGTTTGTTAGAGCCGACGGCATGAATGGATGTTATAAACCAATTAGACGTCGGAAATCTATTGTTTTTCATCCGAAATATGTGAAAAGTTCCATTCTGACTAATATATCTTAAAAAACTATCAAGTTAACATTTGTTATTAATAATTGGCTAAATTAGCCCTATTTTACTGAAAAGATTTGGACCTTAATAACATACCTCAAGTCATTGGTATCATTTGTATAATTTAGTAATTGTTTAAATTAACCAAATTTTACTTAAAACTATTCAAATAAAGCACATTAACTTACAACAAGTCATTAATATAAATGACCTAAGTCAAAGTTAAGTCATTCATCTTAAAGGCTGAAGTCAAGTCGTTTTACCTAAAAATACTTAATTGGAAAAGAAAGACTTAAGTCATCTACTGTTATTACAACACTTTTGGGATCCTATAAAAACGCAGCTTCGAATTTGCCGAACCTGTCCGTTCAGAGCGGCGGCTCTCATCTGTCTTGGAATGGGGTCGTCGCATCGAAAATCGGGCGTGTGATGAATTGCAAAAAACTGGTAAGTACTGAAACCGTTCGGTATGCTGGAAAGAAGGAGTAGAACGAACAAGCGCTTCTGATATCGCCCGAAAACATTTAGCTCCTTGAAATCATGTGTGCTGTTGTGACGCTCGAAATCGCGCTCTTCTTTTTCGTCCATTTCTTGTTAGATTATTTTTCGGATCTAAACGTAACAGAATTAAGGAGTATATAATATTTCCAGCCACATGCAGAGTCGGTTCTGTCGGTTGCCGTCCTATTTTGCTTCATTAAGGCCCGTTTACAGTACAGCTGCGCTGAGCTGAGCTGGGCGTTTAAATAAGCTACCGTACAGCTTAGCTGAGATGGGTGTGAAACTGCGTTTGGCTGCGTAACAGACAGAGCAAAATCACTTGCACGCTTTGATGGCAGTTGAGCAAAGCTCCAAAGCATAACTGTAAGCTTGCTGCAGTGGGCTTGAGTTTAGCAAATCGTGAAATGCCCGCCACAATAGAAATTAAATGTAAATTACACTTTGCTCATCTCAGCCTAGCTGTAATGTAAACGGGCCTTCACAGGGACGGATCCAGATTTTTTGTTTGGGGGCTGGGTAGGGGTTTTGAGGCATGACAGGGGTTTTGAGGCACGACTCTACAAAATTACGTCATACCGTGACGGTATAAACCAATTTATCTTCAAACCACCGATTGTTCTCCAGCGAGCAATATGTAGAAAACCAGTAAGGTGCTAATCCCGCGAGGTGCGTAAAAAATTGCGTTTGTTTGTATTAAATTGGATGCGTGAGTCAGTGACACATTGGGAACATAAAAAAGAGAAATAACGGCATTTATAGTCAGTACACTTCGTCGAGTTTATGACGGTTGGGCCGAATAATTTCCTTAAACTGACAATAACAAAGTAAAAATGAATAGAGGTTTACGCGAGGCGCAAAATGTGCAAAAAAAGTATGTATTACACAAATAAAACATCTGTTTTACAAAAATAAAGGATTGTTTTTTAACGGTGGCAAACGTATGAAGCCAACATAAATTCAGGCGAAGTTTAAAAACACTCATTGCACAACTTCTAATAATGCTTTCTAAGTTTTGGTAGCTAAATTCCTTTGTACTTTGCCGAAATTCGAATGTAAGAAACTGGCGACACTTTTCCACAGGGGAATATCAGTTTTCCGAAACCTTATCATGAAATTATTTGCGTTGGCTTATCTGCAGTAGGCTACAACGCATTGCTTTTTGGCGCGCCCGAAACGTTATCGCAACAACGCTTATATATAAAACACATAGAACGTTTCTGTTATAATGAAAAATCAAACGTTTCTGTTGAAATACAAAAGTTCGTCGAGCAGAAGCAGCCTCATAGGTTATTTTAAACTAAATAAAATATTTAAATTTTTCGCAATAGTTCGCGTTTTGACAAAACCCAAATAGGTTCGACACTTGAAAATAAACTCAACTCAAACCTCAAACAAGTAAAACACGACTTTAAAAAAACTCGAAGATAACCCCAAACAATGGTCATACAGGCACCGGCTTACAAACTGCAAATTTCTGTAAACAGCTTTTAAAACGAGTCAAATTTTACACATTTAAAAAAATATTCTCTTCCTAGAAGATTTTTAGAAATGCATCATGGCCCCGGAATAAGTCATTTCCTATATTTCGTGCTGTTCCTAGAATACACATATCTGATCAAAACAATTTCGCCACACTGCATGTTGTTATCGGTATGCAGCAAAAGGTTTTTTTTCGTTGTGGCATTTGTTTATAGGCATATAAAACAAAATATTCTAATAAAGCGAATATAGGCTACTGCCTATTGGCGGCTTATTTTTTGTTAAACGAGTAGCTCCATAACTGTCTTGGTATTTTTTTTACAACGTCTAACTTTATCACTTTGTACAAAAAGCAATCCTTCACTATACTAATTCACATCCAAGTGAAAACTGAGTTGATTTTTGTCCGTTTTCTCGAAACAGTCTTTTCTACACCTTATTGGCCTATACCTTTTTATTATATTTGTTCTTTACTTTGCCTAATACCAAGTTTGGCCAAATATTTAACAATGAAATATCAGAAAAACTGGTGGGCGCATAGCAATAAAAAGTAAAAAATCCCACTATCAAATAATATGTCTTACCACTACACATAGCAATGTGTCTTAAATCACAAATCTGGGTGCTATCTGTGTACCAAAGGTTAATTCCCACGGGAAAACGAGCGTTGTCAATTGCTCTAACGTGGTATATGCTAATAATCAAAGGATTTTAACAGAGAACCGTTATTTATACATACTTCTCTCAAAAGCCATTCCGTCAAGATAAGGCAAATTAAAATGGAATTTGATGTTATGCAAACACGGTATTCTCGACACCGTACTAATCAGTTATAGCTTTCCGACTTATGCTGCAAGCTGCGAAGTCAATGAGAGATGTGCAACTGAGCAAAGTCTTTAAAAGATGGAAATAAAGAAGAGCAGTCGGACTACCTCGAGCTATAACGTCAACAAAAACCAATACGTGTAAGAAAATTGCGATTGCGTTTAGAAAATCCTTAAAGTTTTTATACAAAATCGTAACCAGTCATCCGCAACAAAGACAAATGTAGTGGGCAGACGACAATATAAACGAGATTGTTGTCAAATCGAACTAACGACAGATAAAAAATTGTAGAGAAACAACACTTTAAATTTTTTTTTTAACAAATATATTGTAAGAAATTTGCAAGTTTTACTGGCCAATTGTTTTTAAATTCACGATGGAACCCGTTAAAGCAACAGGAACTGTAAAGGCAGAAAAAACATGTCCTTCAAAGCTGAGCCTCGGTGATTTAGATGAGGCGATCCAGCACATTTTAAAGTGGGATGAGGTGAGTGTTTTTAAAGTTGTAGTTATATAAATCCTGGAACTTGAACAGTGGACATTCTGGCGCTTGTCTAGAATCCTACCACAGCGCACATTATTTGGGTTAGGATGGTTAAATATTATTATTATATAATGAATACACTAATACTTGACCCACCCACACCCAAACGCTAACTCACACCCTAAGCCAAATAATGTGCCTTGGTTTAATAATTGTGGTAGGATTCTAGATCACATTTCGTCCGGGGAGTATATTGCTAACATTATTTTGGTTGGAGTGCGAGTTTTGGTGGGTTAAGTATTAGGCCCCTATTATTATTATATTTATTCTCCCATATTTCTTTCTTTCTTGCAATGTAAATTTTGACTATTAATGTAAAAAATGGTAGGATTTTAGACCAGCGCCGTTATGAACGTGTAATGGGTCCATATTGTAGTTTAGGCTTATCAAATTCAGTAGCCACAGGTCGGTACTGTATAGTGTATATTATTGGACAATTATCCCAATTTGTTGGCTTCGCAATAGTTCTGTTCGCCTCAAAGTTTAAGTAAACTGTATTTTAGCAAATGAAACAACTTGTTCGTCGTAACGACGAGCTAAGCGCCGAACTGAAAGCATTGAAAACCAAAAACGATCAGATGGTGGCCGAATCAAGTGACCTTAAGATAGCAAACAGCAATCTTCTGAGGACAATAGAAAACTTGCAGGAAGTTATAAATCTTCGAATGAACGACGAAGGTAAAAAACACACAAATATTGGTAAAAATAGCCACTTTTTATACCACAGTACTTGCCACCAAAACTGTATAAAAATAATTCTTGGCTGAGTTTGTAGTTTATGTATTACCTGCTTTAGATGGAAACTTATTTCCCTTGGCCTTGACTCCAACTCGTTTTGTATAGTTCACTTCAGTGGTTATTGTTAAGTTTTACAATTTAAGTGGGTGCAGTAATGTGTAAGTAGAAATTGTTAAATTACCTTACTTTTTCACAGATGAAGTTAAAGTTTTAAGAGAGCAGATTATTTGCACACAAGATTTGGCCAGCCTAGAGCAAGAAAAGATGCAATGTACAATAACAGATCTTCAAAATTCCTTAACAAGCCAGCAAGTTGTGCACCGAAAAGAATTTGATAGTTACAAAGAAGATATGATGAGAAAATGTAGGTGTTGTCATTACAAAAACATTAAGCATGAATAACGTGTGTACTGTGTAATGTCTTGAAAAAATCTTTAAACTAAATAAAACACAAACAAAACAATTTTATAGTATTTTTTTAATTAGAATAATATAATACTTAAATAAATCGAAAATTGTTTTGGTATGTTTCACAGTTTTAGTAATATCTTAGCTTTAGCATGAAGAAATACTTTTTTTTGAACTACTTATAAAGTAATGTTATTGCAAAAAGGTCGTATTGTGCTTTGTAGCTGTTGAAAAAGAAAACAAGTGTCAAGCAGAAATTTTAGAAATACAGAAAATGCTTGAAGATAAAGTTGGGCAAGGGCTGGAAAAAGAAAAGCAACACGAAAGCACAACTATTAAAATGCAAATGGAGGTAAATTTTGCTAATGTTACATATTTTAGCAAACGGTTTTATATTTTTCCATTTCTTGGGTTTGGTTGAAAATTTTTGTAATTTATTTATGAATTTATGGATTCCATGTTTATTCAAATAAATGTGAAATAGTAAGAAGACAAAAAGTGATTTTTATCACTGCATCTCCACCTCAATGTGGTTACTGAATTGATAAATACTAATTGTCTTTGACATAGCAAAGAATATTTATAGATTTATTTATTGCCATAGACAACAGGCTTTTCAGTATTAACTGTTATTTAGCATGTTATCGGAAATAATTGTTCAAGTTTATTGTTATAAAATATCATATTTTTATTATGTGAACAACAGTATGAGGCCAAGATTTCAGTTTTACAAGCTAAGATTTCCAGGACGCAAGTGGTAAAACCGACCCATTCCTTCAACAACAATGACATATTCAAAAAGGTAAAATATCAGTAAAAACTATGCGATTTAACTGATAAATTATTACATTAATAACTTGTAGGAACTACTTAAAGACAGTTTTCCATGTGATCTAATTATTGCATTTCAAAGCTCCATGACTATATTTGAGTGTCAAAATCAGTGAAAATTCAACCTTTTATAATTGTTATATATTTTGTTATCAGTGTTTATTTGTTTGTGTATAGTGCGAAGTATCAATTTAAAATAATATATCTAAGTTATAAATGAATAAATGTTTGTTACGCTTTTTTAATGGTGATTTATTTAATTTTTTGAATAGTCAACATTTACACTGCATTATAATGATGTGCAATTTATTTGTTATACCTTGAAATTTTTAATAATATATAATATTTGCATATAAGCCAGCTAAAACAAATTGGGGTAATCCAATTGCTTTTAATTTAGAGCGGACTGGTAATGTTGGGTATTTGATAATAAAGCCCTGGGCCTGATGTGTCCATAGTTATTAAACATTTGGCAGATAGAGAAACAGGTGTTTTGTTTATTTTTTTCACAGAAATTGCAGCATATTCAAGAGGAAAAGGACAAACAAATAACGCAATTAAAGTCAGAAATAACATGGTTAAGGCAACATTACATGCCAGGACATAACCCAGAAAGCAAAACGTCAATGCAAAATCGGTCCTCGGAGTCAAGTAGCAAAAATACCCCGAGATCAATTCTTCTCAAAAGGAAAAGACCTGGAATGTGATTTTGCTGATTGTACTGTTTGTTTTGACAGAGTCAGTGACATCACTGCCATGACAAGCATAAATGAACGCCACTTTGCTTGTTATAGTTTATCACTTGAGAGATTTTCTTCAGTCGATTGCTCCCTCCAAGAAAGCGTATTCATCCATCATCTCAACAACAGCCTCTGTAATTATTTTATAACAAAATCAATGTTTAAACAAGTGTACTTTAATAATGACTAGTTCTATATCTAATTCGAGGCATGTTGCATGACATCTAAGAAGTGGAGATGTGCGATACTATAAGGAGAAGCAGTAAAGATGAAAATAAAACTTTTAACAGAGTTTTTTCTCCGTTATTAGAATAACATTTGCTTTAGCAGTAGGAATTAATTACATCTAGTTGTTAACTTCTATTTTAAGGCAAATTTACCTTTCAAAGTTGAATTACTATGTTGGATGGCAAATTAAAGCTAAATTTTTCTATAATAATTTGGTATCTGATCACCACCGATTGCACCCTAGTATTCAGACAAGCACTGATACTAACACTTGGCATCGGATATCTGCTTCAAATTAATATTATCAAACATCCCTAATGTACTTTAAGAAGCACAAGGGAAAAAATTGGGTGAGTGGGTTCAATACATGGTAAATTTAACAAAATAAGACTTTGAGAGAAATTTACAGGCAAATACTGACTGGTGACATAATAGATTTGTTAAATTTTTGTCAAAAGTAAATAAATAATTTTTTTTCAAAAGTTATTATAGTTTTAACATGGAAACTTGGAAAATATTTTCACTGCTCACCAAAGTCCTTTTTGTAAACAGTCTTTCTCTTCTGTCCTTGTGTGATTCTGTACATTTCTTTTGCAATAGTTTCCACAAAAAGTTCCTGTTGCAAACATTCATTATAAAAAACTGATGAAAACAATTAGAAGTAGAAAATTTGAACAGATAAATCGGAAAAAATATAAAATTTTAAATATAATTAAAGCAAAAAAACTGCCTAGTTGTTTAGGAAAAAATAAACCTACAGTAGCTTTGGTGATCAAAAACACAGACTCCTGGCTTGCGATGGTGACGTCTTTGTCCGCTTTTATCAGGGTTCTTATCCTTGCCAGTGGAAGCCTGGTCAGGCGCTCGCTCTTTTCTGTTTCACCAACTTCTTCGGAGTTTTGTTCTGTATTTTCAGCTTCGGGAGAGTCTGCAATTTCAGAATCTTGTACTTCTCCAGACATGTTTACCACGTTTTTTTCTATTTGATTTAGCCTGAATCAAAACAGAATCTGCATTACATTTTTTGGTGCTGGTCCAGAATCCTACCACATTGTTGAAATAATTATTAAGCAATGCTCAATATGTGGGTTAGGGTGTCGGTCAGTGTTTGGGTGAGGGTGGGTCAAGTATTATTATTTAATACTATTATTTGACTCACCCACACCCAAACGCTAACCGGCACCCTAACCCAAATAATGTTCGTTGTGGTAGGATTCTAGACAAGCGCCCATTTTTTTATTTACATTTAATGTCTCAAAAATATTATTGTCTGAAAAACTGTCTGCTGAAGTCTTGTAAATCAGTTGTGAAATTGACAAATTGTCATTTCTGGAACAAAAAAAAATGCTTCAGTTTTTCAAATCAAATTTAGAGTGGCAGTTTGTGTTCTAGAATACTACCACCTTTTTTACAATAACGAAAATATTTAAAATATAAATTGTAAAAAAGATATTAATATAATAATAATACTTAACACACAAACCCGAATAATGTTAGTAATGCTGTAAAATAATTATAAAATCAACACACATTATTTGGGTTAGGGACGGGTTTGGTTGGGTCAAGTACTATTATATTTATCTGTTCAGTTTGCAATTTCAAATTTGACAACTTGTTTTGCTGTAACTGTAGCTAAAAAAAACAAAAGTGGTAGAATTCTAGACCAGCGCCAATTTTTTTGTTTGTCGTTTATGGCATTGCTAACAATATTTGGGGTTGGGGTGCAGGTAATCTCTTGGGGTGGGTCGAGTATTATATTTACTCTCCCATATTTATTTCTGGCGCTCTTTTACTAAGTACGTGAAAATTAATAAAAAAAAAAAAACTTTCTTCAAATGCCGCATACCACAACGCATATTGTTTGGGTTAGGGTTAGCGTTTGGTTGAGGGTGGGTCAAGTTATTATTAATAATAAACATAACATTACTTGACTCACCCAAACGCTAACCAGCACCCTAACCCAAACAATATGGGTTGTGGTATGCGGTATTATTTTGTTTTGTTTTTTTGCATAACTTTTCACGTACGCAAGTAAAAGAGCGCCTTGTTTCTTTCTTGCAATTTCAATGTTGACAACTCGTTTCGATAACATACCTTTTAAAAAAAAGTGGTTGGATTCTAGACCAGCACCAAACAACAAATTAGAGCTATTAAAGGTTCACTACTGTTTTAACCTATCAGTTTCAAATAGCTTAGTAATTTCAACATCTGTTTGGGAGGCGTTTTGTAAGCTTGTGGTATGGCTTTACTCAAATGCCAAACACTAACTGAAATACTGGCCAACTGCTTCGTCGATTTTCATTTGTCAACAATGTTGTTTCCCATAAGTTCCAATATATTAATTTACCTGACACCAAGGCCAAATAGCTTATGAAAAATATGAGTAACTAGACATAACCTACTTTGGGCATTACGAATAGATTATTAAAGAAACTGCAAAAATTCCCGCCAAATGTAAAGAAAATTCAGATTGCTTATTTTACATTTCTAAAATTAACGAAAAAAGATTACTGAATTGTAGAAGACCTGTTCTTTCACAGGATTAAATAAGTTGTTCCCTGCCTCAAATTTGTAAGTAAAATCAACAAAAAACTACTACCCCACTGTAAGAAAATATTTTCGTTTTATTAAACTTTAACAGTGGTGCTTTCCCTGTTTTATTCCAAATAATTTTTTTACTTATGTTTCAATTTTTATTCTATTGCACTTATTGTTTTGTTTTATGCGTGCTAAAATATGAATTTACCAGTAATATGGAATTTTGTTGTGCTTTATTTGTTACTTGCAAATGTTTATAGACATTAACACATTATTTATAAGTTTATAACGTAGTTGCAAATTTGCCGCGTCATGGTTTTGAAAAGTTTGATTCATCTCAACTTAAAAAAACTTGTTATCCAAATCTGAATTTTGAAGTAGCGTTAAAAAATTATTAGAGTTCACCAACTTATCGGTATGACATCTCTCAGCGAAAATGGTAAGCAAAGTTTTGTTTAAATGTGGAAATATAGATATATCTTGAATGTAATTGAACTATAAACTTGGAAACGTACCTCATTTTCGTCCGGGGGTTTGTATTGCTAAAATGTTTGGGTTAGCGTGTGAGTTTGGGTGGGTCAAGGAATATTATTATATTGATTTATTTATTTCAATTTCAGTTTTGACAACTCTTTTTGTATAGGTAGGATTCTAGACCAGCCCCCCTAAACCTATTATACTGTGTTACCATTTTGTAATCCTTACTAAGTTTTGTTGTTTTATTTTGTAGAACAACTTGAGCGAGTATTTCTTCGCCTGGGAATGGCAGAGACTGATGAACAGCTAGAGTCGACCATCATCAAATATTTGCCAGTGGTTCTCTTAAAACTTGGAAGCACTGATGCCAATATAAGAACTAAGGTAATTGGAAAGCATTTCAAGAACAAAAAAATTGCAGCGCTCAGTGCAATTCACTTTAACACAAAGTTGTAGACTTTCCGCAACAGCATCCAAAACGCATTTTGTAGTTTTATTTTGTTAGCAGGTAACATTCTATTCTAATATGTTAGCAGGTCAAATTCTATTCTAATTCTAATAAACTAGAAATTTACATGCTATATAAGGCGACCTAGACTAAGGAACAGTCAGGAAGTTTCAATATTTTAACAGTTACCTGAATGTTTAGAGGTGCGGGCCAAAAACCAAAGCACACCGCGGGTCACATATTTTGGTTCCACGGGCCGCATTTGTAGCCCCTGGCCTATATTCCATAAACTAAAAAGTTCACCTAATACTAGTTTTGCTAACCAATTTTTTAACCAAACCATTTTTTATTGGATCCAATGGCTGCAATTTTAATATCAGCACAAAACCAATGCTGACAAAAATAAAGGTATTTGTGAAAAACAGACTTAAGTGTGGACAATGTTTATGTTCTGAGTTGTTTAAACATGTGTTTAACAGCTCACTCAATAAAGCAGTTTTATTTATAAAATTACTTAGATTGAAAAATATGGAGCGAATTTCTTGAAAGAGTCCACAAATGGCTTTTTTGTTTTTTGACGGCAAATTTGTTGTTGACTGCAAATTTGATCAATTTTCAATGAGCTTACTTTTTAAAGTACCATTTTTATCACCCAGTCTCAAAATATCTCCATTGTATCACCTCATTTTGCACCTATCATGTTCGATGAACTCACAATTTTGTGTGTTTCAACTATGATTAGTGTAACAAATTATAAAATTGTTTCTCAATAATTCTTTAACTGTTTTCTCAATAATTCTTTAAGTTTACACATTTTAAAAACTCTGTGTTATGTTTAAGGTTCTAGAACTGCTGACTCATCTCAACAAGCGACTAAAGTCGAGGGAAACCGTTCAACTTCCTGTTGAACAGCTTCTTCATCAGTTCAACAACCCTGCCCTTAGTAGCTTTGTAACTGTAAGTAATACTTTATCATTGTACATGCAATAATAGCCAAAAAAATCGTTTAAAAATAAGTTTGAAAACTGTGTTTATTCAATTTTATTGTTATGTAAGTTAGCTAAACTGTGTAAATGTTTATAAATAGTTTTGCCAAAAATGTGTTTTAATTTATTCAATATTGTTGTGTTACCATTCAACTATTCATTTTTTTCAGAACTTTACCATTATATATATCAAGACAGGATTTCCACGCTTGCCAGTTGCACAACAGATTGAATTGGCACCTCTAGTTTTTCAATCATTAAAGGTTAGATGTGAACACTGTACTACTGATTAAGCATTTTATTTTTTATGTTGAAATATTTCAAATATGGACATAATTTTAACCAAGCAAGAAAAATGTTAAATTTTTTATATCCTAAATAATTTGCGTAACTGAGATAACAGAACCACTATTATGTAAGTATAACATATATTTAATGGCACGTTGACTTTCATTAGTCTATCTCAACTGTTTACATCAAAGTTTTATAGCTAAACTGGTATAAAAATCGACAAATAGTTAAAATAACACAGATTTCACCTTTTACTTAAAAACATTGTATTAGACTTTATTGTTGTTTGACATATTCATTTAGTTGTTAGGTTTACCTTTAGGTGTTAAATACGTTGACCCTAAAGTAAAACTCTGTTTTAGGACAAATCCAGACCGCAGCAAGACATCCTATTGAAATTGCTCACTGAATCGCTGGTACATCTCAAGTATGACGACTTTAATGAAGTTTGGAGAAAAAAAATTGATTTTCCAGCCAGCCCAAACTTGACAACTGTTATGTTGGACTTTCTGTTGGATGTCATGCTCATGCCATACAGGTATTTAGCCGCTCAAGATATCTTATTGCGAGTTGCAAAAATCATTTCGAATCATTTATTTTAGAGCAATAATATGATGTTTTTTTGTGTGTTTTTTTTAAGTCTATATGAATTTAACTTGTTTCAGTGTATCCCTGCCAAACTTCGTGTCACAAAGTGGCAGACCGGCAACAGCACCTGCCACTCCAGCTGCCGACCTGCCGCCCGGACTCAGTCTCGCGGCTGTAAAGCGATTGGTCGGTGATTCCCCCTGGTCGTTGGACCAGATTGAAAAAATAAAGGCAAGTTTTTCGATGTTAAATTATTTTAGCTTTTCTTTAAGAGGTGTCCGATTTACACACCGTTATGGATCCCCAATACCAAGTGGTATTATCGGTAGTTAGTACTAGTCTAATACTAGGTTGGAGCCTATTCGATATCAAATTAATATAGGATTTTCTCTTGATTATTTGCGATCAAATGCAGCATTTTGAACTTAAAATGGTAACTTTTAAAAAAATATTAGGTGAAAAACATGAGGTAACTAAACTGCTTAACGCCAGCACTAACGACCCAACTTACAACCCTCTCCACTTTTCTGTGCCGATCTGATACCAAATTAGGATTTTCATGTTGATTTGTGATTCAACGATTTTTATCTAAAAAAGTCTAAAAAGAAACTTTGAAAAAATACTAGGCTAACAACATGAGGTATCCAAACTTAACGCTAACACCAATAACCCAACTTACAACCTTCCCACTTTTTCCTTTTGCAAATAAACGAATGAAATGCCTTCTCTGCAGATTTCTGTTTTGAACCTGATCAGGAGCGGATCGGTGGTAGTGGATCGGGTGATTCCCCACCTGGTGGTTGCCTGCAGCGATTCTCGCCACACGGTGGCCACAGGAGCAGACTTGGAGTTGAGGAAACACGTCAGGTGAATGTTCTGCCTAGTGGCGTTTTTATGTTGATATCTTCATTGTATTGTGCACTGATTTAGGTATCGTTAGCGTTTTTTAAGATCTGCTTTGGTTTTTCAATATAAGTTTTCTCTGTTTGATATTGGGAATCGATCTCGCTGATTCTCAGTAAGGCGATGTCGAGTCTTTTTTCTAGGTGCGTCATTTTTTGGTGCTAAGACGAACAAACAGTATCCAACCGTTGATTTATTCAATCCAAAATGTATTTTGTTGTCCTTAACTTTTTTATAATTACTCGCTTTTGTTGCTGTATTACAGACATTTGGAAAGTAGTTTAGAAAATCCGTATTTGCCAGCCTTGTGTAATGTGGATGTAAATTTATCGCCGACCGCAACCCGCAGTCTACGTGGCCAGTTAATGTCTTGTGTCATCTTTCTTGCAAATTTATAGTTTTATATGAAATCAAACAACTCTTTCAGCACCATCGACTGGAATTCTCCAACTCTCGTCACTCAGCTCTACAAGCTAAGTCTCGGACACACAGCAAGCAAGAAGAACACTCCTCCTGCTGAAAAGAGGCAACCAGCCAACGTCAGGTAATGGTTGGGGCTGTGTTCACCGTGGATGGAGTATTTTGCTGTTTAAAGTCACTTTTGTCTGATCCATTAAAAAGTGAAAGTGAGTGTCAAACTTTGCTAGGTACTGGTTTTTACCGGTGTTCATACGAGACATGAGAAAGTATACGATTAGTAAACACATTTAATTTGATTGCGGGCAGTATTTCGCACGGCAAGCCCTAAACCAGTGGTTCTCAACCGCCGGTCCCAAATCTCCTGCCGGTCCGCCAAATATATTACAGTTTTATATCTCAATTGCAAAATGAAAGATGTTGAATGCTTGCGTCCATCAAATTTAGAACTTTTTTCCAGTGCCGTAATTTGCAGAATTGTGACATAACATAATATAGTTGATGGTCTACTTTAGACATTATCAAACGTCACAATGCTGCAAGTGTTGAGCTGTTTAAAAGTGGGTTATAGCTCATTAAAGTCTTAAAATTTAAGACCAGTTTTATGTAAAAGCTAAGAAGACTTTTAGTTGAATACTTTAGTCGTAATTACATTTTGGTTTGATTTTTGAAGGTCCACCGGTCCGCAAAATTTGTTTTGAAATTTTACCGGTCCGTAAGCTAAAAAGGTTGAGAACCACTGCTCTAAACCACCCATAACGTAAATGTTTTGCTGGTGACGCAAACAAATTAAAAAAAATTTGCACAACAAAATTTTATTTAAGAAAAATAGGAATGGCAAAATCTAAAATATCGTTTAATAACACGATTTAGAGAGTTTTAAATTAGCAAAATCATCCAAACTTTGATAATTCGAACGACACAGGCGAATAAAACCCTAAACATGCCAATTAAACAACTTAATCTATGGGGTAAAACTAAGTTAAAACGTTCTGCACGAAAGGTTGTCTACTGTCTAGTCCAATGGTTCTCAATCTTTTTTGCACCGCGTACCACGTACTAACAAATTATCAAAAAACTCAACTTTACTTAAAATGTATTGAAAGCATTATTAACAGGGGCGGATTAGCTTTTTAGTTAGCCCGGAAATTTAGAAACAGACGCGGCCCACTACTTTCGAAAAAGTTTCCCTTTTTTAACTTTGCAAGATGCCGGTAGTCAAGTTTTGTGATTCTTTGTCGTTTTGCTATAATGTCATAAAATAAATTTGCATAACTATTTTCCGGAAAGATAATAATTCCTGTCATTGATGAGGCATAAAATATTTAACTATACAATCATTACGATGAATGTACAGTTTATTACAATGGAAAAAATGCTTAACCTTTTGGTAAAACTGTAATTTTAATTAAAAACATACTACGTACCACCAAAAATGACTTTCACGTACCACTAGTCTAACCACTTGTGTTGAGAAATATTATACGCAATCATTTTTCTTGTAGAATGAACTGCTCAGGCAGACTGCAGACAATTCTTGATGTGGCTGATATTTAGGGCTTACAGTTAGTTCCAATACATTACACAATCACCCACAATTTTAATTTAAAACATCTTGCAATTAGGTCAGATATTCATTTTTTCACCAATCAAAACTGGAGTTAATATGCTTGCAGGTCGCAGGGCTGCTACTAAATCTACTCTAAATATCTTCGAATGTCTTTGAATTAAGTTGCATATTAACCAGACTTCTATTATATACGTTCAGATCAAGTTGTTTAGAGATAAGAAGTAATTGCCACAAAGCTTAAACGCAGTTATGTTTCTTGTAGAATGAAGTTGAAGCTGATGCTTTACATGCTTCGATCGAAGGCGGCTGCTGAGAGCTTTCCACTCAGCGTCCAACTCGTCTACAACAACCTCTTCGCCTCTCCCAACTCCAAGCTACACGCATTAACACTCCAGTTCGTGCAGCACATCTTTGACAGGTAAGAAGTCTCATAGTCAGCGGTCGTCAAACTCAGTTTGTTCAAATTAATTTTTTGTTAATTGTCAATTGGGCCGGATTAACGCAGAAACACAAATAATACAGATTTTTCGTACAGGTATTATTTGATGGCTGAAATAACTCTTTTGCGCTTGACAAAATTTGCAGCTTATAGTCTTTTCGATGTGGCAAAATGTTTGCTTAGATAAGTTGGTTGCTGCCAAATTTGATATAATTGTTGTTCAAATAGTTAACAAAATTAATGATTTCAACTTTTTTGGTAACCAAAGTACTATTATAGATGTGTGTGCTCAGTGTGCTGCCACATAAAGCCACTTTGTTCTGACTTCTAATATTTTGCATAAATCCCTCTTGGTCAAATCGTTTATTTTTTTAAGATTATTCTTCAGTCCTCAACTGTGAGAAGAAAATAAAATTATTTTTAATGTAGTCCACGAAACGCTTTTACACAGCAAAAAAAACGAAAAAACTGTCATAAAAAGCGTAGTTTACATTCCGAACTGCCAGAACTATCGTATAAAAAACTTTATTTTTTCTTCCTTACCACTGTACAAATATTTCGCCCCGCAGTAGAATCCACTGGTCCTGGTAAGTTTCACCGCCCTTTTCGACTGTATAGCCCGCAAATTTGCCACGAGAATCGCTTACCACAGTTTTAACTCACAAATAAGCCATGATAAATTCTATTATAAATCCTTGAAACAGGGCCGACTTAAAGAAGCTGCAAAACCAAGCTGTTCTGCTTCTCGAAGCCATGGTAAAGGTGACGGGCAACCCGGATAGCGACCCAAAGTCCAAGTGTCTCGCATACGTTGCCATCGGCAAGCTGTCCACCCGAATGCCAGGACTCTTCGCGCAGCGGTTGAATATTCTTATCGCGATGTTCCAAACCCTTCCGCAGGTACGCGAAATTACTTTTTCGGGGGATTTCCGAGTTATGCGTTGCGTGCTATTCCATCGAATCTCGGCAATTATCTGATTTCAAGTCTTAACTATTAGTGCTAGCCCGCTATATTGGCCTATTCCTATTCGATTGTGATCTGTTACCAAATTAATGTGGGCATTTTATTCCTGGTGTACGGTCCAGTTCAGAGGTTTGTATTTGAATTCATAAAAAAAAAACAGTAATTCTTAACCGTATTGGTGACTTAATTTTATTAAATTCAGCTGGCAATATTTTGGACATTTTAAGGCAGCGTGGTCCAACTGCAGGCCCGCGGGCCAAAGTTGGCCTGCCAGTTCAGATTTTTGGGCCCGCGAACTAATAGTCAGCTTTGGTTCAATCTGGCAATATCACTTCCATATTTGTTTTTTTAACTTTTTGGTGTTGAAATTATTTCATAACTACCGTAATTGAACAAAGGTCTACATTCCATAAAGTTAGTATATATGCCATAGACTATGTATAATTTTCCAGCAATAAACCTAAGAATCGCAATTTAAAAACATTGGCCCGCAAGATAAAATAAACCTGTTTTTGGCCCGCAATGAAAAGAAGTTGGACCACCCTGTTTTAAGGCATTAAACCTACTAGTTGGTGTTTTTGGTTTTCATCTAAACGAGCAGAAAAAATTGTGCATATATTTTGAGGCACATAATATATTCCAAACCAGCCACCATTGGGGCGACCTTGTGAAACAAATTGTAAAAATATAGGCTAAAGCTACCGAAGAAGTGGCTGATGAACTTCTAGTTGGGAAAGTAACTTTGCAAACTATGTACAAAGTGATAATAACTGAAAAAAAAGTGGCTGAAATGTTTATGAATGCGGATTATGCGGGAACGTAATGGAAAATATCAATAAAAACCTATTTGAAAAATATATCTTGATGAATTTGCCTGATCAGGCCCGCCAACGCAAATCATCTGGACCGCGAACTATTTAACAAACTGGGCACCAGGCCATTTATCATTTATTTTTGGCTATTACGAAAAAGCAAATATTGTCTTGCACTTTGCGTAAATCTTGTTCCTTCATCGAATGTAAATAGCAAAACACCCCAGTTTTATCCCTGATTAACTGTCGTTGCGGTTATAATAAGATGCGTAATGTCTACACAGTTAACATTTAACGGCCCACATATACCTTTCTGAGTTTGATTTTGGCCCGCAACTAGAGAAAGTTTCACACCCCTGCTAAAACCCATGATTCTAGGAGGAATCGGCCGATGTGAAGCTCTCAATGCAGGAAGCTCTCTCTATGATGTCATCAGCTTACCGGGACTTACCCGCTGATAAACTCGCCGACGTGAATTCGCTTATCGAGAAAGTAATTGACGGTGAGAGCAAAATCGCCTTAACGAACTAGAAAACTGTAGTTGTATATTTGAAACAATTAGGCCGCAATGCCGATAATTCGAGTTTCAATCTAATTTGTGGATAGCGTGTGTTAATTTGTGATTTTCAGATAATTCTCTTGTCTAAGCGCGTTTTCGGTAAATAAACTACAAAATAATGCCCCTAATGCAAATTGAGCGCAACAAAACTATTACTAATTTGTGCCATTATAATTATTTTCCATTTCTACTATTGTTTTGAAATTGAACATAAAGAAGAAGTCATTTTACTCCGCAGTTAAAACTTTCCGTTTTATTACAATTCGGCAATTGTAATCTAATTTGGTAAAATCGTAAAACCCTATTGAAACGAGATATTGTATTGTTAAGTTGTTTCTGTATAAGTTGTATACAAATTTTAACACACGAAGAATGCTATTTAATGTTCTAACGTTTGCAGACGACATAGGTTCGATCAGCCTCGTTATTCGTTCAACTCTTATTTCATTTTTCAGACGCCGACCCCTATCTACGTCAGGTGGGGGTGCAATACGCGGGAACGGTGTTTCCCCCGGGTCACGTACAATCCAGGTATCACCTTCTACTTGCATCCGGTGACGGTAAGGGTATATTAAATGTAGGATCGTTTATTGTAAATTGTCTAATACTGATATTTATTGCCTATAAAGTGAAAACTAAAAACTAAAATAAGTTTATTGTGCAAGTTAAAAAGAAAAAAATTTAAAGCCTTTGTTTTCAGCAACATTAAGTTAAGAGAATTTATTTTTTAATTTTCGAGAATTGTTAATTTTTGTAGCGAACGGCCGAAACAACACAAACATGTGAATTTTTGTAACGCACAAAATTTAATTGTCGCATTTATCATACTAATACAAAGCAATGACGGCAAGGGTACATTAAACGTAGGATCGTTTATTGTAAGTTGTCTAATAATGAGATTTATTGATTTTAAAATTGAATAAAAATTGAAAAAGTTTATTGTGCAATTAAAAAAAAGTTTATTGGTTAGTATTTCAGCGACATTAAATTCAAAGGATTTATTTTTTAATTTTTAAGAATTTTTAATTTTTATAGCAAACGGTCTAAATAGCACAAACATGTGTAAAAAAATTGTTACCAACAAAATTTAATTGTTGCATTCATCATAGTACTATGCAAATCAATCTTGGATTTAACTTCCGAATTCCTAGCAACTTTATTAAACCTTTTTCTTTTTCAGTGCGAGAAGACGTTGCCTCATCTGCTCGTAAATTCCTCACTGGCAAAAAAATCACCGATGCCTTCGACTCCAGTGAGGCCGCAAGCAAACCGGTGCTTCCCCGCTTCGACGAAATGCTGACTCACGTCTGCAACAAGGTGACCTTCTGACCGTATTGAAGTTGTATATTTGCAAAAATCTGAACACAGCGTTGAATTAAAGATATTCGGCAACGGGATGTCGGTTAATATCGTATTTAAATCCATTTTAGATTCGGTTAACATAATTTCTTGTTGTTTGTTGCAAGAATTGCTACTCTTTCTAACAAATTAATTTTAAGGGCGTTATGTCAGTACTCGTTGGTACGTTGTCGAAGCGATAACCAACAATCATGGCTGGTTTTGCCCAATGTACAGAAAAAAATATGGAAAAAGTAGTTAGTTAAGCATTGAGAAAGCTACGTCATCATGACTTAATTCTCTTGCCGAAACGGTCCTTTCAGGTACAAATTTAATTTTTGTTACTTTGACATAGAAATAAGATAACACGATCGTAACATACGTCTAAACTTTTTGTCCAAAATGTCGGGTATTTATACTGGATTAAATTACCTTTTTTTAACGTGGAAAAATGTTTGATGTCGCTTTTTATCAAAAATTGTCGAACTGCGCGAACGTATTCCAATAATGACGTCACAATCCGACACACAACAATCCTCAGATTCCCAACAATGACGTCACTATTTTCATATGCCCCCAGGCCCGGGATCGATCCACGAGCACGAAGCGTTACGTCATAGGCACCCGATCGTCCCCCTTCGCTCCGGCCACGTTCCGCGGGGTCCTGGTGTTCCTGCGTCGGTGCCTGGCCACCGAGAGCGGCGCCGAAGCGGGTCAAGAGATCAGGGGTCGTGACCCCAATGACCCCGATGACCTTGAGCGATCGTCGGTGGCAATCGCTGGACTTTTCAGGTTCGTGAAGTGGTTTGTTTGGTTTTTATTATGTTGATTATATAGGTGTCCTGACTGGTCGTGCAAATACAACAGTATTATACAGGCCTCCCTGTTTTAGATAAGTTTCTTAAAGAATGTTATTTTTTTTTCACTGTTTTCACTGAAGTTCAGTATTTAGTTAAAAACATCTGAAATCTATATCATTACTGCCGTCTAAATTCGATACCAATGTTTTGCAAAGCTCGCGGGCTTTTTGATGCTTTTCTTGATTTCACATTCAGCTGAAGATTATTGTCCAAATTTATGACAGGTGAAAACTTTATTTAAAAGTATGATTCTTCCTTTTTATAACCCTGTATTTTGTTTTTTTATTGGCCGGTATTTTGTAACACGGCAGTCTGATCGTTTTAAAGATCAAAATCACAACATGGTTTGGCTGTTACATTGGTTTAAAAAAGTATACAATCAACCATACCTATAAGATATCCGTTATCTGTAACAATGTCTTTACTAACTTTTTGACAATAGTCGTTCTGTTGTGGCGCCCGCAACACAAACGTTAATCCATCCTACGCGACTCTTTATTAAACTTCCAAATTTCAAAATCGGCTTACGAGATGAAAAGGTTTACCCACCCCTGTTCTATACGTTTGTTTTTACGATTGCAGCCATTGTAATAAGATGCCGATTTGTTGAACTTCCTACTCGTAAATGCCGCAACCCTGTAGTTTAAATTTGTTGTTTCAAAAATTATATAGTTATGGTGCTGTTTGTTTGCCATTTGCTGTAATTTGGTATATGGTTAAACTTATGTTTTTATATAATTTATAGTTACTATAAGGTATCACATTCGGCTAATTACCCCCTTTTTTTCGTTGCGACTCTTTTTCAGGTAAAAACAGAGTATTTTTTATTACTATACCGGTTGCATTTGTATCCTGTTCTATTGATGTTATGTGTAGTTGGGATTAAAATCGTTTTTATTTTTTACAAAGATAACCTTCTACAGTAAACGATTTTTGACGAGGACTCAAAATTAAAATGATAACAACACACATATCGCTAAATCGTTAGTGCAGCAAAATCAGTCTTCTGATGTAAATTTTATAATTTTTAAAGAAATTGAAAATGAAAATTTGCAATTGAAAAAGAAAAGCAAGGAATTACAAAGAAAATTTTCAATTTGAATTTTTTTCCTAATTTTACAAATAGAAAATTATTTTTTCAAATTATTTTTTTTTAATTCCTTGCAAAAACCCAATGATTCCAGTTTAGCCAGTAAGGGGTTTGTGAGAACCAAACTCGCTCCGTTTATGTCGACTTTTAAGGGAGTTCTGGTTCCGGGCAGTCTGGGGGGTCAAATTCGATGTAGCTCTGTTCCGACAGCGCCTCAGGGCGCCGGGGAATCACCGGGTTGGGTCGCACGTACCCGCCGTTCTCGTACTCGTTTTCCTCTTCAATCTTGACCACTTGCTGCGTTTCTATATATTATAAGCGCAGGTTTATTGCCTTAAAGTGTATTTTATAGGGGATTTGACGATTACAATAGGGCTTTTCTATTTTTTCCACTCGTGTATAGTATAAACAAAAAAACATGCACAAATGTATCTTAAACCAACTACAGTGTTCAAAATGTAACGTAAATGTGGTAATATTACAACTTTTATGAGTTTACAGAAATTTCGATAACCTTTGTGCAACGCCTTTCGGCCCAAAGACTAATGACATGATTACCAGCAACCGATTTCGAAGTTTCAATATTTTTTACGCAGAGGTTTATTGTCTTAAAATGTATTTTATAGTGGATATGGCGATTGTATTTAAGCTAGTTTTCCAAATCGCGTTGCACTCCGGTGCATGAAGTTATCTCAACAAATAAAAACGAACAACAGGCACAAATGTATCTTTAACAAAAGACAGTGTTCAAAAATGTATGTAACCGTGGTAATATAAATTTTTTGTAACTTATGAGTTTACAGAAATTTGAAAAAAAAAATCCTATTTTTGCTCGTAATGCCACTGGTTATAAAAACACAAAAAAATCACGTTTTATTTAGGCGAAAAAAGGCGCGATTTATGCTTATCTTATCAAACAATTGCTTTCGCTGCGGGGTCACATCTTTTTCGTTTTTTTTCACCTTTGCACCTTGTGTTGACGTAATAGAGTGATGACGCGGGCTGCTCGCGCGCTTTTGTTGGCGAGCGTGTCTCCTGGTTGGATCTGAAAAAACGTCGCACAAGATGTAGATAAAACTGGTACCTTATAATCACCTAAACATTTAAAACACTGATTGATATTTTTGTTGGTCACTGTAGTATATCGGCAATAGGGATGTGCGATACTTATTTTATTTCCGATATCAATACCAGATAGTTTGGTCAAAAAGTGTAATGGCTATATCAATTTCAGGGTATAAATCAATATTTGCTTCAGCACTGGAAAAGGCACATTCATCTCCGATTTTTATTTTATTGTTTCTCAGAAATTTACCTTTTAAGGCAGTGGTTCTCAACCCTTATGTACCGGTGACCCCTTTTTGATGCTTTCAAGTGGTCGCGGACCCCTAACATATTTCTGGTGTCATATCTGCGTTCAGTTTTTTTTAGCAAATCAGTATGTCTCGCTAGTGCACCTTCACAACACCAATTTACTTTATGACACGTTTAAGTGATTTATCCTGCTAAATCGCCGAAGCCAGTCTTAAAATGTGTGGCTGTGTTTTTGACAATGCTAGACGTCATCTTTGATTTTGACAATGATAGCATAAACCAAAGTCCAGTACATATGAACTGTTAATTCTACCTTCCATTTTACAATCTATTTTGTTACATCACAATGGAAGTATTCTGTCACACTCGGTGCGATTTATAACATGTTACAATGTGATTAAGCATGTTATTAAGCGTTAGTTATTTCCTATAGCGTTAATTAAATTAATAGTGGCATATTTATAAGTTTTTGTGGACCCCCTGAAAACGTTTTGCGGACCCCCGGTTGAGAACCACTGTTTTAAGGTATAGAAAGCTCTACGTTAGATTCTTGCTTTTTCGTTTTCTTTTTTATAAAATCAACAAATGTTAGATTCTATTGCCACCCTGGTTAACAAAAAAAAAAAAAATTTGCTCTGGACTATATCTTACCAAGAAACCCAAATGAGTTGTTTTATTGATTTCATTAAAAAGTGTCATTTAAAGTTAGAGTTGTGTGAACCTGCAACCGATATTTTAATCTTAATAGCGTTTCCTCTGGATTACGTTGGACTAAATCAATTTACACCAAGCCTAACGCCTTCAAAATAAGAACCACTTACATATTTTGGCGGCACAGTAGCACAACGTTGAAGGCGATAGATAGGAGCAGTATGGTGGTTATCATCGCTATGGCCAGCACGTTGACTTGGCAAGTGTCTGCAGTAGCTTGGTCACTGGCTAAACATAAAATACGTTTAAAATGGATTTGCTCCACCAGGTAACATATCAATAGATAGAAATCGCTCTGGCGTAAATGAGGTTATAAACAACTTGTTGGGCTCACTGAATAGTTATGCGGCCCGCGATCGTAAGGCCTTACAATTTGCGGCCCTTTATGATAACAAGTTTAGTGACCCCTGGTCTAAAATAATAACACGCCATGCTAAAATTAACTTGACTTTTACCGTTATCGGTAATCCAGAAATTCTTTATCTTTGCAAGGCAACGGTTTTTAGCAATGCATTGTTCTTGTTTTGGTTGCATTAATTTGCGCCATTTTTGCGTTTATTAATCAAATAAACACGAAACTAAGAAAATATGGGTACAATAGCTAAGAGGCTAAACGACAAGTATGTTCGGCGTTTTGAAAGATATAGATTTACTTTACAAACGTTTTTCTCCGCTTACCTTGACTTTTGGACATTGCTGGTGGTGGTACAGGTTGTTTTTTTGGCGCAAGTTTGGCTT
This sequence comes from Ascidiella aspersa, assembly GCF_963924565.1. Taxonomy (NCBI): domain Eukaryota; kingdom Metazoa; phylum Chordata; class Ascidiacea; order Phlebobranchia; family Ascidiidae; genus Ascidiella; species Ascidiella aspersa. Next base: position 8,134,267 of record NC_139448.1, read on the forward strand.
TTCCTGGAATTGGCAAATGTTAAGTGTAGACTCAAATATGTCGTGTGGTAAAGTATTTAAACGAGTAAAAAAAACACATGACATTTCGGACAGTAGAAGTAACATATTTGCCACACAATTATATAAAACAAATCAAGAACATTCAAATAAATTTGGAGGTTTTCAAAGACCTATAATTGGATCGACGTTTTAAAATATAATTTGAAAACAAAAAAGTAAAAACACCATACTTAACACAATTAAAAAATATTTTTTAATTGTGTTTTAACGGAACTTTGAAAACACATAAGTTAGGCTGGACATAAAATAAATTCAAGGACTTTTCAAAAAACACCTAGGTTTTTCACTCCAAAATTGGGCTTGTTTGCTTTTAGTAAATCTGTTCGTGCTAACTCCAACATTTATGCTCATTTTTAGTAACCAATAAATGTTTAAATCACCCAGCCAAAGAAGCATGAGTATTTTGATTTGCGTGTGTGGATAATGCTTAATGGCGTTAATAAGCGTCTAACAATTTGTTTTAAAACCAATCTGTTAAATAAAAAATGGTATTTTTGATTTTCTTGTGTAGATACTAATTGGTTTGGTTCATGTATCGAGGCTGTTAAGATCGCATGTTTTAGTTATTTTTTACGTCTATCTCACACAGTTGCTACATTGTCCGGGTGTACTTAAAAAACAAACAGAATGGACTGACGCAATAGGTAACATTGTTTAAATAAACAGAAACCTTGCTAGACATATACAGTAGCAGCAATGCAAAATGGCATACATACATATCTCTAAACCAGGGTTTTCCAACTTTTCAGTCTGCGACCCCTTTCATTTATATTACGACTTGACCCTAAGACTGTTTTTCTTATAAAACTAGCTTTTACAACAAAAATGCCTACCGACTGTGAGCAGTTTGTTATGCATATAAAAACAACTTTTTAACCCAAGTTGACTTGAAAACATGAACATTGGAAATGGATTGTATTCAGTCCGATACTGGTCTGGTATTACATGCACCGGTTAAGAAGCGCTGCTTTAAACCTACGGATGCTTCTCTGGCAAATGTATCCCGCCAAGTTGTAGTTGCATGAGCAGGCGCGCCAGAGGGCGTCTTCCTTCCCGAAAACTCCCATTGTGACGCAATACTCGTCTCCCCCTCGATTGTCTGGCTCTCCCCTCGCCCAGTGCGCCTCCACTGGATCCGATCCGTCCTTCCACTTAAAGGCGCTAGTCGTCGCTTTTCGAGTGAGACCGATGTAAAATCCGCCTTTTGTTGCTGAAACGATAAATCTGTGTGTAAGTCGCCTAAGCAGCAACTAATGATTTAGGTTTTTTGTAAGATTACTTCTGTCCAATCTAGTCATTTTTAACATAGTTAAACTTCAAGTCAAGTCATTTTTCAAATTTTCGTCGCTTTGAAGAATATTTACAAAATAAAGTCGTTTTTTCAATTACTCTAATTATACTCAAGTTTTTTTTGCAAAAAAACGTCAGTACAAGCCACATAATTTCTAAAATAAGTTAACTCAATGTTAAGTGCTTTCCTAAAGATTTCTAAGTTAAGGTAGAGTCGATCGCAAAGTAGCTTAAGTTTTGGTATATAGGTATGTGCAAAAAAGCTGAATTCAAATGCACAATAAAAAAAAAATAAAAATAACTCAATAAATTCACGCAATTTCCTATAAAGGCCTAAATCAAGTAGTTGGGAAACAGCGACCTAAGTAAAGTTTACTTGCAACACTGGTATGTGAGGTTTACACGATACGCGGTTAGCACCAACTTGCGAAATGTACTTAAGCCGGCCAAATTGCGGTCATTTACAGAATGTAGTATAATTCCTCCTGAAGATATGCTTAATCCCGCTTTAATCACATTCTAAAAATAGATGTCACTCCTTTGTATACGACAACAATTACTGTTTACACGTTTATTATGGACGCATAAAACTAAAATTAAGTTTGCGAAACTGTACTGTGGTTTTAGAACTAGAATGCCTAATACTAGTATAATACCAGCGAAAACTAATTTTATTATATAGGCAGGACCTTATGTAAAGCAAGCCGAAATTAGTCCACCAAAACTATTAAAAGACACAATAGCCGATCTATAAAGAATATATTGCAGTGGTGTTTAATTGATTTCTGAGGGTCTCTTTTGTTTGCTTTCGGCGTACAATTTCTTACGTTTTTCGGTGTTCAGAAGTAACCTAACTAAGTAATGAAATAGGTACGCCTCTATATGTAAACCGAAAGCCATCGGAGACAGTCCGAATCTGTCAATCAATGTTGCAAGCATGGCAGGCTAGAAAAACAATATTAGCCTGTAGTGAGGTTCGAACTCACAACCTCCGGCCATACCGGGACCGTAGCTCTACTAACTGAGCTACACAAGCTCAGAGATGAGCAAGTCGAGAAACAACCATACGCCAATGCTTGCTAGATTGTGTTATAAGTAACAATGAACTGCGCCTATAAATGGTTACGTTTTGGTAAATACCTGTCAAGTTTGCCAGAAAGTTCTGAACCCGCAACGAATCTACTTTGGCCAAACTCGCTTTTATTTTGGCGCATGCGGTGAGCGCCCCCTTGTGGTCTGTTAGGATGTTGAGCGACACGTGGTACTCCATGTTGTCCAGTGGGTGCCAGTCGAGAGCAAGAGTTGCGCCAAGCGCATAAATCAGAATCATCAATGTGCTCGTGTACATTGTGGCTGTTAAATGACAAAATATAAAATAATGGTATAGATAGTCACTAGTCAGGGTTGCCATCGGCATATACCTCAAAAGAAGGACAAGCAGAAAGTTAAATTTCCATACAACGAAACACGTTTTTAGACAAAGCGTTGCATTTATACAAGCCAAGACCTATCACATTTGCTGGTTTGCCAGCGCCATTTTCGGTCTTAAACCTAATCCATTATAAACAATTAAGCGTAATTCTAGTTCAAATTTCAGTTTATATTCAGGGTTTCAAAAATTTAGTAATTTTAGGCCTCAACGAATTTCGAAATTTTTACAGACCTCTCTGTTTGCTGTGTTGTTTTGCCTGAACGTGTTATTATTATTATAAGAAGACTTTTTGCGCTTCGGCTTCTCATAAGTTCTCGGAAGAAGTTTTTGTAATAAGGACTCGAGACAAAAAAAAGGACATTTCTTAGAAATAAGGACAATCATTTTTTTCTAAGTCATTTCTCTTTAAAATACGGACAAATCATACAAATAAGTGCGGTAAGGCATACCTGGGCATGGTAGTGGACGATATACGTCTTACCGATTATTTTAGGACTAACGGCTCTCAACCTTTTTTCGTGGTCACCCAAGTTTTTTTTAAACGTGAACAAAACCTCAAGAATTAGCATAAATTAATCCGTTTAAAACGATGTGTTCGAATTAGACCTACAGTTTTTTTTTAATTTTGAAAAAAACATGTACGTAGCTCTAACTGCATGATATTACTTTAACTGATAAGTAATCAAGAAATTGGACTTTGTCGAGTGTAACCCCGTTTTAGTTGCATGCCTACATTTGAAATCTAAAACTGCCCGAACATTGTACGTTTTTTTCTTGCTAAGACGTATTTTCGTGCAATTATTCATGCCGAATCACGAATACTATTTGTCATCAATTAATTTTTTACCACTAAACTCGACGAGTTCCTAAGCACCATTGTAACAGTTAACTAATCGCAATTCTTCGCAACGCAGATAATTGTTTCAAGCCTAAGACCTCTCACAACTGACTGATCTAACTTAAAAACTTCTTATATATTTCCGTCACATCAACTTTTGATTTTATTTTGATATACACGAAACTTAGTTTCTCCAGAATTGAAATGCTTTTACTGTTACACAGCTTCTCTCTCATAAACTAAAGCAGTCACATCTAAAAATAAAATATAGATCGAACAAGCTCTGCAAAACGTTTATGCCTAAATGTTACTTTCAAAGTCCAGTAAATTCACCATATCAGAGCGATATGGCTCTTAAATATTGTTTGCTCCTTTCGCTATGAAACTAAAAAATCCAAAGGCATTATTCACCGTTTGGTCGAACCCGGAAGTGCATGCGCATAAATTTCACCTTATAACAATCTATTAATATACCGATTTGCAAATAACTTTCCAGTGCCAAACGTTCAAAATAGTTCGCTTCTTTGCAAAAGAAATGCGAAGTGAACCAGAAGTCTGTCAAATTAGTTTGCCAATTTGCATAGTCTTATCTGGCGTATACAAACGATTGTGAAAGTCCGTTATATTGTTTGCATTCTAATTTGTTTGCGTTTTATATGAATGAAGTTAAGTTGTACAATTTTACCAAAAGCATTACAAAATTATACAGGACACCTTTCACAAGGCATACAGTTCTCAGACAAAAAAACTGTCTTGCATAATAAATGCGAATTTTTTTATGATGTTTATGGAGACTATACCCTGCCTAAAAAAACTACACATACGTCGAACCCCGACATATGTTTCATTTATAACAGTTAAAACGCACACAAAGCCCAACCTCCCAAATCTCATTTCAGACGCAAGGTGAAAAGCAAGGACCCGGATTTTCTTCGTATAATTTCTCTCTACGTCGATCTCTTGTTCCAGTATCTTCACCTCGTATCAGGTAGGACCCGGAAAGTAGAAAAATATATGTTTGCGTATTTGCGAATTGTCAAATCGGTATCTAGCCGTTTCGGTGATAGCTGTTCATTTCAAACCGCGAAAAAAATCTTCCAAGAGTAATACATGATTACTTCCTAATTCAGATGTTATTAAAGTGTGGATATTGCCTAAGGATGTATTTGGTAATTTTAATATGTTATTTTTGAAACGATATTGTATGTCATTTTTCACCAATATAAAATAAAAAAGCAGTATATATGCTCCCAATGTGTTGTTCTTTATTAATAACAGCATGTTATATTTTGTTATTTCAACACGGGGTAAATGGAACCCAACAAGTTCTCTTTAGGGTTTACGACTCTAAAACGTTAAGAAGCACTGCTTATGTCCGTTGGCATCCTTATATTGATATGTGCTTTGAACTATTGGTTGCTTAGTAGTTCACTTTAATGACAGCAGAGATTATAAATCAATGCGCTTTATCATATACTAAAGTATGATTTCTTGTTGCTTTTAGGGTCTTAGTTTTTTGACTTGTTGGATTTCAAAGTATGTTTACGTCGTCGCAAATGAGGTAGCGGTTTGAAAGAAGTTTTTTTCATTTTGGTAAAATACTGTAAACTTCAAAAAAAAGATAAACTTCGTACAGAACCGACTGTGGTTTACTACTTGCTTGAGATGATCGCTTCGTGTCCGGATGACGTCGACCTCCGACTCCTCCTCTGCTCCGACGGTGGAGGAGCTGATGCCAACATCCCGCTCCGCATCCAGTGGGTCAAGGGACTCGCCACCCACACGCAGGAAAACGTGAGTACAACGAAAAAAGTCTTACTAACAGTTTTGTTCCTTTACGTTAAAAATGGTTTGTAACATCTTGTTTTCATTTGTTTTGTGTCGTGGTTCAACTGCGTCTTTAACGTTTTTCTGGGCGTTATTTTTTCCATTTTTTTCACAATATATTTATGCTGGAAAACTATATTGTTTGTTACTACTCTTAGTTATATAATTTCCATAACTCTTAGTTGTCGAGGCGTCATAAAATACAGTTAACCTGTGCAAAGCGTTTTGGGATTTAACTGAATGTAGGTCAGGACCTGGTCAGGTATATCCAACCTAATATTCTCGTTTTTCATCGACCAAATAAAAGTTTTTGTGAGTTTTGACGCTGCTTGAATGCGTTTTAATTAAATTCACGGTGCATTTTGGAAAAACCTTCAATATATGGGCTCAGTCAATTGGAAGCTTAGAAAATTTACCGAACATTACTTATCGTTTGTAAAAAATTCTGTGTTCAAAATTATATTTTCTGTTTTCACGTTTTTTTTTCTTCAGATCCGCATATTTGCGTCGGAGCTCTACGCGATAATTTTCCGGAGGATTCCGTCATCTGCTCAACAATACAAGCAGCTTATTACCGAACTGGCCAAGTCAAGTAAAGGAACGGTCAGTAACCTAGATTGGGATGCTAATTGTAAATAAACCAGACGCTTATTATAAAATTTCCACATTTTCGCCTATTTGATAAAGCTTCCCAAACTGATTTTATTCTTTCAAAAATTATAATTTTTTTTAAATTGAGCAGTCTTGTTTTATTTCAAAGTGTTTTTTTTTTTTTTTTGCAAAAAACTGTTAAAACTTCTAAGGCTATGACTTTATCGACTAGTTAAATTCCCTCTTATTCCTACTTTTACTTTATTCGTTACACATTTGAAATAATGTAAAGCAATTTGCATTCGTATAATTTTGTCACTTTTTTCCTTTCGGTCAGAAATATGAGGAGCGTCACGGCTCATTGCTTCTACTGGGTCACGTGATCGCTGACGCGCTAAAGTTGCCTACGTCAGAGAAATGCCTGGAAGTTTGCAAGCAAGCCGTCGTTTCTATAGGTGTGGAACCTTTTATATTTTCGCATTTTTTGTTAACTTATCATTAAACTGTTTATTTCGACTACATAGCTACATTTTTGGTATTTTTTTGACCACTTTTGGCTTATTATAATTTGTTTTGGTATTTGACCTTTACTTTTCTTAACCGATGAATTTATTTACCTCAACCTAACTGGTGTTTTTACTTCTACTAATATTTAATATCTCATTATTTGGAAGCGACTCATTTTTTTTTTTTTCGGAAGCGACACGTTATTTTTTTTCAAAATGACTTCATTAGTTTCAAGGTTGTTCCAAAACTACTTATGACACCCCACATACCACGCAAACGTTATTTGGTTTAAACTTTGTTTTAGTTGAATGCATCGAGAACTCGAAAGACCCAACTTTATCAGGAGCTGCTTGCGCTGCCTTGGGACAGATTGGCCGCTATGTGGCGCTACCACTACCACCAGGATCAGACGAAGACGAAAAAGGTGAGAATGGGTTTTTTGTCAAAATTTCTTTGAAACTATATATTTTATAGTTTACCATAATAGATCTATTAAAATATTTTTTTGAAAATTATTCCATATGGTATTTTATCCAAATGTTCAGTTTCCTTGCAAATAAATCTGGTAAATCTTTACCGTTTTGAGCGCGGGTTGTTCTATACCGTTGTTTAAAGGTTGGGTAAGGTCGGATGAGGTCGGTTTTTCCTTCAAAACCTGACGTCGAATTCAGCGCATTTTTTTGGTTGAATCGGTATTTCTCATGAATTTCTTCCAAGGTTTTAATACATAGGCCTCGCGGTAGTATATTCCCAAAAATAATTTTTTCCGCACCTGTAAATATCCAAAAAATTGTCCAGTTCACCGATATTTCCTTTGAATTTCTTGCCAGTTTTTATTACATAGGCCTCATAGTTGCATATTCCCTAAAGTAATGTTTGCGCAGCGAGCTAAGCTAAATGCGTAAAATGTTATAAAATAAGTTTTGTTATCTTGAATATATTTTAAATTTTCCCGCGGTGCACCGGTTAAGAAGCGCAGCATAAACCACTCGGAATCATTATAATTTTTACTAACGTCAACTTCTCTTGATTTTGCCAGGCATTACTGGAAGTAAGCTCTGGGTGGTCAATTCTCTTACTGGCCTCCTGGTGGCCAAAACCCCCCACAAGTTGAGGGAGCAGGTCGTCCTGGCCTTGGGAAGGTTCCCAGTCGGCGATGGGGAGTTTCCCCACACCGAGAAGATCCTACAGTCACTACTGGAAACTGCCGAGGTAAAGTTACGGGATTTTTAAACAGTTATAGTATTCGTTATCGATGATTAAGATACGCATTTTTAAAGGATTGAATTGGATTCTTAAATAAAAAAGTAACCTTTGCGTTAACAACTTTAAGCGCGTAAATCTTTTATGTAGTGGCTTATATCGGTAATTTGGCATGCATATGTGGGTTGAGGCATTACGGAATATTTTTTTTTCTAACTGTCCCCAAGTATTAAGTAATTTGGCTTTTAGCCGTTTTCATTTGTATATTTAGAAAACACGGGAGTATTTCCCCGGTCTTTCATCTTTTATGATATACCAATAGTATAGGCTTATTGTAAAAGTTTATCATTTGTGCCGCTAATACCTTTATTGAAAATTACTTCCCCCCAAATTCACTAAAACATTCACACACAAGTGTGTACAAATGCGACCCCTTCAGAAGTCGCACTGAACAACGATTACAACTCACACACCTAAGTAACACCGGAAGCCTTTGCCTAAAAATGCTAAAAATCTTCCCAGCAAGTTAAACACAAACCGTTGAATAGGAAACCCCCACTGTCGTTTTTCTCCGCAGATCAAGGACGCCGAGCTGCACTTCTCGGTAGGTGGCGCCATGTGCAGCGCCGCGCTGGGGCCCGATTCGCCCGAGCGACTTTGCCGCTGGAGGCGCCACGACCTCAACCCCTTCCATCAGCTGATCGAGCCTCCTCGTCAGCGCCACCGTGAGGATATCAACACTGATCACGTGACATGGCTGCTGAGCAAGATTCTGTCCGAGTTTGTCGGGCATCGTGTGCCGGCCGCCAGACAGGTAACGCCTTTGTTGATTTAGAGCAGATGTCGTCAAACTTTTTTAAACGGCCAGATAATTGCTGGGCCTCACCATTTTTTTGGGGGGGGGAGTGGGGGGTGGGGGTCATCATTTATCCATTTTAGTGGTTAATAACGAAACAAAAATGCATTTTTTTCGAAGAAGAAATAAAAAGTTAAAAACTAATCGCGGATCACGGATCACGGAAAAAAGACCGCGGCAAAAACTTAGATTGGAATAAAAATATGTGGTTGTGAGTTTAGGTTATAAACCAGCAGCTGTCTTATCAAATGTTTTGTTTATATTTTATTTAGGCTTCTTGCATCTGGTTGATGACGATGCTTAAAACAGACGAGTACGCGCGTCATCCGGCCGTCTGCCAACACTTAATGGAGCTACAGAGCGCCTTCACAGCCCTGCTATCGGAATCGGACGGTAAGTCAGTGTTTTTCGACCTTGTATCCCGGCGACCCAAATATTAAGCGTAAGCACAACAGCGAAGCTTTGGCGAACCAATTATTATTTATATGCACTGAATTTTTTGCAGGCTTTTTAGTGAACTAAAAGAAAAAATATGCATTGATAAAAGTCAATTTTAATAAACGTGGGTTTATTAAAAATGTATGGCAGAGCGACATTCCAGGTATAGCCGGAGGTCGTGAGTTCGAACCTCACTGCAGGCTAGTTATTTTTCTATTTTGGCCTTCTACTTGCACTACAACCCTGCTTAGACAACTAAGTTTGATAATAATTAATGGAAGAGCGACGGTCCCGATATCGCCCATTATCATGAGTTCGAACCTTACCGCAGGCTAGATTTTCTATTCTGGCCTTATACTTGCATCATTGATCGACAGATCCATTTAGCCTACAAAGGCTTACGGTGTTACTTAAAACAATTAACAGAACGCTTTAACCTCGCAGAGCTGACGCAGGACATCGCTTCCAAGGGTTTTGGGATCGTATACGAGCTCGGTTCAGCCGATCAGAAGAAACAGCTGGTCAATCAGCTCGTAGAGTCACTTGCTGGAGGGTCGGAGAGCAACTCTCCCGCCTCCAAAGTGCGGATTGTAGGCCAGGAGGGAAGCGGACTCTTTCAGAGCTCTGTACAACTCGGGAAAGCACCGGACGGGTATTTTTCTGCGTTTGTTTGTTTTGAATTTTGCTGTGATGGCGGATTTGTACGGTATTGTCTACTGCGAGTGCGATATGGGCATATCTTTGCTCAATTTGCTAAATTTTGGCTTAAAATATCCCAGAACGCAATTTCGTTTGAGGCGTTGTTTTGTCAATATTCCAAACGAACCTTATAGTTTTTATTAAAATATTTAACTTGAAAGATAGATACACAATTACACATACTTGTACAACAACTGTGCCTAGCCCATCTGAAAACGTATTGTGATCAACGATATCGCCTTACGTATCATAGTGTACCGGCACTCAATAAACTAACCGAATCAGTCAATCAAAAAAGGATTAAGGATCATACAAGACAGGCCAGGCTAGAAAAACTAGTTTACGATGAGCTTCGTCTGTGGAGCTTAGTTGGTATAGCGACGTTCCCGGTATGCCCGTCGTCAGTGCTTCCTTAATTGAATCGACTGATGATGTTAGTCATTTGACTCTTTGGTGTAATAAGCAATAAGCATGCGTGCCCAATTAATAAAACGACGACCGCCGAATGATGGAGGTCGTAAGTTCGAATCTCACCCCAGGTCAGACTATCGGCCAATGCCTTTACTTGTCGACTTGTTTTACTTTGCCGACTAATGAAAAATTCATCCTGTTTTTTTTGTTTTAAGTGATATAAACCAAGTTTTTAAGTTGCGAACAAACGTTGCTATTCCACCGCAGGTCAAGTCTGACAACATACAAGGAGCTTTGTTCTCTGGCGTCCGATCTCAACCAACCCGACCTCGTCTACAAGTTCCTACATCTCGCAAACCACCACGCGCTATGGAACACCAAGAAGGTAAAAGCAATCCACTGCCGCTCCTATTAAAAGACCGTTTTCTTGTTCCATTTTACATTACAAAACCACAATCCACTGCCGCTATTATAGCAAGACAGTTTGACGTTTTTGGTCTCTTGTGCCTAACAGGTATAGTAGCGGTTTAACAGTTTTAACCGAGTGAACAGCGCTGTTATCCACTTTGCTTGCCCAGTAACAAGTGTCTTGCTGGAAGTTTTCGGGTGAAATACATATAGTCCTGTTCGATTTCTATGCGTAAACCTCTAATATTTTTAGCTATCTTAATTGGCCCTGTTTATTGCACCGTAAAATTGTATTCTTATCTATTTGGAAGTTTGACCAAATTTGTAAAACACATTTTACCTATAGTTTAAAAAAATAAACATTCAACTAAGTGGATATTGAACCATAAGGGTATCATTCAGGTTAAATTTTAGTTCATAAATATTTACCAATGCATGCTTATATATCTGAAGAAAAATAATATATGTTTATATGGATGTTTGTTATTCGTTTGTGCAAAATACGCGACTGATAAAAGCATGAAAAAACATGTTTTTAGAAAGTCCATGTATCTGTGGGAATATACCATTCGTTACATAACCTAGAAAAGTTCATAATAGTTTCCGAAAAATTCCACATGTTTTAAATCAATTGACTTCAGTTTTCAAGTAAAAATATATGTTTCCGAAATCAATTTTCAGCAATATCCTTAATAAATCATCTAGAAATTGAAAAACGACTTCCGTTAATTTTCCACGATTTTCCCAAAAGTGTTATATCGGTCGAGCTGAATTGCTTAGGTGTGGCAACTATGAGAAGATTATTTCGACAACCATCCCTATGTAGCTTTAAACATAAGCTTTTACCTGAAAACGCATTTCCAGACAACATCTATAGTTAAAAGAAGATTATTAAGCATATCTAAAATTCCTTGCAACCCAATCTCACACTCCCAACAGCCGTTCTTGCCGGAAATAACCTAGATAAATCGCTTCGCAAACTAATAACGTCATCTCTACTTGACCAGGGCGTGGCCTTCGGGTTCCGGAGCATCGCCGAGGCGGCCCGGGAACAACTGGAACCCCACCTCCCCCGGATAGTGCCCCGGTTGTACCGATACACTTTTGACCCCCAGCCATCAGTCAGGGCAGCCATGACATCCATATGGAAGGTCATAGCCCCGGTGCCAATTAAAACGGTAAGAATTGGTTATTATCTGTTTTTAAGCATGTTCGATAATATCGTATCGGATCGGAGCCGATACCCGATGCGATGTCAAGAAATAGTATCGCTACTCGTCCGATATACTCTGGTGCTACCCATGCCGATTCCAAAATAACATATGAACTCTACCCGTGATTTGCAATCAAACTCAGCGATTTCAAGTTTAAAACAAATTTTATCAAAAAATAGATTAACAACGGAAGTATCGGTCATAGCTCCGGTTTCAATTGAAACGATAAGCGTCGCTTTTTTATTTATACTATGTTTCTCGAAATGTGGTACAATTATCACTAGGGCGATAATTTTTTAACTTTACGATTTGAAATCATCCCGTGTCAATTTCCAATTCTCCCATTTGTTATTTTGATAGTATGCTTTTTTTGTTTTTTTTGCAATTCTTTTTGCCTCGTGTTTTAACTGAACACTTTTGTAAAAATAACCTGGTTGTTGGTTTTATTTTAATAGTTGTATGTCAAAAATTTAAACTAAAAAACTATCAAAAAGCATTTCTTAGAGTTTTGCATAACCACGAAAATTTAATGATTTGTGTTCCACCGGACGTCAGTAAAACATCAAAAACAAGTGACTGGTGACACCAAGACCTTAATGCAGTATTGCAGTACTTCATACAACAATGCAGTGTTCAAATCAATGTATTCCTATAATACGTTTTCAAAAAAAAAAAAAAAAAAAAGTCAAAAAAAAATTATTTCGGTCAAAATGTAATCGCCCTTTACTTATCACGTAAAAAGCGAGAGCAGCTTAAGGGGTTTATTTATAGGCCAAATTTTCATCAATTTAAGTGTAATAGATTTTGCTAGATAGTGTCCCTTGTTGAGATTAAACTGTCAGAAAATCCAAGTTGTATTATTGTGCCTGGTTATGTGAGCGTGAGTTTTAATATGCTTTTGGTTGTTTTTTAATTGTGTAGTTCTCAAATTTGGTAGTATATGATCAAATCTGTTTGAAACCTCTCAAGTGTAAAAAAGATCTATATATAATAGTATTCCTATATCGATTGCGTAAGTCAACTCTAGAGCAAGTACAGGTTTGGAAACAGTAAACAATTCTTTGGGGTAAAATCATTTTTGGCTGGTTTTATTTTTGTAATGTTCGTTCTACTTATTCTTGTTTTGTTGGACTTGTTAAAAAATGTTAACTTGTGTCAAAAGTACCACTCAAGCACCATTTATTCTCTAACGCGATAAAAGTCATGAAAAAGTCGAATTTAAGCGGCGTTGAAATACACTTGCGATATAAAAAATTAAACAAATTGCGAAATAGATAGAATAAAACAGGAAAAACGAATTTAAAGCAAGTACAAATCCATTTCTTGTATTATTGACTCCTCACATACAATGAGAGACTCGCATACAATGAGAGTCGTGCTTTCGAATATTTGCGACTCATAGAGACATTTATTGCAAAATAATCCATAAAAATGACTACGGTTTGCCACATAATTTGCTGTATGGAAATCAGCGTTTATCTGAAAAAAAGTTCAACGATTTCTTGAAGTGAAATGATATCCCGTCACTACATCTAGTTTCCAAAATAGTTTCACAAAAATCACTGCCAAACTAAGTCAGAAATAGCGTTTTATTTTGTATGCTAAACTTTTGTCGTTTTCCAAAAAACGAAATTGGTATGATGGTTTTTCTTGCATTATTAGCTACGAATAATGTCCTAATGTTAAAGTATAACTAAAAGTTCATATTATTTTTCGTGTACAGCGAAATGTTTATTTACGGTTTGTGCTTAACCTTTTTTGTAAAAGTTGAGGAACTCCTTAACTAAGGGGCCCAACGTCCTTATTTACCAGCGGCGTCTTGCAATCTCAAAACAAGCCGAAAACAAAACAAGTGTGTGCCAACAGCTGCAATGAAAAAAACTGATACGGGGTCATTTACTCATTGCTACTTCCCCCGACCCTACACACAGTCGTCCAAGTCGCTTAGCGTCCATCCTTCTTCTTCTTTTGACGGATACAGTGCGTCCGCGTACAGCAAAAAGCCACTAAATGTAATTTGGATGTCGGCGTTACCGTAGATGGCGAATCGCGCTCCTTTTGCCTGCCGCAGCCACACGATGTCGCCACGGCGCAAAGGCAGCATGATCGTCTGACTTTGCATGATTCGACGAGGTACAGCGTTTGCGTACAGAATCACCTGTGCGGTAAAACAAAGGGTCTGGTTTGCAGTTGGCCTATGTACTTTAGCCTTAAAATATGTGCGAGTTCGGGAATATTCGGCCGGCGAGCATGGTGTTGCGTATATTTTTAGATTTCGACTTATAATTATTTATTTTTAAAGGTCGCTTTTAAGCATTTTAACTGCTTATTGAACCTCTTTAAATGCGTCAATATTTTCCTAAATTTTAAATCAACGTTCCGCCTTGGTTGACTAACAAAACATGCAAATGTCCTTTCCGTTGTTAATTCCCTTTACATTAGTCGTTAGAAACAATTTGAAAATAACATAAAAAAAGAGGAAAAACTAACGTAAGTTGTTTCGAAAACTGAGCGCCAATGAAAAAGCTACCTTAAAGAGCACTAAAAAGAATAATACATAAAAAAATATTAACGTAATTTAATCCTGACCTGCGGCTCGCTGTTCTTGAGCAGTTGCACGCCTAGGAACTTGTCTAGGTAGGATTGAACTGTGTAGGTGAAGTGGTAGACGCCAGAATGCTCGCAGATAAAACGACCACCTTCCAGGTCAAAGTCGCCACCAGCATTCACGAAAATCTGTTCGAGAAAAAGGGCATTTTTTACTCTCTTGCGCCTATTACACAGGAATAATAACGAGGCATTTTTCATTACAACGAATTTCCGTGCAGTCCACAACACAGAGTACAAGTTTTCTTCGGGGTATTTGATTTTATTCGCCGGTCTATTTTACAAGTCATAAATGTCATCTAATATTATTCTGTTTAGATAGTAGGTATGCGTCATGGTGTTTTCCAATTGCTGTATGATTTTCGCTAAATTTGAAGATTAACTTTCTGCATATAGCTATATTTCCCATGAGTATAAATAAAAGGTCACACACCCCTGATCTACATAATTTGATTTAAAACGGAAATCGCTTCGTTTTATTGGACGGTGACTCTCGAAAAAGTAATAAGCAAACCTTTAAGAAGATCTGTAAAAAAATTTTCTCTTGGTTGTTTGTAACTCGTACGAGTATACTCGTGCCCATTTCAACTACTCGAATCGCTAAAAAATATTTTTTAAATCCGAATATATGTTTAAAATAATTAAAAAAAAGATTACTCATATGCACAATAAAAAATTATATAAAATTAGCGAATGAAAATCTTTATAAATTGGTTTAAGGAATAACGAAACAGTAAACTAACACCAACCTTATCGAAGGTGATCGGTAGTGCTGTGGTTTCGTTTCCCAACAGGGGCCTGCTTCTGGCCACCGAAAACGCCGATTGGGGGTTTAGGGGGGCAGGTTCACCCCTGTCACCCTTTTCACCCCTCGGCCCGACCACGCCCTGCTTGCCTTCAGCGCCCTGGACGCCCTGAGGCCCGGGGTTCCCCTTGGGTCCGACCGGGCCAATATCCCCTTTGTCACCTGCAAATGTTGTTAAAGTAAAATAGGCAGATTGGTTGAAAATTAAATCAAGCAAACAACGATCATTGATTCCAGCAGTGGGTAACAATTTCACTGAAAGAAAAAGTTTTAAAATTAAAAAAAACTTATCTTTGGTATTATGCTGATTTGGTTGTAAACGAATTGAGAAATTCCTGTGAAAGGGTGGATGCTTTAGGATAGATATTTTTGGGGAGAACAAACTGCGCTTAGAGTGTGTAATTTCACGAGGTAGTGGATTAATATTGATTGGGTTATATATTCTGGGGCTAAAGTCTATGGACGCAAGGTAATCCTTCGGTTTGCTGAGTTAGTAGTTGTTCTGTGGTGAGATTTGCTTTTTTCTTTTGAAATACAGTAGCCAAGGTCGTCAGCATTCTAAAACCTATTAAAAGGCCTCTGTAACCAGTTTAGCCTTATTGTGTTTTGAGGGGCGTTTTACATCTCTTTTGCAATCTAAGGCACAATAGCAATAACTTTGCGGATATATTTTAACTTTGCTAGAAAAAGTGAAGAATCCAGTTTTCCATTAAAAGTAGCCATAGTGTTTTCCAAATCTCAAACGAAACCAACAACAAGTGGTTCTAGCAAAAAAACTGGTTTTTGATTATCACTTTTCAGTGAATTGGCGAACTTTAACTGTACTGGTCGCAATCCCATTATTACAATCGGTCTCAAGGCCCTAAGTACGAAATCATAATAGATAAATACCTTTGGGTCCCTTGGTCATATAATAAACCGGCGTCCCATTGGCTGGGTATACTTCGTCGCAGCAGTGGGTGCAGATTCGCGTATTGGCCGTCACTAGATTGCACAACACAGCCAGTAATGCAATCGCTATCAGAACCGCTGTGGCTATTGTACTTCCTGCCTTGTGCCGCCTGCATTTGTCGTACATTGCACCTGCACATAACCTATAACCCGAACCCGAAAATCGCGGTTAAATACAATTATTTGAATTGTGTGTAAGCCTTTAAGCATGATAGTGCAATGAAATTAAATTGCATTTAACACTAGCTCTACTACAATGTGGGTTTAACGACTTGTGATATTTTTTTAGGGACATTTTAGAATGTAGATAAGGTTACTTGTGCCAAGTCAGGGGCGTGCAACTGTTTATCGCAACGGGCTATAATGTATAGTTATGATGGTGCTGCGGGCCAGACAATCGAACAACATTTACAGTTTTTATTAAAAAAACGTGAAATATTAATATATATTCAAAACACTTCACCCTTAAAGTAAGATCATGTCACTGAATCATTACCAGCAGAACAAGGCAGTTTTACTACAATGCAGACTATGACGCAATAATGGAGGTTCCGTCAGTGTGACGTAATGCAAATTGAAAAATGCTAACGATTCCGTTACAAAAATAACTTTTTAAACAGTGAAAAGTATTAAAATTCAATGCGCTACTTGACGGAGTCTGTGCGGGCCACGTAAAAAAGTAGCGCGGGCCGTATATTGCACGCCTCTGCTCTAAGTGCTTTGTAAGGACCAAATATGTCTTTTTGTTTAAAAACAACTACAGTTTTACCATTGTTTTATAGGCTTTTTTTAATTTTAAGGCGTTTTTGGATGTCAAAGATAACGGCAACTTTGTTTTTAATTGCCCTAATTTTTAAATCTGTCATTATTTCATATAACGAATTGTAAAAAACTGTCACCCTCTTTTTAAATACACTCTGTTTTACATGCGTGGATAATTTTCGTGCTTATTGCATATACATTAGGGAAAACACAAAGCGCACCTGGTTAACATCATTTTATTTGACTTGGCTTTCTATTTAAGCTAAGAACTGACTGAAACTTCATTTAAGCTAAGAACTGACTGAAACTTCATTTAAGCTAAGAACTGACTGAAACTTCATTTAAGCTAAGAACTGACTGAAACTTTCATTTAAGCTAAGAACTGACTGAAACTTAATTTAAGCTAAGAACTGACTGAAACTTCATTTAAGCTAAGAACTGACTGAAACTTTCATTTAAGCTAAGAACTGACTGAAACTTTCATTTAAGCTATGAACTGACTGAAACTTTCATTTAAGCTAAGAACTGACTAAAGCAATAATCCTGCCTACATACTAATAAAAAAAAGCCTCTGTATTTGAAATCTGGAGCACTTTAGATTCTGTTGGTTTTATCGAAATCCCAGCGTATCCGGGTAAAACAAATAGTTGAACCGGAACTCCACGTTTTTACGAGTGTTTTTTTCTTGTATTGCGTCGCCCCGCTTGAAAATTAAAATATTTTTTCCTGAAAAAAAATGCTGCTTATCACTTGTACCCCTTGCGCTCCTAAAATCTTTTTTACAAGGACACGTCAAAAAAACAAAAACATTACGTGGCGTATTTAAATTTCCCTACTCCAAAACGTTTAACTGCAAATTAAATGTACGGCTTAGCGAACGGCATACGTAATTTGTTTTTAAACTTGTTGGACCTTAACTGCGTCCTGTATGGCTGATTCCCATCCTAAAAGATACACAGTTAGCATTAACTCCATTTCTAGTCGATAATAATCGGAAACGTGGCCAAGCTAAGCGCATCAAACGTGTCACATAAGTCTAATCATTTGCATATCCGCTTCATCTTAAGTGGTCTTTCATGAAAATTCTATCAACCCTCACATGCCTGTAAGACTGTATATTCAAAACAAACGGCCTACAAACATGTCGAACCGCGTTTGCACAACAACTATACGCTTGTCCACTATATACCGCTACTTTACACCGATCGATATTCATGCGCCAATATCCTGCACGACACGACAATGTTGCGAGTCCGTCGGTCCACTTGTGAATCAGCTCGTACTCTATAACGCCACTTTGGCACTTTGAATACGCTGTAAACTAAGTGTCTGTGTGTCCTGTCGTTTGCCTTTCTCGCTAGTCGCCGCCGTTTTTGCGTTTCGCGACATTTTTGCGTTTGTGTATATTGCTACTGTTGCAGGTATTTTTTGACTGCGGCTACTGTTAACAGGGGCAGGGCCAGGATTATTGTCTGTATCCACAATAACGTCAATCTCCCTTAGGTCGAGACGTACACCTCCGAAATCCTCGCCGACCTGACGTTCAACCTGACCAACAAGCTTTGGCGAACTCGTCAGGCCAGCTGTCTGGCCCTGGCTGACCTCCTGCGTTCCGGGTTCCGCAGGCCGGACCGCGCGGCGCCGGGAAAGTCCTCCGACGGCGCCGGAGCCCCACCGACCGGGCCCGCGGTGGCCGAAAAACTCCCCGAACTCTGGTCGATCATGTTCCGGGTTTGCGACGACGTTAAGGAAAGTGTCCGCGATGCGGCGCAAGAGAGCTGTAAAGTTTTAAAAAAGGTGGGGAGCGATATTTTAAGATGTTCTATTTCGTTTGGGCTTAAACCACGCAAAACGCAGTATTTGTATGCAATATATTTAATAAAATAACTCTTTCTGGGGCTATTGGAGGGTATTGTTAAAATGCTTTAAAAATTGTTGTTGTTGTTGTTGTTTTTTCTATCGTGTGGTTAATATGTAATGTTTTAACCTGGAGCTTGATCAGTAAGATATTTTCCGAGGGTTGCACTTTTATTAAATTTATCCTTGTAACTCAAATAATACAAATCATAAATAATCTTCTGAGTTATCACACAAATAGTTTTCTGTTTTATAACGCAAATAATCTGTTGTTTTAGCACACCAATAAATCTGAAATTCCAACTTTTATTGGGTATTGCAAAACAATTTGACCTAACCCTTGCTAAAGTCTGCTCAAAATGTTTAAAAATCACTTGATTTTCTTCAAAATTGCAAATGCAGATCACGATCCGACTCTTCGACAAAGAGTCGGGAATCCAGACGGACGAAGGTACGGTAGCGAAAATCCTTGACGTTCTCCTCAGGGAGGGTATGAGCAGTCCAATGGAAGAAGTCCGCTCCTTGAGGTTCGTTACAAGGCTCGTTATTACGGTTTTCCTTTCCTGGTTGTTGCGCGATTATGGAATTTAGATGTCACAGTTTGTTTTGGCTGCATACGATCGCGTAAATTGGAGGCCTGATGTTGATTTCGAAAACCGGTATCTTGTTTGCAAAAATTTTTAGTCTTTTGTTGTTAAGTTTCCAGTATTTCTGTGAGGATAGCCTATGAAAAACAAAGCAGTCCGCCTGATCAGGATTGTAGTACAAGCAAGAACAGGCTAAAAAACAACAACAGCCTATACGGTAAAGTTCGAACTCACGACCTCCCGTCATAGTACACATTGTGTATATGTACGTTTCTTACAACAATTTGAAGTTTTTCTAGATACAAAACATTTAGCTTTGTTTAATAAATAAACCAATTATGTACTTTTGTTTTTTGGATCTAAACCATTCAATTTTTTTAGTCTGTCGACTCTGATCGAGGTGAGTAAAGTAAGTGGCGACTCCATAAAACCTTGCATCCCAAAGATGGTCGTCGCCTTACTCGAAGCACTAAGTGGACTCGAGGCACCCGTGAGTTTATTTTTTATGTTATTATGCTGCCTATGCCCTTTTTAAAATTCAATTTTAAGCGCTGTCACTAGTACTTATTTTTTATCTCTACCACCTATACATGTTGCCGGGAATCTACATATTTGGCATGTTACTTCTACACCTTGAAATATTTAACTTAACAAAACTAGTAATACAATAGACATTAACTTACTATGGTACACGTACGTCGTGCTTATCAAAACGTACTTACTCGGCCGGTTTGGCTATGATATTCATTTTCAAGCTATATTCCAGATCCGTCTATGGTGTACCTAAGTAGTACAACTGCTAAACAAGAAACTGAAATACATTCATGAAGATGTATACACAGCCTGCTGTTTGAATTGCAAGAAAAAAAATAATTTTTTTAGTATAAAATGAAAACTGCATTTTAAATACTTATAATAATTGCCCTTGTATCAATAACATTTTTTAACTGTGATATGTTTTTTGTGGCAAAAAGTGCATTTCGTCTATACTTCAACAACGACTCTTATTGCGCCTCCAGCAAGTCATTTTTTGATTAACACCCAACCAACCGCAAACATTCTCGATCGACTCTCAGATGCTCAACTACCTGCACAACCGCAGCGCCCACGTGACCCAGGACGCTCTCGATTGGCTGAGAGCGGAGGCGGTCAAGTCATCGCCACTAATGGAGACAGCAGTGAGGTGCCTTGCTCGGTGTGACGACTCCGTGCTTAAAGAACTAACACCGATGCTGGCAGACCTCACTAAGCGAGGCGTCGGCCTTTCCACCAAGGTGAGCTTTTTTTCTGTTTAAAATTTCTCCCAAAAGGTTTTGAAGAGAATTCTTGCATTTTATGTCGAAAGGCGATTTTTTGGAAGCTGTTTTTTCGTTTTGCAAACTTGAATTGAAGTCTGAAATTAGGTTTTAGTTTAAAATGTAGTTGTTTTTGGATTGTTCGGGCCTTTTCTGAATGAAACTAAGATTTTCAGTGGATTGAATGAATTTTTCACATTTTTTTTTCAAAAACAACTCAATACGTTTCTTGCTAAACTTTGAAAAACTGTCCGTAAAATAATTTTTGCCAATTTTAAGTCGCGTCCAGTTTAGAGCATTAGAATATCTGAAGTTTTTCAATTCGTTTTATGGCCAAAAATTTGTGTCTGTAGTAATATACGAATCATTTAATTTTCAGGCAGGCTGTGCTCACCTAATTACGTCATTAGTGACGTCATGCGGAAATGACGTGACTCCATACGCCGGGAAGTTTATGAACGCATTGATCTCAGGTATACGCTGTGTCACCGAAACGTTTTTGTAAAAGCATGAAATATTTTAATATATCTCCGTCGCATAATATCTGCACAACCCTCTATAAATAATGATATTTTTTGGGGGCATTGATGAATTATATTTGAGTAAGATACTGATGATCCTTTTAGTAGCAAAATAAATTTATCATATAACATCAAAATAAGTGATTTTCGATTTACCAAGTTCTGTCAACAGCATAAGGGCTAGAAAAAAACTTTGTGAAAAAAACTGACCTTGAATCGCTGTCAGTTTTCTTAATCCCAAATCTTAAACGATCTTCCTCATAGCTTGATTAATAAGTTTTAATGCCCATTTGTTTTGTATCCAGGCGTAGCCGACCGCTCATTGGCTGTGCGCAAGGTCAACTCGACTGCGATTGGTCACCTTAGCCGCGTCGCCAAAGACGTCACGCTCGAAAAGACGCTCACGAAGATGAAGCTGTGGTATTTGGAGAAAGAAGGTAAGACCGAAAAGGCTGCAAGAACATTGTTATATTGCTTTATGACCCTAATGAAGCTGTTTTTTTAAAGCGACATTCAACGGCTTAGTTTATTTCTTGCTATTTGGGTTATGTTTGCACCCAAATATTTTAACTTGATCGTATTTTTTAATATGGTTTAACATGCGTTTAGCCTAATTCATTTTTGGTGGGTTTATTATTATTTGATTGCGGGCTCAATTTACTATTTTCTAAGGATACTTGATGGTCATTAATTGAGTTTTAATATTAAAAACTGCTATTCAATAATTTGGTCACTGCGATGAAAAAAATCGGTTCTCCAAACGTTTAGGAGTAAACAAGTCGTAACATTTCCCATTGTGCGTTAACACATCCTCTATTTCGTCACAGAGGACAACTACAGGCACGCAGCGGCCAGCGTGGTGTACGCTGTGGCTCGTCACTCGCCCGACGCACTCAACCGACATGCCGCTCTCGTGCTCCCCCTCGCGTTCTTTGGCATGCACGAGAAGCAGTCGCTAGTGGGCGGTAAGAAGCCAGCGACCAAGAACGCGGACTCACTGACCGAGTAAGAATCGTTTTTTGTTGTTTTAGTTCAGGGGTTGGTCGCCTACGTTCCACGGGCCGGATCTGGCCCGCCTGTAGAAAATATCCGGCCCGCGGCCTGTTTTTGCTGGACACAACACCATGCCTCAAAATTTTAACTATTTTAACTAAACAATAACTAGTGCAAAAAATAAGCGCAGTATATTTTCGCTTGAGGAGTCTTCTCAGACCAAACGCAATGTGCGCATGCTGGAAATCATCTAATTGGAAATTAATATTAGCATGGAACTCACAAAAATGAAAGTTTCTCCAACTTACTATATAACAGTGTAACTAAAGTATTCCGTCTTTTATGATAATATAATAGTATAAACAGAGTACAGAGTAGATAAGAGTATTTTTGTGTCTATAATGCGTCACGTATCCTTGTACATCAAAAGGTTTGTCAGTTTCACCCAATTTTTTCTCGCTTTTTACCTTGCAACTACCTTTAAAAAGTTGTCTGGGTTTGCGACCGACCCACAATATAAATTTCAGTGATTTTTATTTATCAAGAAAAAGATGAAATAATAAAAAAACACCTGCATTTCTGAAAATACTAACCCTTCATAACAAAATCCACAATTCCTATTTTAAAATATTTTAAAATCATACCTCATGTTTCTGTCTTCAAAAACTTCAACCACAAGACGAATGTCAGCTGGCCACAAGTATACCACCTTGCTATATCAGCACTACTTTACGGACGCACACGAAAAAACTGATCAAATTCGCAAGAATTTCGTTAAAAAATATCTTTCTGGTTACACTCTCTATGTACTACTACTGTCCACCCTCAGAATCTCAACCTTTTTCCGTTTTTTGCCTAAATTTGCATTATTTGCGTTGCTAGGATATATGTTTCTTTTGTGACGTAATATCTATATATTTTTTGTTATTTAAAGTTTTTTTTTTTTTAATAGGGTGAAAACAATTATTTTTTTATGATGTTTAAAACATAAACAGCAACCAATGTTTAAGCATAACCGTTTTGAGGTAAATTTATTAGGACAATAATTTATAAATCGCTGTTTAAATATTATCATATCTATTATTTTTATTTTTTTGTAATTCTATATTTTGTAATGCTAGCCAACTTGTTTACATTTATTAACAAAGACCATTGTTTACTAACAAAAACTTTTAAAAACTGTTAACAAAGGTGTTTTAAACTTGTTTATTGGTTTCTGGTTTACCGCTTAAATTATAGATATTCGTCACTTACTTTTAACCAAAGAGATTATTATAACCTATACTTATAATCTTTTTGTTTTTAACCAAATAAAACATTTTGTTCTTTGTTTATCAAAAAATCAAATCCCTTTCCAAAACCGATTTTGGATAAACGAAAATATTTCGCAAACAATCTTTCTTTATTTTTTTGTTAAAAAGCACATTCCAATACTCGCAGTAACAAATTCAAGCCAAATAGTAGTTAAATGGACGCTTTGTTGCTCATCATTCAAATGCGAAGAAAAGTTTTGATTACATCAAACAAAAAAAGAACAGTAAAGACACTAAAACGGGGATTTATTTAGTTTCTATACCTCTATACCTGTTAAACCCTCAATCTAGTCCAGCAGTATCATTTTGCTATTTGTTTCTGCAGAGGCGATGACGTCAACTTTGCTCTGACGTCACGAGAAATGTGGCAAGCGATCTGGAACGAGTTTACCCCTGGTAAGGTTTTAATGATTTTCCAAAGTGAATGATATGTTAAACATTTTTTTTGGAAATCTTTACTGAAATTATAAATATACCTATTTCTTGCGCTAATCGTGTCCATAAAATCCTTACAAACTGATACAGTATATAAGAAAATATACCAAGCCGGCATTTTGATTGAAGGACATTTCGAAATTCTTGTGGAAATGTAACTTACGCCAGTATTTGTTCAACCTTATTCTCACTACGTTCAACCTTATTCTTGATGGACAAAGTTGCCCACTTACGATTGGATAATGTTATAACAGAACAGTTTGTGAGGCTATCTTGTAACGCTCAATAGCAAAAAACATTCAAGTTTTTTTTCAGACGTAAGACAGTAAAAAGTTTTTTTTTGTTTGTTTCCTAAACGTAAGACACTAAATAAAAAATTAGGAATAACTACCCTATAATTAGACTCGTTGCGAGTTTTCAAGTGAAAATAAAAACGTTAAAATTTACATCCAGGTTTCGAGACAGCCGTCCGCATTCACCTGCAGGAAATCATAGAAATCTCACAACTCGCGCTGCGCTCATCCAGTTGGCAATGCAAGGCGCAGGCGGCCGCTTCCATGTCGTCGGTTGCTAAGCGACAGCGCCCGGGAACCATAGTGCGACCTCACCTGGACAATTTGCTGCAGGTACAGTCGCAATTTTTTTTTACAATATGTGTTCTCCGCCCAACATATTCCTGTTTATTCCCTCGTTTTTTTGTTCTGCTCGACTTACTTATTTTTTTTGGCGATCTTACTTTTATTTGCTTTATTTAATATAGATAAAGTTGTGTATATTTATTACTTAAAAAACTTTCGGAATAAGGAATCTCCCGCAGACAATAAAATGTAAAAGAAAAGTTCTAGCTTAGGGAATTTATGTTTTATACCTTTTTTGTAAAAGTCTTAACATCATTATTTATTACTTGTATTTAGTTGCATTGTGAACTGTTTTAAGTTAAAGGTGTAATTCGTAAGCAAAATATAAGCCTGTTATTTTAAAATAAATATTAATAAATTTAATGATAAAGTTACAAAAACCACAATAAGCAAAGAGTGCGAAAATAAAACCTAGGATGATACATAAAACAAGAATATCATAAATTCATCGTTACAAAAAAAAACGTAAATGTATCAAAAAATGAAAAAGCAAATGTTGCAAAAACACGACTTAAGATTTTAAAGAAATCATCGCAAATATGACAAAACTATATGAGAGCAAATTATACAAAGATACTAGGGTTATCTAAACAATACTTTTAATGTTACATGTTCAAAAATGCACAATTGAACAAAAAATCATTTTTGCAGATTTCAGAAAAATAAAAAAATTAATTTCTGAAAATTATTTCTAAAAAATTAAACATGTCATTCGTTTCTGGCAGGCTCTTCACGGCGGTCTGCAGGGGCGCACCTGGGACGGAAAGGAGCACCTTCTCGAAGCCCTTTGTGACGTATGCGTCCACTGCGGCGATCAAATGACCCCCGAGGAGGTCGACAAGGTAATTCTACACCCCTTGGTTTTATAAGTTTCTCCGAAGAGCAATAGTGCTTAGTTAATTGTCCGCTTATAATTGGCAGAAATTTGAGTAAAGACTTTTGCTTTCGTTCGTTTAGAAAAGGTTGCCGAAAATTAGCTATTGTTTAACGAAAAGCACGTTTCCGAAATGGGACGCTTTTTTAAGCGGGAGTGTCAACCAATTGTTCATGACAGACTTGTACAACTAGATAATTCTAGTTTTAATTCAATGAATTGGACCAAAATACCGCTAATATAATTCTAATCTAATTTGTAAAATGCTTGTGTGCTCCAATTCTAGTTCTAATCTAATTAGATTCTTAATTTTTTTGATGTTAACTGTCCAGTAATTGTCGGCAGACATTTGAGTAAAGGGTCTTTTGTGAAATTAGAAAACGTTGCCGAAAATTAGTTACTATTTGCCGAAAAACATACTTTCGGGAACGGACGCTTTTCTAAGCTGGGGTGTCGATCAATTGTTCATGGGGGTGCAAGCACACATACCTAATTTTTTAGTGGATTTAGTTCTTTGAAGCAGCAACACTGCAATGTTATATCACCGGGTAAACTCGTTTAAAGTGGGCTTTTATAAAAAAAATCTGTTTTGTCGCAATAAAATACATCACCTCTCTCTCAATTTTTGTAGTTACACCTCAACTAGCAAATCCACAAAATACATGTCAAATAGATCCAGTTTGCCCATCCCTGCTATAGGGACATCACTATACTTTAAAACAGAGTTGGGGTTTTGCACTAGCCTGCTCGCCAACACAAGTGCAATTCGATTCAGGCGATTGCTGGTTGACACCGACTCGTCCGACTGGCGAGTGCCTAACGCAAAAATGGATTGTTGTTACCTGACCTACTGGACTCAATTTGCGACAAATTATGTTTAACGCCACAGACTAAAAAAAAAGTATTTCATAAATCGCTAACAATACACATTTAAGACGGCATAATTAAACAAGCGTGTCGCGCTTGGTAAAAACGTCCTATACGCATTCAATATTATGGTAAACGATTTAAGCCGGTCGTACAAGGACTATATATTATGTATACCCACCAAAATAGCAGGTTAAATTACTGCAAAAACAATTTGCTAGAATCAACATTCCCAGATGGTGTGCCGGCAATTTTGGCGAGTGTAACTTCGTTCGGGCGAGTGTTGATCGGTTACTTTAACTTTACCAGAAAAAGGTCTTGAATGGCGACGAGCTATTTGTGCAGAAATATCATCCAACCATTGTCTGACTTTTAGAAACTATGACCAAGGTGTCGCTTCACACGTTCAATTCTTTACGCGAATTGTGATTGCAAATTTTAATTCAATTCAAAGTCCGATTTCGTTTTATTTTTCCAGTCGGTGTCGCTTCTGTTGAAGGAATGCAAACGCGAGAAGCTATCTTACAGCATCGAGGCCATGGTTAAGCTGGCTGCAGTGTTGGAAGCACGAAAACTCGACCGATTTGAAGACTACTGGAAGCTAGTGCGCCCTCATCTGGCCAAGGTAAGGGTGGTTGAAATAAAATGATTTGCTTTATTTTGTTTAAATGAGCTTCGAACAATAGGTTTTGTTTCTTTAGTTGGAACAGGTGCGCAACTGGGATCGCCCAAAATGAAGTATAAATGTTATAGAGTATAACAGGATCGATTTGGCATAAATATTTTTATATATTCTTAAAATCTCTTTCATTATTTGTTGATTATTTTTCTTTGTTACTCAAAAATAGTATTGACCTAGCAAATACGTGTGCTGTATATGTTACTACAATATACTAGATTAAAATACCACTACATCAAATCGAAATTCCCCAACCCTTGTGTTAAAGCTGTGTAGTTCACATTTCCATAAAGTCGCTTGAATTAAGTCAACATTGGCCCTCCAGTCCAAATAAGGCAACATCTTCAGTTTCTTAGCGAGCCACTTGAGGCCGTAAAATCCCTATCTCTGTTTTTACTGAAACTTCCCCACTCGAGATTTTATGCGGAATCCTAATATGCCTTTTAGTATTGTTGCTAAACACAGTATAATGGACTCCAGCCATAAGACCGAGACATTAACGTCGGAAGAAAACATACTTCGGAATATAACCAAAATATAAAAGACTAATATACCTAGTCGCAGTACCGTCTGAATCAACCTAATAATAAAACCCGCCGATATCAGAAATCAATTAACAAAAAGACTATATACTAAAAATTTTACCAAATACCAAACCCCACCGCTAATTAAATTACTAACTCCCCTAATACTTACAACTTCAACCTATTTCCAAACCTGACAATTGCCCGTCCCTAACCCTAAATAGGGGCAAACAATCCAGTGCCAAAACAGTGGCGTCCCAATCCGCCGTTTAAACTATAAGGCGTCCGAAAGTGGACACCAAAACGCCTGATGCTAGATAGGTGTCCCCCAATCGTCTCATACCACCCTCTACGCCAGGGATTCTTGAACTTTTTTTTACCGCATATCCCTAAAATTTGTTTGCGTCACGTAGATCACAAACAAAAAAATCAAAAATGACGTCACGATACAAATAAACGTTATAAACCTCCTTATTTCGGTCCAAAAGTGTGAAAGCGAAATGGAGTCTAAATACATTCAGTGCAAAAACGTTTTATTATTAATTAAACTGTTTCTTCGAAAAATTGGTAACTTCTTAAGTATACACTAATATTTCAATTAGGCCTTTATAGAACCCCTAAAACTAATTAACGCACCCCAAGGGGTCCATGGACCCCAGTTTAAGAACCCCCTGCTCTACGTGTACGCCCCTATGGCTCCAAGCTAAAATTCCCCTTGAATTTTAACATTAATTTGTAACTTGCAGAAAACGGAAGATTCTTGCAGTAGCGAGGATGACGACGAGCCTGGCTCTAGTAAGAAGGATAAAAGCGCCGCGATCCTGAAAAGGCAGGAAAAATTGCTCAAGCATCTGCTTCAAGCCTGGCCTTGCGAGCTCGGAACGCAGCGTAAGTCGACAGTTTTCCGAGGGTTGTGAGTTCGAATCTGTATGAAGGGTCTTTGTAATAATTGATTTTTAAGTTATCTTGGGTAAAGTGGTCGATTAGTACGCGTCCTTTTTTTTTAAGTTTAATTTTTTTGTTTGATTTAGCATAGTTAGGGCGTTTAGTACTGGATCAAAATATCGGGTACTGGCATATTAAAATACGAAGTTTCTTTTTTAAGAACTTATTTAAACGAAGCTCCAATATGTTACTTAAATGTTCTGATCACGCCCCCATTCCCGACCAATCAAATGTCCGTAATCGCTATACTACACGTTTCCGCGTTGTGTTCTTTCGGGGTCAAAGACCTCGGTAAAAGCACATTGTAACGTCACATTGGATAATTTTACCGGGGGGTTGGAGGGCGCCGTTTTGTTGTTAGCAAAGAATGTGTCGAGAATATGTTAGTGTCAGGCAACTGCTACTAACTATCGTTGATAAACACTGTGTTTTTTTCGGTTTTTGGTTCCAGCTTGGTTTTTGTTGTATTCTTGTATTGTTCGCTCGAAGAGTAGAATTGAAAAGGCGTAAGAATAAAAGGCACAAGCTTATATAGCTTGGATAATCGGCAATTTACATAGCACACACGAGTGGTAATCACCACAGGCAAAACAGTAAATAAATGCGGTACAATTAACGAAACACGTGACTGTAAAATGCGCACTGCCTTAAGGACAGTAAACGAAGCGTGACCACAACAGTTTCAATTTTTTAATTTTGCCCAAACTGCTCCCCGCAAAATCTTACGAACGCCTTGTTTCGATTCAGACCCCGGCCCGAATTTTCGACATGTTCCAAATGAATTCGGATGTGTATACATTGCCAGTTTAATTGGTCTTATAAAAACGCCAAGGGAAAACCACAAAGAACACAGTCTCATGAATAACTGGTTTAATTAATACGAGCCATATATTCGTATAGTGCTTCAGAAATTTTCTCCAATTTTGGAGTAATCTCGTTTTAACCAATCCCAATAAATGTTATGTAAAGCTACCGCAGTCGGCGCATCAACAAAATCAAACGGTGGCACAATTTTGGGTCGCGACCCATAGGTTAACAAGCACTGAGATATAGCAACAAACTGATTAGAAACCGTTTTTCACGCCCCCCGTTTCAGCCAATCAGACGGGGCAACGCCCACCCGGTCCCAGGGCATCCCATGGCGTTGTGCGCAAAATCGCTCGACTCGTCAACACGTGTTTCGTCTTGCTCGGCTTTTGCTTTTCGTCGGCTTGGGTCGGAGATAATGTTACGGACATAGGACAAAGCTGATTTTTTTTCCACTAGTATTGTGGCTAGGGCAGACTTGGACAACTAGATTTATTTAAGCTTTTGGAAATTAGATTAGAATTAGATCGTTTTGAGTTTTCTCAAATTAGATTAGAATTAGAATTACCGAATTGTTAAAAAAAAAAACGAATTTGAACTAGAATTACATTTAATTATTCACAATCAATTTTATTTAAATGGTGAATTATTCCAATAAGAATGTAAATGGTTAATAAGTGTGTGTTAAGTTCTACGCATTTTAGCATATCATATTCTTTTTAGACGGTAAACATCACCACAAGTCATTTCATCCAAAAAGTTTTATTTAAAATTCTTTGTTTTAACTAAGAGACTAAAAATGCCGTTGGACAAAGTAGCATTTTTGCTAAAATTTGAATTAGATTAGAACTAAAAGATTAGAACGAAGTTGAACCGTGCAAATGTTTTTTGGGGACGTTAAGCAAAAAAATGCTTTGGTTGTTTTGAATGTTACAATGTTACTATTTTACTTTCCAAAACAATTCCATCTCGTATTTAAATAATCTAAAATTACAATCGTAAGCTTTGTGAAATTGTCATTATGTTTAAAATTTTATCAAACTTCCGCTTAGTTTTGCTTCTGACAAAAGTATTACTAACAGTATTGTGAAATCATTACGGAAGTGTGCCGCGGGCGGACAAAACAAACACAAAACATGACTAAAATGCACAAATAATAAATATGCTGTTGCTACCAGGCATAGTATATTTAAAATAGGTTCCTCTGCATATATTTCTTCCAACCAACGTTTCGGCTTACTATACGGCAAGCCTTCGTCAGGGACTGAGACACAAAGCCAACAGGGCGCAAAGTAAAATCACACAAAGAAAAAAGGAGATAAAAATGTGCGAGACGCGTTCAAAATATACAGTTGTTTTATCGCAAAGTAAGCCGAAACGTTGGTTAAAGAAATATATGCCAGAGGAACCTATTTTAAATATGGACAAATAAATTATATATCGGATCGGCGCTTATACCACTATAGATTAGCACGAGTACCGATAAAACCACTTGTCATCGGGTATCAGCCCTGATCCGATATTATCGGATATTTTGACGTTAATTTAATTTCCATGCGCTCGCACAATATATCTCTTACGTCATCGAAAGAATTTTCCGACTGTCAGGTTCGGTTTAAAACAACAAACACATAAATCAGCTTTATACCCACGTGGCTGGTAGCACGCTGTCCGCCCTGCCAGATTTGCTGGGACGTAACAAAGCCGCACCGCGTCGTAAACTTTGGGGACGTGTGGCGAACAGCGTTCGTACCGAATCGCCGACTGTACGAAGGGCGGATAATGTGTCGTAATTCACGTTTAGTGTCCCGTGATGTGTTCATGAAAGACTGCGCTGGGAAAATGAGGCCTTGTTGACGATCCACTTTTCAGACTATTGGGTTTCTGCAAATTGACGCCATGCGTTTGTGTTATTCTCTTTAGGTGCCAAGCATTTTTTCACTCTGTTTTGACGTTGTGGCTTGTGTTAACCGCTGCGGTATTATTTTTATTTTTATGGCTGAATTTAAAAAAATAACATTTTAACCCGTCTTCAACTAGATTTAGATATTTTTTCATGGGGTCTGAAGGAGTTTGATAATGATAAGTTAACGTTTTTTTTGTCTCTTGGAACAACCAGTCTTTACGAAATAAAACCTACTATTTTTCTAGATATGGTTTGTAATTTGATATGATTGTTAACTATTAGGACTGGAAACGCTTTGCATTTTCACATTAGTGTTCTGTATTTGAGGTATAGTCTCTCGATTTTTTTTTCTATTTTTATGAAATCTTACAGTTTTACAAGTATAACATAAACATTTTCTGTGTTAAAAATTCTAAAACTTTTCCTGGATACCATACTGCAAAGTATACCCCGACATTGTTGAGATTTGCCATTTCGTCAACTTGGCATTTCAATTGTAAATCTAACGAAAACATGCCAAGACAAATCACACACTAATCATGCGTCTGGCCCCAATCTCTAATACGCTTCGCTTGCAATAATCTGCCTCTGATTGTATCATACTCAGGGCATTTTCTTATTGCAAACCCTGATCGCATTATTGCTTGCGTTTTGCTGATTAGATATTATGCAAGAATTCGAAATGCCTCCATCAGCATTATGACGCAACAACGGCATTGTGGGCGCTTGTCAAATAGCAATAACTTGTCAGTATGTTTGTTGGTTGAGATAACATTTGAGATGATTCTCGTAATTTTGAAAAGGTTTTATTATTTATAAGTAATGAAACCTTGACCAACTTTTCAAATCCGACTCTTCAGCCTGTGTTTCACCCATTTACGTCACTAAAATAAGGTCAATAATTAGAAATTGTCAATTTCTGAGTTTTGATACTGCACACGTCGGACTCGGGACTCGGGTAGTCTTACGTGGTCTTACTCGAGTCCCGAGTCCCGAGTTCGACTATAGCAAAACAAAAGGACTCCGTCGAGAACCACGAGTCCGACTCCGCAGCCCTGTTATTATGTAGTGTAAACAAGCTGCCGCCTATGGATTAGGTGACCTCAAAAGTGCTAGAAATCGAAATACTCAAAAGCGGAATAACAGCGAACAGTCTCTAAAATTGCTTTGTTGTGGTTAATGACTCAGCAACAAGTATTCCAGTCTCAGTAAAGAAAACGTTCGCAGGCATCTTGTTTTCGTCGTGCTGGCAAAACGCTTCCCCATGGCAATTCAACGTTGGTTGTTACTTTTTCTGCCTCCTTCACAGTCTTGTGCTTGGATGACGTTGCACGAATTCTGGGCGATTTTTTTTTTTGCATTCTGTAGTTGTTCCGATGTAATAGTGTTTTTGTGCAACGCTTTCATTACCAAAAAAATGCTGGTAAGATATTCCATAAAGCCTTGGTAAACGGCTCCGTTTCTAGAATCTAGATCTTTGAAAAGGGTCGATAAAAAATGTTCGTAGGCATCCAAATTTTGTCGTGCTCACGCAACCCTTCACTGCAAAGCAAATTCCCATAAGAGACCATTCCTTTGCAATATTAAATCACACACAATCGTTTGTTACTTTTCCAGTTTTGTGCTTCGACGACGTTGCTCGAATTCTGGGCGATTTTGCACGACTCAGCACCTTCGGCGTTCAGCTGGGCGCGCTTCGCTGCGTCACCGGACTGCTAAAATCGCTGAGTCAGCACGACACTCGGAAGTTCGTTGAAGCGAATCCCAACCTTACCGCCTTGCCTTCACTAGCCGAAGCCATCGCGACTTGCCTGAGTAAGTACTAAGGAGGTGCTAGGCGGAAAAACGCGGATTTGTAAAAAGGGCGTCGACGCCGATAAAACTTGTTTAGTGTGACAATGATTGAGGAAGTTTCTCAAGATGCTCGTAGCTTAATAACCACCGCAGAACACTTGATTAACTGGTATGCCGTCATTGGTCAACTTACAAGCTTTTCTTTGTATAAATTTGAGTTATTTTTTTTTGTAAAAATATAACTCAAGATAATCGTTGCGTAAACTTGCTCTTTGGAGTTGTCTTAGGCAATCTCGTTTATATTCGACGCTTCTGTTGGACCTAACGAACACTTAACATTACATAAGACAAAATGCTGACACGGTGGAGATATGTAAAACTTTCTAATTCTATAAACCATATATTTCGCATGAGTATGTTCAATTGTGCATACCATTCGTGAAACTCGTAGTCCCCTATTTGATAAAGCATAAAATTAATTAACAGTGTCTTTCTTAAATTCAGCAAACATGAAGTTCTCCGGCATACGCGAAGAGTCTCTGTCGGCATGCGAAGTTTTGGTTCAACTTACTGAAGGTAAAAAAAAACCAAATGAATTCTATAAAAATTGTCCCCCCTTTTAACAGACAATATATCCTCTCCACGTTGTAATTTACTATTAGCCTTAAAAATAATAATAATTTTTGTCAGATGGAAAGGTCACGTCCGCCGGGCTTCCCCTGGATACTGTGACGTCATCAGTGAGGGAATCTCCCCTCTTTAAAGAGAAAACCGACCACGGGACCCGGTGCCGGGAGCTGCTGGCAAGATTGCAGTCCATCTAGTCTAGTTTATAAATTTCAATTCATTGCTGTTTTGTTTTGCTTCGTTACTTGGAGAAATACAAGATGCAGTTTCAAGAATACACTTTGGTGTCGTTGCAATATGTGGACTGTAGTTTAGTTTGAAAAAAATAACTCTCGAAACCTCAGTTTGAAACTGCAAATTCTAAATTTATAAGGTTGTAAGATAAAAGCAAGCTCATGTATTAAAGGCTGTATTGCAAAATTTGAGATATGAGGAATTAAAAATGCAGTTAGGCACTCCTAAACTAAGCCCAGCCTTGTTTTCGGCAATCCGGCTAAAAGACCGTATGTTATTTGCGGCATTTTCGCATAAAAATACTTTTACATGTGTCGTGATTTAGTTGCGCCATTCCACGCCACAATTCTTTTGAAAAATAACGCACACTTTTGTTCGTGGTGCAGAGTGTAGATTTAAGCTCAAAGCACATTTCTACATTTAACCGTGAGGCCAAGAGCCCTTCAGGAACAATATCGCGAGCACTTTAACTGCCTCTCTTTGCATATCCTTGTGGATTTATAAAGATTTCCTCTATATATGCTTTGGTCTGTATAGTATTAACGCCTCTTTAAACAGATTGCTTTAAACTTGAAACAAACATATAGGCTATATAAGAAGTCCTTGAGCTACTATTCTAAGTTTTGCTGCCCAAAAACTTACGCGACCTCTCATTTTCACCCTTAATTTATGAGTCTATATATGAGTCTGTCATGTTAAAATTGGCAAAACTGTTCTATACGGATTATTTCAAAATTAGGGTATGATGTCCGGATTTACGCCAAAAGCATGTACAACTAGGCTAGCTAAAGCTACTATTTCAGCCCCATTTGTCGCATTAGGATTACAAAATCAAGCAATATTATTTTAGTGAAGCTAGGATTGATTTTTTGATGTGATATAAGAGTTATACAGACGTCATAAACCCTGGAGTCAGCAGAAAAAGGCTGATCACAATTATTAGAGTCAGCAGAAAAAGGCTAAACACAATTATTAGACTGGTGGTTGCTCTTGCCCTCTTTAATGCTAAACTTTGTTGTTTTCTTTCAATTTTTATTTTGTTAAGAAGTACACGGTAACCCCAATACAACCCCTTGCGACCCCCAGGTTGGAGTCACTACTCTACAAATGGGTTGACCGCCGATTTTCCGCAACACATGCATTTATAGTTGGCCAGCTTAGCTGTATAATATGCAGAATCAATTATTTTTACCTTAAAAAAACAAAACAATTAACTTCAAGACCAATTAGCTTTTATAACAAGTAAAAATTGGCAGATTTTTTAGGCGAATCAGTAACTTTTAAAACAAAAGCCACTGGCTCTGGAATCCCAATTGGTTTGGCCTTAAGTATTTCAACCACCAGCGGCCTTTTCTAATTCAATATCAGCATCAGCATCAGCATCAGCATGAGCATTCAGCACATTCTACGAGCGTCTGCGAACGACGCAGTGTAAGAATGTTTCGCTTGAGTAGGCATCCCGGGCCTGCCAACTTAGATGAATGAAAACTGTTAAAACGAGCGAACGGAAATGCGCGGAAAAAAGGCGAACGCCACGAATCAGAGGGAAAAAATGGACGGTTTCGTCAGCCTCAAACGGCGAGGTCGCTTACTACAGCAATGAGATTAACTTAGGGCCTGCCAAGCTGTTTGAAGTCTTTAGGGTGGCCTATGCTTAGATAGAGTTTAAAGTAGTAAATTGGATTTATTTATTTTTTGCTGCCAAATGGACGATATTTGGTTTGCAGCTGTCAGAATCAGACCAAGTTTTAGTACGTCGTGCGCGAGTTGTATTCGGTTCATACTCGACCCTTGTTTAGCTTTTTTAACGGATTTTGGCGTTACGTCAATCTACTGTACAAATCTAAATAGTTTGTAGACGTATAACTTCCGGTCTAGGCCGCGTTCCATAGTGCTAGTAACGATTTTAAACCGTTGAAGCGAAGGTGTTTCGTTTCACAACTACTCAAATTTAGGTGTTTTGTTGTCCAATGAAAAAAGTAAATCACACCGTCACAAAAGACCACGTGGTTGTGCTACAGAATTAACGACGGTTTGGCGCCAAAATTCTATTGTTGACATACTGCTGAGCGTTGTAAACTTACTACAGTTGTAATTTAGCCTGGAGGTAGAAAAAAATAGTTTAGTGTGGGTTAGATTATTTTCAAATTTCCAAGTTTACCATTTGTGAGGTATGTTTGTAGCCAGCTTGAATAGCTTAACGTTAAACGCCGTTGCTTAAAATTAAATCGATTATTACGTTTTTGAACGAAAGTTATTACGTTTTTAAACAAAAGTACTTCAAAATAATTACAGTACGATTGTTATGCAGCTCGAATACCACAGTTTGCAACACATTCCTAAGCAAGCCATGTTATATTTTTAAAGAAGCATGTATCAGTTATTTTTTTTTTGATGACATACCTATTTTGCTATTTCACTTAAACATTGGGAACCTGTCAGTTTTGTCAGTTAGGCCAAACAGATTACGGCTGGAATTTCCACAAAGATCGAGGCCAAGCGGTTTGCCTGCTATTAAGGCTGTAGTACAAGGAGGTGGTATCCTGTTCGGCCGTCAATCGTAAACTGTACTGCGAGCAATAGCAGGCAGTAGTAAGGCTTTAAATGCGAACCACACAGCACATTGCGTTGCAAGGCTCTAGTCGACAGCTGGTTAGCATGAAATCGACAGTTGGCCCGGTTTTCGAAGGAAATACCGACGCCTTCTAAGGAATTAGATGTATTTTTAAGAAAGGAGCGGTTACTGACTGCTTTCTTGTTCAGTAGTTGTACGCAATAGGATGGCGCTTGTGCAAATAATAATTACAACAGTGTATTAGCAGTAGTAAAAGGAAAATATGATTTACCAAGGCAAAATAAGCCAGGGTAAGGTGCAATTGTGAGCATGTATACCAGTTTTACAGCTTTTATTTCGTTTCGACTCCGTAAAACACGGCGTGGAACTTTTAACTGACAAGTTAGCCTTCAACAGTATTCTTAGAGAAACATAGCTAAATTAGTGCGAAGAGATATTTTAACTTATTTAACTTAGCCCGAACGAAGATTTAACAACTGAATCGGCCCATGTTTACAAAAACGCGTTTACGTTTTCAGGTAAACTAGAATAATAGCAGAAATGGGCGGAGTTTTGGAAGCGTTTTCGCGTCGTAAGCACGTGGATAACAGTGTTGAGAGTCAGCTGGCGCGGGTTCTCACCGTCTTTGATCTGACAGCTCTTGGGGTAGGAGCCACCCTCGGTAAGATATAGACAACTGCTGTTATGTATGCCAGTTAACTTCTGTGATACGCACAACATAGCTTATATTTATGGAAATAAATGCATTTGACGTTAATTTAGTAATTTTAGTTAAAGCACGCATTTTGTACTGCTTTTTGTGTTTACATTGCTAGTCGCGTTTTCAGTTTTGTACAATACCCTAAATTTAGTTGTACATTGTTAACGAAAACTAACTGTGCTGCTACGGGGTCTGGTTTTACATGTTTTTTTATAATTTGTAATTTTGTGTGGTCTAGTAATACTGGTTCACAATCCACAGTCACCAAACAGCTCACCGGCTATTTAATGGGCATTTTCCTTCCAACTGAACGTTTTCCACTATTTGGCTAGATTACATGGCTTTCCGTGTGTCTGCTTGATACTATAACGTCACGTGGCAATTCAAACCGCGCCTTATGGATGTCATACCCATAATCACCAGTGCCCTTTCTCCTTAAAGCTGTAGTAACTCCGATTTCGCTGTCTTGTCTGATTCCCATGATGTCTGTGGAACGACTATTGACCTTTGATACCGCAATTTAGCAGCCGGTATACATATGAAGGAAGCTAAACTGAGTTAATGTGCGCGTACTAAAAGGCTGTGACGCAAAACGTTTTTAATTTGGTTAAAGGTGTATTAGACCTAGTGAGACCTAATTACGTCAGTTACGTCAATCTGATGCCCTAGTTACGTCAATCTGATCCGATTCGAAATGACGTTACGACTATTTTTACCTAAAACAGGCAAAATTGACATATTTTTAAAGTGAAGAGTTGTTAATTTACTGTTTTGTAAAAAATCTTATTTTCGAGGAAAAAAACGGTGTGTTAAATAGCTGACGAAAGTAAAACTAACATACAACTTATATAGATATTGGATCGGCACCGATATAGCCCTATTATCGCACAACTACCGATAGTTTTACTTGGCATCGGCTCGTATCCTATTTTGCCGGACATTCTTATCTAGGCCTGGGCAGTAAGTAAATATATCCGATACTATCGGATTAAGTTGATATATCGGTACCCGAACCGATACTCTGGTGCTATCGTTGCCGATCCGATAAACAAAAAATATACCTATGTTAGTTATGATTTGCGATACGACGCAACGGGTTGTAGTTTAAAAGGTAAATTCAGATAATATAGTGAGTTAACAACAGAAGGTTTTTAAACCCCTTTGGCGCTGAAGCAAATTTTAGCCTAATAACCCGGAAAAATTTTCCTTTGAACGTTTTAATTTCATCTTTTTTGTTTGTTGGAGCATACCTATGACGTCATTGGTATCGGATTAGATCGCGAAAAAAAATGACGTCATTGATATCAGATCAGATTTTCTAAAAAACATCGGGTTTTGGTATCGGATAAAAATGTCAAGTATCGAACATATCTAGCAATCAACAGCGTTGTAGCCATTACCAGGCGCTTTCCCTGTTTAAATAACCAGCTCAGCACCTCACACACATCATTATCGATTGGTTCTCTCACAGGCGCTGGAGTGTACGTGCTCACCGGTGCCGTTGCCAAGACGACAAGTGGCCCCAGCGTTGTAATTGCATTCCTCATCGCCGCCCTTACTTCGATTTTGTCCGGTGAGTTTCCCGAAACTTTGAAGTCTGTCGCTATACTTTTGTGTTTCGTTTATAATACAGCGAACAAATGGCGTTAAGCATATGCTGGGATTGCTTTGCTGATTTATTAGAAGAGTGAGTGTTTCTCGTCGTGATTATGTCTACTGTATAATATAGCATGTTCCAGTACAAGGGATGGATTTTTCAAAAGCCTTACTGTTGCATCAAAGTGCATATTTTTTTGCTGTATGAGCATTTTCCAAACATTGAGCGAAACACATTAACCCCATAAAAACAACCGTTCTTTAAATTGTAGTTTAAAAGAAATTATCCTAATTTACTACGAGCAGTAAATGCACTTCTCCCAAAAACTTATATATAACAATCCATTTTCACTAAATGCAATTACAAGTCCACATCCTACATTTTTTTTAATACTTTAGGCCTTGGAGTGTAGCAATATTCACAACCTTTAAAAAAGGTATAATTTTAATAATCTTTACCGAGCCTTTTTTCAAAGGCCTGTGTTATGCCGAATTCGGAGCTCGTGTGCCCAAAGCCGGTTCGGGATACATCTACAGTTACGTCACAGTTGGCGAAATGTGCGCGTTCGTGATTGGCTGGAATCTGATCCTTTCCTACGTCATCGGTAAGATATGCCTCTGGGGGGTTGTGATGTAGTGGCTGTATGGAAAGCGAGAGAAAAAGTAGACAAATAGTATTATTTTTTAAATTCCAAGTAGTTTTCAAGGAAAAAAATTTTTTTTTTTTGGTGTATATTTGATCGCCGAAGATAGCCGTAAGAAACATCATTGATCAGTGTTTTTTAACTTTTT
Organism: Ascidiella aspersa; assembly: GCF_963924565.1. Classification (NCBI taxonomy): domain Eukaryota; kingdom Metazoa; phylum Chordata; class Ascidiacea; order Phlebobranchia; family Ascidiidae; genus Ascidiella; species Ascidiella aspersa. Next base: position 8,173,725 of record NC_139448.1, read on the forward strand.
AATGGACCAATGTTGACAATGACTTTATATTCTATATTTGATCACTTAAACGAAGCTTCAAATCTTTACTTTTAATCGATACTTAAATTCAATTTATTACGCTATTTTTACGTAATTTCATCATTCTTTAATGCAAAACGTTTTTTCATAGTTTTAAAATACAGATTAAAATTAAGTTCTAGAAACGAACGATCCTAAAAAGGTACAAGAACCACCGTAACCACGTATACCTTAGTTTGTCGTTACACATGGGGTCGTGACTTTTCCTCTGACCCTTGACCCCGCTCGTCTAATCTTTGACCCCTTTTGTGACGTAGGTGCGGCGAGTGTGGCCAGGGCTTGGACGGCGAACTTCGACGCGCTTATTGACAAGAAGATGGAATCAGCGATGTTAACTTGCTGCTCTATGGACGTACCGGGACTCGCAAAATACCCCGACCTATTTTCCTTTCTCATCATTATGATTCTCACGGGTGAGAAATCCTTTTTGTGTGTTTTTTTTCTTTTTTTCTGTTATTTGGTATAACGACGTTGATGTGCTCGCTATTTTTGACCAAGTTAAACTTGCCCGTATTAACTGCCACACAATAAGGCTGCGGTGCGCCGCTGCGAACTGGTGGCCCATGGAAGGCTGCCAGGTGCGTCTCGAACAAAAGGAAAAGACATTTTAATATATAAAACACATATTTTTACTTTCTTATTAAGCTTAGCTCATTGATCCCACAGTACTGTCAAGGGGAACACACAATAAGACCTACAAAGGAATGAATAAATATGCTGTTGCTACCATATCTACAAAGGAATGATATCTAAATTAGAATAACCCATTATACCATAGTATTAAGACCATCGACATGATAAAGCCAAATTCGCAGTAAAAACCACGACGGAATGAGGCCCAAAGCATCTGAATAAGACTGAAACATTTGGAATAAGTCCTAAATTAATCGTAATAAGGCCCAAATGAACAAAATAACTTTTGGGAGAGGGTATTGGACGATTGAGGGACACCTGGCTGGCATTGGCCGTTTTTCCATCGACGTTTGGGCGCCGCTGTTTTGACACTGGCTGTTTTGTCCCTGTTTCGGGTTAAGGGCTGGCCTTTGGTGTAATGAGTGGGGTTATCAAATGGGTTAGGATTTAGAAAGAGTTAGTGATAGTTATGGATGGGTTTCGGGTTAGATAAAAGGTTGCGTAGGCCTTATTGTGGTCATTTAGGTCTTATTCCGACTATTAGGCATTAGTCTTATTTACGCATTATTCCTAACTGTCTTTTATTCCGAAGTTAATTGTCCTAATTTAGGTCTTAAGGTTGGAGTCTTTTTCAAAGTATGCAACTATGAAGTCTATGTAGTAAAAAATAGCCAGTAATTCAAGAGAAATACCGGTATACTGAACAAAAATCACGCTCGATTCGCTCGCCAGGTGCGCCGCCCTGTTTTCAAATGTCTGTAGGTGCGGAGTGACAAAAAAAAAGGTTACGAAACACTGCAATGCGGTAAAACTGTTACAAAGTACAATTACGATCTGTGCAAATAAAGTCGACTTTTTGTTAAATATGTAGCTCGAAAGCGGGCGGTTATTAATTCTAAGCTTCTAATCATTATAATTTATGCGTCGCTTTTTGTGATTCTTAGACAGCGATAGTTTTAGTTCCCGCCATTTGGATGGGTTATTACAGCCCTATTGTTGGGTAACTAAATATCCACTTTGTTTGATTCATTGGACTCTGACTCATTCAGTGTGAAATGTCTCCTTCATTGAAGTGTCTCCTTGCGATTGCGAGCCTTAGTTTTCCGAACGTGCCAACATATTTTCGTACCCTGCGTTTTTTTTCGGCGATAATTGGTTGCGCGCCTTTTCCGAAAACGCCCGACGCAGCCAACACGCACATATCACACACTCTCAGTGTTCGGTATATATCCCGCATACCACGCCGGAAGCAATCCGCAGCATACACAAACAAACAAACTGAAGGACGGAAGACAAAGCGCGCGTACGTACGTCGGATATCCTTGAAGCGGCGTTCGTGAGACAACTGTACGATGACTACCAATGCTATAGTAGCATACATTAGTATAGTAGGATGGATCAATGGTGAGAAATATAAACCGCTATTGGTTCTGTTGTCCAGAGGGGAGCGCTTTTATAATGTTAGCATTAGAGATGCTTTTTGGAATTACACATCCAAGTAATGGTTACCAAAATTCTGCTTCTATAATGAAACCCAAAATCATCAAAAAATGAAAAAAATAAGATATAACACTTCAACCCTGTAAATATAATTTTTTTCAGCCGGCGTTTGTAACTTATATAGCGCGAAATTACGTACAACGTCTGTTATGGTATCTCAGGTTCAACCATACAAATTGTGTAAATGTGTATACTGCAGAACGTACACAAGCCCCACTTATAGAAATCTCTCTCTCTATGAGGAGGTTGTGTATCAATCAGTGAGTGTATGTGTGTATCAGTCAAAGGCAATGTTTGCTTCTACCGCTTCACTGGGCTACTTGCCTACGAATGGAAGCGGAGACGGGAATAAAGCGACTTCTCACAATAAAACCATTAGTTGTTGTAGAATTGTGACGCCAACTGCTTCTCAATCAGTTAGATCAAAACCTTTTGTGTCTTACCACCATCTTTGAATCCATGCCGATTAGGTTTTTCTATTAAGCTCGACAGAGGAAAAACGTAAGCCCGGCGCCACGCCTTCGCCACGCCCACATTTTCGACCAATCGCGAGAAAGCTACTCCACGCATTTCCCATTGTTTAGGCTCTCCTTTTTCTTTCTAAAGCCGGGCTACCGTCGCCGGGAAGTACTCGGATTGTAGTGTGTCGGAGTCTTTCCGCGACTTGACTTGACTGACTGCCGCCCTAGTCTGGTTTCACGCCACCAACGGTTGCTGTTTGTATAGTGTATAGGCCAGACCGTAATACCACAGCTGTATATTTCCACTGGACTTTTTTTACCAGATCTTCGTGTGATGTTTTCCTTAAAGAACACACAAAACAAAAATTAGAGGAACGCATTTAAAGTTAAATGACTTTTTAAATTAAGTGGTAAAAATTAGGCATTTTCATTAAATATTTTTTTAATATGATGTGCTTATTGATCTTAATTTTTTACCAATTTTATTAGTTTAACGTCTTATTTTTATGTCAATGACTTGGCTTGAAATTGACTTGCTTTTGTAATGACTTGCACTGGGAGTTTTTGTATAATTTTTTTTTTTACTTAGGTTATTTTTTCAAGTCACTCCAAAGTGACTAGTTTACAACAGTATTGTTCACCTGGGTATCACAAGGGCCTGATAAATAATTAATTGAGATCTTAAAACGTTGCCTAGATTAATTCAATGGTTATTCAGAATCCCTATATATGCACAAGTAGCTGCTTTACGATTGACATAATATTGTCTATTATCAGAGTCGGAATGACTTCACTTAAACCATTTGGCCAAAATAACTTGGCTTGGCTTGAAGTGTTTTTCTATTGTGTTTTTGGTATTTTTAGTTCAGTTATTGCTTATATTCGGACGAGTTTACGGTCTTATTTTTATGTCAATGACTTAAAGTTGACTTGCTTTTATAAGACTTTGTGGTTTGACTTTTTTGCAAAAACTTCAATTTTAATTAAGTTATTTTTAAATGACTGGTGTACAACACTTTCTATTTCCAGCCCTGATCGCCTTTGGAGTGAAGGAGTTCGCCACCGTGAACAAAATCTTCACCGTCCTCAACATCTGCGTCATTCTTTTCGTCACAATCGCCGGTCTCTCGGTGGCTGACCTCCACAACTGGTCGTGGACCACCGACGAGATACACACATGCATCACGTGAGTCTGACTCTGGGGTGTGCTTTCAAACCTGGTCATAGTGCCTGAGCTTCTTTTGATGCGAAATTAGGAAAGGTATTAAAGCAATGGAAGTCGGCTCAAGGCAGCGACAATAACTCATGGACATTTTTGTTTGGAAAAATTATGTGTTAACAACAAAACCTTATTTGTTTCGTTAACACCAAAGTAAATTATGTCTTATTATGCATGGTTTCAGCATCTGGTAATATTTCAGGTTTTACCTGTAGAAATTGGTCTTTATTCCGCTAGTTTTTGACTGAGCTTAGTGAGATAGCAAGACAAACTTTGGCCCGCGTTAAATATTAATGAGCGGCCATGTGAGTGGGCGGTGTTGGCGAGGTGGTGACACGCCGTTCAACAAACAACAAAGTTCACCGTCGCAATTTCGCCATCCTGCCTCAAAACCCTGCTAACTGAATTTCAACGGCGGTGTATTACCATTGGTTCAACACTAAATAATCTTCAGTATCAAGCGTATTTTGCGAACCCTGGGGGCTTTAGAAGGGTCGTTTGTTTTTTTACCATAGTAGACACGGTTTTAGAGTTCCCTTTAAACATTTGATTTTTATAAGGTGGTAAACAACGCAGTTTTGTATAGTTGTAGACGGACGCTATCTAACAGGCGATGGGTAGTCTTTTGGGGGTTGTAACCATTGTTTTGTACATTGCATTGTAAATAAATACATTTTCAAAAGCACAAACCTTTTATAGAGGCTGCTTGCCCTATAATTAACTGAATGAACTAAAGTATCGGTCGAAACATAAGCGAGAATAAATTCACTGGGAAGAAAGAGTTTAACCAAATGTCATGCTAAAGAAAATGCCACACAATTTGTACGCTTTTTATTTTGCAAAACGCTCTAACAATTCAAAGTACCAAATTTGTTATACCGAATACAGCATAAGTTTGGTAACGAATCCGCTTGGATACCACACTAGTTTCACACCAGTACCTATACTATTACCAGTTGATATCGTGTACCCAATATTAAAGAACATCTTTATTTCCAACTGATCGACCGAAGCAACCAACACTTCAAACTCACGCAGGAACATGGAGCTGTACGGTGCCGATGGGTACACTTGTCTATCAGAAAACGTCAGCGCTTTGGCTGTTAACGGTGCGTACAATGTCACCGACCTGATGACCACGACCTCGAATGGACTCGGCAACTTCTCGGCCGCGACCACCGGACCAACAGGACTGGAGATCGACATGTCGGTCTACGGAGACGGAGGTTTCTTTCCGTTCGGGTTCGCCGGCCTAATTTCGGGAACCGCGACATGCTTTTATGCCTTCGTGGGATTCGACTGCATCGCCACTACTGGTGGGTTTTAGCTGTTCCTTGTGTAGTTTTCGATTTTCATTTTTTTTTTTTTTAGGTTTTTAAACAGTGGTTATCCAAGTTATTTGCCCTAGGGATATCCAATATTTGATATGTTATACCGATACCCGATATGCAATCCGACACTGGCATTATTATGCTTTAACTAGCGGTATAGGTAAAATTGAAACGTTCAAAGGCCTTTAATTTGCTTTGGCATTAAGTAATTGAGTTATACCTCTGGTTGTTAAACTATACTGTAATAATTTTTGATAAACTTAACTTTCAAGATTGAATCACTGCGTTGGATCGTAAATCATGGCTGTAATTCCTATATTAATTTGGTATCGGTTGGCACCGATACCACCCTAGTATCGGTCGAGCACCGATACCACCCTAGTATCGGTCGAGCGATCCGATATTATGGGAGATATTAAGATAAAATTGGGGTGTTTTTGTATTATTTTTTACCTTTTGTCCGTTTTTTCTGTGTCGCATCCTTAACGTATAATATTTGTTTGGAAGGCCGCATTCGTTATATAAAGACAATATAAGGTAAAAAGGTTAAAATTTTTAAAAAAAGTAACAGCTTATTTTCCCTAAAATTTATGTGACAACCGTCAAATCGACTGGAAAGTATCACCTAAAAATGCTCACCTATTTCTGACACAAAGTGCCGTCAGACTCTAGGTGACGAAAAATGCCTGCGGTGCTCAATTATTCGTCAAAGGCGGGCGTATCATTATATGACGTCATATGTCAGCCGTCGAAGGAAAACGTCTGAGCGTAAGAAAAACCAATTTACAATAAGGTTGATGTGTGTTATATCAACATACATCTTGCGATAACAGTACAGTTACCAGCAATGGGTTCTATATTACTTCTTCTTAGCTGGCGCACTAAGAAATTAAGCAAAATTCCGACACACGTGCGATTAAAGGCTATATTTGCAATACGAATATTTATATCAAAATTGCTTTAAAAATTCCATTGTATCTCTTGGGGCTAACTAGTGTTTGCGCAACATTATTTAACAAATATAGTCATCTCCGTGTTTTAATTAAAATGAATTTTACAATTTCGCGCCTTAAACTACCTTAAACGAAACACTGAAGATCGGCTGTAGGACCAAGACGTCGTCTTTAAGGTTAATCCAATTGTGAGAAGAGCCTAATTCCCCCTAAATTTAGTTTTGGCATCCAATTGAGTTCTCAAACCATCGCCATCTGTCGCTAACGGCCGATTCTATAGACTCTTTTGAAAAGCAACTTCGCCTTACTTTTTACCACCAAGTGCTTGTGCCATTTTCGCACTGATAAAGTTTAGGGAACAATATATATGTACAAAGGAATGCGACTGAATTAAAAGGGTAAACCTTAAAAACACATTCAAAAGAGATTGTGTTTTGATGTAATTCTATTCCCTTAAGAACACAAATGCCCGCCTAACCGAATCTCGCGCCTAACACAGCGAAATTACACTCACAGTTCTGTAAAATTACACTCCCAATTCCGAAAACAGATGCCAGTGTGCCGCGCTCCCTAGGTAATACGACGTTGTTGTGTTTTTACCGCGTGAAAATAACGTTCAGCTTGGCTACACATCCACATAACAGTAAATATAGATTGATTATTTGCTTTCAGCTCCTGTTTTCGGCTATCATTTTGTTGCATTTCTTTTTCAGTAGTTTAGCTAGCATTTGTAAAAAAATAACATTGGTACTTTTGGCTAATTTGTCGAAACAACCCACAGTACGTCGTGTGACTTCAGTCATTTCATTTTCTCGAGAGAATTTGTTAAATAAGGCTGGTCTTTTTTAACCGTTTGGCTCTATTTATTGAAAATGTTTTTTTTTCTGATAACTGTAATTTTCCTAGTAACTTAAAAAAGTCATGTCATCTTTTGAAACATATTGGTCCTTGTAAAGCAATTTACTGATATGACTTTTAAGACAAGTCAATGAGTTTTGAGCAAAGCGTACGGCCGCTTGATGCGACACCGAATGACGTCATTACTATGATCCAATGGGCGAAATTGACGATTTAAAAAAAAATACGGGTAATTTTTAGAATATACGACCAAAGTTTTCTTTAGCAGCAAAAAATTCGGTTACCTTTAATTGTTCAAAAATAACTTTCAAGACAGAAAACGTAATGTCGGATTGTAAACTATGACTGAAATACAGAAATAAACCAATGCCACTCTAATAGGGCATCGGACTTCACATTATGTATCGGCATCGATCCCAAATTGCCGACTATTCCTATTGAAAACTACCAACAACACAAAATTAAACGCCTCTAACCAGAAAACAACTTGTTTTACAGGCGAAGAGGCGATCAACCCGCAAAAGGCAATCCCGCTTGGAATCGTATTTTCACTGGCTGTCTGCTGTGTCGCCTACCTGGGTATATCGTCCACCCTCACCCTTATGCAACCCTACTTTCTGCTCGATACCGACGCCCCTCTTCCCTACGCCTTCAAGGCAGTGGGCATGCAGTGGGCCAAATGGCCAGTGTCAATCGGAGCCATTTTGGCCTTATCAACAAGGTAAGGCTCTCATCTCCTATTTTCGGCTATCATTGTGTTTTTGATTGCCTTAAGCTACCATTGGTCCTTTGACGAACGCAACTTAGTCTCGTCATTCTTGTGAATAATGCAAATCTATTTAACCGTTTGGCTATAATTTATCAAAAGCAGTTATTTTGCCAAGTGATTTTGGCCAAAAGTTGAGTCATTCAAAATATATGCTGTTGCTACCAGGCATAGTAATTTCGATTGCCTTGTAAATTGTTTAAAAAATGACGTTTTTTTGTTTCTCTTTAATGTGGATTGGTAGATTTTGGGGGCTGTTTGGGCTACAGGGTCAAATCGGACCTTTTGGCGCCTTTGGGTCTATCTAGTCCAGTAATAAAACCTTGTATCCCCCAACAATCTGGTCAAATCCCCTTTGGTCTTACCCGTAAAAGAAATATAATCCCAAAATATTAACTATACCGACAAAACTTATATTCCCTTAGTATTGCGACAGTTTTTCGCCAACTTTGACAGTTGTGGAACGCCGACAAAACGCAAACAGCCAAAGAAGGCATCGCAGACGGCCAGCTGTCGAAATGCAAAAAAAAAGGAAATATAAACTGCCGTCGTGTCCGAGCTTCGTTTCCGCGCGTGCTTTCCGTCTGTACAACGAGAGACGTGATTTACTGTTTCGCGATCAATTTTGAACACTTCATTTCCTCGATGTTTCATTCCGCCCATGCAAAATCGCGCGTGAAATTGTTTTTTTCCTGCTTAGGAAGTGAGCAGTAAAAAATCTGAAGGCGTTCGGCTTTGAAGGCCGGTTTTTACAGGTGCTGAGCGAAATATCGTGATCTTTAAAGAATGTTAGCATATACCAGGGTAGTTTTTTAACCGGCAAAATCCCGGGCACATTATTGACAGCTTAGATAACCACATGTAGCATAACCAATAGTGCTTTTGCCCACATAAATTGGATTAATTAAGGTAAAGTATATCACACAGATGTAAATTGTAACACCGAAAATTCCCAAACCGTCTTAAAAAACGGACTTATGCGAACCCAATGGTAGTAAAACCTTTAAACAATATTTAAACTTATTCCTACAGTTTGCTGGTTAGCTGTTTTCGATTGTAGTTATGGCGCGAAATGGTCGCGATACAAAGTTAGTGCCGTGTGCAAACCTTATACGCAATACGCTATTTCTCATTTCGACGTTTCGCAATTGAGCAGCTGTTTGTGCAAAGCTACCGGTTGAAAAGCAAGCACAGGCGACCTTTGTCCTGTGTTTGTTAACTGGTGTTTGCACATCGGAGTTGCGAAATCTACTCTTTATGTGTCGCGCCCGTGAGTCTGCGGCTCATACAAGTCCAACTTACCAAGCCACGTGCAAGTCCAGCCGAGTGGCACCAAATCTGGGTTTAAAGCCTTTTTTGCACACGAACCGTCAGAAATTAGTGCTAAGCAAAAAGGTCTACCACAATTAGGGCATTGGGACCAAGGTCTTGAAAGTCAGACTTTTTGATCCTTGGGTGCCCTAATTGTCGTAGACCTTTTTGCTTAGAACTGCACCAATTTCTGACGGATCGTGTGTGAGTATTTTGGGCATATGAGCGTAACGTGAAATAGAGTCTTCCATCGTTCTGTATCAGTAAATTATACTGGTGCATCCTAAGCTCAGTTTTTCATTTAGGCTTTTAGGATACAGTATTTTAGCACATTTCAACACCAATCTTTTTATATAATAGTGTGTTTTTTAATAGGCACGCACCGTCAACATGCCCTGTAAAATATGATAGTAACTTAATAACACGACAAATACAACGTTATTTGACGCGCCAACATTTTTGCCATTTATCAACCCTTTACGTACAGAATCAATAAAAAAGTTTTTCTTAATACTTTCTATTGTTTTCATCATTTCCATGTGCCCAATCGCTTTTAGCGGACTCTGATTTAAGTTGAACTTAAGATTAATGGCCCACTATGTCACCTCAGCAAAAGTAAATAAATTGCCAGTCGATGTTTGATAGGCCTGGAAAATTCTGTAACCGGTTAACTGTTTGTAAACGCTCAAGGACAAACCTCTCAAATATCGGCGTATTCGCAGAAGTAGCAAATGACCAGTTGCCTTCTGTGGGTGAACCCAGCCTTTGTGCAGAATCGCTACCATGTGGTCATCTGTCATTACGCTTTGGGCTCTCACGCGGCTGCCTGTCTTTCGAAGTGTCCTCCTTTTTGACATGAATGTCGCGCAGAGTTGTCAATCACTCCTTGTTCCCCGGTGTCAACGATGTCCGGATAAAATTGTTTTGGAAAAAAAATGGGCAAACTTTATTCTAGGCGGGACGATTCCACCATATTTGAAATGAAATAAAATCGCGATTTTACAAATTCAGGCGCAGCCTTAAATATTTTTCGTTATTTTTTTTAAATATAAAGCATAGGTTTTCAAACTTTGCGGCTCACTGAAAAATAAAAGTCGCACAATCGTTCTACACTCAATACAATTATAACTAGGCAGTCGTCCTTATTACACGGCAAGTAAATATGTACTACCGTGATATTAACTGTTATTTACTAATGGTTATTTAGTATTTAAATCTGCTTGCCTGAATTCCTTTTTATTGCAACAAATAGTTGTTTTTTAAATAAGTTTCGAGGCACACATGGGAATGGTGTTCAGTTGTTCACAGTTTTAGAACCACTTATATCAAGGCATCCATTCGTTTTTTTATGTGTTTTCTTCCTGCAAAGCCATTTCTTACGCCGTGTAGTGTTTTAGGCATGGCCGTTAATCAAATATTTACTCTAAAGATTACAAGCTCTGGAACCCGTCAATCGACAAACATTGGACCGGCATTTTTTTTTGTTTCAAGCCAACTTGCAAACACTGTACACTACTGAACAGCGACGCAATTTCGCTTCCTGAAAATAACTCGCACACCTGCTAAAAGGCTGAAACTTGTGTTGTTCAAAAACGCCACAACTTACGACCGTCAAATGTAGACGTCACTGTATTAGGTTCAATTATTTCGTTTTTTTTGCAAAATTTATCTTTTTTGTGTACGTTTCTTGACGAAATCAAATCTTATGGTTTGTCTGCTGCTAAATGTTCCATATGTTCTGGTACGAGTTTATAATTTGGAGAAAATACAAAACTCTGGGTTCAATACAGCGGTCATAAAAGTAAGCAAATATTTTGAATTTTGTTTTGCCAAGTGGATCAACATGCCCAAAAATAAAAGCTCAATAGCAGGAAAGACAGGAATTTCAAAGTATTTACAAGTTTTTAAACTAAGCATGGACAAAGCTTCAGAAAAGATCCGTTTTTTTGACAAGACCAAAGAAAACGTTGGACATGCCACTCCATAATGAATTTAAAAGTTGGATCTAAGATTGAATCTATTGATTTCCAAAAATCTGCACTTTACCAAACGCTCACCTCTGGCTTGCGTTGCGAAACACCGTCTTCACGTTTCAGTTGCCTTTTAAAACGTCATGCGCAATTCTTATCTCTGTGTATTGTTCCGTAGCAAGTATTCATTGAACCCTAGCCGTCGGTTCAGAAGCCTACACCGGTTTCTCGTCAGCAAATTTGACTTTTTGATAAATGAGTTGCGAAATTTCCTCTGTGTCATCGTCCCGATTGCTAAGTCATTTCGCAACACGAGTGAGAAATTTCTTGCGGTATCTTAGCTGTGTTTGCAACGATGGTATAACTATATTAAAAATATCGCGTTTTACAGTTGTTTTGCAAGTATTACGTCAAACTAAGCACTGCTTTTTCGACCATTTTGGGGGCAGGGTTTTTAATCGGGGTAAACAGTAAACATGTTATGTTGTTTTACCTTCACCGCTTTAAACAGTGTTTGTCAACTTATGGGTCGCGACCAAATATTGACGCGCCGCTTAGTTTGGTCGTTCACATGATTACATTTTTAAATTCTAACCAGAGCGAGATTTCTTTAAAATTAAAAAAAAATGTGATGTAAACACGAAGGCATGGCTTGTATAAAATAAATTTGAATTTTGATTTTAGTTTTTTTTTCACTTGTAAATAGTTAAATGAATACGATTGGGTCACCAAAGCTTCGTTGTTATATCTAGGCTTAGTATGTGGGTCTCAGTAAAAAAAGGTTGAGAAACAGTGGCTTTGAACAACCGCCAGGCTGGATAGAATAACGCGCTTGGGAAACTTTAAACTCCCTAAATTTAGCTTTAAATCCTGTTTTATGGCGTTGGTTTTTCCAAACGCGTGGGTTTGCAAACTTCAGACGGTGTGCTCATCTGCTATCGCCCGCCTCGTAAAAACAAGCATCAAAGAATTATTCGCCCAGTAATTTTGACCGTCCTGCGCAACACCAAATGAGGTTTAGGAAGAACTCTCTCAAAGTCGTAGAAAAGCAATTAACGCCAACCCCTTCTCCTTTTGTTGTCGAATACATGTGTAAAGGTGGTCTCAGCATGAATTAATTAAGCCTAAAAATGCCTGAAAGCCATCGCGGACACACCGAACCTGTCGATCCATGATACAATAGCTCATTTCAGCTGCTTTTCGACAAGCGATTACGTCTTTGCTAAAGCTTTCGGGGTACTAATGACACGTAAGCCTTAATCGTTGGTCTGTAAGCAGCTTCATAAGGGCTATATCCCAGTTGTTGAACACATTTGCGTGTGCATCTTCCATTGCCTAAAAGTGCCTTTATTTCCAGCTTGCTTGGAGCCATGTTCCCCATGCCTCGTATTATCTACGCGATGGCGATCGACGGTTTGCTCTTCAAGTTCCTTGCCGCAGTCCATGAGAAGACCAAGACACCCCTGGTGGCCACTTTCATCTCAGGGACGTTTGCCGGTAAGTGTCCGATGAAATACTAGGCGTTTGGGTTAACTTATATATGTTTTCAGATAGTATAAAGGGTGTGAAATATGTAAAAGTTTAACACAGTAAGTATAGCGTATGTTCGTTGCTCGCATAAGAGTTATTTTCAAGCCAAGACATTTTTGGTATAACGATTTTAGTTAAAAAATTGTCAATTTTTTCTTTTTTAGTGAATATAAAACGGTTCAGCTTTTTTATTAATGTTCGTCATTTCTAAAAAAAAAAAAAAAAAAAAAAAAAAAAGTTGAAAGAGTTTAATTTGCAAAAATGGGATAGACCAGTCGTTTCTCCCATGTTTATCAATTAGACCCGTAAACGAATCATCTATGCGAGGGTAATTGACCAGCGCTTAAGAACCGCCAAGCTTAACCTAGGACTTGTCCCAGTTAAGGTAACATAGAATCAAAACAAAATAGCCACGTTTTTTCAATCATGTGCGATGTGAACTTTAATTCCAATCGCCAAAACTTCAACTTGAGTTGTCAATTCATCATGCATTACTGGACGTGACTTTTGAAAATGCCCAAAGGACCATCGACGTTGTTCAAAGCGCTCGGCAGCGCACTTGTGCTTTATGCGAGCTAATTTGCGAAAAACCAGCTGGGATTGTGGGCTTCCTGAAAGCGTAACCTAATCGATACGTAACGCGACGCTAACGTTCCCGATATAAATCGCTTTAGCTGCTCCGTTAAAAATACACGGGTTGGGAAAGACCGATGGGTTCTGCACCACCGGTGAACATATATAGAACCTTACGCACCCGCCCACACACGATTTTAAAATCTGGCCTGTGGCGGTTGTAGATTTATTCAAATTATTTTTGGCTCTTTGCTGCTCAGAAAAGCTGTCATTTTTACCGAAAAATTATACGTAAAAACTGAAATATGTTAAAAAGTGTGTCTTAGCCCATTTTGACAAAATCGTCCTCTAAAATATACGTTTTTAAATTAGCGGCATAAAGCCGTTTTTCGTTTTGAAACACCTTTCTAATATAGCCTTTGTATGGAAAGTGAAACCTCTCCAACATAAAACTTAAACAAAACGAACCAATTGTGTGGCATGAACCATGAAAAGTTTAGAATACGTGTTCTGCGAAATCGAATCAAAATTTCCAAACTTCAGGGTAATTTAACGCAATAAACTGGTTCGAAGGGTTTCCCATATCGGGCGTCGCTTACTCAACACAAAAGCAACAACTTAACCTGTTTGTTTTTTTCTCGCAGGAATCATGGCAATCTTCTTCGACCTGAAGGAGTTGGTCGATCTCATGTCGATCGGGACCTTGGCCGCTTACACGCTCGTCGCCGCATCTGTGCTCCTTCTAAGGTGAGACGATAATATGGCTTTAAACCAGTAATTCTTATCCTTTTATGGCTTACGGCACCCCTCGAAAATAATAAATAGATTTTCGGCACCCCGACTGGAATTTTCGTTGAGTATTCAACTGAACTCTTACTATGAATGGAACTGGGACAACAGAATCAACTTAAAACATGTAGGAAAATGTTTTTTTAATATAGTGGTCTCTAATCGTACACAAAAAGTTGTATCAAGAAGCTATTACCAACTGTGCAAAAAATTCTCAAATACCTATCGGCACCCTTAAGCATGAGAAATTGCATACCAGGGCGCCGCATTAGGCAAGCTAACCTTAAAACAAACAGATTTTCGGTTTAGTTGTTATCAACTGATTATTGGGTTGTCCGATTAAACAAATTTTGAAAAAATTAAAAACCTCGAATTTGCGTTGTTTTGATAAATTTCTACATTTTCGTTGGTTGTTTACCTTTAAACCATTCGTGACACCGGTTGGAAAATATTTAAATAAAAATAAAAACGTTAGGCTACACATTTGATATATTATTTAACATATTTGTAGACAGTATTGTACAAACTTCCAAACTACGCGTATTTCGCAATACCCCTCTAACAAAATACGCTTTTGGTGTTTGCTCTTTTCAGTTTTAATTTGTTCCCAAACAATGTGAATTGGAGCGTTTCAAAATTAAACATTACGCCATGACATTTTGGCTATTAAATATTTCACCACGCTATTAAAAACGCTAATAAAATGTCTCATTCGAAAAAACAAATATTACGCCATACCGTTATAAAACAGGCGATAAACATTACGCCATATACCACTGTAAAATTTAAGACTGTTAAAAAAGTCTTAAATAATATTGCATCAATAAATAGGTCAAAAACTTTAAAAAAATAAATAAGCACAAAACAATATCCAAAACTCCTTAAAAAATTCTAAAATTAAAAACACGAAATTTCAAATCAGTTTTTTATATAAACCTTTAAATTTACCACCTACCCACTTTACCAAACTTAAATTAACCCCCCAGGTACCAGCCGGACCCCGAGGCCGACCTTGCGCCGCGGGCCTCCGACGACGACGTCATTGACGACAAGGCGGCGATAGAGAGCGACATGGGCCGACGTCAGAAGTTCACCGTCAGTCAGCTGATCCGACCGGAGAGCAGTCGACCAACTAAACTGACCAATAAAATTGTCAACTGGTCTCTGGCCGTTTCCAGTGAGTTTAGGGAAAAGTGTTAACCCTATGTGTGCTTGTAATTTAAGTGAATTGGCAAAATATTAATATCTATTTTTTTGAAAAGACACAGGAAAACTGATTTTCACCGGTTTTGATGAGAAAAATTAGAGAAAATAATGTGAAAAAAATTTTAACACTTCGATTTACAATTTTATTTAATTTTAATCAAACTTGACAAATGTGGTATAAAACATGGTTTAAAATATACCTTTCGTGTTTTGAAGGAGTTCTGTCAGGTGTCGTCTATTGAGATCCTCCTATATTTAACGTTAGATAACCGACTTTTTGTTAGGATGTTCATCATCTGTCACAAAAATATCAATTTGACATAAAGTAATCGTGAGACGGTTCTTTCGACAAATTAAAGATCGTTTGTCTGTTCAAACAATTTTTTTTTGTCAAAGCTTTGAACTTATTGTATGAAGCGATTCTGCTTATTATGAAGAGTCATGCTTTTAAAGACAAAATTAAAATTATAACATAAAAAATAAAAACCTACACTCAACCATCCATGAGGCCGCGGAGTTGGTTAAAATAACCCGAGTCCGACTCCAGCAAAATTAACTGATTCCGTCGAGTCCGACTCCGACTCCGCAGCCCTGCTAAACGGCCACAAGTTAGACACAATGTACTTGGAGGAATCAGGTGGTACTATATAAAGACAAGTTGTATTGAATTCTCGACAAGCCTTCGCACAACCATCAGGTCAAAGTACAAAATTACCTACTTTTTTAAGATTTTTACTTTGATCTGATGAAGCACGGTTGTGCGAAATCTGTCGAGAATCCATACAACTTGTATTTATGTAGTGCCACCTGGTTCCTCCCTTTAGAATTAGACAAATTAAACGGCCATTTACAAATAACGTGTTCCTAATTATCGATTT
Source organism: Ascidiella aspersa (assembly GCF_963924565.1). Lineage (NCBI taxonomy): Eukaryota > Metazoa > Chordata > Ascidiacea > Phlebobranchia > Ascidiidae > Ascidiella > Ascidiella aspersa. The sequence continues at coordinate 8,189,763 of NC_139448.1, forward strand.
TCACCAAAATCTCGAAATCGCATCTCAATCACCTCTATTTTCCTCCAGCTCTGGCCATGATCTGCCTTAGTATCATTGCCATCCTCTCGGAGTCTCTGGGATGGAGCGCCGGAGCACTGGTCTTCCTCTTTCTCTTCCTGATTGTGGTCATTCTCACAACGCTCGTCATCTTCTTCCAACCACAAAGCACCAAGGAACTCGAATTTAAGGCGAGTTTTCCAATAGGAAGACCGATAATAAAATTTTATTTTTTTTAAATAGTGGTGATAATTTAGAAGCGGACTCTGTAGAAACGACACTTTAATTTAAGGTTTTCTTAAATTAAATAATACTCTTACTTGCCATTTCTTTACACCAGCTGCAAATAAGGGTTTTATCGCGGACTAAACGAACAAAATACAAAAACTATAGTTTTAACGCAAACGCAAACGTAACATAACTATTTTTGCCAAGGATGCAATGAGAAAGGCTTACTTATCTTCACCTACTACCTGTGTACAGGTGAAACCGCGTATCCAAAGCATAATGTTGCGGTCAAGTGTGAACGTACTGTGGGTTGTAAACCTTGAGTAAGCACTACTAAAATTTCGTTATCTTCATCTAAGTTGTACAATGACGAGAGGAGCTGTTTGAATGGCTGGTAGCAACATTCACCCAAGTATATATATAAACAGTACACTTTAGCTTAGGAGCGAAAAAAGACGTTTAGTCCAAAAAGAGAAACCACTAAACGTATCGCGCGCAAAAGTGTTGCCTAAAAAATACGGGTAACGGAATACTAATAAACCACGAATTATCGGATATCCTCAAAGCAAAGCGTTATTGTTTTGGAGTTCTAGCTTCGGGTTCATCGTGCAAGCCAGGTCAAGGTAAAGATTTGCGAAAATTAGACCAAAAACAAGGTGTTTATCGCAAGCAATAGTGAGAAAACAACGGGAGTACGGCAGCTGTCCAATGTCGGGCCAGGTGCCTCTTTCACAGCCGAGTTGTTGCACAATGTGGGAGTTTAACGGCTGGGATTATTTTAGATTTTATGGCCATGAACTGGAACGAGGCACAAACAGCTGTTGTTTTCCTGACTTGGGTGTAGACTTATTTTTTTAAGGCCACGTCATGTTTGACCCACTCACCTTAAACCAGGGATTTAAACTTGGGGGTGACTTGGACTAGTTTGGACGATTCATAAGTGTCTAATAGAAACATTTGTGTATAATTAAAAATTAGATGATTTTTTTCCAAAAAAAAAAAGATTAAGAAACACTTTGGAGTACTCTTTATTGTATTTAGAGTTTTTTAATTTGCACGCGAGTTAGACTGGAAACAGCGGGTTTCTTAAGTTTAAATGTGGCCTGACATCATCTCTGAAAAAACTTCTTTTCGAACCTGGGCCACGCGAACTCAAAAAATTGTTTTCGCAGTTCCGCGTTAAAAAATTTGAATCCTTGCCTTAAACAAACACATAAACTTGTCTGTGCTTTCTTTTGCTAAGCTATGGCGACTACTTTTCTCACCTCGACAGTGTGACATTTAACCTGCCATGGTATGCTACCAACACTTTCAATAGGATAAACTGCGGTTTATTATGTTCGCGAACGCGCCTTCAAGGATTCAAAAACTCGGTGAATAACTTTGAAATAAAACCGTCCTGTGATAACCCGAATCACTTACAAACCTCTCTAGTGTCTACTCAGCTTTTGGCTTAACAAAACCACAAATCTGTAAATTAAAAAAAAAAAATTGACATACGTTTTTTGTCCGAGTTATTTTTTTAATTGTTTATTTGTTCGTAATATCGTGTTGAAACATAAGGAATTGAAAATTTTTTTCGATTTACAATTTTATTTAATTTTAATCTAACTTGACAAATGTGGTATAACACATGGTTTAAAATATACCTTTCGTGTTTTGAAGGAGTTCTGTCAGGTGTCGTCTATTGAGATCCTCCTATATTTAACGTTAGATAACCGACTTTTTGTTAGGATGTTCATCATCTGTCACAAAAATATCAATTTGACATAAAGTAATCGTGAGACGGTTCTTTCGACAAATTAAAGATCGTTTGTCTGTTCAAACAATTTTTTTTGTCAAAGCTTTGAACTTATTGTATGAAGCGATTCTGCTTATTATGAAGAGTCATGCTTTTAAAGACAAAATTAAAATTATAACATAAAAAATAAAAACCTACACTCAACCATCCATGAGGCCGCGGAGTTGGTTAAAATAACCCGAGTCCGACTCCAGCAAAATTAACTGATTCCGTCGAGTCCGACTCCGACTCCGCAGCCCTGCTAAACGGCCACAAGTTAGACACAATGTACCTGGAGGAATCAGGTGGTACTATATAAAGACAAGTTGTATTGAATTCTCGACAAGCCTTCGCACAACCATCAGGTCAAAGTACAAAATTACCTACTTTTTTAAGATTTTTACTTTGACCTGATGAAGCACGGTTGTGCGAAATCTGTCGAGAATCCATACACTAGTATTTATGTAGTGCCACCTGGTTCCTCCATTTAGAATTAGACAAATTAAACGGCCATTTACAAATAACGTGTTCCTAATTATCGATTTTCACCAAAATCTCGAAATCGCATCTCAATCACCTCTATTTTCCTCCAGCTCTGGCGAACGCGCCTTCAAGGAGTCAAAAACTCGGTGAATAACTTTGAAATAAAACCGTCCTGTGATAACCCGAATCACTTACAAACCTCTCTAGTGTCTACTCAGCTTTTGGCTTAACAAAACCACAAATCTGTAAAAAAAAAAAAAAATTGACATACGTTTTTTGTCCGAGTTATTTTTTTAATTGTTTATTTGTTCGTAATATCGTGTTGAAACATAAGGAATTGAAAATTTTAAAAGTTGTGCAACTGGCCGCGTATTGAGATGTACCTGGGATGTTCCATATTACCTAAATTAGTCGCTTAAAACAAATTAGGTTATTGATCCATTCGTAAATACTGTTGCATGGGTTTATAATAATCAATGTTAAAGTTGTCATATGCAATAACTTAAAGTTAGGAAAAACGATACGACAGTGGAGGGTCCTCATTTCATTCGTTGTTTACCGACGGCAAACATTCGTAGCGCAGCCGGTCCTTGTTTGCCTTCCACACGTGCACGTTTCCCGCGTTTTTCCGCGCTAAAAAAAATCACGACTCCACGACTGACTGTCAGCCGTATTGCTGCCCAGAATAAAATGAGACACTTGGCAGTACACTCAACGTTTAAACTCAAAATATAAATGAAAAAACTTTTCCCGCGCTAAAAAAATCCACGACTCACCGACTGGCTGCCTTGCTGCCCACAATAAAATGGGTCATTGGGCGGTACACTCAGCGTTTAAACTCAAAATACAATTAAAAAAACTTTTGTTGATAAGGGTTTTAACACCGATGCGAAAAAAGACCCCATAATTGTCGTTACAGCTGTATTTTGAGGCACCGCGACGAATTTACCGACCTTTGCTTTTCCTCAAAAAACACCTTTAAAAATACTGATTACGATGATAAACCCAGTGTAGATTTGACGCGGGCGCAGTATAATATTTTGCACTTGAAAAACGCAGTGCTTTTGAATTGGAAACAAAAGTAGGGTTGCCACAAAGTATTTTAAATTGATTTTCGTATTGAAAAACCTATCTTTTTCTAAGTCTTAGAATATTTTTTAAATTTATTTATTGTCCAGCGTAAGGTATGTGTTTAAAAAGTGACAGTTTTACACTATTTGTAATTGTCTTGCCCATGGCCTTTATACTGCTTTGTTTTCGTATTTTGTTTAAAAAACGTCAAGAGATTTAATTGAGTTATTTGATCTTCGAAAATCTTTATGTTTTTTAAATAAATTTGTGTGGCAACTCTTAAAAAAATCGCAGAAAGCAATTTTATTGCGATTTTTTTGCTTTTTAAAAGATCTTATCGCTCCTCTTAACAACGTTCCATCTTCCATGCAGGTTCCCCTGGTGCCGACTGTTCCCATCCTCAACATGTTGGTCAACGTTTACCTCATGGTATCCCTGCCCCCCTCAACATGGTACAAGCTCCTTGTGTGGCTGGTAGCCGGTAAGTAACGCTAGTGATATGAGCCAAGTAACGCTAGTGATATGAGCCTTGCCCTTGGCTATAGGCACATCAGTCTGGCACAAGATATTAGGCTTTTCGTAAGTGATGTTCTGATAATATCGGAAGATGTATTTTTTACAAGCTTCTCGTGTAGCTAGTAGCCGGTCTTTAAATATTTAAAATCATTCTATTGTTTTTGAGTTGATTAGCGTATTACAAATGTATTTGCAAATCCCTGTTTTTTGGGTGTTTTTTTAAATTCTTTTTTTTGGGGGTGTTTTAAGTGTTTTTTTAAAAGCTTTAGAATGACGAATTTATTTTATGTGCAGCTTAATTCTTGTGTTTAAAAAGTGCCGCAGTTGAACAAATTTTACAACTATTTTAATTATGTTAGCAACAAATTTTCGAAATCTATTCAAAAAACCCGTCGAGTGATTCAATTTTATGTAAAAACCTATAAACTTTCTTCAAAAAGTCTTCAAATTCTTTTTTTAATGTGTAGCAATCCTATTATTCAAGACGCTTTCGGATTAACGTTACACACCCATTATGCCAATTAAAATGCCCATGCTCAATCTCAATTACCAAAAGGAAGGAAGTCTCAATCTTTAAGAGCTAGTTAAAATCCCGAATTCTAGGTCCCTTATTTTCGCAATGTCCGTAGCACATTCATTGTAGCGCCGGTCGGAATTTTCACGTTACCAATCAATATTCGAGCTCCTTATAACTGCCTTACACCAATTTACACCCAGAACGAATGACGTAATTCACGTGTGAGTTCGGGCGGACTTTGCGTTTGAGTTCGCGCCTTTTGCTCGGTAGTATGACTTCCTGTTTACCACAACCTTATACTACGGGCACGTGCATAGGCTGCCAGGTGATAAAGAGCACTCTAGGCTTGGGGATTTCGATACTGAGTCACAGGCTCAAAATAGACCTGATTAACGTACTTTATAATATAGAAGATTGTATCTTCGTTGAATCCGAAACCATTGTCCGTAGTCGACCACTGCTCCGCTGACGCGTATATAAATAGTAGAAATGTAAAACGCCGAGTGAAATGCAGAATCTGACTTTTGTCAAATGAATATACTTTGAATGAAGTGTACTTTGTTTTTATTGGCTTTGTGATTTTCATACCAGCGGCACCCTACTTTTGGAGTGAGTTACGTATGGCGACCGGGTTTCTCAAACCTTTTAGCATTGTAACTCCATAAGGAGAACCTATTGAAAAATCAATTAATCCTTTTCGAAAAAACATGTTAAGACATGTGATTACTTAACAAAGCTAATCATACAACATAAAAAATGTTGTCTTCATTTGCATTCAAGTTTTCTTATTTTTTTACATCTGAAATTACTCTTTTTGCGAGCGTTCGAAGAAAGGATGTTTTAACGTTTGTATTGAAATTCTTAAATATTACCAAGACGTGTTTTAAAGGTATAGTCACAAACTTTAAACTTGAAGTACGTCACGAAACTTACGCGTCTATGATTGAACTCTTGGTGTTTTCAGAGTTTGACCTTTATCATACCTTTCCGATTGCATTCTTTGAAATACAAAACTACCACAAACCTTGTTTTTTCTTTTTTTTTAAGTTTTTTTCTTGTATTAAGGTGCATGACCTTCTTAGTATTTCCAGTCCATATTAAATTTCTATTCACAGCCGCCATCAGGTCAAAACATTTTTTCAAATTGCGTATTGCGAAGGGGCATAGTATACAATTTAGTTTTGTTTTTTGAACTCTTTTTTGGCGTGACCCGCGGGTCATGAAAATCTTATTTTTTTCGTATTAATGACTCTTTTGGTTGTTAGCCAAAAAGGGTTTTAATGAAATTAGGGCTGCACTAGCTAATAGTTTAATTTCCGTGTGCACGGTCGCGAAAGTTAATATACACGACTACGGGTTGTTCACCACTAAAATGGACCACTCCTGTTAAGTAGAATGGCAGGCGGGCGGCAGTTTGTTCATTTGTTTGAACTCAAACTGGCTACGATTCGATTTTTCGCCTAAACTGTGTCACTGAAAGTCGCGCTTTGACGTGTGCGCTCGGATTTCAAAGAAATGCACCGACAATTTTAGATATACTGCTTTTACCTGCATTTCCAGCACCCGTTCAGGTGTAATTCATGTGAAATGTTGAACAACCGTTTTTGCAGCCGTGGTTGCCAGTTCACTAGGCCTTGCAAATGAATGTATTTACAGTTTATTCTTATCAGCTTCGTTTTTTGTTTTTCTGACTGAACGCAACCGCTGGCGTTTTAAATCGAAAAAAAACACCGCAGTTTAGTTTCCCGGAAGCTATATATGTATCGCGTTTACCTCTTAAAACCTCGTCAACCATACAAAGGAAAACAATCGTTTTGCAGCTCTCGTGAAAATTTACAATAGGCCAACACTTGCGTGTTTTCAATATCAGGACTAGTGCAAGTGCCACGTGGAGAAAAGGTGGAATAAAGGCGCCGTATTTGTTTATAAGCACATCGATAATTTACATCTAGATTCTAGCCCAGTGTTTCGCAACCTACACATAATTTTTTTATCAGGAAGCTTACTAATAGAGCAGAAAATTGGAATCCTAAATATTTTAAAATATCTCTCGGCACCCCCTTTTTTTCTAGACTATTTTCGGTGTAAGCTAGAGATTCCTGACTGTTTCCGTCCACCTTTCACCTGTGGCATTTTACTTCGCTGCTTACCACCTGGTATAGAATAACTACTATTTTGCTCAACATTACTTATGTTTTTTGAAGCTGGAATATTAACTTGCTCCCGCCATTTTTTGATGATTGGTCACTTTTATGCAGTAAAGAGAGAATTTCACTTAACGGCAGCCGCAATAACAATGCACTTGTGTTATTTTTTTCGCAATAGACCTCAAACTTAGCACATCTACCAATGGGTGAAAACCACTGCTGTAAGGCGCCCAGGAAAAATATAGGCTTTTTACATCTGAAACCGAACCTAGCTCTCTAGCGCCATCATAGATTTTAATATAACCGTAAGAAAATGTTCTCGCATTTACCTTGCTCAAAATAAACCGAATCGCGATAAACATACAATTACTATGTGCATGTCGACGGTATAGGCTCACATCTTTAGCAAACCTTATATCATTGAAGAAAGTAAACCGGAACGGCGTCCGGTTAAATATTTGTTCCTGACACATATATGAAAATACGCCATTCGAGTGTAAAATTGTTCGTTTGTATCAGACTTTGTCCTTTTTTTCAACTGATTTGATTTTCAAAGACATTGTAATTTGTTAATGTTCAATACCGATGTGTGTAATCCCAAATTAACATTATTCGGCTTTTTTAAATGTTCTTTTTTACACTTTTTTTCAAATGTTTCTTTTTTATGGTTAAGTTTCACGCTGTGTACACAGGCAGTACAAACCATTACCTTTATTTAGCAATCTCGTCTAACTGTTTTACGTAAACCATGTTTTATCCCAAAAAAATTAGAAAATGTCCCTAAAATTGTAACAATTCGTAATTGTAACAATCGTAGTTCTAACCTAGAGGTAGGTTTAATTGGGTTAAAGGTAAAACATCGTGTTTTATCATTGTAACATTTGATCGTGAAGAATCGGGCCTCTTTTGCCAACTTGTAGCAACGACGGTCGCCTGTATGACCTTAAGTAACCTCGCCGTTGCTAACTTAACCGCCAGTAACCCCGGGTTCAGCTTAACCTTCAGTATCCCCGGGTCGTTAGGTCGGGCGGTAAAATCTTGCTTCCGCCTCCGTCGTGAGCCTCTATGTCGTGGGAATCACGTTACTACGATTCAGGAAGTGACTTATGAGCGTTATAGTATTTGCGTTGAGCGTGCTTCTGATCGTTGTTTTGCCTAAACAAGACACGACACGTAAGAGTTTGGGCTTACTTTGAGTAACGGTAAAAAAACAAAGCTGACCATACGTGGAACTGGATGCTGCTATAGTGAAATACAGACAAAAAAATAAGGATTTGTTTCAAGAGAATTTTTTTGCTGTGTTGACCATGACGTTCATACTGTTTTGTCGAATTACATTCAGAAAACGTCGAGCGATCCAATTTAGGTATTTCAAAACACACAATTTTTCTTTTTTTTTAATTTTTTTTTTTAATTTGTTTTCATAAAATTGTGTCCTAAATTTAAACACGTTTCCGCTACAATAATACGACTTCAAAAAGTTTACGAAGCACTCCCCAAGTGAAAGACGGTTACATGAAATACTTAATTTCTGAAAAGAAAAACCCCTTATACTAATTAACCGTGTCACATATCAGGCACTTAAAAAATCCAAACATACGGACCCTAATCCCCGTCTTCTTTCCGTCACCAGGTGGCCTCATCTACGGCTTTTATGGGATACAACACAGTGTCGAGGGTCCGGCTGGCGATCAGATGCGACAGGAGCAGCTGGAGCGCAAGAACTCCTCCTCTCCGACCAAAACGAACCGGGAGGATCAGGATCAGCTCCTCCACGAGACGCAGCAGGTGTGAGAAGTAGGAAGAGGATAAAGAAGACAAGACGCCTTTTCTTCTCGCACGGAGTAAAAGGATGTTAACATAACTTTGGCCTCAACTCCGCTTTTTGTTTGTTGCGGAGCCTCCGGTTTGGCATTTTTTTTAAGTTTTACCCTTAATCGCTAGTTTGAATGTAATTTGGTCGATTTCAAGTAACAGCAGCGGATTAAAGAGTCCCAAAGTCACTTTCTTCGTTCTTCGCTCTTTACCAAATTTCGAAAACTATATTTTTTTTGTAAAATGAAGAAGGCGCCTTGTTTCCCGCAAGGAGAAAAGGAGGATTTGAAAATAACTTCGGCCTCAACTCCGCCTTTGTTTGTTGCGGAGCCTCCGTTTTGGGTTTTTTCGAGTTTTACCCTCAATCGCTACTTCGAATGTATATTTTTTTTGGTCGATTTCAAGTAAAAAAGCGGAATAAAGAGTCCCAAAACACTTTCCCTTCCTTTCTTTCTTGGCTCTTTTTTTCCATAATTTTAAGAACGCTGAATTTTTTTTTAAACGTGCAAATTAGTTGCGAAGCAATTTTACATGTTTAAAAGACCCCGACCGGTGCCAATCTAATTCGACCGTTTTTCTGTTAGATCTTTAGAAGCTTCCCCGCTGCTTTTTTGCTTAGTGCTTTATTTAATATTTATTGTGCTCGAAATAGGCCTCTTAAGGTCTAACTCCGACATTTTTGCTGAAGCGTTAGAGTTAGACGAATGTTTTTTAGTTGAAGCTTTAGAAAAAGTGTGTCCAGTGTCCACCCTTGATTCGCCAATTTTTTTTCTCTTAAAATACGTCACGTGTGTGAAGCAATGGCCGGCGTGCACCCCTGACGTAGGGGTTATTTTGTGACGTCATAAACACGCTAAAATAGTACCGTTTGTAACTAAGGCGTGTTACTTTTTTGGATGTCTAGTTGAAGTGAAGCAAAAGCCGAACGAAAATTTTTCTTATCGCAACTGCGTACTACCTAAAGGCCCAGTTTTTCTATTGTTATTTTTAGTGCGGCATACGATTTCGATTTTGTAGTACCTCAATCGCGGATAAGAGCTTGTTTCTCTAATTCTGGCAGCACGGTTTTTTACAATCCAGACAGAATAAAAGTAAACACGACAAAAAAGCAACAACGAACATATTCAGCCGTTAGTCCGTCTTTCCTGTTGTTTCAGTTTTACAAAGGGCATTCAACCAACGGTTTTAATTCATTGAGGATAGAACTGGTAGGCCTTGTTTCTTTCGTCCATTTCGTCACAAATAATATTTAAATTCAGCAAACGCTCTGTAATGCCAGAATACAAGCACGGAACAATACCACACAGTTTCAACCACAAGTTGGCGATACATATTGGCAGTAAGAACGGTACTCATCAAACTGTGTTGATCACCCTTCTTCAGCCCAGCGAAATTAGGCCCATGTTTCCTTAGCTATATTTTTATCGCTGAGTACCGCATCACGCGAGCCACTCGCACTGTATCTAACGGGTGCTGCAAATCGTCCTTTCAAAAAGCAAGAAATAGCACGCTCTGCATTATAAGCCTTGGCTTCAAATGTCTCTCTGCTTGTTTCCAACACTCTTTTGTTTTATTTATTTACGTCGTGTGCTGTGTTTCTGGTTCGGTCGCTTGTTGTGAATCATCAGTTTTCAATTGCCCTCAAAACAACAAAAACAGGGCGAATGTATAGTTTAAACACAAACTGACCTATTAGGCGTTTTATGATTTTCAAAGGGTGCTGGGATCTCCATTACCTATGGTCACATACCTTTTTTGTATCTTTAAAGTGCTTTCCGGGCATGTTTTTAACTGTATACAAGGTGCTAGAATATTCAAACCAAATAAAAGTTTTTTTCTTTGGATTTAAGTCCACGTCAAAACATAATTTTACCAAAAACAATTTCAAGTTAAATAGATAAAAACATATGTGCGTGCTTTTCTCAAGCAATCTAACAAAAAAAACTATTTTTTTGTTTAATTCAAACTAAAACGTTTTTCAACTGTACGTATTTGAACTCCATTTCACTTTTACATTTTTTGAACTGGAAACAGCAGATTTTTAAAGTCTATAGGTATTGTGACGTCAGTTTATGACGCCATCTGTAAAAATTTCTTGCCTAATAATTTTTTTTGGCGGTCCGCGGTAAAAAAAGGTTAAGAACCCCTGGGATAAATACTCCAAAATCAACGCTTTAAGTCCGTTTGCCAACTAAGCACAATTTTTGCCATTTGTAGCTTTTAAAGTGCCTTTTAATATTCTGACTTATCTTGTTTGACTGGCTTGTTTTCAAACTGATTATCTGCGAGCCAAAGTGATTTTTCTGGGGCGTTTTAATGCTTCATGTGAGAACAAAGACAACTAATTTGTATTACAAAAAGTTTTTCGCTAATGCTGCTTAAAACGCGAATTATTGCTTATAACGCGAGTCATAATTTTAAAACGCGAACTACAATTTTGAAACGCGAACTTTAAAAGTGCCACAAAATGTGTGTTTTACATTAACATTGCCTTCATTCTCAAAGACCGAACAAAAAAATTGACAACTTTCCACCATTCCCCGTTCTCATAGCTTCCACTTATCCGCCTCGGTTATCGCGATCGACTACATTTTCCCCGTCGTTATACGCGCTGTGTCCATTTCTTTTAAACGCGCGTGTTTCACCCAGGAGTGGGCAATCTAAGGCCCGCGGGCCGACCACTCTCTTTTACGAAATGGGGAAGAGGCCTATATTTTTGGGGTATTTCAACACAGTAAATACGAAAAATTAAGTTTTGCCAACTCATTGTATCCGAATGCATAATTGTCAGCCACATTTTTTTCCACGGCCCGCAGAGACGTTTCTGAGGTTGGTTTTGGCCTGCGACTAAAAAAGGCTGCCCCCCTGTTCTATACCATTTTGTGCGTGACCTTCTCGTTAAAATCGCCTTGAGCCTAAGTCGCCTGTACATATTTATTTTTGTCGATTTCCTGTTTTTCATTTTGTTTTTCGCTCGCTAGAGGACGTCCTGTTGTTTAAACGCCCCATGATTGGCCTCGTTCCATTAAAACTGGACAAACTAAATCTCGGATTTGTGCTGCTGTTTGGTTTGGTTTCAGCAAGGCCGTTGTGAGATCGGCTTTAATTTGTCGAGTATAGAAGTTTGTAACCTACTAGATATAGTTTTTCTTGTAAAACATAATGGTACTGCATTAAGGAACAATGATAGTGCAAAGTAGTGTACTGAAAAATGTACAAAAGCCACGGATACGTGCTTCTTGTTGAATTCACAAAAGCGTCCCTTCAGACTTATTTACTAATTAAAATAAATATGCGAACAAGTCTTTTTTCTGCACCAGGCATTGAAAACCAAATACGAATCAAAAACTAGACTATTAACTATAAACGATTGTAGTATTTAGAAAGGAGTCGAATCGGAACTTTATGAACCGGTTTTGGGTCAATTTTTTCCGAACCGTAACCGAACCTGAACCGTTTTTTGTAAGATTTTAAGGAGCCAAACCGGAACTGAACCGAATAATTTGAAACAACCTGAACCTTAACCGAACCCGAACCTGTAAACGCAAGCGGTTCTCTCCAGCATGACGTCACAACTTGATTTTACAGAGCCATGTTTGATATTTTGTAAAAACAATATGAATATTATTAAATAAATCGTGGATTTTTTTGATTTTTTAGATATGTGAATGAGTTGCTGTCTTTTTAATACGTCACGTGACTTGGATTAAATGACCTACAATTCAAAGATTCACACATTTTGAGATTTAACGTAACTTGTATTATATCCAAACCGGAACTTAATGAACCGGTTTTGAAATAGCGATGTTCGAACCGGAGCTGAACCGGAACTTTTAAATTATTTCGAACCGAAACCGGAACTGAACCGGATTCCGAAAAATCCTCCCCAAAAATTCCAAAATTGAAAATATAAGATAAAATTGTTAACCGTTCTTGATTCACAAAATAAAAAAAAATTCTTTGCATTATCATTCAAAATCTTGATCTTAATAATAACATTTTAACAACTTGGAATAAATTTGTTGGACAAATTAAGCACTGTTGAATTTCAGTATAATGCCAACAGAAACTTTAAACAAAGAGAAAAAAACAGAAGAAAATAATATAGTCCCTTTGTTTTTAGTTTGGCAAATAAATAAATGTATTGTTTTAGTTTAGAGTAATTCACTAGAAATATCGGTCCTACTTCAATTTCTATTAAGTAGATTTTCATTGACAGATATATTCCAATAATACTGGATTTTGACATTAAGAGTTAATTGTTCCGAAAAAAAAACTTTGCTACCCGGGGCTTAATTTAATTTATTTTTGACTCCGAGTAAGTGTCCCATTCCGAAATTGTTTTAACCGGCGCAAAAAGATTTTCTTTTAGTTTTGATGATAATAAACTAGTTTATGAGTTTGTATACACAAAGTCGCGTGTTAAATTTGTATAATACTATATTTATTCCACGTGATTTCAATTTTAACAACTGGTTTCGGTAATGTAAAAAAATGGTGTGATTCTAGACCAGTGCTAAATAAGTATTCCACTACAAAAAGTCCGGGCATACTTACCAAGTAGGCCTAGAGTAGATTAACTTCACCCAAGCTTTTTGCAATTGACTGTAAATAAGTTTTTGAGAGAATCCAACTCACGCTAAATTCGTAAAACTGGTATCTAGTACGTTTTGTGTATTCTTGCTGCACGGCCAATTTGCAGTTACAATTGACTGTTAACTTTTTTATAACTTATCTGATAAACCAGGTTTGCCAATATAATTTTCCGTTTTTTGCATAGCAATGGCAAAATTGTCAAAACAGTGCGTGTTACGTCACAATAACAAAATTGCCCAGTACTGCTGTAACTGTTTTTCAAGTCATTTACACAAAAACTTTACACAAAAAAATAGATAAGCTGTACCCACTGAATATTTTCTAATGAATGTAATTCTAAAAAAATATTAGTTCTCAGGCCTGGCCGAAATGCAGCTTACAAACGATTAATAACGATATGAATAACAACCTTAACTAGAAAAGTTCTGCATGTCTTTTATAAATATGCCTACCCTATCCGAAAATGTGGTATTGTATATAAGAGAAAATAAACTTATTTAAGTTTGTTTTATTTCCCAAAACGAATAGCGACAAAATAAAGGAACTTAACGATAAGAATTTATTATAATGCTATATGATTTCTGGATTAAAATTTGTTTGTAAAACTATCACATGGACTCGAATGACCATTAATCTTCGAACCAATGTTAGTGAAAAAATGGCATGCAATAGATTGGAAATATTTGCTTACATTGTTCATTGCTAATTCGTACAATTCCAAAGAAATTAACGCAAATCAAAACACGATCTTAATTGCCCAGTTTAAGTCAAACAGCTCAGTTTTATACCAAATCAATTGTTGGAAGTTAAAAAAACATGAAATATATGTTTGCAGATTACTGTTTGTTCTTTTTTTTCGTAGATAAAGTTACATCGCCATAGTCCATTTTAAAGTCAACTTTTTCTTCGGAGTGGGTATGACAGGATTCAAAAGCGGAAACAATCGTACAGTCGAAGGTCAAACTCGCACAGGCGTATAGATAAGTAAAAATTGTCAACACTCTACGGCAGTGATTCCCAAACTGTGTGCCTCGAAAGATGTGCCGCGAAATTTTTGTAATTACGGAAAATAGAGTTCAAACAAATTAATAATATTGGGATTTTTACATACATATAGTTTGTCGTGTTTGAAGGGCGATTGTAAAATTACTCTTTTGTTGTTCTGTTAAAAGTGTGCCGCGAAATACTTGATTTTTATAGTATGCCGCGAGCCAAAAAAGTTTGGGAACCACTGCTCTACGGCGTCTATTAGTAGTAAATGCAAAGGTTACTAACGACTGGGGGCGGATCCAGCAATTTTATTTAACATAGCCCTGCTTAAAGTGTTAATTCTACATCGAGTTATACGCGATATAAACAAGCAAGAATTGGAGTCGCAGAGAGGGTTATTTCCAGGTTGATGACAAACATTGGGAAAATGTACGCTTCACAGTGCTGTAGGAACTAATCGAAATACCAGTGCTCTTTCAATAAGAGGGCGTTCGCTAGTAAGCTTTTATGCACAAAGGAACAGTTTCGCAGGTACTTCGTTGCATAGCATGTAAAATAGTCAAGCCGTCGCAGCAAAATATTTGAACTAGTGCTTATTCTGATTACAGTTTAGCGCATTTTACAGTCCATATAAATCGTTGAAATATGGTTGAAGAAGGAAATAACTACAGTATTTAAATTCACTTTTCTTATTAAGAATGGATTCCAAGAGTCGCAGACACCATACGTTTAACAACTTTATTTAATTTTTTTTAGTTATTTAGGAATAAATTTGGCGGTTTAACCTTTCAGGCTAAATCCATGAAACTAAAAAAATGCGATTCACAATCAAACAAGAAATGTGCAAAAACGTAAAACAGCATTGCGCTCGGCAGAAAAAAGTTCCAATCTTCTCGAAATTTTTCGCTCGAAGTTCTAGAAACTTCTTCAGTAGGACCACGTCTCGTGGACCTTGTTGTGCTTGACACCGCAAGTGACACAGCAGGCGACAATGACGGCGAGAATCTGCAAAGCCATCACACCGGCAGTGACGCCGCCTGTCACTCCAGCGTACCTCATAACAAGGTCGCGCAGAGCCTGGAAGCAACCCTGAAAAACAAAGCGAAGAATTTTAGCATGTGTGTGTTATTTGTTGACATGCCTGCGGAAGAATACACATCACTCTTATGCTTTTTAGTGAAATCGTTAACAAAAATAAATTATTGAACGTGGGCAACCCCATCCATCTTCATAAATTCCATTCGACGATATTTCCGACCGGAAATTAAAAGAATAGCTTAATCAGGTATTTTATTGTGGAATAGTAGCCTTTACATTGTATGGTTTAGGTTTAGGTTGAAGGTTGACAAAACTTTTATTATAAAAATTGTTTACTGTATGTTTTGCCAAATCATACTACGGGCCATCGCTTAGCCTTAAATAATGTTACTTTTTGTTTTTTAATAAAACCTATAGCTTCGCCTGGCAACTCCTTAATCCAAAGTTAAAATAACGCTAAAATAATATTTTTTTACTATTCACATTCTTAAAATCATAAATTGAGAATAAATTAAATGGATTGTAAATATTTAAATCTAGGCCAATTCTAGTTCATTTTCTATTTTAAATTTTGGATTTGAAAAAATATGTAATTCTACTTTTATAATCTAATTTGAGAAAACGAAATGATCTAATTCCAATCTAATTCTAATTTTTGGAAAAACTGAAATGCTCGAATTCTAATCTAATCTAATCTTAAAAAGCTAAAATAAACCTAGCTATCCATGTCTGAAACCGGCAACGGTGTTAAAGAACTATTCTACCTACCTGGTATGCCTACCTAAAATGCCACTAACACTACAAAAACTCACCGTTTGCGCGAAGGTGTTGACCGCGCTGACGGTCGCCGAATTTTGGCAAGCGGACAAGTCCACGTACGCGTCGCCATTCTTTACACAGCAACTGGCAGGCCAAGGCTGGACGGTACTGGACTGGGCGTCGTAGAGGGATCCGGTGTAATCAGTACCGTTTATGTAGCCACAGCAGGAGAACTGTGAAAATAAAGAGAGAAAAAATAGTTGTGAGAATAATAGAAGGGCACCCTGCATGGCAACGAGTTGTGAAACAGAAACATTTTTGTGAGCTTAGTTCATAAAAAAGCTTAAAAGGTTTAAAAAGTGTATGTAAATAAAGAAGGAGAAACTATTTGATATGCACACATCTAACTCGGTGTTCCGCGCATTGTTTATTAGACGTGGCAGAGTTATAATGACTGGAGTCAATGACTTAAAAAGTCGCGCTTTTCAAATGACTTTACTGGACTTCAGTCGATTTGGCAAGTGACTGGACTTGACTTTTAGACAAATGAAATAGAGCTTAGAAATTATGCGAAATTACTGAAAATACATAAGACGAAGCATGGATAAAAATGGAACGTAACAACTAGTGGTAAAACAGGAATATTAGCTCATAAAAAGTGCAGTTTGTATCCCATTTATAAAAGGTGTAAACAGTGCAAATATGTAAATGAACAAAACTGTTAGGAGCCGCTGTTTTATAAACACAACTTCAGGTTGCTTTGTGTAATGCGTAATGTTTATTAGACGCTGTTGCTCGGTGGAAATCATTTGCTCGTGGTGAAACAGACAAGTTTTCGATAAACAAACTAAGTATAAATTAAATGCACGAAGATCTTTACAAGCATTTGTTCGTCAGGCGGTTTTAAGAGCCAAAACCGTAAACGTTACCTTCTACAATTTCAACACCACAATGTTTCATATTGGCACAAGTAAACCTTTTATCCAAGACCTTTCGTCAGTAAACAAAACGCCACGCGGCAACGTCGCGACAGGCTAAAGGAGGCTCTTCGGGTACACTTTTTGAAATTGTCTGTAGCAAAACATGTTGGGCACAGAAACAGACTACCATTGATAGGATTTAAACCCAATAACAATTGGTGTTTTGCAGCTTTGGGTTATTGTTTCGTTCGCTTCCCAGGAACCCGAACATCCGGAGCTTTAGAAAATTATACACACGTCTTGTCTTTAAACTTTAAACCTAGCAACGCCCTTTCAGACGAAGTTAATCATGCTTTGTTACATAACTATTTTTCAAGGTCGCTTTTCATGAATATTTTCCAGTATTGTAAAGAAGACATTATCAACAACTGAACAAATAACAAGACAAGTCTCAGTGAATTTTGCTGTCTTAAAAGCATATGCTATGCTAAAAGGCGTAAAAATTGACACACACATATTTACTATTCACTTACCTTTGAGTATAATTCAGGATTTAAATGAAATTAATTGTGAATATTCAAATGCAATTCTAGTTCAAATTTCAGTTAAAAATCGCTTTAGGAATTCGGTAATTCTAATTTAAAAAACCAAAATGATCTAATTCTAATTGTAATCTAATTTAAAAAAGTTATCATAAATCTAGTTCAATTCTGGACTTTACAAATGTACGAGTGCCAATGCCATTACCTGATATCAGGTATCGGCTCCTAAAAAAAACTATACTATCGGACATCCCACGACTTACCGCGAATTGGAGCGAATCCCAACCGGAAGTGACGGGGTCGGTGACGTCATTGGTGTAGATCTTGATGGAAGCGTCAGCTCCCTGTCGGAGAAGTTGCTCCAGGGTGGAGGTAAAGAGGAAGGCAAGGATCAGGACGGCGATCTCGATGAGGAGGAAGAGGATAATGACGATGATGAACTGGAGGAACGAAGAAAAAATCGTCGTGATTAAATTGATGAAGATTCGCACTTGTGTAAACAAAGTATAAAGCGACGTTTCGCCAGAAGATACCAGCGGACCTTATCAGGACGACGCAGAAAAAACGTAGTGATAAACTTAATCCACAAGACAACATATCAATGAATAGAAATCGCTATTTCTGGTGTAAACGAAGTATAAACATCAGGAATATGGTTAGCTGGTGGTATCTGCTGCCAAAACGTCGGTTTATACTTCGTTTGCACCAGAAAAACGATTTCTATCTATTGTAAAAACCTAGTGATTGTGATTTCCAAGCGACTGTAGTATATTGTACAGTTGTGCTCGCTTGTTGGCCTGCTGCAGGTTAATTGTGGACGATCGTCATTATAAAGACGTTTAGGCCTAATCAGTTTTTTTTTGAGCTATTTTATCAATAGTAATACACTATTTTTGTATCGCATCGTATGATTGTACTGTTTGCTTCAAATATGTTTTTATATCTGGTCATGGTAGCAAAACTAAAATACGTAAAATACGAAGTATCGGATGGTGGCGTTGATCGCAGAAATGTTAGAATTATTCGCGCCTTTGTACTTGTTCAGTTTTTGGGAAACTTTTAACTGCGAATGTGGAAAAATGTACAGAGTTGAGCTAAAGTCAGTTAGATAAATAAACTAACTTGGGACGGCGTTTTTAAAACACAGTTAGGTTGTTGGCACGTTAAATTTCTCTTTAAAACAAGTATAACATTTAATAATTTGTCGTTTATTTATTGGTATTCGGAGCAAATTTTGTGTTTAGTAAACTACAATCGCCTTACCGTGACCAGAAGGCACTTGTTCTCCTTCCAGGCCCCACAGCAGCCGAGAAACGACACAACGGCGATGGCCGCTCCAACACCAATCAAGATAAAGGGTGCGTACTGGAAGAGCGCGTTGGTGGAAAGGGTGCTGCTGAACGAATTGTAATCGTCCACAACCCAAACTCCGAGGCCTGCTAGCACTAAGCCGCCCAGCTGTGAAAGTTAAATGTTGTTTTGTTCTTTCTGTCGCACTTTAAAAGCCGGTTGAAGGGTTGTGATTGCGGTTACCGCTTGGGGAAAAGTTTGTAGTCGTTACTATGCTATGCGAAAAGCATGTTAGTTTTACACTTGTTGGCAGGTAACGACAGCTTGTTTTTACCTAGATTCATTGTTACATTCGTCGGTAAAGTGTGTCAGTCGTGTTACCCGAAATAGCTGAGCTGAGTAAAATTTGCAGCATTTACATTTTTTAATTTCATGAACAAAGGATTAGGAATAAAATCTGAAAATTCTTAGATAAACGGGGGCCTAATTTGCATTTAAAAACTCTATAAAATATGTTTCTTTTTTCATTGTAAAGTCAATTTTAAAGTATTTCTTTCTTTTGTTAAAAGTTAAACCCAAATCACTTTTTTAAAATAATATAATCATAATTTTTTATAATATACCTATAAGGAATAAATACTTTAAGTGTCATTCTGTTTGACAAGAATATCAAGTTTGTAATTGTGGCTCCTAACTTGTCGACTGTCGCAATATAAGCTTATAACCGGTTGGGTAATTACCAATTACTCACTGCGTAGTTCATAAATACTGCTAGTTAGCGTACACAAAAATGAACAAAAACCTACCATAAACAGAAGGTTAAAAAAGATCATCAAGTTCTTGCATCGTCGAAAGCCTTTATCCTCCATGGCAAAAGCAGTTCAGCGTTTGCTTACCAACCAAAATAGGCTTAAATTGTACTTGACTGTAAATAAGTTTTTAAGAGAATCCAACTCACGCTAAATTCGTAAAACTGGTTTCTAGTACGTTTTGTGTATTCTTGCTGCACGGCCAATTTGCAGTTACAATTGACTGTTAACTTTTTCATAAATTATCTGATAAACCAAGTTTGCCAATATAATTTTCCGTTTTTTGCATAGCAATGGCAAAATTGTAAAAACAGTGCGTGTTACGTCACAATAACAAAATTGTCCAGTACTGCTGTAACAGTTTTTCAAGTCATTTACACAAAAACTTTACACAAAAAAAATAGATAAGCTGTACCCACTGAATATTTTCTAATGAATGTAATTCTAAAAAAATATTAGTTCTCAGGCCTGGCCGAAATGCAGCTTACAAACGATTAATAACGATATGAATAACAACCTTAACTAGAAATGTTCTGCATGTTTTTTATAAATAGGCCTAACCTATCCGAAAATGTGGTATTGTATATAAGAGAAAATAAACTTATTTAAGTTTGTTTTATTTCCCAAAACGAATAGCGACAAAATAAAGGAACTTAACGATAAGAATTTATTATAATGCTATATGATTTCTGGATTAAAATTTGTTTGTAAAACTATCACATGGACTCGAATGACCATTAATCTTCGAACCAATGTTGGTGAAAAAATGGCATGCAATAGATTGGAAATATTTGCTTACATTGTTCATTGATAATTCGTACAATTCCAAAGAAATGAACGCAAATCAAAACACGATCTTAATTGCCCAGTTTAAGTCAAACAGCTAAGTTTTATACCAAATCAATTGTTGGAAGTTAAAAAAACATGAAATTTATGTTTGCAGATTACTGTTTGTTCGTTTTTTCGTAGATAAAGTTACATCGCCATAGTCCATTTTAAAGTCAATTTTTCCTTCGGAGTGGGAATGACAGGATTCAAAAGCGGAAACAATCGTACAGTCGAAGGTCAAACTCGCACAGGCGTATAGACAAGTAAAAATTGTCAACACTCTACGGCAGTGATTCCCAAACTGTGTGCCTCGAAAGATGTTACGGAAAATAGAGTACAAATACATGCAAGCATTTCAGACTTAAATATACGTACTATTTATTACAAATTAATAATATTGGGATTTCTACATACATACAGTTTGTCGTGTGTAAAGGGCGATTGTAAAATTACTCTTTTGTTGTTCTGTTAAAAGTGTGCTGCGAAATAGTTGATTTTTATAGTATGCCGCGAGCCAAAAAGGTTTAGGAACCACTGCTCTACGGTTACTAACGACGGAGGACCAAAAGTGTTATTCTACATCCAGCTATACGAGATATAAACAAGCAAAATGTGGTGTCGCAGGAGAGGGTGATGGCTGATGACAAACATTGGGAAAATGTACGCTTCACAGTGCTGTAGGAACTAATCGAAATACCAGTGCTCTTTGAATAAGAGGGGGTTCGCTAGTAAGCTTTTATGCACGAAGGAACAGTTTCGCAGGTACTTTCGTTGCATAGCATGTAAAATAGTCAATCCGTCGCTGCAAAATATTTGAACTAGTGCTCATTCTGACAGTTTAGCGCATTTTACAGTCCGTATAAATCGTTGAAATATGGTTGAAGATTGAAATAACTACAGTATTTAAATTCACTTTTTTTATTAAGAATGGATTCCAAGAGTCGCAGACACCATACGTTTAACAACTTTATTTAATTTTTTTTAGTTATTTAGGAAGAAATTTGGCGGTTTAACCTTTCAGGCTAAATCCATGAAACTAAAAAATACGATTCACAATCAAACAAGGAATGTGCAAAAACATAAAACAGCATTGCGCTCGGCAGAAAAAAGTTTCAATCTTCGCGAAATTTTTCGCTCGAAGTTCTAGAAACTTCTTCAGTAGGACCACGTCTCGTGGACCTTGTTGTGCTTGACACCGCAAGTGACACAGCAGGCGAAAATGACGGCGAGAATCTGCAAAGCCATCACACCGGCAGTGACGCCGCCTGTCACTCCAGCGTACCTCATAACAAGGTCGCGCAGAGCATGGAAGCAACCCTGAAAAATAAAGCGAAGAATTTTAGCAGGTGTGTGTTATTTGTTGACATGCCTGCGGAAGAATACAGATCACTCTTATGCTTTTTAGTGAAATCGTTAACAAAAATAAATTATTGAACGTGGGCAACCCCATCCATCTTCATAAATTCCATTCGACGATATTTCCGACCGGAAATTAAAAGAATAGCTTAATCAGGTATTTTATTGTGGAATAGTAGCCTTTACATTGTATGGTTTAGGTTGACAAAACTTTCATTATAAAAATTGTTTACTGTATGTTTTGCCAAATCATACGGGCCATCGCTTAGCCTTAAATAATGTTACTTTTTGTTTTTCAATAAAACCTATAGCTTCGCCTGGCAACTTATTAATCCAAAGTTAAAATAACGCTAAAATAATATTTTTTTACTATTCACATTCTTAAAATCATAAATTGCGAATAAATTAAATGGATTGTAGATAATTAAATCTAGGCCAATTCTAGTTCATTTTCTATTTTAAATTTTGGTTTTGAAAAATTATGTAATTCTACTTTCATAATCTAATTTGAGAAAACAAAATGATCTAATTCCAATCTAATTTGGAAAAACTGAAATGCTCAAATTCTAATCTAATCTAATCTTAAAAAGCTAAAATAAACCTAGCTGTCCAAGTCTGAAACCGGCAACGGAGTTATAGAACTACTACCTACCTGGTATGCCTACCTAAAATGCCACTAACACTACAAAAACTCACCGTTTGCGCGAAGGTGTTGACCGCGCTGACGGTCGCCGAGTTTTGGCAAGCGGACAAGTCCACGTACGCGTCGCCATTCTTTACACAGCAACTGGCAGGCCAAGGCTGGACGGTACTGGACTGGGCGTCGTACAGGGATCCGGTGTAATCGGTACCGTTTGTGTAGCCACAGCAGGAGAACTGCGGAAATAAAGACAGAAAAAATAGTTATGAGAATAATAGAAGGGCACCCTGCATGGCAACGAGTTGTGAAACAGAGAAACATTTTTGTGAGCTTAGTTCATAAAAAAGCTTAAAAGGTTTAAAAAGTGTATGTAAATAAAGAAGGAGAAACTATTTTATAAGCACACATCTAAGTCGGTGTACCGCGCATTGTTGATTAGACGTGGCAGAGTTATAATGACTGGAGTCAATGACTTAAAAAGTCGCGCTTTTCAAATGACTTTACTGGACTTCAGTCGATTTGGCAAGTGACTGGACTTGACTTTTAGACAAATGAAATAGAGCTTAGAAATTATGCGAAATTACTGAAAATACATAAGACGAAGCATGGATAAAAATGGAACGTAACAACTAGTGGTAAAACAGGAATATTAGCTCATAAAAAGTGCAGTTTGTATCCCATTTATAAAAGGTGTAAACAGTGCAAATATGTAAATGAACAAAACTGTTAGGAGCCGCTGTTTCATAAACACAACTTCAGGTTGCTTTGTGTAATGCGTAATGTTTATTAGACGCTGTTGCTCGGTGGAAATCATTTGCTCGTGGTGAAACAGACAAGTTTTCGATAAACAAACTAAGTATAAATTAAATGCACGAAGATCTTTACAAGCATTTGTTCGTCAGGCGGTTTTAAGAGCCAAAACCGTAAACGTTACCTTCTACAATTTCAACACCACAATGTTTCATATTGGCACAAGTAAACCTTTTAACCAAGACCTTTCGTCAGTAAACAAAACGCCACGCGGCAACGTCGCGACAGGCTAAAGGAGGCTCTTCGGGTACACTTTTTGAAATTGTCTGTAGCAAAACATGTTGGGCACAGAAACAGACTACCATTGATAGGATTTAAACCCAATAACAATTGGTGTTTTGCAGCTTTGGGTTATTGTTTCGTTCGCTTCCCAGGAACCCGAACATCCGGAGCTTTAGAAAATTATACACACGTCTTGTCTTTAAACTTTAAACCTAGCAACGCCCTTTTAGACGAAGTTAATCATGCTTTGTTACATAGCTATTTTTCAAGGTCGCTTTTCATGAATATTTTCCAGTATTGTAAAGAAGACATTATCAACAACTGAACAAATAACAAGACAAGTCTCAGTGAATTTTGCTGTCTTAAAAGCATATGCTATGCTAAAAGGCGTAAAAATTGACACACACATATTTACTATTCACTTACTTTTGAGTATAATTCAGGATTTAAATGAAATTAATTGTGAATATTTAAATGCAATTCTAGTTCAAATTTCAGTTAAAAATCGCTTTAGGAATTCGGTAATTCTAATTCTAATTTAAAAAACCAAAATGATCTAATTCTAATTGTAATCTAATTTAAAAAAGTTATCATAAATCTAGTTCAATTCTGGACTTTACAAATGTACGAGTGCCAATGCCATTACCTGATATCAGGTATCGACTCCTAAAAAAAACTATACTATCGGACATCCCACGACTTACCGCGAATTGGAGCGAATCCCAACCGGAAGTGACGGGGTCGGTGACGTCATTGGTGTAGATCTTGATGGAAGCGTCAGCTCCCTGTCGGAGAAGTTGCTCCAGGGTGGAGGTAAAGAGGAAGGCAAGGATCAGGACGGCGATCTCGATGAGGAGGAAGAGGATAATGACGATGATGAACTGGGGGAACGAAGAAAAAATCGTCGTGATTAAATTTATGAAGATTCGCACTTGTGTAAACGAAGTATAAAGCGACGTTCGCCAGAAGATACCAGCGGACCTTATCAGGACGACGCAGAAAAAACGTAGTGATAAACTTAATCCACAAGACAACATATCAATGAATAGAAATCGCTATTTCTGGTGTAAACGAAGTATAAGCATCAGGAATGTAGTTAGCTGGTATCTGCTGCCAAAACGTCGGTTTATACTTCGTTTGCACCAGAAAATCGATTTCTATCTATTGGAAAAACCTCGTGATTGTGATTTTCAAGCGACTGTAGTAAATGGTACAGTTGTGCTCGCTTGTTGGCCATCAGTTTTTTTTTGAGCTATTTTATCAATAGTAATGCACTATTTTTGTATCGCATCGTATGATTGTACTGTTTGCTTCAAATATGTTTTTATATGTGGTCATGGTAGCAAAAATATAACACGAAGTATCGGATGGTGGCGTTGATCGCAGAAATGTTAGAATTATTCGCGCCTTTGTACTTGTTCAGTTTTGGGGAAACTTTTAACTGCGAATGTGGAAAAATGTACTGAGTTGAGCTAAAGTCAGTTAGATAAATAAACTAACTTGGGGCGGCGTTTTTAAAACACAGCTAGGTTGTTGGCACGTTAAATTTCTCTTTAAAACAAGTATAACATTTAATAATTTGTCGTTTATTTATTGGTATTCGGAGCAAACTTTGTGTTTAGTAAACTACAATCGCCTTACCGTGACCAGAAGGCACTTGTTCTCTTTCCAGGCCCCACAGCAGCCGAGAAACGACACAACGGCGATGGCCGCTCCAACACCAATCAAGATAAATGCTGCGTACTGGAAGAGCGCATTGGTGGAAAGGGTGCTGCTGAACGAATTGTAATCGACCACAACCCAAACTCCGAGGCCTGCTAGCACTAAGCCGCCCAGCTGTGAAAGTTAAATGTTGTTTTGTTCTTACTGTCGCACTTTAAAAGCCGGTTGAAGGGTTGTGATTGCGGTTAGCGCTTGGGGAAAAGTTTGTAGTCGTTACTATGCTATGCGAAAAGCATGTTAGTTTTACACTTGTTGGCAGGTAACGACAGCTTGTTTTTACATAGATTCACTGTTACATTCGTCGGTAAAGTGTGTCAGTCGTGTTACCCGAATTAGCTGAGCTGAGTAAAATTTGCAGCGTTTACAGTTTTTAATTTCACAAACAAAGGATTAGGAATAAAATCTGATAAATGTTAGATAAACGGGGGCCTAATTTGCATCTAAAAACTCTATAAAATATATGTTTTTTTTAATGTAAAGTAAATTTTAAAGTATTTATTTCTTTCGTTAAAAGTTGAATCCAAATCACTTTTTTAAAATAATATAATCATCATTTTTTATAATATACCGTTAAGGAATATATACTTTAAGTGTCATTCTGTTTGACAAGAATATCAAGTTTGTAATTGTGGCTTCTAACTTGTCGACTGTCGCAATATAAGCTTATAACCGGTTGGGTAATTACCAATTACTCACTGCTTGGTTCATAAATACTGCTAATTAGCGTACACAAAACAAAAACCCACCATAAACAGAAGGTTAAAAAAGATCATTAAGTTCTTGCATCGTCGAAAGCCCTTTTCCTCCATGGCGAAAGCAGTTCAGCGTTTGCTCGCAACCAAAATTGGATTAAATTGTACTTTCTGCAAAAATCAAAACTCACGCCTCGAATTCGGTCTCAACAATGAATGACACGGCAAAACGCAAGACTTTAAGTAGCTCCACTGACAAGGCAAAGCATTTCTGGCTGAAGAAACTTAACACCAAGCGAAAGGGGACGCTGTGTGTCACGCGCGCCACGCAAGAAGGTTTCCAAGTAGCCCTTGAAACAAATCAAAAACACAGGGAGCCCGTCGGCTAAGCGAGTGTCCAATTTTCGAGCGGATTGCCAATCAACAAGCAACAACTGCCTACCGGGTTACTCAATGTTTGGAAACACTGCGCAGCCAGGCGGTTATTGGGTTACGGGCAGCCCAACGATTTTAACATTGTTAAGGGCGATTACGTAATATACAGATTTCGAAAAGCAACGTCATGCTTTTTATGCCGTCGTTTGTTGCAAACTTATTTGGACGCTGTCGCACCAAAGCTTTCACACGCTTAATACTGGTGGGGATGTAAATTGTCCTAGCATTTGTTCTGCTAAACCTAAGTCCAGCTATTCATAGAGTATTCCAATAATAAGACATCGTTTATCTCCCTCGATTTGACTATTGTTAAAGGCGGCAACCTAATATACAGGTTTTGAAGAAAGTCATGTTTTTTGTGCCGTCGTTTGTTTGCGAAAAGTTTTGGACGCCGCGGTGCCCACGCTTTCATATTATCAACCTTGAATGTAAATTATTCTAGCACTTGCACAGTGTTGTTTATGAATGCCAGTATTTTATTTTCTTAATTCAAAACTTGTTTATATAATCATATTTGTAGTGCTGTAAAGGCGTTAATGACAACAATGACTTGACTTAACTGTTTTTACATGCCTTTCCTTTACTTGAGTATTTTTCCTATGTTTTAGGCAACTGACTAGATTTTTACTGTTTTTATCATTGTGTGAAATATCTCGGGTTGAGATTAAATGTTTTTGTTTATTTTTTTCAACAAAATCAGATATTTATTCAATTGTTGCACGTAAAACAATTTGCTTACTATACATTGCATTTTTTGTTCATATTAAGTTAAGATATTGATCATACACTGAACAGTTTACCAATTTTGATAGTTTTAATGTTTTATTTTTATACTCATGGTTTAGCTAATTTTATCATAACGGAGCGGTCAGAAATTCAACCATTTATATGGCAACCTATAGGGACGGGGTTAAATAAATAATACAATTGAATTCGCCAAACCAGAACATACAATTCTCAGGTAGCGTACGTGTATTAACATACTAATGGCTTTTTATTCTAAATGTAAGAGAGCGTTCTTGTGAACAAAACTTAAGATGAAAGTAGGTATATTTTTAAAAAAGAACGTTGTAGAACACCACGACTTTAAATGGTCCAAATGTTGCGCCACTGTCGTCAGTTTAGCTGTGGTTTGCTTAAAGTATCTGACTTTTTAGCATTTCTAGGAACTGGATTTCTGTAACGCATAAACCTATAACGCCTACTGATTTTGGTTATTTTTTTTAAGTTTGCAGACACATTTTAAACACTTTTTTCTAAAAAACATTGAATGTATAACCAAACGGGTAATTGTGGTGTTAACTAAAACAAAGTTTAACCGTTTGAAATAGGGATGCTAATACATACATTCAATTCTTAACACTACAAATATGAAACGATGTGAAACTTTGCAAATATTAACAAAAACTTCAATTGCAACACAACAAATATTTAAACATTTGACGTATAAGAATACGGTCAAAAACAATAAGAACTCCACAATAAAATGCCTTACGCATCAAGAAAAACT
Source organism: Ascidiella aspersa (assembly GCF_963924565.1). NCBI lineage: Eukaryota > Metazoa > Chordata > Ascidiacea > Phlebobranchia > Ascidiidae > Ascidiella > Ascidiella aspersa. The sequence continues at coordinate 8,217,497 of NC_139448.1, forward strand.
GCACGTTGCTAGATATCAATTTGCGGCATCAATTATTCAAGAAAGCGTTTCTTTTATATCGCTCCATAATTAATGACGTACTCGCATCGATGTATTTTCATCTAGTATAAATATACCAGCATGTCCAATCCATGTCTAAAAGTTGACCGATACGACATGTCCTCTATTTTAGGCGGAAAAACACACTGTCTTATTTTTTTTTATTATTTGGCTAAACTGCAACAAAATTTTATGAGAATTTATACACTAAATTTAGAAGAAAAACAATAAAATACAGAAAAACTTAAAATCGTTTGAAATAATAGTAGAGTCGCTGACAAAACAGGCAAACTAGGCAAAAGCAATTCATGGTTGGTAATCCTCATATTTAAATCTAAGGTCATTTAACAGCTTTAATTTCTTCATAGAATGTACTTGTCTTTCTACGAGAAAATAAAATCTCCATAGCTAATATCTATATGTTTCACTTCCCTAGAAAAGAGCTTTATGATTAGCGCTTCTTAGCCACCGACAGCACGCATCACAGTAACCCAGCACTTTTAAGCAAAAAAATGACTCAATTACAGGCAACATTGCTTTCTACATCAAGTCTACCCTATTTCGTATCCACAAACTAACGCAGTCAGTTAAGTAATCATTGTATAAATGTTGCCATCTCCAGGGTTCGTCCTCTCGAAATGCACGACGGGCGGGTGGTCCTCCTTCACCTGCTTCGGCTGCCGCTGAAGGCGACGCAGAGTCACCAGTGACGTCACCAGGAGGAGGAGGAGAAGCGCCAGGAGCAAGCATGACGTCACGCCCATTGGCGTAGCGTAGGCACCCAACAACGAGTAGAGCCGCTCTCGGCAGCCCTGGAGTGACAAAAAATGGCAACGTAACGAAGCGAAATTCATCAGACCAAAGATGGCGTATGACGTGCTAGAGTTTAGCGGACATTTTTAAGCATAGAAGGGTTATTGTGAACTTTTATCACATTTATGTTATTTAAGGATGCAAGGATAGGCCAAATTAATAGTCTCAAGTTTTCCTTGTTTTTTATGGATTTTAAGGATGCATGGTTAGGCCAAATTAATAGGTTCAAGTTTTACTGGATATACACAACCAACCGATTTCGAGTATTACAGCTAACGAAGGCAGAGTATAGAAACAAGATCTTAAATGTTCTAAGTATTATGTTTGCTTCCATGAATAAAAATCTGTGCTAATCAGTACCAAATTTTGACTTCATAAATCCAGTGGCATGAAAAAGTTTTCTATAGCCGCAAATATCTTTCCCAATTTTTTGTTGTTTGTCTAACTCTAAGATTCTTAAATATGCCGCGGAACTTTTTTGGCCTATTATTAACAAAAAGGCATATAGCAAAACGAACAAGATTTGAATATACACTACCCATTAGATAACTGACAATGTAATGGTATTTATCAACTAACTTAGTATTAGGGGTGTTTGTTAAGTTATTATTGTATGGTTTGTGAAAATTGTGCCGCAAATTTGTTTTTTTGTTTGGTGTGCCGCAGGCTAAATTAGTTTGAGAGCCATTGGGTATGCCAGGTTTTTTCAGCCTATGGGTCACCGTTTTATTCGGTGACAAAGTTTGAGTCGCCGACTCCATTAGTTTACATGTGTACATTTATTAAGACTGGTTCTATACAAGGTATTTTCAAAATATGAGAAAACTGGGGGAAAAACGGAAAAACATGGCATTTGTTAATTAATGAAAATTCGAATTTATGTAGGCTATTTGTTTTAATTGTGTCCACTGACAAAACGTTCAGCTTAGAGAAATGGGCCGTAAAAGCTTCACTGTGACACTAACTCTTAATATTTGTATATCTGGGCTAAGCAACAATATTTAAAAGACAAATGCTCCGAGCAACACGTTTCAGCTGGCAAGGTTGTTAGCAGCATTCCGCAAAAAACACAAAAAGGGTTAAATGCTTACCGTGCTTCCATGTGTGACCGTGTCGTTCACCGTTGCGCTGTGAACGCACGAAAACGAGCTCACGTATCCGCCAGACGCCGCCAGAGAGCAGCAGGACAGCGGCCAGGGTTGAACTTGCAAGGTAGTGTTGTGGAAGTAGCTAAACTGGTAGTCGCTGAAGAAGCCGCAGCACTCGTTCTGTGTAAGGCTTTACCGTTAGTTTGTTGTGTTTTAGCGAATTTGTCTTGAAAACTTGAGATACATTTGTGTGTGAAAGGCAAATTGAAATGCAGTTTTATATACTTTATGTTGTTGGCAACATAGTAAACTAGAGGCGAAAATTGGCTAAACTGGACGTAAATTTGTACCGTGAACCGCAAATGCTTTATTTCCTATAGCAGCGTTTAATGTCAAAAACTTCTTTGAAGAAATATTTGCCGACCTTTTTGGAAATTTAATGGGACCTTTTCAGTCCAAAACACAGTAGGTCCATGTTAAGCTATGAGAACCACAGCTTTTTTTTGGGATTGAGTATTGGTTTGATATTTCTGTGAAACAAATATCCATACTGAACGGCCCCAATAGTGTTAGGAAAATATAATTATCTACTCCATCTTAAATCGCGGATTGTTTAATTCGAGTAATAGATGTCCATCGTCCCAAAAACTTCGTTTCTTTCCTGTGGAAGCCAGACAGCTTAAATCTAAAACAGGCTATAATTTAATTCATTATTTCGGATTTAACCCTGTTCGTTCTATAAAAGTTTAGCGTAAAACCATAAAGCGAACTGTCGAAATTCAGTCCGCAGATTTACCGTTGTTTGAAACTCGTCCCACGCCAAGGTGATGGTGGCCGAAGTGGTGGAGGTGCACTTGTAGTGGTTCTTTATGGCAGCGATCGCATGCTCACCGTAGTGGACGTCGAACATGCCGAGAAACAACAAGCTGAGAACGGCCACCGCGATGCTCAGACAAATTGTGATCACCAAGCCTGCAAGCATCTGAAACCAATTAAGAAATGCATTATTAATTAAAGTTACGAGAGCAAAAGTCCACGATATTATAAAGTTTGCAAACGAATCGCGACTGTGCATATTTAAGTGACTTTGTAACAACTGATCGCTGTCGACAAGTAAATCCGATCTGTTTGTTTATTTTTTGCTACCATGACTGGATTGATAAACATTTTTTCGACCTTCACCAGTGCTCCGCAACCTTTTTACACTTGCGGCACACCAACAGAGCTAAATATATTAGGCGGCACACCTATACGAAATATATGACGACACACCGGTTGCGGAGCACTGACCTACACGACAATTGTTATACTTTCTAAACGAAGCATACCAAAGAGTCAAAATACAATCCTACCACTTGCAAAACGGCCTTGCGTTCTTGTTTCACGCCGAAGAGACTCCACAAAGCGGTGAAGAGTCCAACCACCCCGGCAGTTGTGCCACAAAAAGCGGCATTTTCCAGAACGTTCGAAGCAGAGCCGATCAAACTTTCTTGGGTTTCATAGTTGATCAGGGTCCAGATTGACACGACGAGCAACGCAAAGCTGCCAAGCTAAAAGCGCGAAGTTCACAATAAGAGATGTTCTATGATATTGTAATTGGAGCCGTTACCCGATAAGAGTAAAAGTATCGCTACTCCAAAACTGGACTTCCACATACCAATAATGATTGGTGCAAAACAGTCATGTTTGGCAATCCAACGTAGAGTTAAAAAGTAAAATATACGAAAATATGACATTCAAAATCCAAGGTACCGCATAAGCTTTATTACATCTATAGTTCGACTTCATACCTTTAAAATCATCAAATTTAGACTTTTCAAGAAAATTTGATTGTTTATGTTTAACCATTGTACTGATGTCGTTCGGTATCAGATCGTTTTGCGGTACTTTTTGCCCACAATTTCAGGTGTAAGTATCTGAATAGTACTTTAAAATGGATAAGTTTGGAAAAGTTAGTTGAACTACAAGTTCCTAACACATATTCCTAACGCGGAATTCGACTGTAAGTCATATATTAATTTCGCCGAATCACTTAACCTTCACGTGTGTTCTTTTCTGCTCGGTTTTTCAAAAGAATGATAACGAACGGTTTTCATTAGAGCCATATGTCAACAATAACAAATGGTTTTGATAAGCTTGGCGGGTGTATGTGACTAAAAAGCTTTGTGCGGCCATAGTGAATTAGTTTTCCAGTTTTGGGTGCCTATAGTCAACAGGAGGCTATAAAGTATAAACCTTTTCGGGTTTTTCTTTATCTTCAATGTATTAATGGTTTTCTACCAACTTTGTCACTGGTAAAAAGCAAAATAAGGCCCAGACTCCGCTATAATTGCTTAAAAAGCTGAGATTAAATTACATTTAATTCATCTTCATCATACCCAATCAAGATAAAAGTCTAGTGCTGCTGTGTGGGCTTAACAGTTACTATATTTTCAAAAATAATAATGTCCTTACAAAAGCAAACATCCATCACAGATGTGAGAAGCGGTATAAAATCCGACAACCTTTTACGATATACATGAAAATTGCTATAAAGGCTTATCATGAAACTAATGGTTCAACCCATATACCACTATAATAGCCATAAACTATAACTTACTTGTACTCACCAGAATAAGAAGACGTAAAACAACCCTAAAACACAAGCTGCATTCCATTTTCCACAAATCGTCTGTCCAGCAGCTCCCGCAGCACCTTTCAAGCTTTAATTCCAGTAGAATCTTACCCCGGCGGCGTCGACAATACACGACTATGGGATATGACAAAAGACTGGGGGGAATTTGAAATATAATACTCGATCAACACAATATAAACCTTCTCGCGTTGCACTGCGATGAAAAAACCTTTCACACTTGCTTGCGCCTTACATGTTTTTCCATGGGCGTTTCACACCTTTTGGAAAACCAATTGTTGGAAAACAGACAGCAGTGCGCGTGTTCGCTGATCACTCTTTTTTTAGGTTACACGTGTCTCTCTTCCAGTGTTGTAAACAAGTCATTTTGAAATTATCTAAGTGCCATTCAAGTCATTCTTAAAATACCTTAAGCCCAAGCCAAATCAATTTAAATGACAAAGTTGTATAAGTCCCAGTCAGGTCATAATTCGAGCAAGTCAGTTCAAAGTCAAGTACTTGTCATTTCGTAACTATTACACGTTAAACTATTAAAATTGGTAAACTCGTCCGATTATGAGCAATACAGTAATTAAAAAATAGGTCATCACAACACTAATCTTTGTGATGCATATGTTGTCATTTTTCAAAAACTTTTTCGAGTATTTTAATCAGCAAATAAACCAGATTAGTTGTTCTTTTTTTTACAATTGAATACAATACGAGTAATGGTTAAACAAAATTGCGAGCGATTTGTAAAACTCAGATTAAGCCCAAAGCATTGTACAAAATAAATGTATATTCTTGAGAATGGTGTTTCACGTGCTGGCCACATAAGGCGTTAAACGTAGCTTACATTAAAAATGCTTGCTTGTTGTGTAAAGCATATATAATCAGAAAACGAAATGCGAAAAACGCTATACGGCAGAAACATAAAACATTGGGTTTACGCAGTGGTGAAAGTGCAATAATTTTTGTTTACAGTAACAATGAAAAAAAAGTTTTGATGACGTCACAAAATTACATCATAACGAACGTCTAAACATGTAACAATAGGAAACCTGAGGTTATCATTCGATGCAGTGCAGAAATATACAACTGAACTCTTAGTTTAAATATGTACAGTTAAGGAGATGGCAGGGTGGCCTGATGAAAAAAAAATTAAAAAAAAATCGCATGTTCAATTGGCGATCATCACAGATCTGTATTGAAAATTACCAAATCGTTTAGAACAGTGCTTTTCAACCCGTGGGATGGTACGCACTTGTGCGGATGAAAAAAATTGTAATGCGGATGACTAACGTCGTGCGGATGAATGTGCGGATGAAAATGGTGCATTATTATTTTTTATCATATGGAATATAGTAATTAAATAAGCTGGTGCCCCCACTTGCGTTACAGGTACAGTAATATAGTCTCGTATAATAGTTCATTGCAGCTTAAGCTATCTATTTTATATCGGTCAACGCTTAGGCATACGGTTTTAATACACAAACGCTTTCATGTTGTTTTTTCAGAATTTAAACTAAAAGCTGCAAACTTACTGCGCTTGTTTCGTGCGCATGGAAATTTTAAAGGTTGAAAAGCACTGGTTTAGAAAATCGAATCAGGTTCCCAGTATAGTTTTTAATTGTTGGCTAGTTGATATACTTTTTCACCCTGATACACTTTATAACGTCAGCCACACCCGGTCTACGTGACATACAATAACAAAGCAAAGCACAAGAAGTAAGATGTGCAGGGCGGTCAGGAAAAGTGCGACCGAGCCCACTGCAACCACGTAATTCTTGACCATCGATCGAATTTGTCCACCGCAGCCCTGGCAATCAAAACAGATTTTGTTCCATGGCTTTATATTATGCGTAATATTAAGTTAAAATTGTAAGTGTAGTAGTGCTAAAAAGTACAAGTAAACCAGTAAATAACCCTGATTATGTTGTGTACACAAAGTGTATAACAAAAATGTACAAAAACGCGTTTCACTTTAAAGAATTGTAGCAGGGGTTCCGAAAAGCAAAAAGAAACAACTAATGCTTCATGATATCGTGTAAAAATGAATATGGTACAACACGTGGTATATATAAATTCAGTCATTTATATATAACTAAATAAAAATTAGTGATTATTGCAGGCGAACATAATACACTTATACATGTTACATAGGCCGCCTTTCCGAAAGCGCGAAGATTACTTGATCAATAATTTCGAAAGGCAACTGTGACGATTAAACTTAAACTTCAAACTGGCGAGGTTTCATAAACAAAAGCATATTGATTAATACCTAAAAGTCTTCCCTTCCTTTAATACGTGTAGGTTTACCTTCGATATGAAAGATCTGGTGCTGTTGGTATGTTGAGTGCAAGAATTCGAGCTTGCGACTACGTTAGATGGCGAAAGAGCACAACAAGAATCCGGCCACGGCTTGGAGCTTTTGCTTGAATATTTGCTTAAAGTGTAGTCGGAACCGTTGTTGTAGCCACAGCAGTGGCGCTGTTAACAATATAGGGTCATAAATTATGAACACCAATTTCATGCAAGGCTTTGTTTTTTTTTTAGATGTACCAACGTGGCTGGTTTAGTTTTAATGCATTACCGGTGGTTATTAAGCCAAAAAAGTCGGTACATATTGGCCGACAACTTCAAGGTCTTTGTACAATGAAGACTGTAACGTTTTTAGGCTTATTTGTTTGAGGCCTTTTCTGTTGTTATTTTAAACGCCAGGTAAGCACCATCAGCAAAACGCAGCTGCATTTGCGTTGACCATAATCGATAAGGTTTTTCTGTATAATTGATTTTCAAGTCTGCGTAGTCGGTTAAAAACAACCGTCCAACTAGGACCAAAAAAGTAAATTTGAATCCGCCTCCAGTGTCCCCACTCCATTTAATTTGCCCATTCTGTCAATTCCCGAGTCCTATTTCGACTCTAAAGAATGTACTCCGCCCTCTTACTTAACTCAAACAGGGTATAAAAACAGAAATTCACTCAAAGGGGGTGTCATATATCTCATTCATTCTAAATTCGTGGTTGGAAAATATTCCACCCTATGCTATTCCATCTTTAGAATTTACAGTTTGTGGTCTTATCGGTTTCGAATTAGGTTCTGCGCATGCGCACGTCGGACTCGGGGCTTAAGTATAGTCCAGCGTATAGTGTCAAGTTCGGCTCCAGCAAAATAAATTAACTGTTTAAAGTACCGATCCCCAAGTCCAAAATCCGACTCCGCAGCCCTGTTGCTTTCTACCCTGAAAGCAATAATTTAGAGGTCATAGCGCGCAACCCTGGACTTTAAATTCTAACAATAAGATACGGCCCAACAATTACGGTCAGAAATGACCAAATAAAATTGCACCTTTCACGCCTGGCAGCCTTTAGAGGCCTATTGTTGGTGGTTTGGGATTCCTTAACGATTTGACTGGTGGCTTTGCATCGGTAAACAACGGCTCTGAAATGAGCTGTTTCTACACCCGAGCTTTCATAGATATCTTATTCGGCGCGCATTAAGATAAAATTTTAATGACAAGTTTGTGCTAGCTGTTGTCGTACATTTAATAAAGGTTTCGAGCCCTCGGTTACAAATTATCAATTACTTTGTCGACCTGCAATAGAGAAATGTATTTTAAAGTGTTGCTCATAAAATATGAGCTGTGGTAAAACAATTTAAAAACCTTCTGCAGTATTGTAGTAATGCGCATTGCACATACTGCATATAGTGCTTTCTGTGCACATGTTTCGGTCAAACTTGACGGCATATATGACTATAAATAAATCGCTAGATAATCTGGCCAAAAAAAAGCAGTCGTTGGTAATCCTGATAACTTTTTTCAGTCTTATCTTTGTGAATTTATTTCCAAATCTTGTATAGTTTTTCAAGCTTTCAGGTTCCTATACGCTCAAAATCAACAGTAAACAAAGCCTACATGCACAGTAATAGGTTACCTCTTTTTGCATGGCGTCCCATGCTTTGGTAATGGTGGCAGCGTAGGGGTGCGAAGTGGCGTACTGGGACTTGACTGCCGACAGGGCTGCCACCTCCAAGCTGCGTTCGGATCTAACGGCGAATGTGAAGACCATGGTGGCTGACGATGCGTAGACAGCTGCAAGTGTGAAGAGCCCGACCGAAAACTGTGAAAAAATTCAACTAAATTTACTTTTATGTAGACAAAATCCAAAACCGGATAGTTTGTGAGTACAGATGTCGGATAACATATGGGTTTGAACCAGTGGTGAATGTAAGCCGAAAAATAATTACTGCCGGATTTTGCATTCCGGTAAAATATGAATTGCTTTTCCGCCATTTCAAAAAAATATTTCATTTTTTACAAGGCCATATCACAAAACTTCACATTGAACGCCTAGGCTAGGATTTTCAAAGTTGCAAGCTTTGTGAAGTCTGCGTAACTTAGCGACGTAATTTTCATCGTCTACTTTCATCTCAAATCTAAACCGATAACAAGTTGTATATCGATAATCGTTCAAAACCGTTGTTTGACGTTTGATCCGATCTTACATCAATTTGTGGATTTCGGTTCGTGATGCAACTCGGCTATTTCTATATTAAAACAGACTATTGAAAAAAGGCATTTCGACAATTAAAGCCATCAAAGCTTCAGAGCGTGAAAGCAAAGTTTGACTTAATGGCCCGAAACTCTTTTATTTGTATATAAATTTTGAAACACAACTTTAAATGGCGCTTGTCAAAAATTAAACAGCCAATGTTTTAGTGTCAGTTTTTTTTTGCATTATCTGGTGTGTCGGTTTTTATACTTTTTACAAATTTGCAGCTTCAAAAAAGCCTTGCAAATATTTTGGAAGGGACGATGTATACAGTCCCAAAGTGAAAAGCGGTTGGGTAATTTTCAGGCTGGAAGAACTTAACCCTTATCATACCAAAATCGTAAAGGAGCGGGCTCTATAAATACCACGCCAGGTGCGACTGTACCTAATAGCAGTTATATCCCGCGGAATCTCGCGCAAGTTAGAATGAAGCACCTGCGACGAGTAATGCCTTCCATTTTTCGTCGCAATTCGATAATAGAGGCTTTTGGGATGTTTGGCTTTTTGCAGGAGCGGGGGTTAAGTAATTTTCTTCCCGAAACGCATGACAATTTTCAGACATGACGTCACAGCGGGACTTTTAAAACGAATAACCTTAGGAACATGAAGGTTATCGTTTGATGTCGTGCACAAATATGCAACTGAAATATTTGTTTAAAAACTTTCAGAGTTGTTCAAAGAAAATAGCCTGGTAAAAAATAACATTTTTATAAACTTTAAAATGTCAATAAAAAATTTGTTATTTATTTGTACATAAAAATAAAATTTTATGAACAAAATTATTTTTAACGGTTCGGCGTATACCTGCAAAAAATATTTGAGCGTTACGCCACTTCGGACAGTTTTCGCTTACCTTTACCACGGCTTTTTAGTCGGGCAATTCGGTTTCCGATATTTTGTGACGTAATGTCACATGTTATTACGTCACCAGTTTGACATGCATGACTTTCGTTGACAAATACATATCAACGGTCTTATCGTAGGAGTGGTTTTCAACATACAGCGAACACGCTTAGGTTGTAATTATGCGACGATACAAAGGTATTTTGAAAAATCAAACCAACACAAATTTGCACTTTCCATATATTCGGAGGCCTAAAAAAAAAACTTCGTCAGGAGTTGTTATATTTATTGGCGTTATACAAAAACAAACAAACAAGAGATGAACACCTGGTAACAAAAGAAAAGAAGAAACCAGAGTAAGCGATTCTTCACTTATTTACAAAAGGGTAAGGCAATATTTTGGAGCCTGTTGACAACAGACATCAGTTATCTTGTGTTGATAAGTAACAAGCTTTCAGGTGCTTAATAAAAGAAGAATTAAGAAGCAAGAGAACTTCATTAATAAAAGTAGAACAATTGTACACAAACACCAAAGATAAAACGCGATTTTGAAGAAATAAAACATCAGATTTTCTTTATTTTGAAGGTTCGAGCGGGCGTTAGAAACAAATGAAAAAGTATAAAAAACATAGCAGCAAAAGGTAGTTCAAGTTGCATTTGAAAAGGGAACATAAAACAGCATTATTTGCGGAACGTTAAAAACGCGCAACTTTTTTATACGCATTCCTCGGCGATTTTAAACGAAATAGTGTACATTTATGAAGTGAATTAAAATTCGAGTTTAGTTAATGTCTTTCCTGCCATCTTCGTATTACCACCGCAATTTACCGAAATTCTTGGAGAAGTGTTTGCTTAATATGTTTCGGCCATATAACCATATTAAACGGCGACCCAATTTTGGGGCTCGCCCCATGGGTTGAGAAACACTGTTTTTTAGACAAACGTCTGATACGGTGTTTACCCTCGTTTTTAACTCTATTTTTTTAAGCCAATTTAAAAAGAAAAGCCGTTTTGAGGCAAGTATGGCAACAAAGAAGCTAGAAAAATTAAGAGGGATAAAAGCTTTAAAGTTTTTAACAGGGTTCTCAAACTGGGGGGCGCGACGCTCTAGGGGGGGCGTGAAGACTTTGTAAGGGGGCGTGAAGAACTCTTCGAGAAAAAATATATTTTCCATTTATTTAATATTGTTTTCCTTACACGACTATCTCTTCCATCGTATCCAATGAAACATATTATTCGCATAGGGGTTGCCGAGTTTCAACAAATTGTTACAAAAGGGGCGCGGTCCCAAAACTTCAAGAACCGCCTTATATAGCAGCTATAGCTTGTTGATAATGCGCAAGAGGCTCTCGGGGATTTTAACGTCGCCGAGGCGCAGAATAAAGCCGCACACAAAGGCCATGGTCTTGGCGAGCGGGGGCGGAAAGGCGATGTTGAAAGCCCAGTAGCTGGACACCAGGGTTGCCAGGGCAGCGTAGAAATCGCCCTCGACTGTCACCTCATTCCCGTCGACGCACACACACTTGCTGAGGTCGGCGTCGATTCGGATGCACGGGTAGGCCAGGTCCGGTTGCTATGGCGACATTTGGTTTTGTTATTGTTTTGTTAAAGGGTTGTCATACGTTTTCGTGTGAAAATATTTAAAGATATTCAACTCTTCTAAGGAAACTTTTTAGGTTTTTTTTTAAGACCTGAAATTGGAAAAACTAGAAATGCTTTGAATGAAATTTAAAAACAGAATAGTAAACGTATTGATGAACCTACTAGAGTTAAAAAAAATATTTTACAACGGCTTCTTCTAAACATATAACGTAAGCTGCAAATAAAATAAATTTAAAGAGTGTTCAAACTGTTGAAAAAACATAGAAGTCTTTTCAAACAAATAGCGATTATACTCCTTTTATATTTTAAGCTTTAATTTCATATTTATTTTTCGGTAAAACATTTTAAGTTTTTCACCAATGGCATTATTTTTTTATTTTTTTGAATATTCATTAACATCATGGAAAATTTGTTTATAATGGGTTACTGCGCTACTTAATACATCAGGTAATCACTGGCCAAAAATATTTGTTCATCACTGCAACGAATATAGATACCTTTATATTAAGATGTTTAAAATAACTCTGCAAGGCAAATAATTGAATCAATAAATTGTTCAAAACTACTGGTTGCACAAATGAACTTACCGCTTTGTACGCTGCAAAGTGCTTCACGTTTTCGCAAAAGATGAGAGGAATTTGGATTATCCAAGCCGTCAGCGTAGTGTCTCTTTCTGCGCATTCACGGACAAGATTTTAAATAAACAACCCGGCAAATGAACATTAATTAAACAAAAAAGGCACCATTCTTATTGAATGCACAGACAAGGTTTCAAATAAAGACAACTGTCAAAAAAACAATAATATATTTGATCAGGGTCGTGAGTTCAATCTCACCGCAGGCTAAATTTTTCGAGCATAGCCTTGCATGCACTTCAATATAATTAGACGAGAAGTTTTAAACCTGAAGGGAATTCTCATTTAGGTTGGGATTTTTTAGCTTTAACGGGGATTGAATTTGACCAAATAAAATACATTAGAGCTGTGAGTGAAATTTGGGTTCATATGCATATTTGATTCAAGTAATGAGGAGAGACCAATTTGAAATCTAAACATAGCAGGTCGTTTTCGTAAGCGAGAAAAAACTTTGACTGAAGCGTAGAGTTCCTTATTATTACGTCACAACTAACAATGCACTTTTTGAGCACTTCGTTATTTACTTTGCCGCTGGTCTATTAACCAATCGACTCTTGTACATTAGTCAAGGGTCGTTACCTCGAACCTCAGGAGTCCAGTCTTGCCTTGTTAATCTTTAATCGTAATTAGGACGACTGATTTTCGGTTTGAAAGTACCCGGTATATAATAAAGTCAACATTTGTTTTTTTTATTTGCTGATTTATATTACCCACCAATCAATTCAACGAACTCAGATGGTAGTTTGTTCGGGTTGAGGTGTAGTTTAAGTTGGGAAAGCTTGCTGAGTCGTAACTCGACAAGGACGTCTTTGCCGGTGAGTTGGCGCATTTCGTGAAGAAGCTGTAAACAAACGGGTAAGATAAGGAGGGTTATATAGGTTTGTGATCGGGCCCAGCAAAATACACAAAGTACGCTACCTTTTTTATTACTTCGCTACACCCTGCTAACAAAAAATACGAAAAAAAACCTACAGGAAAAGAGTCAAAAAAATAAAAAAATAAATGTAAAACTACAATAGACACATCTGTGCCAAAAGTCAACACTTAAAATTTGGACGCGGTAATCGTCTGAAAGTTAAGTTTTTTTGAACGTGTAACGTTGGTGTTAATTTCGTCCGCGTGTTTTTGCTTTGTTGGACAATGTTTAGTTTACCCAATTCACCCTAAAAACACCAAGCTATGTCAACAATAAATGTCTTGCTTAAAATAACCAATATTGTTTTTATATATATGGCCAGGCCAACTGAAATGAAATAAATTCTGTTTTTCGAGCCTTGTGTGATTAATTAATATTAGTTGCATATTTGCACATCAGTCCAATCGAGAAGAATGTAGTTCCTAATATTACTAGTATTATGACGTCCCACTACATCACATAGCTGAAAAAATATGGCCCACAAGTAAACATCCTAGATCTGCCCCACATGTATGTCGCACCATTTTGTAGTGAAAAACAAAATGGAAAACGCACCCATTCGGAATTTTTCAGCGGCAGGTAAGTTTTCAAGACGTTGGCTAATTGGTCTTTGTGCTGCAATTGCTTCCTTCTTTGCTCGAAGGTGCGGTTAAGAGCGTTCCTCACAACCTCCACTGAAGGGTTGATCTTCTGCATTTCTTCTTGAATAACACGGATGTGCTGACCGGTGACAAGGTCGTCCTGAAGGTCGGGGTACTGCAAGGCAGGGGTGGGGATCAGGGCATGGGCAAGATAGACAAGCAAAATATAGTGCCCATGTGAGCTTAAAATGACGTTTCTTTTTTTTGTGAACTGATTTAGAGCTGACTCACCAAAAATACACTGTAAGAGGTGTAGGTGCTTTTAAAGCAAAATCAGTATATTTGTGGGGTTTAGCGAATGTTTATTTTTAGAAGTTGTTTTACAGCTTGGGTCTTACAACATTTTTTTGAAGACCACTAATATAGTGGTAAAGCAAAGGGTCAAAACAAGAAAAACATAATAATTTAGTAGGAAATGATAGAATTGCAATTTGTAGCCCTTTTTGGCAGGGGCATAACTCACAGGCCATAAATATCCTACACCTTAATATGCATGAATCACTAAAAAAAGGCATGATTGGGGCATACTTATAAAATCAAAAATTATTAGTGGCACACTTCCTTACCTGACAATCAACCCTAATACACAGTAGGGCAATATGTAAAGTATTAATATTAATTAACATTACACAAAAAATCTTACCTCCGCTGCCAGTGAGTCAAAATGCCGTCTGGGCCGAAGAACAAGTGGAAGTGCTGTAATATCTTTCAGACGCTTTCTTTTTGCAGAATACTTTTTCTGCATCAAGAGTCGCGTTTCGTTTTTGGGGCACCGCCTTCGAAAATCCTTGTAGCGATTTCTGAGCATTAGAACCCACGAGTTCTGAAAGGCAATGAGGTAGTCTGGAATGTCTTTTCAGAAGATTTAAACTCCTGCATAACCTCCGACCAAAACTCAATTTGCTTTGCCTTTAAGTATCTCACTATATAAAATCTTCTAAAAATTCAGATGGCAACAAAAATCAGAATTGTTATCCGTTTTACTCAATTTCTTCTTGTAGCATATTATTAAATTGCTTTAAAAAGTTTATTTTGTGTTGCCAATGGAAAATATTTAAATTGTTATCAACTACCCCCAACTATTATTACTACTTGGATTGGTGTTATGTCAGGTAATTAAACATCACCATTTCTAATCATTCCTGCCTTAGACAGAGTAACTTATAACTGCTACTTAAAAAACAATATATATCATTTAACAGAAAAAAAACTTACATAATATGCACCTTTAGTTGCAATGCGGTCCCGAAGGACAGGAAACTTTTCCACAAGAGTATGACCAACAATCCGGTACTGACATGGCTGGGGATACCTACAATACAGAAACAAATTAGACAATCCATCGCAAAACAAACTGCTATAATATAATTATACAATGTAATCATTTAAGCCAAAAAAATTGACCAAAGAAATAGAATACAAATTGACATCACTAAAAAAAGTTATTTACATACTTACAAAGTGTACTTGGTCATTGCATTAAACAGAATGTTGACAATTTTGTTGCGGATTCGACTCAACACGTAGGGCCAGGTACCTTTGGCCACCATTTCAATATGATCAGTTATAACTTGACCGAATGGAGGCAATTCGTAGGTGGCTGGCCAACCTTTAGTCTTAAAAGTCCATTCGTCAGACGATGAATCAGTATTCGATTGACTGGATGTTGCTTGCTTTCGCTTCTGTTCCCTTTTGACAATTTCAAGTGTGCTGTTAACTTTCTTCCTTGACTTACCAATTGAGTTTTTGCTGCATTTAAGCATCTTAATGCTTCCACCACTAATCTCAACTGGTTCATCAGTCTTCTGGCTCTTTTCAAGAGAAGATAGATCGTCGCTTGGCAAGAGGGGCTCACTCTTATCGATGCTTTCAAGCAGCTCGACAGTTCCGTCGCTGACTTCCACCAGTTGCATCGATTTTGCATCCCCGTCCATGTCAACAATGCTTGACGCATCGCTTTCGGTCACATCACTTTGGCCAAAGCTTTCAAGGTGGTTTGAGAAGTTTTTAAAACTATTGTGTTGTGTAGAGGCACCTTGGTCTAAGTGCAATAAAGTGGAATTATGATGTGCTGGTGGAGCGTCCAACTGCAGTTGGCAGCTATTGTGGTGTGCTGAAGGAGAATTGTGTTGAGTTGAGGGACCAGGCAAAGAGGTATTGTTTGTTTGTAGCAAGCTGCCATCTAGGTGCAATAAAGAGGGGTTAAAGGGTTCGTCAAATACAGAAAGCAGCCTTAGCTTTGATAAGGTAGGTGGAAAGCTATCTCCTTTCATCACATCAATCCATTCTTCAAAGTTTTTGTTATACAGCTGGAGTCTTATTCGTGAGAAATTTTCAATGTTAAGCTTCATGATTGCCTTTGACATCAGTTCGCCAAAGTTCCGCGCTTCTATTACAATATTAAGGTTTTCATATTTCACAAGGTACTCTCCCAAATCGTAAGATTCAGGATTAATCGTTCGGTACCTGCGCGGTTTCTTGTCTAGGCCACCATGATATCGGTACAAATGTGTCCTGAAAGCCTTGTATGTTGAACAGCACTTATAGCATTCTGGAATTTTGCAAGTCAGATCTTTGAGGTCAGTGTCTCTATGATCATTGCGAAGATGGTAGAGCAGATTGCTGTGTGATGTGAACATTGCCTCGCAAAGGGGCGATGGACATTGCATGTCTATCGTGGTTGTGAAAACAATCCAACCACAGATTTATAAACAGTTCAGCTGCAAAAATCATAAAATACTACTATTCTAATTTTAGAGTTTTTGATAGTAGTTTCAAGTATGATTGATATAGTAATAGTATGATTGATATATAGTATGATTGATAGAGCCAAAAGCATAACTTACCAAAAATTGTATGGTAATTTGTTCCTATTCGTTAACTCACTTGTTTTTTATGTTTATTTTAAATGTTGAATGACCACAAATCAACAGGCCGGATTTCCATTATTCTTGCTTGTCAGTTTGGTGCAGAGTATAAATGGTATTTTATTCTTTTTAGACTCGCCTAATCAACTTCTCTTGCACTTCTACCACCAACTATGCAGCTAAATAATTTCTGATATTGTCAGTTGCTGCGTATGCATGTCTTTCAAAACACGTGGGATTAAACACATATTTAATAACAAACCTAGAAGTACAAAAATACTTCTGCAAAACCAACAAGTGCGATTACGCCGTATCTACATTATTGAACAACTTATTCCTTTTGCGCCAAACACTAAGCAACTCGCCAGTACGAAAACTCCTAAACAGTCTATCTAATTGACGGTTTCAATGGGCGCCGTTGGTCTGCAGTGCGCACATAAAAAGGTGCCGACAATCCTGTTTTTCGCCGCACTGCTTCTGTGCGCTGTTGTTTTGCTGAGAAAGCAAATATCCTAAAATTCAGGCAGCCTAAAAAACTGGAGCCTGTCGCCCTTTTAATGCCCTACTGAAGTCCTAAACTCTTGCTAGCGGTAACTACGTAGCGTCGGACAAAAGGCAAACAAAGGGTGGGAAAAACGATACGAAGGGTAGGTCGAGTGGGAAAAAGGCAGCGGCGGATTTTAGGAGTGGCGTTTTTGAGGGTCGACGTATTGTAGGAAAACTGAAGGTTGGTTTTTCGCGATTGTTGAACGACTGCTGGACGACAGTTTGAAGTTGTTTTGAATTTGACGCGACCAGGCGTTACCGATTTGCTATGGCGACGCTAATTTCGACGCGCGTTACAAAATTCGACATTTCTATACAAAACACCCAAACTTTACGTTTTACAATGCTGCAAAGTGCAGGCATAGGCAACATTATAATTTGCAAAACACCCCCATAAAGGGGAAATAATTTACCTGAATTAGCGGCGAAGTCGTCCGTTTTGCAATGTCAATATATCCAATAAAAACAAATACCAATCATAACACCTCAAAGCTTGTTGTAAGATATTATGTTTTAGTTCGCGAGACTAAAGCTGGCCAAATACTGCATTTAAATATTCCATTCGGCGACTATACGTTTTTGCATACGGTACCAGTAGTGCTATATGGCAAAAAAAACTTTTCTGTTTATATTCCTTCACCCGTCAGGTCATCAAGATATAAATTGAGTTATCTGGAAATACAACCAGCATTCTAGCCTACTTATATTTTAGCTTAGGCTTAGTTGTTTTTCAAAAATGAATTTTTTATAAGTGATACTTGAATTGCTTTTTCGTCACCGTACAATTAGATGATGTCTATTCTATCTACTCGACCTTTTTGGTTTGTAAATTCATTATCAAAATTCCAATAACCCATTATTTTTTTAATCATTTTTTCTGTTAATCGTAAACAAAAACTCACCAAGGCGATGAGCGCTTTGTTGTCCTTTAGGGTGCCGGCCAGGCCCCACAGGCTAACCACTATTGTAATGGCGCCACCCCCGATGAGACAGTAGGTGGAATCCTCAAACAAGTCGAACCGCGTCAGAAACAGCTGGCCAACGCGCGACTTAAAGGCCGAGTTGGCCCAGGAACCAATCCCGAGGGCCACAGCGCCGCATATCTGAATGTATAAGATAGATTACACTACGGCAGAAACAATATTAGGATACGACAGATTGCATGGCTATTCGAAACATAAAAGGCCCCCAATTTTCTGACACGATTTTTTTGGGGCCTATTTGTCCACACCAAAGCTTATGGTGTTTATGCCGTCATGCCATTGTTGCAGTGTTTAAGAGATTTTTCACAAGTGATTACAGCTCCCGTTGGTTGCACAAAATAGCTCGACACCTTTCATTTCAAGCTATCAGTTACCGGTAGTCTTCCATTTATGTGTGAACTCGATAGTTTGCAAGAAATATAGTTGGCATATACAGACTGTCAAAATTTAACATACCGGTACTGCAAATACTACTCAAAAAGCGAGATAGGCCTAACCAGGCAAAAGGAGCAAAATGTAGACTGATAAATGAGCGGCGGGGGTAAACAAATTTCAAGTTGTGGCAAATTGTGTTTGGCTTGCTCAATGCCAAAGCAAACCACCAAATGTATACCGACCAATTAACGGCCCACTTGTAATGTAGTGACTTGTTGATATGTCTCCAGTTAAGCAGAACAAGTTTGGATGAAGGGATCAGCAAAACAACGCAACCTCTTAGGAGCCAGTTGGCACTTATTCTATAATGACAAGTAATTCAGCGTAACGCTGTATGAATGGCTGAAATAAATACATCTATAATCGTTGTTGAACACCAGCAGCACGATTGGATATAATAACGTGAGAGCGTGGAATCTTGCGCTATACAAAAAACACACAAAGAAAGCACCACGTCAAATCAATCTTTGGCTATGGAATTGGTGTCCTAAGATATATCTTGGTAAGATATTGACTATGCATCAGATTAAATAAACAACTAACCGTCCATAAGCTTTAACACCAATATTTTATCAATATCATGCACAATTGCACAATTTGCACATCGATAGTCAGGGTGATTAAAACTATGTTTTATCACAAAAATATAAACGACAATCTCAATGGTACAGCTCTTAAAACTAATAAGATCTTCCAGAATGCATTACAAAATTACAAAAAAACTTAGCCTACTTCAAGCTCTAACTGTAGATTTTATCTAGAATAATGACAGAATCAATATAACAAAGAAAGAATATGTAGTAACAGAAGTCGCAATTTTATTAGGGCCTACACATTTAATTTATCTAATAGCTCGTGAAACACCTATATCATACCATTAGTGGTTCGTATGCAGCTTGCAAACTACTAATAACCATCGATTCTTGGAATAGAAGTTGTACATACCCTATTGTTTTACAGGGCAGTGAAAATCGGTTTTTGGTGCAAATGGCACACGTTACAAACAAAAAGTTAAATTTAACTCTATAAAATGAATAAATTTTATTATGTTCATTATTTCAAAATCGCCATCCGCACGAAAACTTACCATGCAGGTTACAATAGCCAAAAGCAAACTCCACTTTATCTTGCGGTAGGTCACCGTCTCCATGTTATCTCCAGCCACTCAAAAGACAACTCTCGACCGGTCAAAAGACTCCCAACATTCGGCGTCCGAGCAAACGTGAACGGTCTGCGGAATTCTCCCTAGTGACCAATCCCGTGAAGGCCTTAACATCGCCCTGTGCCTTAATCCAAGGCCGTTAACGCTTCACGGGGCCCACCCCCCACATCGTGCGTAATTGGGGGGGACAATACGGCGGCGCCTTTTCAGCACGAGGACACAGCCTGGAGTAATTTTCCAAGCTCCGCTTGTTCCGCGATTGTCCCTAAGCCAATCAGATCCGCGGTTCGCTTTTTTGCCGGTCGAATACATGTTTTATAGTGGCGGTGTTGATTTTCAGCGATTTTTAGACGCGGTGCGGCAACGGGTGGTGCCGATGAATACATTAAAACACAATGTAGCCACATGCTGAGATACTTGAGCTTACAAAAGCCATTAGCGGCTGTTTAAAAATGGAGCGGAAACGGGCGCCCCTTGGTTATGCAATTAGATACGGCTAAACTCTTGGAAAAATTGTTAAAGCAATACTCAGCCACCGTTAAATATGCATCCTTTGCGTTGTAGCCATCCGAGACCCAACGACACCCACATGATTAAATTGCGTGTAACCAACTTCTCGCATTTATGCGCTGCCGTGCTATATATTCTGATTTAGTTTTATAATATCAGCCGCGCGTTAGACAACCAAACAGTAGCACGTCTAGGTAAGGTATCTAAACTGCTATTGCCAAAAGCCGCAAGGAATGGTTAGCAAATTATCAAAGCTTTCAAAGCCTATAGTTCGTTATAATTTACAAATTCCCTTGGTTCTGGCATGCTACAGGCTAATGCAGCGGGTTGTCTCAGTTCAAGTGCAAAACTGAACTAAACGAACTTGCGTAAGGGTTAGGGGTGTGACCTCTACTTTCCGGGCTCCACTTTTGTACAGGTCTAAGTTCGCTCTTATATAACCTTTATCTTGAATCAATAGGTCTACTTGAGGTGTGGAAACTGTTCGGCATTTTATCTATACTATAGCCATATCCAGTGGTGGGATTCAGCCGGTTCGCATCGGTTCTATAGAACCGTCTCACGAACTTTTATGAGAGTAGCGAACCGGTTAGGATTACTGGTTACTGTCAATGGATTTTCGTATATTATCTAATCCATCGATTTTTTCACGTTTTTTTCAAAATGTGCAATGGTCAAGTTCGCACGTAGCAGTCATCCATTGAGTTAATTTTTATAATTGTAGCAATTTCCTTTTTGTAATTTTTGTCTGAAAATTGAATTGGTGCGTCACAACTCACAAGTACAACTATAGTCATGAGAAGACGACTGCTGCTTTTAAGTGTGACTGTTAGCCTAGTGATGTGATTCAGCCTGTTCGCACCAAATGCTGGAACCTGGAGTTGTATTCTGTTATTGCAACTACTTTTATTATTTGCCGAAAAAGATGACTTTTTGTAACAGAACCGGTTTAAAAGTGTGTCATTTGTGATAGAACCGGTTGACAAAAAATTTGAATCCCACCATTGGCCATATAACAAGATAGTTCCTTACAGTGCTCATTTTAAGCTTGGAAAGGTAATTTCTACAACAGCAGTAAAAATTATTACATTTGCAAAGAAATAAACTTGAAAAATGGCTTCAATATGAGAAGTCGGGTTTTGTTAAGCTCATTATTAGTTGGAATTCCGGCAATGTCGCGATTTCCCTGACCTCTAAAGTACTATTCGTCTACAAAGGTAAAATTTAATAATTTTTTTACCAACCTAAATTAAAACTAAGCAACGATAGTATAGCTAAACATTCCTTTCAATCTACCGCATTCTTTACGTTTCTTTACACTTGTTAGTAAAACGATTGCCAAAAATTACTCTTATACATATTTATTTTCATAAAAAAGGGTAGTACATTAACAGAAAAAATGCTTCAAAATGTTGAAATTGGCACAGTCACAGTATTAAAATGTAAATGATTTTACGGTTATCTGTAAAAATCATCGTCAACTTAAAAAAGCCAAACTCACAGGCGAGAAGAAAAAAGGCACGAAGGCAAAATAATTCCGATCGGTTATCTAAAAGTAAGCTTGAAAACTGGCGTTAGTCGGATCAGGCTTACAGGGCATCGTTAAAAGTATAATAGACCTCCACGAAAGCGGCCAAGGTAATGTAGCCTTGACGCCTTTCATAGGTTACGGTTAATATAACGCCATAAAGTTCATGTTTATGGTGACATCTGTTTACCAAACACGCCTGACATCTGTTTTACGAAACATTTTTAACCGCCTCTCTCTGTTTCCTCCGGTGCTAGTTCGCACTTTCTGAACTAACTCGCGGGCGACGTCTAACGGCAATTCAAAATAAATAAACAACCGCGCGCAAGAGAGCTAAGAACAGCAGCCCGAAGGCCTGTCATGCCCACGGCGAGAGGGCGAGCCGGTCACGGAGCGGTCTTGGACGTTGATGGGCCGTCGACCGGAGTTGAAGAAAATGTTGCTGGAATCGGTTGCGCTTCTGTCCTCAAGAAAGTTGCAAACATCCTTAAAAATCTTCTCAACATTTTCGCCGCTTTTAGCGCTCGTCTCACAGTAAATGGATTTGAACTCTTTGGCGAAGCGCTGGCCCTCGGCGACGGGAACTTCCCTTTTCTGGGGGGCCAGGTCCAGCTTGTTGCCGACCAGGGCGATGACGGCGTCGGCCGGGCCATTCTCGCGCAGTTCGCTCATCCAGTATCGCACGCTCTCTAGCGACGTCTCGCGGGTGATGTCGAAGACGACTAGGACGACAGCTGCGCCACGGTAGTACATCGGCGCTAGCGACTTGTACCTGAAAGCAAATTATATTTTTACTGATTTTAAATAGAAAAGTAATGTTGCATTGAAATATGTGATAATGGAAATTATATTCAGACCTATTTAAGATAAACATCCATCTTAATTCCTTAGGGATACCACATTTTCAGCACCCCAAAAGAGGACATATTTTTGCCGGCAAGCAAAACGAAAGTAGAATTGTTACGTTTGAGTTTGATGATGTTTTACATTTCCTCGGTAGTTGCAGGCAAAAGTTACAACATAAAAGGGAAGCAAAAGTTACAAAAGCAGACACAAAAACAACAAATCAAATTTATTTTTCCGATTCAACCCATGAATACTGAGCGGTTCCCTTAACATTTGACAACAAGAAATGATAATTCTAACGAGATCGTGATATTGTTTACACGAAATATCATTGAAATTATATACAACCGCCAAGGCAGTAATTTTTTGGAAATAAATACGACGACTCGCCCAAAAGTCTTGGTTGAAAGTATAGGCAACCAACTCGAAATGCGACAAGAGGACATTTGGACAATTTTGAGCGTCCTCTGAGGACCATTCACTTTTCTTGAAAAAAGAGGACAAATCCTCCTAAAAGAGGACATATGGTAGGCCTACAATTCCTACACACAGCAGAATAGTACAGCAAAGCTAGTACTTCACATCAGACACTTTTTTCACATGTTAAAAGTTATATAAATATATATATATATATATGAATATACTGCTGCTGCCAGGCATTGTATTAATTATAAAGAAGGTTCTTCCGACAATTATTTATTATTGTATTAATTATAAAGAAGGTTCTTCCGACAATATAAATATATAATAAATAAATAATTGTCGGAAGAACCTTCTTTATAATTAGTATATATATATATACTCCACCGGAAAACGCATCGTTAGTATATCTGAATAGTTTAGTTTATTTTTTAATTATTCTATCTAATATTTCTACTGTAACGCTGTTTATTCAAATATACCGACTATGCCTTTTTCGCTAGACTATTTTGCTGTTGTAAACTAAAAAGTAATTGAATAATTATCTGAACACGAACAGCATTATTAAGCGAAGACAACAAAGAGAACACGTACACGCAAGTTTTACAACGTTAGAAAATCTGTTTTTTTTTTTGGTTACAAAATTTGACACCGAAATACCGAGATACCTTTCTTATTTTAAAAACCGTAATTTTTAGGTTGAAATGTTTATTAAAACCCTTTAAGTTTAAAAAATACACGTTTTAAACAGAAAACCTATAGGCAATGCAAAGGCGGGTTTGTTTTTTATTAGGCTTAGCGAAAATGTTTTTTGCACAAGACGTAGTGTTGTTATTCTTTAAAAAAGTCAATGATGTGCTAGTGGTATCGATACTGGGATGTTTACAGGGATTCCCGAACCTTTCAAAGGTTTGTAGCCATAGAAACAAATTGGAAATCACCAGCATCTGGACCAGCCCTTCTTAATTAAAGCTTTCCAAGTGTGTCACAGGCTAAGGAAAACATATTCAAAAGTACCGAACATATATTTTTATCATTTTTTGACATTTTCGTTCGGTTTAGCTTGTTGAGCATACATTACTTTAAAGATTATTATGCAAACCACAAAGCCTATGTAACCGAAACTTAACAGATATTTACAGGTGCAACCTAAAAAGACTGAAAAGGTTAAGAAACAATGACTTATAGTTTAGACTGACCCACGTACTTAAATAATGTATTTTTATTAGAGAAAGTATGTATCTAAATAATTATAATACAGTGGGTGTCACACTAACACGTCTTACCATGACGCACAATGAGTGATGCTTATGTGGTAAATGAAAGTACGCAGCAGTTAGTAGTTACTTGTTATGTAAGTGGTCTACGTGCGTGGCTTGACGTGCGGTTGCCAGTTTTCACAAGCGTTTGTCATTTACGCGTCCTATACGTCTGGCGTTTTGACGCACGGGCACGTGACCTCAGTCTTCTACGTAACGCAACCGCACGCAGAATGCCGCGTCGCATAAACTCCTGGTCTACTATACGGTTTATTTTTAACCGTACAGTTATCAAAATATAATATAATCTTTTTATAGCACAGCTTTGCTGGATGTAATTTAAAAAGTAAGAGAGAAAATCATAGAGGCATTTAAGCGGAATATATAACTATAATCTAAGCAGTAACTGACAGAAAGAAACCTACATGATTTCAACATCGATAAAAACATCCTATAGAATTATTATATGTATGACGTAGGTATGACAACAGGCTTACTATGCTATTCTGGTCTAGCACCAACTTTGTTACAAACGAACGTTTCGGCAGAAACTGCCAGCTGACCTTATTTTAACTATTTTGTTTAAAAAATAATTTCATAGCACTTTGAGCAAACTGCGTTCTAAATATAATTACCATTTTTATGGGCGTGAGATAACACCAAGCATTGCACCATGTGCTTGAAATTTTTTACGGGAGCCAATTTATTCTGTTAAAAGTTTTCAGTCATTTAGGGTTATATTTTGGCTCATTTGGTGTTAAAATTTAACGTTTCAGATAAGTGTCTCTTTCAAACTGTAAATTAGACAAAATGTAAGTCTAGGCTTATTGGATATACAAATGTAAATCGACTTTTCAAAAGATTGTTTCAAAGAGACACACAATTATAACTATAACTAATACCGTTTTATAAAACAAAAGGGCGGCAAACTTTGCAGCGTAGAAGCGATGTTAGGACTGAAACAGCCTTTCATAACGCCCATGCATTGTGTTCGCTTATGACTCACGAACAATTCGACCCTATCGAAAGCGTTTTCCCATACAAGTTAATTTAAGAACACTCTTTGTGACACGCGTGCAAAATTCCCGAAGCGGGAACACACAATAAGGCCGAAAAAGCAACAATACCTAAAGCAGGAAAATCTACAGTACAATAGTATTATGACCAACGACAAAATAAAGTCAAATACGCAGTGATATCCACGACAAAATAAGATCGAAATTGTCTGATTAAGACCTAAATCTGTCGGAATACGTCCTAAAATCATCAGAATAATGCCTAAATGGACAAAATAATGCCTGAAACTGTAAGGAGAGGGTATGGGACGATCGGGGCCATGGGTTTGGCATCGGCCGTTTTGCTGTCGACGTTTGTGCGTCCTATTTTGAACCATGCCGTCAAGGCTCCGCTATTTTAACACTGGATTTTTTACCCTGTTTGGGGTTATTGTTGGTTAATTGGTATTGGTCAGAAAATGGGTTAGGATTGAAATTATTAGGGGAGTTATTGATGTACTTAGGAAGGGGGTTTGCAGTTAGGTAAAATGTTGCATAGGATTCTGGTCATTTAGGTCTTATTCTGCTTTCTGGCCACATAAAGTCTTATTCCGGTGGGTTTAGGACTAGATGTTATTACGACTATTAGGTATCATTCTTTTTTATGTACCTTTTCTAACTACCAATAAAAAGAATTATAATTATTATAGATTCCCTGGAATGTGACACAAGGCGTAACTTTGGTTTTGCAGTTCCCGAGCGGACGTATGTGATGTGTCATGGCTTATGATAGCGGCTACCTGTGATGTGTTGTGCATCTGCTGTTACTTAAAACAAACAGATGTATTTAAAATACTATTCAGAGTTGTGAATAACTTGTTCTAGAGCGGTATAAGCTGGTCATTTGAAATATTTCTACTTAAGAAATTCGGTGAATTTGATATTTTTAATTGCTCAAAAATGACTTAAATCAATGATATGATTACAATGCACTTAATCTGCTGTTTTTCGAATGACTTGACTCGACAACTTATTTAAACACATAAATTTAATTGGACTTTGAGTAAAATTAAGTGTTTTTGTTAATCCTTTGTTTAATAAAGCTAGGTTATTTATCTCAACATGTGCACGTGAAACAATTTGATCGATAAATGTTGCGTTTCGCTTGTTATTTAGTTTAGTCATTGCTAATAATAGTCGAATGGTTTACTAAGTTTAAATGTTAAGTGTTTTATTTTTATGTCAATGACTTGACTTAGAGTTGACTTATTACAACAATTTTTTGACTTGGGAAACTGATGTCTTGGACTGGAACTTAACTTGTTATTTTTGCAAAAGACTTAGCTTTAACGTACGTTTTTTTCTCCAAATGACTTGACTGAGAGAAGTCATTTAAATAAAAACACTTGTTTACAACACTGTAGTTTAGTGTGTTTTTTAGTTAAGTTGACTATTTTGAATAATGACTTACACCGGGACTTGGCCTTGGCAACCGATGACTTTGACTGGGACTCAGTTTAAAAAAGTTACATCATCGTAAAAGTTACTTGTTTAGAACACTGGTAAGTAAATGTCTACCTTTCTTGGCCTGCGGTGTCCCAAATCTGCAGCTTAAATGTAGTTCCGTGTTCCGTGGACCAGTAGCGGGATTTGAACGCTGCGCCGATGGTGTTGGCCATCTGCTCGTCAAAACGGTTCTCCACAAATCTAAGGGTGATACTTGACTTGCCCACGTTGGTGTCGCCCAGCACGCAAACCTTTACCATGCGCGTGACCATGCTTGTTCGTTTGTATGTGGTTATTAAAATTGGTAACTGTCAAAAGCAATGTTAAAAATGGTTACCGAGTAAAGCACAGGTGTACAAATTACAATATGCTACCCTTAAAGATTAAACCAATATACATTTTTTTTACCTTCAAGTCGTAATTTTTTAAGTTTAATTATAGATTTTTAAACTATATCTGGGGCGAAAGTAATTATGTACATACTATACATTCCAACGTGGGTAAAACGCTTTCTTTTGTGTCTTTTAACTAGTTTGGGGTACCGTTTCTACAAAAGACATATCATCCCTTTGGAAAAAAATCAATGTGTTTGGCCTAATCTAATAGATTATTATATCAACAAGACACAAAATCATCTCTATAAACAAAAAAATTCAAAGTCGCTCAAATACCAAACTAATGCCTTTGGTAATTATCCTTTTGAAGAATACGATCTACTCTAAAAGTATATATTGTGGGCTATGCTTTTTGCACCTAATCCGTTTCAACTTCCACTACAAAGAGCTGGCAGAATGATCTTACTGGTTGGCAAATCGAAGGAACGTTTATCCGTTCAACTCGAATACAAAGTACAGCATCAACTCGAATTTGCCATAGGACAAGCCCTTACACCACTTCCGCGTTGCCTATGAAGGATTTGTCCTCACGTACTCCGAAATGCGACGGAAGGACAGCACAGTGCAAGTTGCAACGTTTATGAGCAGCTTCCGTAAAGAAAAATGTAACGCTATTACACAGAAGTAAATTTCATTGACGTTTGAATTTACTATACCAGCACCCAAGCCAACGTCTTATGCCCTGTTTAATCAAATCTGCTATATAATAAATACAGTACAAACGTTTTCGCTTATATAAACGCTCTTTTGAAAATAACCCAAAGGTCAAAAGACTCGACGATTTAACTTACGTCAGTTTCACACAACGGCACAACTTAAAATACAGGCGCACTGCCCGCACGTAGACAAACCCTGCCGAAATATAAATGCCCAACGAAACTTTACTCACATGACATGGGTACAATAGCAACTAGCAACACCGGCTGTACTGCGCGATTGTTTGGTAATTTCCCCTTGTTATGACACTCGTGACGTTTTTGCATCCTGGTTAACATTTTACACTTGGCCAGTTTATTCATGGCCTCTTATAAAAAAACGCGCTTAAATATCTTGAAACATACCGGTATCCAATAGACAGGGTTTGTGTATATCACAAAGGTGTGTTCAAAATAAGAGGCATTGTGCTGTTGGTGGTGGCCAAGTAAACTGTTCGCTTGTGACGTCAAAAGTTTCCTGTTTTAAGCAGAGATAGACCTTGCCTTAAGACACTTCCTCATATAGTTAAGGCGATGGGGCATTTCAGAGGTATTTGAACGTCAAGCAAGTCTTGTGTAATGTTTTCGACCGATGGTCACTTCGTCATTTAAGCTACGACTATAATAAATGTTTCCTAGCTACTATCTTGATAAATTCTAACTCAAAACGCCATTCAATATACAGACCACGCACTCGTAAAACATATTTTACAAAAATGAAAACAGCGCAATATTAGATATTTAAAGTAATTGTCAAAAACTATTTAAAAATAAGTGCAGCACTGATTAACCCTCAAACTTAAACTCAAGCAAAATTAAAACAACTTTTATCTCAGGCGGATTTTTTTTATTTGCTAACGCTGTGGCATTTAAATAACTTCAACCACTGAGTGTGTTCCATAGGTTTCCTAAATTATTATGTCTAATCTCTTCAACTTTGCATTAGCGACAACAAACCTGAACGAAACTACAAGCAACCTAAAAAACCAACAATAAATCCGATTGCTTAACGTGAGCTCTATCTGCCGTTAATATCACATGGCGTGCGTACGTTACATTGCTCGACTGGTTATAACATGATGTGTTTAATCAACTTATTATGACCACACGCGGTGCGTTTGTCACAGCTCCAAGAACCAAAAGGATGACTCAATAATGTAAGCGTGACCCACTGATCAGAACTTGTGTAACCCACTGATCACTGGTCAGAACTTGCTGCAGTAAAACTCGCGCCTATAACATAGATTGTAACTAATGCTCCTTGATTACACTCGCGAAGTGCAACAGGGTTTGGTGTTGTTTACATTGTTGCTATTTTTAAGCCGTTACTTACCGTACTGGAAAAGCTTCTTGCTCCTATTTTGCCAACACTAGATTTTGTTATTTAATATTCATTTAAGACAGACCACAGAAGAACGTTTCGAAAATATCGAAGTGGTTAAAGGTTATCTATGCAGGGTATCCACTTTTAGGCGACTTTTTAGGTTATTGGCTATTATATAAAACAGCTAATCTAACAAACTGCTGCGTATCAACTAATCTAACAAACTGCTGCGTATCAAATGACGCGGTTTACTGTATATTTCACAATCTTTCCCTAAACGGGAACTGCTATGAAATAACAGGTCATCCAATGAAAAACCATTATATCAACACCTGTACAACCACTTACAACTATAAACTTACACTTGCAAAGCCACAAAAGCGGCCCTATACTCAGTGAATCATAGTAAGGGCGTTCGAAAATACGTTTATGCAAATCCGCTGCCGATAACGGAAACGCGGACCGCCAGGCGCAGGTCGCACAGACAAGTTGCAGCACTTTACTGTCGAAACAAGAAGACGACGTCCCTTAACAAAACATGTAAGGTGGCGTCTATACTGGGTAACTCAGAACCACGGACTGTGTTTGGAACAGGCGTAGGGTGTCATTCACCGATTAGTTTAGGTGTTCGGCATGTAGCCACCAGTGTACAATATGGTACGTTTCAAGAGACAACTTTTTTCCATGACAAAGTACTTTTATTTTAAATGATTAAGTGTAAGGAAAGGAGTCGTTTTTACGTTTTATCACATCACGACTACTTTAAATTCTCTAGCATGCGGGTATTGAATAAAATTAACGATTGTTTAGTTCATATTTAATTATTTAAATTATCTAGCTAAACAAATCCGAAACCTCTTTTAGGTTAAGAAACGAGTGTGCCCAAACTTCTAAAATGCCTATTTGGTATGAGCTTTTCAAAAAACGAGAGTGCCTAAAACTTAAATGGCTGTTTGAAAAAACTTCTAAACTCATTATTAAATATGTGCTTTTAAAAAAATTGTGTCGTTAGCTAAGTACAGTGTTGGAAACCTCATATCTCCCTATTTGTTGCTGTAAAGAATTGGGGAATAAAATCGGCACAACACGAACTGGTAACTATTACAAAATTTCTGAATTGCAGTTCGATTTTTCGTTCGTTTACGTCTATTCAACAAAATCACGCTTGTGTAGCCAAAATTGGGTATATTGAAAGCCGATTACGCTACATCAAACTGCGCAAAACGAGCTATAATTTAACAAACATGAACTTGAGCAAAACGAACAATACTTTGGGATACTGCACATGCGGGCAAATTATGTCAGGATAGACCCTAAAGTTTTGTCAGTATCAAAAAAAAATTTTTGCTAAAGCAAATTGTGACCTAATCACCTGAAAAAAAAATACCAGAAACGTTTCAATTAGTTAAATATACCTTGATTGAGAATAGTAATGACGTCATTTGGATCGGATAGGATCACGATACTTCGTGTCCAAACGGTATCAAAATGAGATATACAGTATCGAATATCCCTATTTGCAATGCAGCGTCTATATAATATACTATGTCTGACAAAATTAAAATGAGAGCTCAAATCGCACAAAATACACAAAGGAAATCGTTAAGATAGTTTTGATACGTCAAACACATTTCAGCACTGTCTAAAAATATCAGGATGATCGCGTTTTCGATGTGCAGGTGCTAAAATAAGTAAATTGGGCCACAAAGAAACACGAATACATGATAATACGCTAGTGCAGGTGGCTATATACGATAAGGCAAAAAAATAGTTCCTCACATATTTCTAATTACTCAAAACAGAGCGCAATCAAAGAAAATCAGCAAATTGTTAAATCGGAAAGTGTACGGTCAATACGGACTCGTCTAAAATAGAATAACGAGTACAAATTCCAGCCAAATTGCTTCAGAACGATACAGACCAGTTACACAAATAGTGCAGGGTCGCCATACAATTTTATGAAAAATCCTCGAAGACATTCCAATATTTGTAAAACAAAATTTATAGTCTTTCAAAGACCTAAAAATCTTTCGCTCGACGTTTTTTCTAATACAAATGGAAAACAAAAAACTGCACAAATGTCATAGTTAACGCAACTAAAAGTATTATTTTAAATGATTTTTAACGGCACTTTTAAAACACAGATCTTAAGCTGGAGATAAAACGAATTTAAAGACTTTGGAAAATCATAGGGTTTGTCAAAGATTTTTCAATACAAAAATCAATTCGAAGACTTTTAAAGATTTAAAGACTTTTTGGCAACCCTGTAGTTTTTTGGCAAACCCTGTAGCACGATCACAAAGTCAGGGCCTGCATGAGCGGCGGTGTAGAAAACAGAAGCGACATTAATCGACTGGGCCGGACGGATGTATAGCAACTACGGTATTCTACACGAGGACGATTATTTCGGCGGTCAACCTTTTCAGCTGAACAGCTTCGCCACGTCCACAAAGACCTGAACAAAAAAACAAACAGAACAGTTATGTCGTTATAAGAATATCAATGCCCATACAGAAGTAGGTATTAATTTAAACGTTTTGAATAACTCTTGATTGCATTTATTCAATGTCTTGAAATGTACGCAATACAGGGTGTATATTTTCACTTTGTTGTATGCTCGGAGTTTAATACAAGCGATGAATAAAGGACATTTAAATGTCAAACGTTGTTGCTATTGATAAAACTTCTATTTAAACTAAAAATAACATAAAATTATGCATCTTTGGAGAAAATAGTAAATTAGGTATCTTAGAAGAAATAAGTAAATCATGTACACTTTCAATAACACTGAGTTACACAGGCTTGTAGAACACAAACAACTAATGATTCACCAAATATGACCCTAAATATGATTTCAAGTACATTACCATTTACCAGGTGAATAGCAACATTTAAAAAGCAATGGCTTCATATAAAAGTAGAACTTGGAACACACAACATAATGTATATACCTGAAAGAAGGATTTTAATCATTCCATTAAAACGATAAGTGCCATAGAGGTCCCTCGAATTATCCAATACATACAATACAAACCTCATCTGGACTACGATCTGCATTTATTGTCCGGACTTTGTCCAATGACTTGTAATGCTCAACGATGGGCATTGTCTCTTTGATGTAGGTGTTGAAACGCTTCTTCAGGCTCTCCATATTGTCGTCGGTTCGACCGCTTGTCTTTCCTCTTTGCATAATTCGATCGGTACAAACCTGAAAATATATTACACAAAATAACAAACTGCCCCACAGTCTTGTTTCCTTTATTTTAAAAGGAGGCTTTGGTGACCCTTGGTTGGGACCAGTGGCGTATCCAGAGGGGTCTTGGGGTTCGAGCACCGTTTTTTGTAAGTGGTATTATAGTTTTTATCAAGGTTCAACTCGCTGTCTGAAGCGGCAATGTGTTTAACGTAATTGGGTCACGCGTCTTAAGCTAATACGAAACCAAAAAACGCAAGATGCCGATTTTCGTTTCTTGGGTCGACCGTAAATGGGGGACATTTTTTCTCTTTTGCCTTTCGTTATTGGTTCCGGTTATTAGATTAGCAAGTATGGGTCGGTAATTAAAAACGCTTAACCCAGCCTTCTTCCCCTTTTACTCGCTATAACCCGGCTAATGTTCCTCGCTGTACACTGTCTGTGCTAATATAGGTTGAGTTCCTAATGTTGAGTAGCAAAGGCATTTCTTCTAACTGAAGCAGATTCTCTTAAAAGTTCATCTAACTGTGAGTGTCATGTGGGTTTTCAACACGCCCTTTTCATGTAATAATTTGTTTTCCGACGTTCGAGGACTTTTAGACTAACGATGTCATGTGCTATTTACCGAACGCCTGAAAACAGGTAACACGGCGGTTCCCAAACTGGGGTCCGTGGCCCAATTGGGGTACGTACAGCAGTTTCAGAGGATATGCAAGGAATTAGTTTTAAGTTTTTCAACATTAGGCTTTTGCGCTTGTTTTAAACATTAGTCTATGTTTTAACCATTATCTGTCATCATTATTGTTTTTAAATATGTTTTATTATTCGATCATATAGCGTGTTTTATGATGTCTCTTGTCACATCATAAAGCATCTACTATGCTGTACTACCTGCTATCAGTGAATCGTTTGCATTAGTTAGAAAGTTGTTACATTAGAAAGAATGGTGACTGCACTAGTGTACTAAGTAACATGGGTCAACTGACCCTTGAACTTTTATAGGGCCGTGAAATATGAAATATTTGCAACAGGTCCACCAGGTAAAATTTTTAGAAAAGTTTTGGAACCGCTGAAATAACACATGTTCAGTAACTAAATTGAATATACTTATCTTTAAATCAGTTTACGTCATTACCTCTTCAGGGCACTGAAAGAACAGCACAAAGTCAACAATCGCTTTTTCACCCATCTGTTTGTTCCAGCCATCCACGTTATCCTGGTTCCTTGGAAAGCCATCCACCAAAATCTTGTCATTTTTGGACGCAATAATAGCCTGAAAGAAATTGCTTTCAGTAACCACTTACAGTACTTACAAAAATGACTTTTGACATATATCATTATAGATCTACAGCTATATATTAAATAGACATACAGCTCCCCTATTTTTATAGCAATCATTATTTTAAATGAAGTTTAAAATTTTGAAAAAGAGGTTAGTAAAACTCACAAAATGTAATCATCAGTGTTACATGAATTATTAAACTTTGTAAGAATAAGAAAGATAATAGCCTAAAACAACAGCACTAAAAATTAAAAAAACAGCGTATTACTCATTCTTATGTACTGGAAAACTAAAGTAACCTTACAAGTAAAAGGTTTTGTAAAAAAACAAACAAACAAACCATCTCTAGCAAAGAGCAAGTTATGCTGACAGGAACTATGTTTCCTTCTTTAATGTAGTTTGAAATAAGTTCTCCGTATTTAGAACCTTCACTGTTTCTTTCAGCACGAAGCAGGTCACCGGCAGATAAATGTGTGTAACCAAATTTCTAAACAAAGTTTCAAAAATATTAAATTATTGCAATTATTTAAATATATCACTTGTTATCCTTTTGAAAAAGCTTAGGTAAATAATACATTTTTAATTTAAAAAAGTATTTTTTTATACAACTATTCACTAGGTAAGAAGTAGGAAAATATTTTGATCTTTCTAAAATAAAGCTGTCAATATCCTCGATTTATTAACACTAGAATTAGGTAAGGAATGTAAGGATGATTACGCGAAATTGATTTACTTTAAAAAAAACATTCTAAAATCAAGAAAAAAAACAGAAAGCAAAGGCTTTCTTTAGCTAAAAAGTTTTTAACTAAAAATGAACAACTAGTGTGCTAGATGAAATTGCTTAGTGGGCTCGGCCTCATGTCTCAGTTGGCCCACTAGGTGCTTTTAATAACAACATTTAAAATAAAACACCTCTTTGATGTTGGTGCATTGCGTTCCTTTTCCAGATCCAGGGCCGCCGAGAACAAAAACAACCTTTGGTTTTGACATTTCTTTGAAGCTGGAGATTTTTAATAATTGGACAAAAAAGGCAGAAGTCAGTTTCATTAACTGGATAGTATGAACTCCTAATAAATCAAAAAGAAAATACATAAATTACCTTTGACATAAAAATAATGAATACTGCTTAACAAATAAGAGCTACTTGACATCAAAAATGTTTAACACTATCCTAACAAATTTTTTTAAACTTAAATCGTAGACAAGTAATTTGTCTAAACTGGCCTTAGTCAGGTAAAGTCATATTGTCTAAACTTTATAACTAAATGCAAGTTACTAACTCGTTTCGTCTACAGCTATATTGAGCATCCACATACGGCCAACCAACGCAAATCATGCACGAGGACATTTTACATTTATTTTCGGCTACTTAACATACTAAAAGCAAATGTTTTTTGGCAGTTTGAGTAAATCTTGTTCCTCCATCAAGTGTAAATAGCAAAATGCCCCAGTTTTATCCCTGATTAACTGTCGTTGAGATAATAAAAATACGCGTAGTCTATACAGTTAACATTTAACGGCCCACAAAGACCTTTTGAGTTTGGTTTTGGCCAGCGACAAGAAAAAGTGGCTCACCCCTGCTATAACTTGAACAAACAAAACTAATTTACTTTTGAAGAACTGACATGGTTTTGCATGATCAATCAAGCAATACATTCACCGATTTTTCTTTACAACTTATTGTCATTAACGTACGATTCATGAAAATGGAAAATTACTCTTAAATATTTTTTATTATTAATAAAATCAAATATTTGTGTTTCATAAAACTTTTGCCACACTTTAAAACGTTGATCTCGTTTTTCGCAGTAATTTGTTTGCTACATCATGTAAACAGTACAACCATGAGTCATCAAGATTTTTGTAACGTGGCGGCATTGACAACACAAATCGTAAAAGAGTGAAATTACCAAAACAAACAAATACTCGTGTAGATGATCTATTACAAATCAGGAGAGTCGCGTAGCAAGTAAAAAACATTCGCGTCTATGTTCTATAATCGGAAATAAAGTTATTTAATCAATGAATCGCTTGCATATGCTCCTTACCCAAAGCGTTGCAGGAATTATTCTGCATTGCATTGCCTCCATATTGATAAGGTGGTGCGTTGCGCTTGGACCATACTCCGGTAAATCAACGACGTTTTTTGATTTAATAGGCATAATTTCTGCGTAGTAATATATCAACTTAAGAGTTCTGTAAAAGCTAAGTTATAAACACTTTTGGAAATGCCTCAACATTACATTAATTAACCAATTTTTTCTTGTATTTGTTTTGGAAATGTGTTGTATCAGTGTATACAATTAGGTGTTTTTTTGCTGAAGTTAGGATGCGAGTAAGCATTTTTGGTATTATAAATATTGTTGTATTTATTTTTCTTTGCAATTGCATATTCAACAACTCGTTTCAGTACTGTAATAAGTGGTACAATTCTAGCCCAGCGTTCAACTGTGTACATTGATACAAACAAAATTATAAATCATACAAACCTAGATATTAAAACAAGCAGTTAGGAAAGAACCACAAATCCTTTATATAAACTTGACTTTTTATGTAATTTTCAGGCAAGAACAAGCCACCCTTGTTCGGTGATTATGAGGCACAGCGTCACTGGCAAGAAGTTACTTTTAACTTGCCAGTGGAGGAATGGTACCGGAACTCCAGTGTAAATAATCTTCAATACTGGGGCCTTGACTACCCCCCTCTTACAGCATATCACAGTTGGTTGTGTGCTTACATGTAAGAATATCTTGTTAGTTGCAGTATTAACAATTTGTATTTCCCAAATAAACCAGTGTATTAAAACATGATATATTTTATGCAAATTTGTTAAAGTTTTTAGATAAAACTACACTTATGTTAAACTGCCGTGTTTAATTGTTTCCCGAGATTTTTGACTTAATGATATTTTATGCAATTGTTGCGTTAAAGACTTTCAATTTATGCTGGTTAGGTTTATTAAATCATATTTTAACCCATAGCCCCTTTATGAAATTGTGAGTTGTTAGGCTTATATATCAGCTGGATAAAATCCTGCATTCTGTACAAATGGTATTTCTTTAATTCTCTTAACGTCTCTTTACCTTATGGTTTCAGAGCATCTTTGCTGAATCCACAATGGATTGCCCTTAAAGCTTCCCAAGGCATTGAAGGATACTTTCACCAACTCTTTATGCGTTCAACTGTCCTGGCAGCAGACCTGGTGGTTATTTTTCCGGCACTGATGGCCCTCCGTTATATTGAGCTGCCTAAAACCAGGATGACAGTTCAACCAATGATTCTGCTCAGTCTTTTCTATCCTGGTCTGATATTAATCGATCACGGCCATTTTCAGTACAACAACGTAAGCCTGGGCCTTTTAGTTTGGTGTGTGGTGGCTTTCACTTGTCAGCGTGATATTTTGGGAGCGGTTTTTTTTTGTCTGTCCTTGAATTACAAGCAGATGGAGCTCTATCATGCACTTCCAATATTTTTTTACCTTTTGGGCACAGCATACAAAGAATCATGGCTGAAAGGGTAGGTCATAATTAAGATTATCATTTTATTGCATTTTTTTCTCCTGGCCTATTTGTTTTCAGCATTTGGAAAATATTTACACTGGGGATCACTGTGCTGGCAGTTTTTGGTTTACTTTGGCTACCTTGGCTAACTAGCATAGAAAATGCCTTAGCAGTTGTTCAAAGGTTGTTTCCCTTTGGCCGTGGACTATTTGAAGACAAAGTGGCCAATGTTTGGTGCTCAATTTCACCAGTAAGTGCTCAATTTTCAGGGTTAACCAAGTTGGTACATTAAAAAAAAAAGAAGTGACAAATTATTTTAAATATCTCAATATAACAAACAAAATTACTTATTTTATCCATTAATATTGGAATATGTTGTATTAAAAAACGGTCACCTAACACAACCAGGAAAATATTGTTTCTATGTGAATATATCGTTGAATGTAGGTTTTCAAATTAAAGTTGTACATGACACAGCCATCACTTGTCAAATTGTGCGGGATAACCACTCTGGCACTATCCTTGCCCTCATGTATACGACTTTTTTGCTATCCAACAATCAGGTGCCTAAAATTATCACTGGTAAGTAATCGTATTTTTCTCAAACGAGATTTTAATGGATGATAAACATTCTATTTTATCTGTAGCTAAACGTGTCATTGGTGTTCTTTCTATTTTCATATCAAGTTCATGAAAAATCAATCTTAATTCCAGCAATGTAAGTTAAGCATATATGCAATATGGCAATTCTGTATTTAAATCAACACTTTTTTTACATTTTTTAAGATCCGCCTGTCTTCTTTACGATGAAGTCGCACCAGTGCTCATAACGTGGTTTTTGCACATGACTGTCTTTAGTATGAGTCCACTTTTACTAAAAGATGGGCTTATTCTGCAAACACTTTCAGCCTCCACAATTTTTCTCGTCCTCAGTTGGTTTTACCGTGGTTTCTCTATAAAAAATGTATCTTCTCTTACAAGAAGTCTAGGCTTTCATCAAGGCAGGATTAAAACTTTTGCAGACAATGCGCTGTGGATAATGGTAATAAAAGTGTGTAAACTTTTGTTATAATATACAAATCATTTTATTTTTTTTCCAGTTTGTTTCTTCTACATTGATTTCATATGCACTAATCATCGCCATGGCAACCATCAGACCTCCTGCAAGATATCCGGACATTTTTCCAGTTATTATTTCTACTTTATCTTGTGCCTTTTTCTGTTTTTTTTGTATAATGTTTCAAATATTGCAGTTCAGAAATACGGTGCTAACCAATACCAAAAAGTCAAACTAAACATTAAAAATACAGTATTTTTCTATGCAAATTGTGTGACAAAGAAGATAAACAGCCTTTGTTGTTCAAATACTATATAAGATAAGGTATGCTGTATTGAGCAGCTAGAAATTATATATAAATCCTGAAAATCATTTCCTTTAGTCTTACTGTGTGTCATAAAAAATCTCATATCTTTCTATTTTAATTTCTATTCTACAATCTACATGTTGTTTGTGTTACACACAAGTTGTGAAATTGGCTTTTTGTTTGAGCAACCAAATTTTTGCTTTGCCTTTGTTTTACCTATGTATTAAATACAATCATCTTGTATACTATATGCAAGGACTTCTATACAACTGAACAAAATATTCTGCTCTCAACACCAAATTACATAAAATATTAGATTTGTAGTTAAAGGCAATACACTTTATTAAAAATCCAGCAGAAACATGCTGATTCAGTCATGTAATTTGTGTTCGAATTCATTGCAAATTCTCCTAATTAGTTTAACACAGGAGTTGTTTATCTGATACCAAGATATTTAAAACAACATATTAATTATTACTAGGGCGATTATTTTTTTACCTAAAAATATTTTTTTCTAACAAAATCTTGACCTAATAGAATACATCGAATTAAACAATGCATTGTTGTATGAAGTAATGCACTTGGCGTTATTGGTTGCTTGTCAAAAATTAGTAAGTTCGAGCTGAACCTATTGCAATACACCAGACATGTGGGGTGGGGTTCACTGTGCCGGCTTGCATATACCGTATATTGATCTTAATAAAGATATAGTACAGTTAAAATGTTTTTAAATGTAATTCAAACTAAATCTGATAAAATATTAAACTGAACGACAATTTAAAAAAAACTCACTACAGTTTGGGGTAATTTTTTAAACAATATTTGTGCATTTCGTAAACGGTTTTAACTTAAAATAATTTCGACTATTTTGCCAGGTCAAAAAATAATCGCCCCAATTATTACCAAAAAGTTGGGTACTGCAAAAGATATCTATGCTCAAAAATTGAATACACAACATTATGCTTGTATGTCCAATTTAATCAATTTTTATCTGACCACTGGAATGACTACTCTTGGCTTTCGATGGGATGGACTCTACTTTTGCCTAAAACATCAAATATTGAAAAACAAAGTATCTGCATCCCTATATTTCCTCCTTTGAAAATCAATTCAACAAAGAAAACACATATTTTAAAAGTGTTTATTTAACTATGTAGAAAAGAAAAGAACTTTAAATAAATATTTGTTAGTTTGATGAAGATGGTTCTTTGATGTAGCTTGATATCTGACGTGCTGAAAACAAAAAAACACTGTAAATTGAACAAATATAACAATGTCTGTTTAGCAAATATAAGATAACAACCTACCACTTGATAAAGCGTTGCCAAATTTGTGAGTAGCTCTAAGCCTATGAACGTGTGTAGCATTTTTGTCAGACAAAACACTATCTCCACACTTTTTTAAAGATCCAAGATCAAAATAAAGCAGTTGAAGGTTTTGCAACTTTGCCAGCTATACAAACACAAAGAAAACTTATTGTAATGATATCAGACTTCATTTTTAAACATTGCAGCATAAAAATACTTTGATGCAACTCTACAAACCTTTTCTTTTTTTGCCTCCTGTTTCTTTGTGATGGCTTTACACAGCTTTTCGTATTTTTTATATTGTGACCGTGTCGCGCCAAGTTCAATTGGGATTTCTGGTGGTAGAATGAAATTCATATTGCTGTAGGTAAAACAAAAAAATATAAAACATATTATTGCTATTGTAAGTTATACCATATATAAAACCTACTGACATCTTTTAATTAAAAATATAAAAATATATATTTGTGTTAGCTTAACTTAATATTAACTACAAAAAATATGTGTAACAAAATTTATCTGATACTATAAAATATATATCTAAATTTCCAAGGTTTGCTATTTAGTTTTAAATTAAAGTTTGAGTTGTTTTAATGGACTTTGGCTGTTCAATTGCTAACCTTGTCTGCTGCCAAAACGATTCTGGATACCTACAGTTTGCTCTTTGGGCTTGACTTAAACAGGCAACTGACTTCTCCAGAAGACTGTCGATGGTCTGTTTATAAAATCGCAGTAAAATACAGCAAGACAGAAACACACAAAGCTTATTTTAAAATGAAGTATTTTTTATTGTGTTTTTTTTAAACAAGAGCTTTGTGGTAATTATGACCTTTTAAAATATTATATTGCTCGATAAGACTTCTACAATTACCTAACTTAACTTACCTTGGAATTTTTATGATTATGTTTCAGCATCAATTTGTTATATCTTTGAAAAGCAAGGTCAATACTACTTTCTCGAAGCTTGCTTTTGTAATTTGAAAGGTCTGAAAAAATTACTGTATTTACAAAGAATTGTATATACATAAATAAAATGCTATTGCTGTTTATCAAAATACATTCATAATTTATTTAAGCTGATTTACTGATAAACGGTGAGATGAGTTTATAACAAAACAAAAAAAATAATAAACTCAATTTATTTATGTAGCTGAACATTCACACCAGTTATATATTTTTTATTATATATTTTGTGCCACAGTAGTGTTTTTCGACTATTGTACCTTTTAGTTGATTTTCGTAGGATTGCTGCAGGAGGCCTGCAAAGAAAACTGGCTCTGTGATGGCACTCATCTGTTTACGCACAAACTTCCAATGGTTAGCATCAGAGCCAACACTGGTGTCGGTTCCATTTCCTGGTTCATCGAGAGTGGGGTCTACAAGTTTTGTAAATATATATGGTTAATATGCAACAACATTGTTTTTAAGAGAGTTACTAGCTGTTGTCCTGTGTTAGTGATTCATAAGAATTAAACATTGGTGTAGGATAAAACAAATATAATTTTAAAAGTTTGGACAATGATTAGGACAGATTTTATAACTTACATACCATTTAGAGACAAAGACTCATCCAGAGTACTTTGGCTATCATCCGAGTCTATTATATCATTGCATAAAAGTGAATCATCAGTTTTGTGGGTTGCATTATTATTTCCTTGTTGTTGAGAGAGCCCTTTTTCTGATTTTCTTTCAGGGCTTTTAGGCGTTGTTCTTACAGGCATTGTTAATACGCTGGTTGTCAAGGTATTGTCGTTTTCATCTGGGTGATGCTGTATTTTTTTTCTTTTAGAAGGAGGAGTGGACTTTGAGGTTGCCTTGCTTTCATGTGTTAGGTCAAACTTTGAAAATGCAGTTTCTGCAGGTTTTACAGAATAACTGGATTCTCTAGGTTTACTTTTAATTGTCCTTGATTTGGTGTTTTTTCGTTTTTGTAATCTTCGAGGTGAAATCTCTTGGTTAGTTTTGCCGACAGACTTTTCCTTTGTCCTACTTTGCTGCAGAGGTTCCTCATTGGCCTTTCTCTGCTTCGTTTGCAAATTAAAACTTTCTGTCAGAATGGTGTTCACGTTGCTCCAATCAGAAGAGGACAATGAGTCTCTAGGTCTCATGCGTTGACGCCGAGATTGCCTAATGCTTTCATTTCCATTTTCATCTTCTGTGATGTCATCAGTCAAAAACCATTCTGCCTCCTGTTGCAGGGAAGTTAATGTAGATCTTCTGATTTTTGTTCGTTTTGTGTCTTTGGGTCTATTTTTTGTTTTTTCTTTTGCTGCAGGGGAGGTCTGTTGTTTTGTGGCGATGACGGAAGATGGGGAAGTTTCTTCGATAAAGTCGTTCTCTTTTGTTTTTCGGAACTGTTCAAGTTGCTTTTGGGCGGCTTTGCTTAAAACGATGGTCTTCCTTGCCGTTTGGCTTCTTCTAGGTGGTGGTGCTTTATGAGTGTCCAAATGGTTTGGATATCTTTGTGGATCTTGACGTGTAGCAAGAGGTAGATTGTTTGATCCTTTAAAAAAATTATTTTATTTATTGATTAGGTTTATTCTAGAGTATATGCTATTGCCTACTAGAGATTTTGATAATATCCGATCGGAGCTGATACCTGACGTCAAATGAAAAATAAGTACTCACCCAACACTAGGGTGATATTGACGCCGTCTACGACAACAATTTAATATAGAAAATTAGGCCATGATTAGTGATCAAATAATAATAAAACAAACATCCTAATAACAGTAATTTAGCAAACCCATAAAATAGTTACGCTTTAATTATTAAAAAAAAACAAAAAAAAACATAAAAACAAATAAGACTTTATCCACAACTGTTTATCTGAATGTTATAACAAATGAAAGTTTTTTGTTGTCTACTTTGGAAACAGGACACAAATTAATTCTGTTTTCAATGTTGTTACTATGGTATTTTTCGAAAAACAATACATTACCTTTAACATTTGTCACAAATGTATGCTCCTGAGTGGGAAGAAAGGAGCCCTGTGGTGAACTCTCAGGTTCTTGCTTGAAAAATGACGGGTCTTCACCCACTGAAAACATGTTTTGATGAGAAAAATGGCAAAAGTTGGGCAACACAAATAGCAAACAATAACTTTGCGCTAAAATAAATTATAACTAATCTATCTGCATAATACTATGACTTACCATCACTTGGTTGTTTCAAAGACTCGTCAGTATATTCATCATCAGGTTTTCTGAACAAATACATAACAAAATAATAACCAAACAGATTAAGAAAAAACTCATTTTTATTAGTAGGGGAAATGAGTTAAACACTGAAACTGTGTATAAATTTGATTAAAGATCATATGCAATACAAACCTCTGGAATCTATGCATCATGGGGACCGATGGAATCGGACTGGACATTTTTTGAATGGACTTGAAGTATCGATTCAAATGGTCATTCATTGTTTCGGGTTCACTGCTGAATTGATGAAGGGCCTCTTTGTCGAACATTCCCACAAGGGACCTTGCTGATTTTCTAAAAAGGGGTGTATTTTGTAAAAACTAATATATTTCAGCTCATATTTCTATCAGATTAAACTGTCATGTATTGAATTGCCTATACAGAAATATAGGCGCTGGTCTAGAAT
Organism: Ascidiella aspersa; assembly: GCF_963924565.1. Classification (NCBI taxonomy): domain Eukaryota; kingdom Metazoa; phylum Chordata; class Ascidiacea; order Phlebobranchia; family Ascidiidae; genus Ascidiella; species Ascidiella aspersa. The sequence continues at coordinate 8,260,963 of NC_139448.1, forward strand.
CCTACCACAATGCACATTATTTTGGGTTAGGGTGTGTTCGGGTAGGTTAAGCAATGTTAATAAATAATAAATATAATAATATGTGACCCACCCACACTCAAATGCTAACTCCCAACCTAACCCAAATATTGCACTTTGATTTATTAACTGTGGCAGGATTCTTGACCAGCACCTATATTTCTTTATAGGGAATTCAATACTTTATATTTTAATCTGAGGCCGATAACTAATATTTTATACAAAAATATCGCGACCCAATCCAATATCAATGATGTCACGACGATGCTAAAAAAAACAAAAACAAAAACGGAAAATTAATAACATTAAAGGTGCTAATGTAGAACATTACAGACACAAACCGATTCTTTAACAAAGCAAATACAGTGTCAACATGTATTAAACACGTTTATCAGTGGTGGCCAGTCTGGAAAGTATGGCCGATGTTAAAAAGATCTTGTGGGTGCACAGCCGAAAAAATACTGGTGCAAAAAAAAGTGCACCTCATGTGCACTTTATGATTTTCCGATGCACTATGTATTGTATACATACCACTGTAAATGTGATAAATAAGGGTGCACAAGCGTTTTACATTTTGGAATGCAGTATAGATTTTTTTCAGGTGCACTTTTGAAAGGTTGAAATAAACTCGCGGGTGCACTTGCCATTCTTTCCACTGTGAGTGTGTGGTAAAAACGTTCCAGTTTTACAATAAAAACAACATTTTTTAATTTACTAGTAACATGCAGTTGGTCATGTAATCATTATAGTAAAGTTAACACAAAATAGTTCTCACCGATTCATAGACATGTTGATATTAGTCGTGCTCAGACCCACGTATAAAGTTACACAACCTGTTAAAAACAGGTAAAGTTTTAAAAAGCAAATTCACAAAGTTAAGTAAATTAGGTATCTAATAATATTAATACTTGACTCACCAAAACGCAACTTGTACCCCAACACAAATAATGCTAGCAATATAAAAAAGGTGGATTCTAGAAAAGCGCAATATATTGGCCTAGGGCCCAAGTATATTAGATTATGCCGAAAACGCTAAAGTATATTTTACAAGGCATATATTAAAATAAATCTAAAATGGCGTCGAATGAAAACATTTGGAAACCACAGCTGATATCCAGAGATTTTACCGCCAAACGCAAAAGCCAATCCTAGGCAGTAGCGTCATAATTATTAAACAATTTTAAAGTCAAAAAAAAGGAAATTTCTTGCGAGCATTTTTGTTGTTGCAGTTTTGCCGTTGGGGGTTGCTACAAGTAAGGCGTTGATCCATAGGCTGAATCCCCACCTGATAGTCCCAAATGCTTAAACTCAGACCGATCGAGACTAATGAGGTAAAACACTGATTATTTTGTTGTCGCGTCTCCACCGACCAGATTAGACGTAAATCTTACGTACAGCTGTCAGTTATGACAAAATGCATTTTTAGCGAGATAGGGCGCGGAATACTTTTTACCGTGACTAAAGATGTTTTTTGATAAAAGCCACGATTTTTTTTACAGGTTTTTAAAGGTTTTATATTAGGAATGTGTTTTTTAAAGGTTCAGCAGATATTTTTTTAAATATCATGAAAATGTAATACTTAAACGGTTCAAAAGCCATTTCCAGTTTGTCCTAATTGTAATTTTGCATAACGAAGCTTGTATTTTTTCCAACTTAAATGGGAATTTATTCTTCCCTAATACAATTTTAACTTTAAAAGTGGTATAACCTAAGGTCAAGATATATTTTGACGAAATTCTTGCGCTTTTTTGAAATTTACCTTCATGTTGCAATACAGTGTAAAAAAGTGTGTAGGAAAAACCCTCTGTATGTTTTTTTTACAAATAGGGCGTACTGGTACCCAGCACTTGTGTAGCCGTATAAACCGCTTGATAAGTTTCCAAATCCATAATAGCCTACTGCCAAAGTTTCCATTTCATTTGCCTTCGCCGTGATCACAACTGAATTATATAGCCTAGCTTTGGCGAGTTCAAGTTTAGCGCGCTTTAGGCAGATTTGATTTCACACATGACACGACAGGTCATCAGTCAGATATGTTTCGTCACGTCGTGTTAGAAGTCCGGTGGGGATCCAGCCTTAGAGCAAGAGTTTAATGGGCGTATCGATTTTTTAATGTAAATAAATAGGTTAAATGTCAATGAATAGGTTTCCAATTTGTTTGCACTTCCTATAGGCTACTGATTCACGACTGTTTAAACATCAGCGTACCCTGAATAATCAAATATAATTTTAAAAAGCCAAAAGCACTCTATAAGTTCAAGTCTGCACAAATGCGCCCCAAGAGATTCTCAAACCGCCCGCAGTTCTTGATTGTTTTTATTGATATTATGGCAGATAAAAAACGATCGTCAAGAAATGATATGGTTGTTTGGCAATAAGTTCGCTGTGAATTTCGTCTTGACATTCCGTAAGCTAAAAAATTGACTTTGAAGCAGTGCTGATGGGTAATCGGACTCAATCAGGTTTAGAATGATCCGCAAAAAAGGCCGCAAACTGTAAAGATGGAATAGCACATAATGGAATATTTTCCTACCTTGTATGGTTGTTGAGCGAATTATATGACACTCCATAGGATTGTTGAATAACCACCTTATAAATTATAGTTACATAAATGAGTGATACATCGCATTTTTGGCCGGAGGCGGTAACTTTCTAGGCAAAATCGGACTCGGGTTAATTCTAACCGAATCCGCAACTCAGTTAAAAGCCATGAAATTACCCAATGCCTTTTTCTGACTTTGTATGGATAGGGAATTTATAAATATTGGTCTAATTTCTTATAAATATTTCTTGAGATATGTTTGCCAATATGCAAAATTAAAATAATGCATGAAAACCCGGCTGTTGACCCTCCCGATGGAGTCTGGGGTTGGTTAGTCGTAGTTGGAGTGTTTAGTTCAGCAGCCCTGACATAAGGCGCGATGACTACTTACCCAATATTCTATCTTCCCCTTATGCAAGAATTCGGCATCGGCCTTGGCGAAGTGACCTGGCTGACTGGATGTTACGAGTTTGGAACTAACAAGTTTTAGTCTCATGTATAATATCTATATTGTTTTAGATTTGTTTGCACCGATTTTGGTGGACAAGCTTGGCTGGAGCAATTCCAGGTAATTTCAGTGCTAACAGTCCTTTTACGAGTTATTACTGCGTCGTTAATATTGTATCGAGGACTGCATTTGGCGCATTGGGAGACATTAAACGGGTCAACATCATGTAGGTTTCGCTGATAACTCAGCTAATAGTCATATCTGCAGTCATATCTGCTTCTGTTTGGTTTGTAAAAACCTATACTGGTCTTCTGGCCAACACTGTTGCTCACAGTCTTATGAGTTGTCCCATTCACATCATAGAAGTTCCGCTTTTGGTCAAAGTGATCGGAGAAAACAAGATTCAGTTGGGAATCGCCATTGCTGGCCTGATTTATGGCATTTTTGGTTCCGGCGTCGTACCGCTTATAGGTAAGCAAATAAATGCGAGTTAATCAAGGCAATTCTAGTTCAGATTTTGCTGAAATTTCTTGTTTTCACGAATCCTGTAATTCTAATTTAATTATGGGAACCTGGAAAACTGTTTTTTGTTTTTAATCCCATTTAAAATCTAGAAAAAAATATATTGACATGTTAATATCAGTCGTAGTTAGACCTACGTATTAAGTTACACAATCGGTTAACAACATATGAAGTTGAAAAAAGCAAATTCCTAAGGTTAAATACATTAAGTTTCGCTTGATTTTAGGTTAGTCAAATCAGTGGTTTTGAACCTTTTAAAGGTGAGGGACCAAGGTTGGAAAGTATGACAGATCTTGCGGGTGCACGACTAAAATGATCAGGTGTAGGTAAGGTCAAAAGTGCACCACGCCAGGTGGTGTACACAAGAATTGGGGTCTTGAAATCAGGGCTGCGGAGTCGGACTCGGGACTCGAAACTGGAGTAAGAACACATAAAACTACCCGAGTCCGACATGCGCATGCGCAGTACCAAATTTTTAACTGATATGGCCACCATCTGGAAATTATAAAGGTGGATTAGCACTTGGTGGAATATTTTCGAAACATATATTTTGAATGAACGAATTATACGAAACCCCCATGGGTGGATTGCTGAACATCTACTTTACTTTAGTTACGTAAGTTGGCGGAATACAGGCTGTTGAGTCAGAGCCGGACTCGGGACTCAACAAAATCGCACATTTGACCCGAGTCGGACTCGGGAGTCGGACATGGGTTATTTTGAACCGATTCCGCATCCCTGCTTTAAATTTATAGGGTGCAAGTTTGTTGAAACAAAGTCATAAGTGCACTTGTTATGCTTTCCAGACAGGGTGGTGGCCACTTCCATAAGCTCCAAACGTGTTGTGACCAGCTGGGGCACTGGTCTAGAATCCTACCACAACGAACACATTTGGATAAGGTGCGGGTTGGTTTGGGTAGGTTAAGCAATAATAATAAATATAACAATACTTGACTCTTCATTCCAAACAATTTATGGTGACACCTGACCCAAATATTGTACGTTGTTTTAATATTTGTTTCAACGCTGTGGCAAGATTGTAGACCACGTAAGCTCGCCGACCAACATCGTTAATTGTTACTTAAAATATTTCAGGATGTAAATTTGACTGGAAATGGAAATAATTGACCGCGATAGTTGCGTAAAATGGGAGGAGCGGGTTGTGACGTTTTATTAACACCCTGTCAGAGTCACCAAATTATTGCCACTTGTATATTTGGTTAAAAAGGCAACTTTGTTCTAAATTTTGCTAAACATAACTTAAGTCCTGTTTCATACGGTACTGCGAATTTAACATGCTAACACCCTAAAAAACAGTTTTCAAATCTTTTAGTATTCCGTAGGCGGTTAATATTCCTGAAATAACAAAAAGTATAGTGTAGTAGAAATGATTCACACTAAAACTTTCTAGGTATTCGTGCAGCAGGCTTAACTTTTGAACTTGGCACAAGCAGATAAGGTGCACATCTGGTGCAACATAAAGTACAAGTGCACATTTCGAGCACATTCGGTGCACATTTGGAGAGCCTTGGGTGCACATTTCGCCGATGCACTTTTGGAACACAATGTGCACATTTTTTTTAGCCCACCGCCGCAGTGACAGGTCAGCTTATACGAAAAAATTCAGAAGCCGGTCACTACGATATTTACCTTCTAGTATTAGTGGCATTTAACACAAGAATTGCGGGTCTTATTGAAAATTGAAATATTAAAAATTGTAGAGAGCAAACATATGCTTACCGAGGTCGATAATAGACCAGATAATCCCTTACGCATTCGCGTTTCCTGGACGTTAGTCATGAATTAATTGTACTGCAAACCAGACAACCATACGAAAGCCTTACATGATGCCAGACGTGTTTTTACTGTGCAGTAGGTTGTTTCATGTAAAGCGGAGCTATGCTAATTTTTTCGAATGTGCAATAAATTTATCAGCGACCTGACAGTATGCAACTTGAATTCAATGGAAGTTTGTTTAGTTTCAATTAAGTGGAGTTCAGATAGTACGGTGGCCATGTCACCCCTGTTAAAAAATAGAAAACTTTAGTTTATTAGAATAACCACGTATGAGGTAGGAAGCCATTTGCCTTAAATTACAGCCAATGGTCTTTTAGCAGAAAAGCAAATTCTAATTCCTTCACAAATAAAATCGCCTTAAAAGATAGTCTTTTGTTTTCCTATGGTTTAAAAACAACCATGGACCGATTGTTTGCAGTGGTTGGTAACAGTTAGTTACGAGCTAGTTAATGATTTTGAGTCAACAAGTCTTATCAGAATTCAATAGTTGATGGAAGCAGATAGAGGAAGTAAATCCTCACCAATGTGAACTATCAACAAAACAAAACTGCAAAAATGGGCTGTAGATGCTGTGTATTAGCTTGTGGAAAGTGTACGAGTTGTATGAAAGTTGAATATGGGGATTGCGCTGAGCGCTACTAATTTTTTGGTCTTGTATGCTTTTGAATAGCTACTTTTAGTCGGTCCATATAACAACAAAAAGCAGTGAAAAAAATTGATTTGATTTTATTTAGCTTATTTGATAATGAATTGTTTTTTCAAACAATTTTATTGTTCAGGTTAATTGTAAAAAAATCAAGTTCCTTTTACGCCGCTAGGTTAGGTTTGGGGACCTACAATGCAATTCATTGATAAGGCCTATGAATTAAGTATATTCCAGAAAATAATATTATAGGCTAATGGAGTTTAGAACGTATTTTAATCTTACAGCTACTACGATTCAAGCCTCTCAATAGTTAAATAAAATTTATATTGAAAATAGCTAAATTATTCTGCATTTTTTCATTATTGGACAAACGGTCAATTTGACCGCTCGCGGCAATTTTAGGTATGGCCACAACGCAAAAATTCCAGTGTTAACGAAGCGTATCGAGGTTTTTATGTCCATCAATAAGCTACATACGTCATTAAATAGGGATCAAGTTTGTTTGCACTTCTTGGGCTAAAACACGACTGTTTAAACATCGGCATGCATGAACCCTTTTTCTGACGACCTGCAGTGTTCAGTGTTGCAAATGTGGCCAGTTTGAATGTAAAATTCATTCTTTTTGTTTACAACTTCAACAATAATTGTTTGTTTGCAAAGTTTTGATTTGATCAGCAGCTAAGGACTAACAATTCAAAGATGTCAGAATAGTTATTATTATCAAAGCTTTGCCCAGTGGCATTTTAGTCTCTCAGTCGGGACAACAAATTCAAATTAGGATTCTTTGGTGTAAACAAATTTAAGATGCAGATGATGCTAAAAAATGCTAGAAAGTACCAATAATGGCACGGGAGTATTTGGCACTCGCACTCTCAAGAGAAAAAAATGCACTTTTACTAAATCGATTTTGATTGAATAAATTTATATCTGGTTGAACATAGTTACTTTCCGGTTGTCAAGAATTCGATAATTCACCTTCCCTGAATCCCGAATCCGACTTTCGCCTCACCAAATATCAAAACTGATAATGCCGCAAACTGTTAACTGTTAAGGTGGTATAGCATATATGATGGAATATTTTCCGACAATGTATGGTTGGATGTTGGTGGATGATTTACATGACACCAGAGTTAAATCAGTTGTAATTTGTAATAGTAATTGATGTAATTAATTACAGGTTTTTATGTAATTGAGGTATTTCCATTCTGTGTAATTGTAATTTGATAAAATTTTGGCTCAATGGCCTACATTGATATTGAGAAAATTGTTTCAATGCCGAAAATTGTAATTTATGTCGGCCTAATTCATTTCTTTTTAATGTAATTGTAATGCAATTGTTATTAAACTGAATAAATGTAATTGAACCAACTTTGCATGACACCCCAATGGATTGCTGAACAACCATTTTGTTTTAGTTGCATAAATAGGTGAAATACGTCGCACATTTGACCGGAGTCGGACTTAAGTTATTTTTACTCGACTCCGCAACCAGTTTTAAAGCCTTAAATTACCCAATGCCCGTTTATTCTGACTTCATACGAATATTTGGGAATCTAATGTCTTACTAATACTTCTTGATATATGATCACAAAAAAGTAAAATGAAAATATTGCCTACTAAACAGGCTGTTGACCCACCCGATGGGGGCTGGGGTTGGTTTGTCGTAGTTGGAGTGTTTATTTCGTCAGCCTTAACATTTGGCGCGATGACTACTTACCCAATATTCTATCTTCCCCTTATGCAAGAATTCGGCATCGGCCTTGGCGAAGTGACCTGGCTGACTGGATGTTACGACTTTGGAAAAGCGTTCGGTTGTAAGTATCGTAGCATAACATGTTGTGATTTAATCCGTATTATTGTCTTTAAATTCTGTGTAACAAAAATTTTAATAGGCTGAAAGTAACACACTAACACGTAATTTAGTTTCATCTATAATATATATTGTTTTAGATTTGTCCGCACCAATTTTGGTGGACAAGATTGGTCACCGCAGTGTAAGTCTTTTGTTTTCTATCGCAAGTTCGGTCGGAATATGCTTGGCGGCTTTTTCACCAACGCCAATCTTGGCTTATATTTTGGCTGGAGGAATTCCAGGTAAATTTAAATGCTGACGGTCGTTGGCGAGTTATTACGGCTTAAAATTAAATAACATGCTCGAAAAGTGCGCATTTACAAAACGAAAACTTTGCTACACTGCTAAACCAATGTTTCTTAAACTTTTTACCCCATGCAGGACGCAACTAGGCCTAAACTTTTATTGGTTATCTTGCTATATCGTTTTTATTTCATAGGCCTCCAAAAAAGGAAAGTAAAAATAAAAGCCTATAGTATTTTAAATTACGAAAACACACAGTGTTGGCCATAGCTAAAATCTCCGTTCAAAGAGATATGACGTGGAAAACTGCAATAGAAAAAATATTGCTTTTTACAATTGAAAGATATCCTTCTTTCAATGAAATCCAACACTGGCTGGTGGGTATTTCATTATGCCTGATCTTTACAATAAGAGCGCTAGATGAGAACACCCATAAGACCTATAAATCAACGACATCTTGATCCGAATAAATCTGTGATATAGGGGGTAGGGGTTTGTAATGAGAATGGGTAAAATTTGGGTTCGGAGTGGAGTTTTTGGAGAAGTAAGTGGTGACGTTTGGAGGAGTTGGGATAATCTAAAACGTTGATTAAGTTATTTTTTGCCATTTAGAGCTAATTTCGATTACTAGGTATTGGTCCTATTTTGATCCTATCCTGAACTGTGTTTTATTTTAGCGTTGATGTTATTCTATAATTGGTCTTAAAGCTTGTCACTAGCAGGGCTGCGGAGTCGGACTCGAAACTCGACGGAGTCGGTTTCTTTAGCTGGAGCCGGACTCGGTACTCGAGTAAGACCACGTAAAACAACCCGAATACCGAGTCCGACCTGCGCACGCGCAGAACCAAATTTTAAAATAGTTAAAGCGGCAAACTATAGGTTGTAATCGAGGTATAGCAAATGGTGAAATATTTTTTAACCGTGTATTGTGGGTGGATAAGTCATATGACACCCATATGAGTAGATTGCTGAATAATGAATACCCATATTATTTCAGTTACGTAAATGTGTGAAATACAAACTGTAGACAGTCTGGACCGAACTCGGGACTTGACGAAATCGCACATCTGGCCGGAGTCGGATTTGGGACTCTAGAGTTAGACCCTGATTTATTTTTCTGTACGGAGAAAGACTCGAGTTATTTTCAACTGACTCCGCAGCCCTGGTCGCTAGTTAATAACAGAATTTGGTGATTTTTTTATAATTCCTCAACATTCCACAGCGCATGGTTTAAGAAACGCTGCACTAACCTACTAAAGTCTTTAATTAACTGTTTTTGTTCAGGCTTTTCAGTTGGAGTCTTAAACACCGTTGGGAACGTTGTTATAGTGCGATATTTCCACAAGCGGCGAATGCTTGCTCTAGGCCTGGCACAGTCTGGATCAGCCGTCGGAACCTTGGCACTCGCCCCCCTGTTGCAACACCTGATCGACTTGTACGGTTGGCAAGGAGCATTTTTGCTGTTGGGTGGCCTCAGTTTTAACAGCGTTGCAGCCTCAACTTTATACAGACCAATCCAACTAAAGACTGACGAAACAGCTAATGATGAGGGAAGTAACGGAATGCTTGATTTTCTCAAGACAGCCAAGTGGTGTTTATCTCGTAGCAAGTTCTTGTTGATCCCTGCCATTTTTATGGCGATGTATAGCGGCTTGAGAGCCTATCTCGGCTTTCTAATTCCTTTTGCGCGAAAAGAACTCCTTCTTGATCCAATGCAGTCATCATTTCTTCTGTCGCTTTATAGCGTTGTTAATATCTTCTCGAGAACTGCATTCGGCGCATTGGGAGACAACAAACGGGTAAACATCGTGTGGGTCTCGCTGATAACTCAGCTAATAACCGCCGTCATATCTGCTTTGGTCTGGTTCGTTGGAACATATGCCGGTCTTCTGGCCAACACTGTTGCTCACAGTCTTATGAGTGGTCCCATTCACATCCTATACGTTCCGCTTTTGGTCAAAGTGATCGGAGAAAACAAGATTCAGTGGGGAATCGCCATTGCTGGCCTGATTTACGGCATTTTTGGTTCTGGCGTCGTACCGCTTATAGGTAAGCATTCCTTTCTTTTCCCTTCTTTTGCAAAATTGTTTAGTGACTTTGTCCATCTGCCGAGAATATCTGTTTGCTAGATGGATTTTCTGATATAAATTACACGAGTGCCAATTTAACAGGTTTTACACAGTCTGAAAATAATAATAACAACTTTAACCTTGTTATTTGTTTAGGCTTTATGGTGGACAGTGTTGGAGATATCAAGTTGGCGTTTTTGGCCTCAGCGGCACTTTGGACGTTGTCAGCTTTTCTACACTTTCCTTTTTTGCGTAATCGTCCAGCAAGACTTTGAACTACTTATTTGCCAAAAAAAATATTTGGTTACATAGTATAGACTGAAGTGCCAATTTTGGTGTACTAATCTTATATTAATTTATTCTTCCGAGAAAAAATATTATATTTTTTAAAATAAATGCAAATTGATCAAGGCCATTCTAATTAAGATTTTTGCAGAATTTATTGTATTCACGAATCCCGTAATTCGAATTTAATTAGGGAAACCTGGAAACCCTAGTTTTGTTTTTATCTTTTTTTGAAATTTAGAAAAAATGTTTGATCAAAGTCGTATTCGAAGGTGTTAGTGGCATTTAATAGGACGTATCGAGTTTTTTTATGTCAATAAATAACTGCACAGACTCCAATTTGTTTGCACTTCCTTAGCTAACAACGATTGACTAAACATCAAAACATACACGACCTCTTTTTCTGACGACCTGCAGTTTTTCAGTGTTTACAGAGGTTATGCTGCAGAAGTAGGCAGTTTGCATGTATGATTCATTTTTTTAATTTTGATATGTAGTAAATACTAACAATTTTAAAGTGTCAGTATAGTTGTTAATAGATAAACTTCTGAAGTTTAGCATGCAACTTCAAAAATTCAAAACGTTTTTTTAATTTAATGGACATTTTTGTTAGTGACTTTGCCTAAAGCCTGATTTAAGTTTTAGGCCAGATGAAATATATTGTGGTTTTATTTCGCGCTGAATTAAGCAGTCCATTTTCCTAGGTATATAAAAAAAATAGCGCATTTACAGAACCAGCTGTCCATCAAGACTCAGCAAAAACCTGGACGAAGTATAAAAGTTTAAAAAACGTAAATAAATAATCAACGATAGGTAGCCTACTGAATACTGAAAATTGCTCAATTATCTGAATGCGTTGAGACTTGCGCGACTTAGCTGAAAAACATAACAGCGACAACTTGCAGAATAAAGCGACTTAAGGCAGTGTATCTCGACCTTTTATGCCGGAAAGTTAATATATAACCAACGCTCTTAAGCTTTAGTATATCACCAAGGCTTTGGCCACATGATTCTCTACTTTCTTATAAATATTTTATGAGATAAGTTCCAAAATAAGCAAAATAAAAATAATGCCTGAAAAACAGGCTGTTGACCCTCCCGATGGGAGCTGGGGTTGGTTTGTCGTAGTTGGAGTGTTTATTTCGTCAGCCTTAACATTTGGAGCGGCGACTACTTATCCGATATTCTATCTTCCCCTTATGCAAGAATTCGGCATCGGCCTTGGCGAAGTGACCTGGCTGACTGGATGTTACGACTTTGGAAAAGCGTTCGGTTGTAAGTATCGTAGTATAATATGTTTTAAGTATTTCCGTATTATTGTGTTTAGATTCTGACTATAACGTTCGTTTTACGCACCCGGTCCAGCGCAAAACGCTATATGAGGCTTGGGAATGCGTCCCCTGTTTAACCACCAATCAAGCACACCCAGTTGTAATTTAACAGTCAGCGAAGTGCACCAAAGGCTAGTACGCGTGTCCAATACAATTACCTCGTCGTACAATTTCAAATATTATGCTCACCAACTATTTTGGAGAACCGGGAGAAAATGCAGGTTGTCGAACCTAATTGGTATTTCCTTTTACACAAAAACAAGATTAACACTTTCACCACTGAAGTCAGGCAAGAATGAAAGACCGCATGTCTCAGAAAGTTAGTTCAAAGCGATTACAGCATCATTGTCTCATAGAAATCCGTAATCACTGGCAAACACGATGTAACACTGAGAAACCAAATTTTTGTTAGGCTGAAAGTAAGGAATTATCAAGTTATTTTGTCTCTTATCTACAAATATATATTGCTTTAGATTTGTCCGCACCAATTTTTATGGACAAGCTTGGTCACCGAGGTGCAAGTCTTTTGTTTTCTTTCGCAAGTTCGGTCGGAATATGCTTGGCGGCTTTTTCACCGACGCCAATCATGGCTAACATTTTGGCTGGGGCAATTCCAGGTAAATTCAAATGCTAATAGTTGTTTTTCAATGTCTTACCGCTTTAAATTAAATGCTGCTCAAAAACGAGTTGGTAGTTTAGAAAGCGAATTCTGTGTTACACTAAACTAGTGGTCGGCAAACTTTTTTTGTCGCGGCCCAAAGTACTCTTTTCAGAGTTATTGAAGGCCCACTACAAAAACAGGGGTGGATCCAGGCATTTGTTTGAGTTGGAGGCTTTCGAATAACGTCACAAAGTTAATTTCTTAGCAACCCTTGTGGTTCTCAAAAGAACTCTTGCGCAAATATGAAGCTAAAATCCAGTTGGCGAAAAGTTTACCAGTGCACATTTCGAGGTACAATTGCACATTTCGAGCATATTTGGTGCACATTTGGAGAGCATTGGCTGCACATTTTTTTGAGCCCGCCGCCTCAGTGATAGGTCAGTTTACGCGAAAAATTTCAGCAGCCGGTTACTAGGATATTTAGCTAGTAGTATTAGTGGCATTTAACACTAGAATTACCGGTCTTATTGAAATATTGAAAATTGTAGAGAGCGAACATATGCTTACCGAGGTCGATAATAGACCAGATAATCCCTTACGCATTCGCGTTTCCTGGACGTTGTATTTATGAATTAATTGTACTGCAAACCTTAATGCCAGACGTGTTTTTACTATGCAGTAGGTTGTTTTATCTAAATCGGAGCTATGATAATTTTTTTGAATGTGCAATAAATTTATCAGCGACCTGACAGTATGCACTTTGAATTCAATCAAAGTTTGTTTAGTTTCGATTTAGTGGAGTTCAGATAGTACGGTGGCCATGTCACCCCCTGTTAAAATAAAGAAAACTTACTGAGGTTCCTAATTCTAGTTCACCTTTTTTCGTGTAAATCTTCAGTTTATTAGAATACCCAAAGTATGAGGTAGGAAGCGATTTGCCTTAAATTACAGCCAACGGTCTTTTAGCAGTAAAGCAAATTCTAATTCCTTCACAAATAAAATCGCCTTAAAAGATAGTCTTTTGTTTTCCCATGGTTTAAAAACAACCATGAAACGATTGTTTGCAGTGGTTGGTAACAGTTGGTTACGAGCTAGTTAATGATTTTGAGTCAACGAGTCTTATCAGAATTCAATAGTTGATGGAAGCAGATAGCGGAAGTAAATCCTCACCAATGTGAACTATCAACAAAACAAAACTATAGGCTGTGGATGCAGTGTATTAGCTTGTGGAAACTGTACGAGTTCAAGTTGAATATGTGGATTGCGTTGAGCGCTGCAATTTTTTGGTCTTGTATGCTTTTGAATAGCTACTTGTAGTCGGTCCATAACAACAAAAAGCAGTATAAAAGAGAACGTTTTGTTTTAGAATATTTGAAAATCAATTGTTTTTCAAACAATTTCAATATCGAATTCCCTTTACGCCACTAAAAAGTAGGTTGGGACCTACAATGCTATTCATTGCTATGGCCTATGAATTAGCTATATTCCAGAACATGATATTATAATGGAGTCTACAACGTATATTAATCTCACCTCTGCTAAGACACAAGCCTCCCAATAGTTAAATAAACTTATATTAAAAATAGCTAAATTATTCTGCATTTTTTCATTATTGGACAAACGGTCAATTTGACCGCTCGCGGCAATTCTAGGTATGGCCACAACGCGAAAATTCCAGTGTCAACGAAGCGTATAGAGGTTTTTATGTCCATCAATAAGCTACATACGTCATTAAATAGGGATCAAGTTTGTTTGCACTTCCTAGGCTATAACACAACTGTTTAAACATCGGCATACATAAACCCGTTTTCTGACGACCTGCAGTGTTCAGTGTTGCAAATGTGGCCAGTTTGCATGATAAATTCATGTTTTGTTTACAACATTAACAAAAACTGTTTGTTTGCAAAGTTTTGATTTGATCAGCAGCTAAGAACTAGCAATTCAAAGATGACAGAATAGTGATTATTATCAAAGCTTTGTCCAGTGGCATTTTAGTCTCTCAGTCGGAATAACAAATTCAAATTAGGATTCTTTGGTCTAAACAAATTGAAGATGCATATGATGTTAAAAAATGCTAGAAAGTACCAATTATTGCACAAGAATATTTGGCACTCGCACTCTCCAGAAAAAAAATGCAGTTTTACTCAATTGATTTTGATTAAATAAATTTAATTCTGGGTAAAACATACTTTATTTTCCGGTTGTCAAGAATTCGATAATTCCAGTTCTAATTTAAATTGGAAAAAACTAAAATGTTCTAATTTGACTTCTATCATAACTAAATTAAAACTTAGATATTCTGATTTTAATTGCAATATAATTTAAAAAAGCGATAACAAGTCTATATATGTTCAAGTCTGCACCAGTGCACCTCAAGAGATTTTCAAGTCGACCGCAGATTTTTTTGTTTTATACGATATTATTATAGCAGATCAAAAGTATGGTTATATTGTTGTTTGGCAAAAAGTGCGCTTTGAATTTTTGTTTTGGCATACTGCGACCAAAAAAAATGAGAACCTATGCTTTAAATCAGGGCTGTGGAGTCGGACTCGGGACTCCAGCAGGTACCACGTTAGATTTCCCGAATGCCGAGTCCGACTTTCGCCTCACCAAATGTCAAAACTGATAATGCCGCAAACTGTTAACTGTTAAGGTGATATAGCATAAATGATGGAATATTTCACGACAATGTATTGTTGGATGGTTGGTGGATGAATTCCTGGACACCAGAGTTAAATCAATTGTAATTTGTAATAGTATTTGATGTAATTAATTACAGGTTTTTATGTAGTTGTAATATAATTGAGGCATTTCCATTGTGTGTAATTTTAATTTGATAAAATTTTGGCTCAATGGCCTACATTGATATTGAGAAAATTGAAGATTCAATGCCGAAAATTGTAATTGATGTAGGCCTAATTTATTTCAGCTTTTAATGTAATTGTATAAATAGATGAAATACATCGCACATTTGACCGTCGGACAAGGGTTATTTTTACCCGACTCCGCAACCCAGTTTAAAAGCCATAAAATATCCAATGACCGTTTATTCTGACTTCATACCGATGTTTGTGAAACTAATATCTTATTAATACTTCTGGAGATGTGATCACAAAAAAGTAAAATGAAAATAATGGCTACAAAACAGGCAATTGACCCTCCTGATGGGGGCTGGGGTTGGTTTGTCGTAGTTGGGGTGTTTATTTCGGCAGCCCTGACATTTGGAGCGTCGACTACTTACCCGATATTCTATCTTCCCCTTATGCAAGAATTCGGCATCGGCCTTGGCGAAGTGACCTGGCTGACTGGGTGTTACGACTTTGGAAAAGCGTTCGGTTGTAAGTATCGTAGCATAACACGTTTGTGATTAATCCGTATTATTGTCTTTACATTCTGAGTAACAAAAACTTTAATAGACAGAAAGTAAGACACTAACAAGCTATTTAGTTTCATCTATAATTTATATTGTTTTAGATTTGTCCGCACCAATTTTGGTGGACAAGATTGGTCACCGCAGTGTTAGTCTTTTGTTTTCTTTCGCAAGTTCGGTCGGAATTTGCTTGGCGACTTTTTCTCCAACGCCAATCATGGCTTATATTTTCGCTGGAGGAATTCCAGGTAAATTCAAATGCTAACAGTCGTTTTGCGAGGTCTTCGGACTTTAAGTTAAATGTCATGCTCGAAAAGTGTGCGTTTACGAAACGAAAACTTTGTTACACTTATAAACCAACGTTTCTTAAACTTTTTACCCCTAAAAAAATAAAAAATAAATTTTTTTGGGTTATCTTGTTTTATCTTCTTCGATTTTTTTTCTTTCGTTTTTATTTCACAGGCCTCCTAATTTTATTATTTATAAAAGTTTAATATGCTCTGTGAGACAAGCCGAAAGAAAAATAAAAAATAAAATGAGCCTTTAGTATTGTAAATTATGAAAACACACAGTGCTGTTTATAGCTAAAATCTCCGTTCACATATATATGACGTGGAACACTGAGAAAAAATACTGCTTTTAACAATTGAAAAAAATATCCTTCTTCGATTGAAATCTAACATTTCAGTATGTCTGATCTTTACAATACGACCTCTAAATTAGAAAGCACATAAGACCAACAAAACAACAAAATCTTAAAACAAATAAATCTGTGATAGGGGATAGGTGTTTGTAATGAGTAAAATTTGGGTTCAGAGTGGACTTTTTGGAGAAGTAAGTGCTGAAGTTTGGAGGAGTTGGGATAATCTAAAACGTTGATTAAGTTATTTTCCCGTTTAGATCTAATTTCGATTACTAGGTATTGGTCCTACGTTGATCCTATTCCGAGCTGTGTTTTATTTCAGCGTTGATGTTATTCTATAATTGGTCTTAATGCTTGTAACTAGCAGGGCTGCGGAGTCGGACTCGAAACTCCATGGAGTCGGTTTGTTTAGCTGGAGTTGGACTCGGGACTCGAGTAAGACCACGTAAAACAACCCGAATACCGAGTCCGACCTGCGCATGGGCAGAACCAAATTTTAAAATAGTTAAAGCGGCAAACTATAGGTCGTAATCGAGGAATAGCAAATGGTGAAATATTTTTAAACCGTGTATTGTGGGTGGATAAATCATATGACACCCATATGAGTGGATTGCTGAATAATGAATACCCATATTATTTCAGTTACGTAAATGTGTGAAATACAAACTGTAGACAGTCTGGACCGCCTCGGGACTTGACGAAATCGCACATTTGGCCGGAGTCGGATTTGGGACTCTAGAGTTAGACCCTGATTTATTTTTCTGTACGGAGAGGGACTCGGGTTATTTTCAACTGACTCCGCAGCCCTGGTCACTAGTTAAATAGAAAGTCATACAGAATTTGATGATTTTTTTTATAATTCCTCAACATTTCACAGCGCATGGTTTAAGAAACGCCGCACTAGACTAATAAAGTCTTTAATTAACTGTTTTTGTCCAGGCTTCTCAGTTGGAGTCTTAAACACCGTTGGGAACGTTGTTATAGTGCGATATTTCCACAAGCGGCGAATGCTTGCTCTAGGCCTGGCACAGTCTGGATCAGCCGTCGGAACCTTGGCGCTTGCCCCCCTGTTGCAATACTTAATCGACTTGTATGGTTGGCAAGGAGCATTTTTGCTGTTGGGTGGCCTCAGTTTTAACAGCGTTGCAGCCTCGACTTTATACAGACCAATCCGACTAAAGACTGATGAAACAGCTAATGACGAGGGAAGTAACGGAATGCTTGATTTTCTCAAGACAGCCAAGTGGTGTTTATCTCGTAGCAAGTTCTTGTTGATCCCTGCCATTTTTATGGCGATGTATAGCGGCTTGAGAGCCTATCTCGGCTTTCTAATTCCTTTCGCGCGAAAAGAACTCCTTCTTGAGCCAATGCAGTCATCATTTCTTCTGTCGCTTTATAGCGTTGTTAATATCTTCTCGGGGACTGCATTTGGCGCATTGGGAGACAACAAACGGGTAAACATCGTGTGGGTCTCGCTGATAACTCAGCTAATAACAGCCGTCATATCTGCTTTTGTCTGGTTCGTGGAAACGTATGCCGGTCTTCTGGCCAACACTGTTGCTCACAGTCTTATGAGTGGTCCCATTCACATCCTATACGTTCCGCTTTTGGTTAAAGTGATCGGAGAAAACAAGATTCAGTGGGGAATCGCCATTGCTGGCCTGATTTACGGCATTTTTGGTTCCGGCGTCGTACCGCTTATAGGTAAGCATTCCTTTATTTCACCTGCCTTTGGTAAAGTGCTTTAATGACTTTGTCCATCTGCCGAGAATATCTGTTTGTTAGATGGATTTTGTTATATAAATTACACGAGGCAAATGGGTTACCGATTTAACAGGTTTTACACAGTCTGAAAATAATAATAACAACTTTTACCGCTTTAACCTTGTCATATGTTTAGGCTTTATGGTGGATAGTGTTGGAGATATCAAGTTGGCGTTTTTGGCCTCAGCGGCACTTTGGACGTTGTCAGCTTTTCTACACTTCCCTTTTTTGTGCAATCGTCCAGCAAGACTTTGAACTACTTATTTGCCAAAAAATGTTTTGGTTACATAGTACATACTGAAGTGCCAATTTTGGTGTACTAATGTTATATTAATTTATTCGTCCGACAAAAAGTATTATATTTTTAAAATAAATGCTAATTGATCAAGGCAATTCTAGTTAAGATTTTAGTAGAATTTCATGTTTTCACGAATCCCGTAATTCTAATTTAATTAGGGAAACCTGGAAACTTTAGTTTTGTTTTAATCTTATTTTGAATTAAAAAAAAATGTTTGATCAAAGTCGTATTCGAAGGTGTTAGTGGCATTTAATACGGCGTATCGAGTTTTTTTGTGTCAATAAATAACTACACAGACTCCAATTTGTTTGCACTTCCGTAGCTACCAACGACTGACTAAACATCAAAACATACACGAACTCTTTTTCTGACGACCTACAGTTTTTCAGTGTTAACAGAGTTTATGCTGCAGAAGTGGACAGTTTGCATGTATGATTCATTTTTTTTAACTTTGATATGTAGTAAATACTAACAATTTCAAAGTGTCAGTATAGTTGTTAATAGATGAACTTTTGAAGCTTAACATGGAGCTTCAAAAAATCGAAACGTTTTTTTAATTTAATGCACATTTTTGTTGGTGACTTTGTCTAACGTCTAATTTTAGTTTTAGGCTGAATGATATATTGTGATCAAAAATTAGGGCAATTGCAGAACCAGCTGTCAATCAAGACTCAGCAAAGAGCCCGGACAAAGTAGAAAAATTTAAAAACTTAAATACCAAAGGATGGGAACTGTATGCTGAACATTGCTTCATTAATATCTCGTTTTCCCTAATCCAATAATTTGAAACTAATTGGAAAACCTAGAAAGCTCAAACTGATTCAAATTCGATTTAAGAACTTGGAAAAAATTATTTCAATAAAATCGGATTCGAAAGCGTAAGTGGCATTTAATAGAGCGTATCGAGGTTTTATGTCAAATAAATAGGTTACGTCAATAGATAGGATTACAATTTCTTTCCACTTTCTATAGGCCCTTTATTCACGACTAATTAAACATCAGCATACACGAACCTTTTTTCTGACGACCTGCAGTATTCATTATTGCAGACGTGGAGAGTTTGCATTTGTAATTCATTCTTGTTCTTAACAACCGCAACAAAAATTGTTTGTTTGTAAAGCTTTTATTTGGTCAGCAGCCAAGAACTAAAAATTCAAAGATGTCAGTATAGTTATTAATGAATAAACGTTTGAAGTTTAGCATGCAGTTACCAAAAATCGAAACGTTTTAATTCAGGTTTTATCAAATCTGCTACTTTGTCCAATGACATTTCAGTCTCTCAGTGGGAACAAAAATTTGGACTAATTCTTTTTGGTAGAAACAGCTTGTGAATGCAGCAGATGCTAAAAAGTAACAATATTGGCACAGACATATTTGTCACTCGCATTATCAAGAGAAAAAATGCAGTTTAAGCTAAATTGATGGTGATTTAATTAAATTTAATTATGGTCCAAGTATAGTTTACTTTCTGGTTATAATGAATCCTGTAATTCCATTTCGTTAAATTAATTTGAAAAAACTAAAATGTTCTAATCTTATAACATGAGTAAATAAAAAACTGAAATAGGCCTACTCTGATTTGAAATTCTAATCACATTTTAAAAAATAAAACAAGCCTATAGCAGTTTAGTCTACACCTGTGCGGCTCAAGAAAATTCTCAGATCGGTCGCAGTTATTTTTTTGTTTTTAATGATATTATGGCAGATAAAAAACGATGTTCAAATAATGATGTTGTTGTTTGGCAAAAAGTGCCGTGTAAATTTTTGTTTTGCCATACCAAAACGCTGAAAAAAGTCGAGAAACACTGCTTTGAAGCAGTGCTGTGGAATAGGACTCGGGTCTTCTGACTCGAGCAGGATTACGTCATACTTTCCTAGCAGCTTGTACCCTGTGAAAGGGCCAAACCCCAGTTATTCTGTTCGGTCAGTCTGCCCGTTTGTAACGTCAACGTACGTCTGTCCATGTGCCTTAACTGTGTCAGAATATTGCTGGACGCGCTTAGTCAATGGTCCAGAATTTCATGTTTTGTGTTATAATGTAAAAGCGTAGGCCAATGCCTCTTGGAATTAACAACCGCCATCTGGAATGTGTTATTCAAGTTATGGTACTTTATGCAAAAACCAGTAGTGTCATTCTGTCAACATGTGGAGTCGATTGAGTAGGCTTCGTTTACGGAGGTAAAGTTGCAGAATTTATATCGTAAGAAAAACTGTAAGCACTGATTTACCGTTTGTTCATTGGCAATAAATGTTCTCTGATTGTGGTCACTCCCACAACTATACCTCAGTCCCAGGCCCGATTTGAGGCTCACCAAATTTTAAAATTTAAAATTTAAATAAAGAAGCATTAATTTGGAGCATAAGTTTTGCAAATTTATCGACAAACTCTTTTACATTTCTCGATTTAAAGTTGACTTTCTGCTATGACATTCCCTTCTTTATTTCTGCTTTGGGCAGAAGTCTTACGTTTATTAAGTTTCTCCAATTGAACAGTGCATCTATCTATCAATGTGGAGTAAAACAAGGGGTTCTATGCACTGGTAATGGGAAGCAGAATACCAGCACTAATGAGATGAACATCATTGGGGAGTGGAACACCAGAAACAGCCAAGTAAGCAAGCACACACTTTGGGATCCAGCAACAGAAGTCAGTAATATGGCCATGTAGGCCTCATTCCGATAAATTTGGGGCTTATTCCGACAGGTATAGATCTTATTCCGACGATTACGTTCGTATTCTGTCGTGAATATTACTGCGTATTTGGCTATATTACGTCGCTGGTCTTAATACTATGGTTTTAGAGATTGTTACTTTGTCGGTCTTTTTAAGGAAGAGGTCATTGCTACAAAATATTGAAAAATCTTTTAAACCAAAACCATAAAGACGTTCGTTTTTTGTTAAAATTGCATTTTCAACCATCCTATTACACGATGTACTTCAATCCTATTACATGATGTAACTTTGTTAAAAAAACTATTTTGTAATACTTTATTATTTATAGGTTATGTTTTATTTAGGCCTGTTGAGCAGCATTGTAACAAAGTGATTTTTATTTATTATTTGCCATTTAAAGTATAGTCTTTATGAATTTTGCCAAAACTTACAACATTTGTTGCTATTTGTAAAAAAAATATCAAAAATCTAAAACTATTCCATTTTATGCTTCATTATACACAAGTTTTCTTTCAAAGCCCCCTAAGCATCATAAACTCGGGAGTGTATGCTAACAACACAGATATTTTGTCCTGTAGGCATCAGTCTGATTCACAAAAAATAAGAGGACTTAACTAAAAAGCGGAGAAACGGACTTTGTGCTCTCAGCGTTTTCAATAATTTCGGGTTTACGAAATTATTACTGACTTATGTTGCTCCCAAACATCACAAAATACGAATACTTCACATTTCCAACTTGCTCCACTTTGTACAGGTCGGTTGTCAACGCAACCTGTCGCTATAGCAACCAAGTTTCGCGCCAGGTGGGTGCGCGCGCACATCGCAACAAAGCGAAATACGTTTAGGTGTATAATATAAGCCGGTAGAACTGTTACTGCACACGCAGTTCATATATAGACACAATGGTTTGCTAAAATTTCATAGCCCTTTTCAGACAATGTTGGGGCTGATCTTTTCAGATAATATAATGTACTTGGAAATATTTATTCGACATTGGTAAACATTTTTCGGCGCTCTTTCACTATTGTACGTAAAAATTAATAAAAAAATTTTTTCTTCCAAATGCCGCTTACCACAACACATATTGTTTAAGTTAGGGTGCGGGTTAGCGTTTGGTTGAGGGTGGGTCAAGTTATTATTAATAGTAAACATAATATTACTTGACCCACCCTCACCCAAACGCTAACCCGCACCCTAACCCAAACAATATGCGTTGTGGTATGCGGTATTAGTATTTTTTTTTTGCATAACTTTTCACGTACATAAGTGAAAGAGCGCCCATTTTCCCCTAATGTTGACTTTTAAAGTTTAAACGTTTACTTTTTCCGGATAGCTTGATTTTAGTGACTGTAGAATTTATCTCTGTTTAATTTGTATTTATTTACCTACAGGTGCTTATAAACCCATGTCATTAATGTTAGATTAGCCACAATTATTGTAAGCTAACAACAAGCACCATTAGGCATACAACCAGTGTAGGTTTTATATTGTATGAGATTTGACTACATTGCGAATATTAAGTAAATATATACTTATTATTTCATATTAAACGCAGAGTTATAGTTACGTACATAAAAAATATGTTTAACTGGTTTAATATCACAATGTTAATGAAAAGTTACTGTAACATTAAGTGCTTTTCTACACTTTCCGTTGTTGCGCAATCGTCCAGCAAGACTTTGAACCAACCATTTAGAATAATCATCTTTATTCACTCAACTCAAAGCACTGGCGGTAACTAAAGAACACTCGGGAACTCTGCGGAGCGTGTCTGGCACGCGCGCAATAGTTTGCTGACCCCGGGCTATGTCAAGGCATCGCCAAATGAAGCGGCCTTTGCTTTATTTGAACTTATTCCAGTATTTGTAAAGAAATTTGCCTTCATTGTTTTTCAAAGTTACATTAGGTCTACATAGTTTGCAGACTGAAATTTGCCAATCTTGGTGTAATCATGTTATATTCATATTTTTTAAGTTTTACGTGAAGCGGCTGGTAGCATTGAACAGGACGTATCGAGGTTTTTAAGTCCATAAATTAACTAACGCTTCAGTTTGTTTGCACTTCCTAGGCTACCAACGACTGATTAAACATCAAAACATACACGAACTCTTTTTCTGACGACCTGCAGTTTTTCAGTGTTAGCAGAAAATATGCTGCAGAAGTGGGCAGTTTGCATGTATGATCCATACTTTTTGTTAATTTAGATTAAAACATGCTAGGATACGTTTGAAGTTTAGCGTGCAGTCCCGAAAATTTGAACAGTTTTTTAAATTTAATACACGTTTTGTTGGTGATTTTTCCTAACGTCTAATTTAATTTTTAGGCCAGATGAAATATATTGTGGTTTTATTCCGCGCTGAATTAAGCAGTCTATTTTCTTAGGTAGGCCCAGTGTTGTAAACAAGTCATTTTGAAATGACTTAAGCAAAGTCAAGTCATTTAAAAACAGTGACTTAAGTGCACTTAAGTCAAGTCATTGACTTAAGTCTTTACAACACTGGGTAGGCCTATATAAAAAATTAGCGCATTTACAGAACCAGCTGTCCATCAAGACTCAGCAAAAACCTGGACGAAGTATAAAAGTTTTAAAAACGTAAATAAATAATGAACGATAAGTAGCCTACTGAAGACTGAAAATTGCTTAATTATCTGAATGCGTTGAGACTTGCGCGACTTAGCTGAAAAACATAACAGCGGCAACTTGCAGAATAAAGCGACTTAAGGCAGTGCATCTCGACCTTTAATGCCGGAAAGTTAATATATAACCAACGCTCCTAAGCTTTAGTATATCACCAAGGCTTTGGCCACATGATTCTCTAATTTCTTATAAATATTTTATGAGATACGTTCCAAAATAAGCAAAATAAAAATAATGCCTGAAAAACTCGCTGTTGACCCTCCTGATGGGAGCTGGGGTTGGTTTGTCGTAGTTGGAGTGTTTATTTCGTCGGCCTTAACATTTGGCGCGATGACTACTTACCCAATATTCTACCTTCCCCTTATGCAAGAATTCGGCATCGGCCTTGGCGAAGTGACGTGGCTGACTGGATGCTACGAAATTGGAAAAGCGTTCGGTTGTAAGTATCGTAGTATAATATGTTTTAAGTATTTCCGTATTATTGTGTTTAGATTCTGACTATAACGTTCGTTTTACGCACCAGGTTAAGCGCAAAACGCTATATGAGGCTTGTGAATGCGTTTCCTGTTTAGCCACCAATCAAGCACACACAGTTGTAATTTAAAGTTTTTTGCTGAAATCAAGCAAAAGTCAGCGAAGTGCACCAAAGGCAGTACGCGTGTCCAATACAATTACCTCGTCGTACAATTTCAAATATTATGCTCACCAACTATTTGGAGAAACGGGAGAATCTAAGGCAATTAGCGTCAGTTACACTACCGACCAGGTTGTCGAACCTAATTGGTATTTCCTTTTACACAAAAACAAGATTAACACTTTCACCACTACAGTCAGGCAAAAACATAAGACTACATGTCTCAGAAAGTTAGTTCAAAGCGGTTACAGCATCATTGTCTCATAGAAATCGGTAATCTCTGGCAAATACGATGTAACTCTGAGAAACCAAATTTTTGTTATCTACAAATATATATTGTTTTAGATTTGTCCGCACCGATTTTGATGGACAAGCTTGGTCACCGCAGTGCAAGTCTTTTGTTTTCTTTCGCAAGTTCGGTCGGAATATGCTTGTCGGCTTTTTCACCAACGCCTATCATGGCGTATATTTTGGCTGGGGCAATTCCAGGTAAATTCAAATGCTAATAGTTGTTTTTTACCGCTTTAATTGAATGCCATGCGCAAAAACGAGTTGGTAGTTTAGAAAGCGAATAAACTCTTATTTCAGTTAAATTTTAAAAGGCCCACTACAAAAACAGGGGTGGATCCAGGCATTTGTTTGAGTTGGAGGCTTTAGAATAACGTCACAAAGTTAATTTATTAGAAACACTTGTGGTTCTCAAACGAACTCGTGCAAATATGAGCTAAAATCCAGTTGGCGAAACGTTTACCTTAGTCGGACGTATACTTTATGCATAAGTTTAACACAATATGACATCATCAGCTTAATGGCGACACCCGCAATCAAGTAAAACGTTCGCACCAAACGCAAAAATGTATACATTAAGTCAATCTTGTAGTAAAATTTGTACAAATATTAGGCTACTCGTCGCGATACAATAACAGTATTACAATGTTAAATAACAAAAATCTGACAGGGCCACATTTGTCAGGCGGGCCAGAAACACGCTGAGACAATATCAAAATTCCTTTGCCAGATCAACTTTTAAGATACAATACAATTTAAGTACAGCATTCAGGCGGCCACTAAAAATTGCTCTGCTGTCTACATTTGGGCCGCGGTCCACAGTTTGCCGACCACTGCACTAAACTAAAATCTTTTATATACTGCTTTTGTTCAGGTTTCTCAATTGGAGTTTTGAACACCGTTTTCAACGTTGTTATAGTGCGATATTTCAACAAGAGGCGATTGCTGGCCCTTGGTCTGGCCCAGTCTGGGTCAGCTATCGGAACCTTGGCACTCGCCCCCCTGTTGCAATACTTGATTGACTTGTACGGTTGGCAGGGATCTTTTTTGCTGTTGGGTGGCCTCAGTTTTAACAGCGTTGCAGCCTCGACTTTATTCAGACCAATCCGACTAAAGACTGATGAAACAGCTAATGAAGAAAGAAGTAACGGAATGCTTGATTTTCTCAAGACAGCCAAGTGGTGTTTATCTCGTAGCAAATTCTTGTTGATATCTGCCATTGTCTTGGCGATGTATAGCGGCTGGCGAGCCTACCTCAGTTTTCTAATTCCTTTTGCTCGAAAAGAACTCCTTCTTGATCCAATGCAGTCATCATTTCTTCTGTCGCTTTATAGCGTCGTTAATATCTTCTCGAGAACTGCATTTGGCGCATTGGGAGACAACAAACGGGTCAACATCGCGTGGGTCTCGCTGATAACTCAGCTAATAACCGCAGTCACATCTGCTTCTGTTTGGTTCGTGGGAACCTATGCTGGTCTTCTGGTCAACACTGTTGCTAACAGCCTCATGAGTGGTCCCATTCACATCATAGAAGTTCCGCTAATGGTCAAAGTGATCGGAGAAAACAAGATTCAGTGGGGTATCGCGCTTTCTGGCCTGATTTACGGCATTTTTGGTTCCGGCGTCATACCGCTTATAGGTAAGTATTATTTTATTTAAGCTGCTTCTATAAAAATGTTTTACTAACTCTGCCCGTCTCCTGGGAATATTTGTTTGCTAGAAGGTCTTTTTGAAAATTCGCTCGAGTATTAATATAACAAGCTTTACCTTGTCTAAAAAAATGATAACAGATTTTTTTCCGCCTTAACTTTGACATTTGTTTAGGCTTTATGGTGGACAGTGTTGGAGATATCAAGTTGGCGTTTTTGGCCTCAGCTGCACTTTGGACGTTGTCAGCTTTTCTACACTTTTCTTTTTTGCGCAATCATCCAGAAAGACTTTGAAATAACCCATTTACAAAAAAATATCTTAAAGTGGCGCCTGTCCTTCTTTATTTGGACTTAAATCTTCGACATTCTCAAAGAAACTTACATTAAATATTATTGAAATTTGCGTTAAATGTTTTTCTATTAATCAGCTATACTCAGTCTGTAATACACAGAGCAGTGTTGTAACAAGTAATTTTGAAATTATAAAAAGTCTCAGTCTAATCATTTGTAAAATAACTTATGTCCAGTTTAAAACCCAGTCAAGCCTAAATTAGATCAAGTAAATTCCAAGTCCTTGTCATATAAATTAAACGTTAAATTATAACAATTGTTTAACTCTTCTGATTATGAGCAACAAAAAATATACCTAAATACCTATTTTTTGAAATAGGTTGTTGAAATCACATTTTTTTAACCCAATTGTTCAAAAGACCGAAGTCAAGTCAAGTTATTTGCTTCAGTCAGATTATTTAAAAACAGTTACTTAAGTGCACTTGACGTCATTACAACAATGCATAGAATACACATTGACCTTTTTGATGTAGCCTACTAAACTGGAGAGAAGAGGGCATATAGTTATTGTTAGATAACTTCATCGCGTTTTCACTACATATACTGCCGCTGGTCTAAAATCCTGCCACATATTCGTCTGGGTGTTTATATTGGTAGCATTATTTCTTATTTCTGTTAGGGTGCTGCTATAAGTTGTAGTTTGGATGGGTTAAGTGGCATTATAATTTAAGGCTTCAAGCGATTTTCTCTGCGTTACGCCAAATCAAATATCAATAAAACAAGCAATGAGCTTGGTATAACAAACTTTTCAGCAAATCATAAATGATTGGCGTAGCTTAAATACACTTACAAGCCAGAAACTACGCTAGCAAACCAAATTAATTAATAAATTCTACGCAATCTGAGAGTATGCACAAAATTGAATTCAGAAGGGTTTAACTGCGTGTTCATATCTTAGTCGGGGTCTCCAATGTGCATGTGGTCAAGACCACCTTAGTATTTTACTCCATTAAATCTAAAATAAACAAACTGCCTTGACAAATTGAAAAGACTATTGTCAGATTGCTAGGTGTATTTTACATTCTAAATATCGGCCGAACTGCGCTTTTAAGTTGGGGATTATAGCTGCGTCAATTGCCAACTGAATTTGCCAGGCCGGTCTAGCAAGGAAAGAGAAACACTTAAGCATGAATGGAGTACGCTGTGATCATGTTTTCAGCCATGCAACTGCCAGTCGTTAAATAACAAACATATGCTCGCGCTCTACGTGGTAATTTTTGGACGCCCTAAAACGTATTTGCGGACCCCTAAACCGGACAATTTGAAGTATGCATAGTTGCCTTATACTATAGCCTTCTTTAAATGAGCGAAGTAAAACTGTTGATGGCAAAGTTAAATCTAGATTCAAAATATTTCTAAACCTTTTTTATTTTGTTGCAAAACGGCTCATTACTTTCAATACAAAACTTAATTCAAATTTAACTTAATTTTCCGTTAAATTGCTATGAGACAATTTGTTTGCGAAATTTACTTTTCCATTTTTTGACTTGTGAAAGTGTTTAATAAATATGACGCTGCCGCCTAGGATTGGCTTCTGCTTTTAGCGGTAAAATCTCTGCATATTAGCTGTGGTTTTCAAATGTATTCATTCGACGCCATTTTGGACTTATAAATTACAAGTAATATTAATAAAAACTATTCGTACCTATGAGATGAATAAATAACTATAATGAATTTTAGGTGACATTTTTTAAAGGAAATATTTCAAGTTGTTCCTTAAATAAGGGGTGCAAGTTGCAAGTTGTACTAAAATGGAGAGGGTTAAATTGATATTTTTACGGTTTACTCAACAAACACTAATAACGATAGTGTAAAATACTTGTAGAATGTAATTCACGTCTATCATAATGATCATAAAATAATTTTGTTAATCGCTTTCCCTCTTTCTTTAAAACCTAATATATTTGGGCCCGACAAAATTGTTTCAGCTTATTTATAGGAGATATAATAAAGCAAGCGCCACTCGAAGATATTTCTTGTAAAAGAGTTAGTTCAAAGTCTTGCTGGGCAATTGCGCAAAAGAGGAAAATGTAAAAAAGCTGACAATGTCCAAAGTGCCGCTGAGGCCAAAAACGCCAACTTGATATCTCCAACACTGTCCACCATCAAGCCTAAACAAATGACAGGGTTAAAGCGGTATAAGTTGTTATTATCTTTATTAAACAATTTAAAAACTCAGGCGCATTTTCTTTATGTAATTTATATAACAAAATCCATCCGGTAAGCATATATTCTCGGCAGATAGGTAAAGTCACTAAAACATTATTACAAAAGCTGGTTAACAAAAGAAAGCTTACCTATAAGCGGTACGACTCCAGAGCCAAAAATGCCGTAAAGCAGACCAGCAAGAGCGATTCCCCACTGAATCTTGTTTTCACCGACCACTTCGACCAACAGCGGAATGTAGAAGACGTGAATGCAGCCACTCATAAGACTGTGAGCAACAGTGTTGGCCAGAAGACCGGCATAGGTTCCCACGAACCAGACCAAAGCAGTTATGGCTGCGATTATGAGCTGAGTTACCAGTAGAACCCACACGATGTTTACCCGTTTGTTATCTCCCAACGCGCCGAATGCAGTTCTCGAGAAGATATTAACAACGCTATAAAGCGACAGAAGAAATGATGACTGCATTGGATCAAGAAGGAGTTCCTTTCGCGCAAAAGGAATTAGAAAACTGAGATAGGCTCTCAAGCCGCTATACATCACCACGAAAATTGCAGGAAACAACAAGAACTTGCTACGAGATAAACACCACTTGGCTGTCCTGAGAAAATCAAGCATTCCGTTACTTCTCTCTTCATTACCTGTTTCGTCAATCTTTAGTCGGATTGGTCTGTATAAAGTTGAGGCTGCAACGCTGTTAAAACTGAGGCCGCCCAACAGCAAAAAAGCTCCCTGCCAATTGTACAAGTCGATCAGGTATTGCAACAGGGGGGCGAGTGCCAAGGTTCCGACGGCTGATCCAGCCTGGGTCAGGCCTAGAGCAAGCATTCGCCGCTTTTGGAAATATCTCAATAAGACAACGTTGCAAACGGTGTTTAAGATGCCACATGAAAAGCCTGAACAACAGTTATTCAAAACTTTATTAATTTAGGGTAACAGAGTATTCGTTTCGTTAAAAAGCAACTATTTTTTAGTTTGACATTCAATTTAAAGCCGTAATAACTCGTAAAACGACTGTTAGCATTTGCATTTACCTGGAATTACTCCAACCAAAATATAAGCCATGATTGGCGTTGGAGAAAAAGCCGCCAAGCAAATTCCGACCGAACTTGCAAAAGAAAACAGAAAACTTGCACCTCGGTGACCAAGCTTGTCCACCAAAATCGGTGCAAACAAATCTAAAACAAAATAGACCAAAATAATTTGTTAGTTTCTTTAGAATTTAAAGACATAAATAAGGGATTGCTCACGGACATGTTATACTACGATACTTACAACCGAACGCTTTCCCGAACTCGTAGCATCCAGTCATCCAGGTCACTTCGCCGAGGCCGATGCCGAATTCTTGCATGAGAGGAAGGTAGAATACCGGATAGCTAGCCACCGCTCCATATGTCAGGGCTGACGAACCAAACACTCCAACGACAACAAACCATCCCCAGCCCCCATCAGGTGGGTCAACAGCCTGTTTTGTAGGCATTATTTTCATTGGTCTTATTTGTGCACATGTCCCAAGACATAAGAAATCAGTTTGAAAAATCGGCCTTGGGTAATTTTATGATTTTTAAAAGTGGGTTGCGCAGCCGATTAAAAACAACCCGAGTCCCGAGTCCGACTCCAGTCAAAAGTGCGATGTAGTTCACCTATTTATGCAACTAAAACAAAGTGTTTGTTCAGCAATCCATTGGAGTGTGATGTAATTCACCCACAAACAATACATTGTTAAAACATAGTCAATCACTATTATGATATTCCACCTTTACAGTTTGCGGCAATATTAGTTTGCAAATTTGGTGAAGCGCAAGTCGGACCTGGGACTCAGGTATACTTGTGGGAGTGACCACAATGATAGAATATTTATTACGAATGAAGAAACGGTAAATCAGTACTTACAGGTTTACGTACACGATAAGTTCAATAATTTCACTCCTGTAAACGTACACAATCGACTCCGCATGTTAAGTGTATGTGACTGCTGGTTTTTCCATAAAATACCATCACTTTAATAACACATTCCAGATGGCGGTGATTAATTTCAAGAGGCATTACGCTTTTAACTCAAAACATGGTATTCTAGACAATTGACTAAGCGCTTCTAGCAATAAAAATAATTTTTTAATATCTTAAACGTGTAAATGTTATGGGGACTTTACTTGGAATTGACTTGCGTTAATTATGACTTGACTGGGACTTGACTTGTTATTTATTCAAAAAGACTTGTCTTGGACTTAAGTTATTTTACATACGACTTGAAGGAGACTTAAGTCTTTCAAAATGATTGGTTACAACACTGCATAAAATAAACTATACTTATACCAGAATTAAATTTAATTAAATCACAGTTAATTTAGTTGAAACTGCATTTTTTCTCGCAGGAATGCAAGTGGCAAATATTTCTGTGGGAATCATGGTACTTTTTAGCATGTTTTGCATTTAGGCTACAAGTTGTTGCGAGTAAAAAATATTAATTCAAACTTTTAGTCCCGACTAAGAGACTGAAATGCCATTGGACAAAGGAACAGATTTAAAAACTCGAATTTTTGTAACTGCATGTTAAACTTCAAAAGTTTATTCATTAATAACTATACTGACATCTTTAAATTGTTAGTTCTTATCTGCTGAACAAATCAAAACTTTGCAAACAAACAATTTTTGTTGTGGTTTTACCGAAAAAGGAAATATATGCAAGCTGCCCACGTCTGCAACACTGAAAACTGCAGGTCACCAGAAAAAGGGTTCGTGAATGCTGATGTTTAATCAGTCGTGAATCAATAGCCTCGGAAGTGTAAACAAATTGTAATCCTATGTATTGACATGTGGCCTAGTTATTGACATAAAAAACCTCCGATAAATGCCATTAACAACGTCGAATCAGGGTTTTAACAGATTTTTTTTAATGTGAATTAGAATCAAAACTAAAGCTTTCCCGTTTTCCCAGATAAGTTCAGAATTACTGGATTCGTGAAAATCAAAAATTTAACTTAAACTGAACTAGAATTACCTTGATTATTTCCGAAGGATGCAAATATTAAACATTAATACACCAAGATTGGCATTTTTTAGACTGCAGGCCTACTGTTCGTATGCCCGACTAAAAATTATTCCGACTGACAAACTGAGAAAGCCATTTCTCAAATTGGACTTTTTAGCGAAAAACAGAATTTACATTAGAATTAAAATTAACACATAAGCAATAATATTACTTTAACCTTTATAGTGTATATTTAAACATGGGGACATTGACCACTGTACTATCTATTTAACTCCACTAAATGGAACTAAACAATCCGCCTTGACGATTCAAAATGCATATTGTCAGATTAATAGGTGCATTTTACATTCGAAAAGTTGCCTGAGCTGCGCTTTCAATGAATGCAGTTCACAACAACTCAGAAAACACGCCTCACAAGTATGGCGTTCATTTAGTTGTGTACAATGGCCCGTTTACACTACAGCTGCACTGAGCTGAGCAAATCGTAATTTGCATTTGAATTCTATTGTGGCGAGCACTTTGCTAAACTCAAAGCCCCGTGCAGCAGCTACAGCTAGCTTAAAGTTACGCTTTGCTAAACTCAAGCCCCGTGTAGCTAGCTTAACGTCACGCTTTGCTGAACTCAAGCCCCGTGCAGCAGCTGTAGTTAGCATACAGTTAGCTTACAGTTACGCTTTGCTAAACTCAAGCCCCGTGCAGCTTTGTTAAACTAAAGCCCAGTGCCGCGATTTTTACGCCCAGCGCAGCTGTAGTGAAAACAATTTTACGCCCAGCGCAGCTGTAGTGTAAACGCGCCTTTACAGTAGAATTAGATTTATCTAACAAGGCAGTATAAGCGAACGCTTTCGAAATTAGCTGGTTATCGATTTCGGTAAGCAGGATGCATACGGGAAAACGGAAACAAGTCAGAACGTTTTTAAACAGACTTTACTACAACAAACGCGAAACATATTGACGTTATAATACCTTTACAAATTTCGATGCTCGCTTGATACATCAGCTATTGGAGACACCGATAGAGATATGAACACACAATTAAACCCTTCTGAATTAACTTTTGTGCGTATTGTTATTTTGGTTTGATACTGCAGTTTCGCTTCTGAGTATGTTTAAGCTACGCCAATCATATATGATTTGACTTATGATTTGACGATATACATCGTTCCCTTCATTGAGCTGCCCCAGGAGTTGCTCGTTGGCCGCCAAGACAAAGAATGCGCTAAACCTCTAGAGCGCATTTCAACAATTCGTGCTGTTTTCGTATTGCAAAAATGTCCGAAGTTCTGATTCTGGTCGATTCGTGATCGGATCCTGGGATGATTTGTAAAAGATACGCGGTTCAATAAACTGCTCGGGATTTTTTGTCTTTCAAAGTAAGGCTGTATAGTCCACAATCAACTATTTAGAGGAAATGTTCAAATTGATTTCTTTGGTGAGTTTTTTTTTAATAATTAAATTCATTTTTGGTACGGTACACTGGTGGTGGATTAGCGGTCCATTTTCTTAGGCTATATAGTTAACAAAATGTTTAGATTAAAAATCCATTTCGCGAAAGTATTTTGCCAACGTAGAACATGGCTGAACAATATTGCAAAGCAAATGATTTTTGCAGTAAAATAGCTTTTAGCGCATTTGCAAAATCACATGTTTATTATGGCTCAGCTGCAAACCGGTGAATGTTTTACCAGTGAAAAACTACCACCGTTCTATCTGAATCCATAAAATAAAATAAAATGTACAAATTGCCCAGGCCAGAAGTGGGCAATTAATTTTGAGAGCGGGCCGTATGACAATCAGAAAATGTTTAGGTGGTCCGTGTCAGAAAAGGGTATCTCAAATACACATATTACTACGTGTGATTCCTTTTAAAAGATTCTTTAAATATCCTTGTTTAGACAAGCTGGCAAGAATAAGAATAGGCGAGGGCATGCCTTACAAGAGTAAGTATTCAATAAAATATTCCAAAACCAAGAAATAAAATGTTAAAATTCTACTGTAAATGACCCGCGGGCCGGATCAGGTCCGCGGGCCGTACTAGTTTGCCCAGGTCTGGCCTAGACCAATGGTCCAAAATTTTTTGCCGCCCCCAGTTTTTTAGTTATTGAAACACATTCAGACTCAAAAATTCTTTTTGTTGAATTAATTAAATTATAAATGCCTTTAATTTAAGCGATATAATCAAAACTGTTTGGCGCGCCCATTCTGAATTTTAGGTTTGGAAATGCGTGTCAACAAAATTAAAGTTGTCCGAAAGTGTCTAAAAAAATACGTTACGGTTAAAAATCCCTGTTTTTTTTCAATTTCCAACAACAGTAATTGATTACATTTTTAAGCGCTACACCGCAGTAAAATTGTTATGAACCTGTTACGTTCTTGACATTTAAATGCATTTTGAACGCCAGGGAAAAAACAAGGCATTTATAAACGACGTTAAAGGAAACACGCGTTTCCCTTCACTGGCTAATTGGACAGTAGAATCGGAATAGTGGGTCATCGTAGCGTTAGACAAGCTATACTAAAAGCTTATTTTGCAAATAAAGATGCTTTTTATACAAAAACTTTTACGAAACTAGAGACTGGTCGTAGGAGAAACGCATCTAAATAAAAACGCTTTTTTGCAGAGCGGCTTGGTAAACATACCGAAAGCTTATGTTTATATTGCCATAATAAACATTGCCTAATCCTTGACTTATGAAGACAAACCCTGTAATTTTGTGTTCATCTGCGCCTGTGTTAAAAAGTGATTCTGAACTTTTGTATGTGACAATGCAGCTGGTGACAGTTTAGGTCAAATTTTGCGCCAAGAAAGTTTGGGGGTTTAAATTTGAAATCCTACCTGCACTATATGATCTTGACTCGACTTTGATGTTGAAATAGGCATTTTTAGCATAAACCAAGGTGGGCTGTACCTGTTTAAAAAATTTCGCGTTGATTGTCTAAATACCGGAAAAACGTATAAAATCAATAGTCAATACAAATATAGCTTATATTACTATTACTACTTAACTTAAATAGCCAGAACAAATGTCGTCGTGCATATTTTTAGGACTTTGGTTTTAATGCTGCTGCCTTGAATCAGCAAAACAGTAGTAGAAGACATTTTGTGAACTTGGGGTGTTGCGTTTTTTGAAACTATAGTTGTAAAATTGAAGGAAACTTGCCATACAGGTTTATTCGGGGAAGTTCGTAAGACGTGATCGGGTAATGACCACAGTATTTTTTTTCATTTCAACCCAACTCGTATTTTTTCATATGTTTGCATACGAGATGTTCAGCCGGTTTTGGCCTCGATTAAATATTAAGTACATGGTCAGCAGTTTGGCGAAATATGACCTAGGGTATTTATACAGAATGATTTTTACAAACAGAAAAGTGACGCCTTGGCAAAATCGTTACTGAGTGGAGAAGAGTATTTAGGATTGCGGATACCAATAGTACGAAACTTGTATGTACGTGGACGTAAGCGCGCTGCAAATCTTACAAGAACCGATATTCCACTAAAGCACAGTTGTTAAGGATGTCAGCATGTTTCTATGATAGTTTTGCTACAGCTATGTTGAAAGTAAAAAGTTTCTCATAATATGGGTACAAGTAGGCTGCTATAGAGAAAAATGGATGTCTGATTTTGAAAATTTGCGAAGAAATATACTTTTCTAGCCAAAAGTTTTGCGAATGGCTAGCGAGCGAAGACGCGTAATTGATTTTGCGAATATTGACAGTTGGGCCAACAGTAGTTGTTTCAAGGGCGTAATAATTGCGTGTCGTTAAATATCGCTGAAGCCTCAAAGGTTTATTTTACCATTGATCTGTTGTTTTGCTATATGCTGTTTAGGAAAATCAAATACCTTCGCTTATTCAATATTCACCAAAATTGAAATGAAAACTAGGCTTCAAAACCCGGCTGTTGACCCTCCTGATGGGGGTTGGGGTTGGTTTGTCGTACTTGGGGTTTTCATTTCGTCAGCCCTGACATATGGAGCGGCGGTGACCTACCCCATATTCTATCTTCCTCTCATGCAAGAATTCGGCATCGGCCTTGGCGAAGTGACCTGGCTGACTGGATGCTACGAGTTCGGGAAAGCGTTCGGTTGTAAGTGCAGTTGGTCGAGATAAGTACTTCAATAGTATGCCTGTATTTTCTATTAACAGGACTGTAATGGCGCTATAAGTAAGAGTACAGTAGGTGTTGATATATTAAATGGCCGCCAAAGCAGGACTCGGATCTACTTTTGCGAGGTTTTGCTATATCGCTGCTAGTAATGCTTTTAAACTTTTGATCAATCTAAATATTTCCCCGACCACCGTGTTTTTCTACTTTTACCCGACCAAAAATTTGATATTGCCATAACGTACTGATTTGCTTAAATACTAATTTAATCAAAAAAACAGCAATACTTCAGAATATTGGATCATAGGCTATATATATGTTTTACTTTATCAAGTATGCTAGTATGGTAGTAGGCCTACTAGTGCTACTGGTATACATTGCAGTCTATTTAGTATAACACCGCAACCCAATTGAGATATAACCACAAATTTATTTTCCATCTATTATAAATCGAATATCAAAGTTGATATTTGTTAATTTTGTGATTCCTGTATATTTTCCCAGATACCTTTGGTGGTTTTACTGATATTATGGTTGTTTTCAGACTTGTCCGCACCGGTTTTAGTGAACAAGCTGGGTTACCGTGGAACGAGTCTATTGTTTTCCGTTGCAAGTTCGGTCGGAATATGTTTGTCCGCTTTCTCACCAACGCCTATCATGGCGTATATTTTGGTTGGAGTAATTCCAGGTAAAGTATGATCTCTAAGCGTTTCAACAGTCATTTTGGTTGTTTTTGTATCATCAAATTAAGTACAGCTTTATAGAATACTTGATATTTCCCAGTAGAAATGACCGATAATATCGGATCGGAGCCGGTGCCCGATGCCAATTGCTATGATCGGCGCCGATCTCATCCTAAATTAATATTGGATTTTCAACTAAAATTCGAAATCCAACGGAGGGATTCAATCTTAAACGGCAATTTTATCGAAATTATTGTGGGTTAACAACGAGGTAACCGAGCTGCATGACGATAAAGCAAGTTTTGCTTTAACTGAAAAGCAATGCCTTTGGACATTTCAATTTCGCCTGTTTTGCTTTGTGCCCAATAAGCGCATCATTTGGTATCGGTTCGGGTCGAAATACTTTTTCCCCAAATATCAATTATCGGCATGCAAATAAATTATCAAGCATCGGACATCCCTTATCTAATCACCGGCTGTGGCGTACTCAGTGAAGATAAAAATACGAAGTCTACAAGAATAGTAATCGTTATATACGAGCCAAATAAGAGAGCTTCGCGGGCTGCACGATATAGGCTCTACCGTACCAAACCTTTTGACGAGTTTTTTGGCTTGATATAAGAAAAAAAATTCAGCAACAAGTTCCGAGCAACTTTGATAGCTTTTTTGATGCAGGATACTCCCTCGGAATCTTTGCCACCATTTACAACGTTGTCATAGTGAGATACTTCTACAAGCGGCGAATGCTGGCCCTTGGATTGACCCAAACCGGGTCTGCCTTCGGGGTTTTGGCCCTGGCGCCATTGCTGCAGTACTTGATAGACTTGTACGGTTGGCGAGGAGCCATCTTGCTTCTGGGCGCCCTTAGTCTTAACTGTGCTGTCGCCTCGGCTCTGTACAGGCCAATTCGCCTTAAGACTGATGAATCAGCTGACAAGAGTAGCGTAAATGGAATGCGTGATATGCTAAAGACGGCCAAGTGGTGTTTGGCGCGGGTCAAATTCTGGCTTATCGCTACGATCTTCGTTGCTGTGTACAGCAGCTGGCGAGCCTACCTCGCTTTCATGATTCCGTTCGCCCATAAAGATTTGAACGTCGAACCGATGCAGTCTTCTCTTCTGCTGGCCATATACAGCGTCGTGAATATAGTATCGGCCGTTGTTTTCGGCGCATTGGGAGACTTGGAGCGGGTCAACATAGTCTGGGTGCTGTTGGTAACAGAACTCACAACCGCCGTAATATCTGCTTCGATTTGGTTCGTGGGAACGTTTGGAGGCCTTCTGGCCAACATTGTTGCTCACAGTCTCATGACCGGCCCCGTCCATACTATGTACGTTCCCCTGTTGGTCGAAGTGGTCGGTGAAAACAAGATTCAGTGGGGAGTCGGTCTGACTGGCCTGATGTACGGCGTCATTGGCTCCGGTATCGTGCCGCTTATTGGTAAGTATTATCGTTGCTACCTAACAGTCATTTCAAAATAATTTAGATTCCAGTTAACTGATTTATAAAACGAATTCAAGTTAAGTTATTATTAATAGCAAATCAAACCCTTTTTCAATTCATTAGTCAAATCATCAGCATGAAAACAAATGTTAAACTGCAATATGTTAATTTGGAGAAGCATTTAGTTTGATTTGATTTAGCAAACAAACAAGCACATTATTTTAGTTTTAAAATGGTCGTTACCCTAGTTTAACTGAAATAGTAAAATCTATAATCACTTAAAATTAGAGTGTTTTGCCAAGACTAAAGGTCAAATCAGGTCCAAGTGTAGTCATTTAACTAAACAATTATTTGTAAGACAGTTATACGCATCATAAGAAGGGGATGAAGGTAGATAAATTCTTTCAACAAAACGATCAAAAATGTCATCATAAAAAAAATACATTTTCGTGTAAAGACAAAAGTTTACCACATTTGCAAAATATTCAACGCGCTGGCAGACC
The DNA here is from genome assembly GCF_963924565.1 of Ascidiella aspersa. Classification (NCBI taxonomy): domain Eukaryota; kingdom Metazoa; phylum Chordata; class Ascidiacea; order Phlebobranchia; family Ascidiidae; genus Ascidiella; species Ascidiella aspersa. The sequence goes on from NC_139448.1 coordinate 8,299,521, forward strand.
AAGCAAGCAATGTAATGTTTTTACTTTTTGTTTGTTTAGGCTTTCTGGTTGACACTTTTGGAAATCTCAGATTGGCATTTTTGGCCTCAGCGATACTAATCGCCTTGTCAGCTTTTCTTCATGCTCCGTTGCTACACAATCGCTCGTCAAGACTAAAGTTCTGAAACCTCGTCGAGCCGGGCCTGTTTTATTTTGTTTTTTTCAAAACCTCAACATATGTCATTGCATTTTGCGCTTTAGGTTTGATATTGCGTTTAAATTAATAGGTGATGGGAGTGTTTTGATTTTGTAATATCGATTTAATTTGCATACGTTCGTTTAGTTGCCACTGTTTGGGAGTGTTTTAACTTTGGCTGCGACTGAACTACTACCATAGTTCAAATACGACTAAGTCGCCTGACATAGGTACATTTGACGAACGTTTGGTATTCATATAAAGCAGTGTTGTAATGACTTGGTGCACGTAACACTTCAAATGAATTGCCTTTTGGACAAAATTAATTCACTGTTGTCAAATGACTCGCCAAGTCTTTTGGACAAAATGACTTTACTTAAGTATAATACCACAGTTTAAGACCAGCGATATTATAAAACTAAAAGCGCAGTAATAATACCTTCGGCGGAATAAGAGCTAGTTTGTCGGATTAAGGCCTAAATCTGTTGGGAAAATATATAAATGGGTTAAACAAGACCTTAAACTGTAGGGAGAGGGTATTTCACGATTGGCCACCGCCGTTGTGGCATGACACTGTTTGCTTTGGGATAGGGTATGCCTATATAAGTGGGCTTAGATTTAGAGTTAGGGATGACATTTTTAGTGGAGTTGGTGACAAAGTTAAGGGTAGGGTTTGGGGTAAGGTGAACTGTTTTTTGAGTTATTCTGCCGTTTTTAGGTTTATTTCCATTTATACTCTTTATCCGATCATTATGCGTTAGTCCTATTTCGGTCGTATTTCGGCCTAAGTTAATTTCGACGATGTTGTTATTCATATTTCGTTCTCATTGTTGGAGTCTTCAGTTAAAAATTTAAGTTTTGCAGTTTTCATTCACAGTGGTGTAATTTAGAAATATATCTTACATGAAGTCCTTTGTAGCCATAACAAGGTCAAACTTGTAAATATAGTTTAATTGCAATACAAATTCCGGTCAAACTTTTGCGTGTTGCAAAAAAAACAACACCAAACTTTTTAATCGAACTTATTACTGCCGATAGTTTTAAGGGCGGTTGGGGCCTGGGGGGGGGACGCGAGTCAGGTTATTAAGCGGAACATCATAAAAGATACGCGTCATAAAAAACGACAGTTAAAATAAACTTGCTGTTCGTTCTCATGTTTGCGCTTGTTGTGTGTTTTCCCCGTTACACGACTGTTTAAATATCAGGCAATCACTAGCAGGGATGTGCTCGATTTTTATATAAGGGCCTTAAAAATTAGGAAATTTATTTAAATATAGTAGGCAATAGATAGCGTTATGGTCATCATCATAGTGCATTACCGCAAGAAAAAGGCTAAAACTCTTTTGAGGCCCCATAAAATGAAAACTCAAATCAAAATAGTTTAGTGTCCCTCTTTCCCTACCCAATGTATCACCCCTGAGCACCTATTGTGTGCTACCAGCGTTTCAAGTGATGACTAAGCTTAATTTTTTAAGAATGATGCTAACAATACGCGATGTAATTTTCAGGGCAAAACTTTAAACGGAATTACGCTTGTTGCTTATTATGAATGAGGTACTTACTCAAAAAAAGCGTCTTTAGCCGGGCTTCGAACTATGCATGGGAAGTTACAGAATAAGTGTTAACCGGGTAAATTACCAATTTAGTTTTGTGAAGCGTTTTATTTATCAGATTAGTCAGGAAATTTTTCCTGTGTTTTTTTTAAATGCAGTCAACTTAGACAGGCCCATTCTTGGTAATCTTAGCTGACAGCAGTTCGTGTTTGATGTCCCAACCAGTCCATGGCCGGTTAGGCTGGCACCCAACGTTATAATACTTGCCAAAATTTACAACTAAAAGGTTTTTACAAAGGCCGGCCAGATGTGAAACCATAATTTACATTTATAACTTTGCGTTATGAATTTAACACATTCGGTAAAACGACCCGACTAATTTGATATATTCCTAGCACAGGATAATATAAGCTAGTGATTATGTTTAATTGCAAAGTAGTTTTTGAGGCATGACAGTGATCTTAGGCTCCTAGCTAGATTACTGTTCTAAAGCATAAATTGGTACGTCGATATGATTTTATTTTGAGACTGCCACAATACCAAAGCAGATTGTCAAATTTTTGTCAATATTGCATTTACAATCATGGTAAACCTAATGCTTTTCTCGTTTCCAAACAAATCAAACAATATTTTTAAAAGCAAAAGTAATGGTTATTTTATTTTTCATTGCCTGTGGGGCATATTGGACTCTTCAATGTGTTCATAGAAAATTGTGAACGACAGTCACAATCAAATATAAGTATTTTTTTACATAGACTAGTTTGATCCGCAGAAATTATACTCTATTTGGTGGGAAAACAAAAATATTTCGGTTAGGAGACGTTCTGAAAGTTCGTCGTGTGAAGGTCAATTCAAGCTCAAGTTTAAAACATTCGACTGGGCAAAGTACGATTTGTTTAAACAAAGTTTGTCGACCTTGTGATTGTGTAAAATATGTACTTGTTTTATGACGTCTCTTTGTAAAGTCATCTTACAATGGCTCAAATTAAATTCGAGATAAGGAACTAATGCACATCATTTTACCCAGTTGCTATTCAGTATTTCTTAATTTTCTTGGGTTTTCATAACGGAGTTTAGTCAGAACAAAATTATCAAATAAAATATATGGTTGTTTACTTTAAATTTATAAAGTTGTTGTACAGCAATTTTAGTTAAAGGCCCTTCACGAGGTTGACTAATGTTCTGTACCTGACTGAGAGCAAAAAGCTTTTAAACCTAATTCGGTGCTAGTTTTTTTCTGTTTTCACCAGAAATACAAGGGCATTGGAATCGTGACTTTAAAAATGTTGTGCCATTTGTTAAACCGCACATGTTGTAATACGTAGTCGTAGTAGCTCTTTTTTACTGTCTTAAGTTTAGTAAACTCGCTTTCAGTCGTCGGAATAATGTGGTTTCTAAATACCAAGAAATCAGTAAACTAATGAAACAGTACAGTAAACATCTAACAATATGACTTACCGAATTACCATAGGATCAGTGGCATATTTATCGACGTTTTAAACATTCTTATCTGCAAATAGAAATATTCGTTAACGTAGTAGGGCTACTCACAAGTCACAACTACTAAACCATCCAGCAACACAAGTAGTTAACAAAAGACTCCAACAATGCAACATTAGCAGCAGCAAACAAGCAAACGTGTGACGTAATAGACGTATTTGTCGTAAAATAATTAGCTAATTTTAAGCAACAGTTTACTGGTGACCTAACGACTAAAAAGGTCAGAAAAAGAATCAGTTCAAAGCTAAAGAATATATATAAATCCTGTACAGTGTATATCATTCATTTTTTAGGCAGATTTTATTTAGGGAAAATGAGACACCCCCTTTAAATTTACATTTGTTTAGGCTTTTTGGTGGACAGCGTTGGAGACATGAGATGGGCGTTTTTGATTTCTGCAATTATGGTGGCCTTGTCCGCAATTCTCCACATTCCATTTCTACGCAATCGTCCTGCAAGTCGCTGAAATTCTAACTTTATATTTATATTCTTTACAGTTCAGGCTTTAGTTTTTATTCCGGGTTTTGCTTTCAATAAAAGTGCGATTTTGGTCATTGAAACATTATAACGAAACGGCCTTCAAGTTACCAAAAGAATGTGGCCACCCTGTTCATTAGTAATATAACTACTGACAATACAATGAGTTTGCCTAAAAACTTTTTACCTTTACGCTCTGCTAGCTTAAATAACAATTGGCCGTAAAAATATTATCTTATTGACGGGCTTGTATATGTTCTCTATTTTAGATTCGCCAAGAAACTAAAATTATTTGTTTGCAACCTATTAAGGTAAATTACCTGCATCTCGTTGGAAAACACTGTGGAAATCTGCTATTTTTTCAAACGAAAATGGTGTCTAAATAGACTCCAGCTAAACAGTGTAAGCATCATAAACTTTTTATGTAGGGCCTTAGGCCTATAGTCGCTGTCTGGCTATAGGAAGTAAATAAGTTGCTAAGTTGTTATAATGTTGCCAGCTGAGTTGCAAATTTCGGCCTATGTTTTATTTTACTTCTCTGGAGATTAATCTACCTTACAAAAAGTGATAAAACAGGGACACATTTTGACAAGTTGGTTAGAGAAGCGTCTTCGAATGGCACCTCCTTTTCTAAACTTCGCGGCGACCCAAAATACAAAACGTTAGCATAACAACGAAGCTTTGGAGACCAGACATAAAATAAATGGACTAAATAAATACTAAAGTAATTAATATGAGCAAGGTCTTCGTATTTCCACAGTTTTATATCTTTGAAAGAAATTTAATTGCTCAGAATCTTGATTAATCTAACCATATAAACTTCGCAAACTAATGAAATAAACGCTTCAACAAAATCAATCGGCGATCCATTTAGGATCGAGAACCATAGGATGACACTGCCCTAAGAAAACGTGATTCCATTTCGACTTTCATTTTTGTGACGTCAGAAGTAGAGCGTCATGAAGAAAACGACCTTTTAAATAAACTTGCTGTCCGCTCTCGTGTTTGCACTTGTTGTGTGTACTTACTACTAAGTAACTACACGACTGTTTAAATATCAGGCATTTACTGACAGGGGTAGGTACAGGTTTTTGTTTAGGGGCAGACAAATTTCTGGTGATGGCTTGACAAAACTACACTCCACAATGTATCTGAAAAATTAAATAACTGTAAAAAATCCTACGCGCAAAACGAATTGCACATATATGGGTTTATTGAATTGTTTATTTTATTTAATTTTGCCATATTACCTATTTTACGTTGTACCCTATTCGTAATATTACCAAAAACTAGCAGCCCCTGTCCCTTAAAACAGGGGTCAAATAAAATGGCTTTGTGTACCTCTCCTTTACCCCTGTGTATTAGCCTACGTCCTGTACACCGATTGTATTCTGCTAGAAGTGTTATACATGGTGCAATTATTTAATGTTTCCATAATGTTTTTAACAATTTATCGATGTCTATAGTTTAGATATATATATATATATATTTTATTATTAAATGTGTTTGAACTGATAATAAGTGAGATATCTTGAAACTATCAAGGAAAAGTTTTCGGGAAAAGTATTAGCTGCCGATTTTAATGGAGGAATATTTTATCATGATGCTAATTAAATGCAAAGTTCGCTGACTTTAATAGGCAAGTTAAATCCAGTATCAACCAATGTTATAAACAAGTCATTTTTAAATGAATTAAGTACCAGTCAAGTCATTTGTGACGTAATCTAGCTTCGAGTCCAAGTTAGCAGTTGCCCAAGTCTAGTTCCATTGAGGTCAGTATTTAAGCAAGTCAACTTCAAGTTAAGTCACTGACATAAAAATAAAACGTTAAACGATTAAAAATGATAACCTCGCCTGATTCTGTTTAACGTGCAAAACTCAACTTGAACTTGAGTCATCGTGTCAAATGATTTGGGTTAAAATTAACTGTTTTCGATAAATATTTTTTTTAACAAAATTGAATTAGTTATTTTAACTTTTGCACGTTAAACAGAATCAGGCGAGGTTGGGTTCGGCACCCCCCCCCCCCCCTTTTCGCAAGTGCTTTTATCGTTTTTTGTTAGGGTTTAACTCACCTTCCAAAGCGACAATGTTTTTAATGCAATTGGGTCACACGTCTTGAGCTAGTGCAAGACCAAAATGAAACGCAAAACGCCGTTTTTCGTTTCTTGTTTGTTCGATCATAAACGCAGGATTTTTTCTCTTTTGCCTTTCGTTCAGGTTAGCTGATTAGCGAGGTTGTATTCAACAAATGACATCGCTAAGGTGCACCGTCTTTTTTTCTCTCTAAAAACGTCGAGTTATACTACTGTTTCTCGCTATCCGCTGTCCGCGCTAGTATCCGATGTGGGTATAACAATTTTTGTAACTAACGCAGATTCTCTTCAAAGGTGGTCTAACTGTGACTGTTTAAAGTCGCCCTTTTTATGTAATGATAGTCACCGCAAAATTACTTTTATATCAAAAGACCACGTGTTTGGTTTGTAAATGACACAACTTATTTTCTTTCAACCACAAGATGTTGCGCTAATCGTGGCATAATAACACGCGGGGAAAACAATCTTTGTGTAGTTTTGCAGGTGCTTGTAATTAAGCATAGTGCTGTACATGAAACTTGGGAAACTGCGCGGCTAATGGTCGAAACATGATTCTACCAAATCAATCCCACATACTTCACCGTCTTTGTATAGTTTTTTTCCTAAAGTTAGCGATTGCACACTGAACGGTTTCGACGCACATGTTCGCTTTGCGTCTTTTTTTCAACATATGACATTGCATTTTGCGCTTTGAGTTTGATATTGCGTTTAAATTAATAGGTGATGGGAGTGTTTTGATTTTGTAATATCGATTTAATTTGCATACTGCGCTGTCGTCTCGGCTCTCTACAGGCCAATTCGGCTTAAGACTGATGAATCAGCTGACAAGAGCAGCGTGAATGGAATGCGTGATATGCTAACGACGGCCAAGTGGTGTTTGGCGCGGGTCAAATTCTGGCTTATCGCTACGATCTTCGTTGCTGTGTACAGCAGCTGGCGAGCCTACCTCTAATTTTTCAGGGCAAAACTTTAAACGGAATTACGCTTGTTGCTTATTATGAATGAGGTATACTAAAAAAAAGCGTCTTTAGCCGGGCTTCGAACTATGCATGGGAAGTTACAGAATAAGTGTTAACCGGGTAAATTACCACTTTAGTTTTGTGAAGCGTTTTATTTATCAGATTAGTCAGGAAATTTTACCTGTGTTTTTTTTAAATGCAGTCAACTTAAACAGGCCCATTTTTGGTAATCTTAGCTGACAGCAGTTCGTGTTTGATGTCCCAACCAGTCCATGGCCGGTTAGGCTGGCACCCAACGTTATAATACTTGCCAAAATTTACAACTAAAAGGTTTTTACAAAGGCCGGCAAGATGTGAAACCATAATTTACATTTATAACTTCGTTATGAGTTTAACACATTCGGTAAAACGACCCGACTAATTTGATATATTCAAAGCACAGGATAATATAAGCTATAGTGATTATGTTTAATTGCCAATTCGTTTTTGAGGCATTGCAGTGATCCTAGCTAAACCTAAGATAGATTACTGTTCTAAAGCATAAATTGGTACGTCAATATGATTTTATTTTGAGACTGCCACAATGCCAAATCAAATTGTCCAATTATTGCCAATATTGCATTTACAATCATGGTAAATCTAATGCTTTTCTCGTTTCCAAACAAACTAAACAATATTTTTGAGAGCAAAAGTATTAGTTATTTTATTTTTCATTGCCTGTGGGGCATATTGGACTCTTCAATGTGTTCATAGAAAATTGTGAACGACAGTCACAATCAAATATAAGTATTTTTTTACATAGACTAGTTTGATCCGCAGAAATTATACTCTATTTGGTGGGAAAACAAAAATATTTCGGTTAGGAGACGTTCTGAAAGTTCGTCGCGTGAAAGTCAATTCAAGCTCAAGTTTAAAACATTCGACTGGGCAAAGTACGATTTGTTTAAACAAAGTTTGTCGACCTTGTGATTGTGTAAAATATGTACTTGTTTTATGACGTCTCTTTGTAAAGTCATCTTACAATGGTTCAAATTAAATTCGAGATAAGGCGCTTGGAGTTAAACACTAAAATGCCAGGTTTTTTATAAGCTGTTTCTATGAATCTGTGTGCCGTAAAAATTCCAAGTTTGGTTAGATATTTACAGCAATACAAGACCTAAGAATTAAGGTTGCATATAGTGGTTTTGAAAACTGCAACAAATCAACACAATTCTCCGTTATTAGCAAGCTAAAGGTTTCATGAAACACATACCTCAACCACTCCCGGTCGACCCACCCGATGGGGGTTGGGGTTGGTTTGTGGTCGTTGGGGTTTTTATATCGTCAGGGTTGACCCTGGGTGCCGGTATAACTTACCCCATATTCTATCTTCCCCTTATGCAAGAATTCGGCATCGGCCTTGGCGAAGTAACTTGGTTGACTGGATGTTATGAGATCGGCAAAACGTTTGGCTGTAAGTGAGCTTTAACTATTTGTATTTAGTGTTAACTTAGCGTATGATTGTTGATATTACAACAAAATGCCGAATATATTTCAGAGACGCTGAACCATTTCCAACCCTAAACATATTCACGATTTATATGGAGGAGATGTCAATTTTACATATATGTACTTTTGTTTAAAAAACGGGTTGTGTACTACTAAACTTTGTCATAAACAATATGCTGTTTTAGTTTTGTTGGCACCGGTTTTAATGCAAAAGATTGGATATCGTGGAACAAGTCTTTTGTTTTCTTTCGGAAGCTCATTAGGAATTAGCCTGGCGGCTTTCTCGCCAACACCTATCATGGTCTACATCTTGGTAGGAATAATCCCAGGTATATAGGTACAATGATATTAAGTGATGGTAAATCAAGTTCAAAGTGCAAACCCAAATAGCTAATCATAATTGTACAACTCAACTACCTTGCATCTATGTGAAAGAAATTGATTTTTTTCATTTAGGCTGTGCGCTCGGAATCTTTGGAACGGTTCACTTCGTAATCATAATAAGATACTTCAACAAAAAGAGATTACTCGCCCTTGGTCTGTCCCAGATCGGCACATCTCTGGGAACTTTATCACTTGCTCCCCTGTTACAATACTTAAGCGATTTGTACGGTTGGAGAGGGGCCTTATTACTTTTGGGGGGTCTTACTCTCAACTGCGCCGTTGCGTCAGTTTTGTACAGACCAATCCACTTGAAAAGCGATGAATTAGAAAACGACCAAAACGCCGGTATGCTTGATATGCTGAAGACGGCCAAGTGGTGTTTGGCGAAGAAAAAGTTCTGGCTCATTGCCTTTATTTTGATTGCGGTGTTAAATAGCTGGCGAGCCTACCTTACTTTCATGATTCCGTTTGCCCAGGAAGATTTAAATGTTGACCCAATGCAGTCGTCCGCCCTGCTGTCAATCTACAGCGTCGTAAACATTGTCTCGAGGTTCGTTTTTGGTGCCTTGGGCGACCGTGAGTGGGTTAATATAGTGTGGGTGCTTCTGGTAACACAGCTAATAACCGCCGTCATAACTGCTTTGGTCTGGTTCGTGGGAACATATGCTGGTCTTCTGGCCAACACTGTTGCTCACAGTCTCATGACTGGCCCCATTCACACCTTATATGTTCCGCTTTTGGTCGAAGTGGTCGGAGAAAACAAGATTCAGTGGGGAATCGCTCTTGCTGGCGTTATGCTTGCCGCCTTTGGATTCGGCATCATGCCATTTATAGGTAAGCAGTCTTGGTATCGTCTTATAAAATATTGGTTTGTTTAGGGTTAATGGGGTTACAAAAATACATCTCATCGAAACAACTGAATAAGTTATTTGAAAATGATTCTTCTGGCTAAGGAAGGTTATATATAAACCGTCGACTTTTCGAAATATATGGCCAGTTGACAGATATATTTATATAGATATATGCATCCAAACACAAACAGTATAAAACCGTAAGCGACAAATGTAAAGTGGTACCAATCAACAAAACGGCACACATACGTTCATAGCTAACAACCGATTCGCGGGCCAGGATTTTTGTTGGGAGATCCTGCAAATTTTAAAGATCGTATTAACTTGTTACGATATTCGAAACGTTCACAATGTTAGCTAAGTGCTTTAATATATGAGATTAACCTAATCTTTTTACGGATTAAACATACAAATAATTTAGTTCGTAATTTTATTAGCCTCACTGCATGCAGATTAGCCCCTGTGGTCAAATCTAAAAATAACAACTTTAAAGTAAGTGATTTTATTGCGGTAATTATTATGTCTATTATAAGAAAGTTAGAACACACAACGCAAAAAATAATCGACATTCTTGTTTGCAGAGCGGGTGTGGTTTAAAAAAGACCCCCCATTTAACTTTACATTTGTTTAGGCTTTTTGGTGGACAGCGTTGAAGATATAAGATGGGCCTTTCTGATTTCTGCAATTATGGTGGCCTTCTCTGCAATTCTACACATTCCATTTCTACGCAATCGTCTTGCAAGAAGCTGAAATGCTAACTACATATTTAGTTTTTATTCCATGTTAAGCTTTCAACGAAAGTGCGGTTTCACTCTTGGAAACCTGTATTAAAACAAATTACCACCCCAATACGGCCGCTTTCATAAAAATACATTTAGACCTAATGATTTATAATAAATAGGGTCCAATATTTCAATGTTTTTGGCCAGTTTGTAAGGTCAAACGAAGCGTGAACGACACTGAGTTAAAGTTAAACCATTGTGAAAGTAAATCAGGACGATCCGGAATGACGTTTAGGTAATATAATAATAATAACGAAATAAAAGTAAAAATATTCTCTTTTTAACGAATTCTATGACTACTTAGTGAGAACAATAAGCGTTCGACTGTAAACGTTTATTACGCCTTAGGCGCCGAAGTTTAAAACACGTTTTGTGTGAACCGTAGCCTAAATGAACTGACTTCAAAGACTAGCGCTTGACCAAATTATATGGACTTGCAATATCACAAACGCTTAAATATGCTAGTTATACGATACAAAATAAAAAAATAACACAAAACTAAAAACTAATATCTGAGAAGAAGCCCAAAGGGTAAAAACGTAGAAAGCTTAGTCGTGTGTGACGTAAAGTTAAATAGCAATCGAATGAACGAGAAAAGAGGGAATGTGGATATACTGTAGCTATAAAAGCATAGGCAAAAGATTGTTGTTTTGTAATTTATAAAGCTTAACAGTAGTGTGTTGAGATTTTCACAAGAAAGGAGCAGCCTGAAAAATTTCTACATTTTTTTTTAATTTTGCATGACCCCATGGTGAAAACAAATTATGCGAAATAAACCCTGCAGACTTTAGTTGTTGTATTCGTTTTTTAATATGGAACGCTTAATGAGTTTCCTTGTCATCCTGCTGTATAAAGATTTACATATTGTTAACTGTTGGTTTCTTTTTTTATGTTTTTTCGCGAACGCACACCCAGCTAACAGAAATTATACGGCCGGGTTTTAGGGTAATCGCAAGGGTCAGCCAAGGTGCAATGGCCTCGCCTTGGGCCCACTGCGTACGTGATCACGGTAAAAATACATCCGTTGTATTTTTTAGAAGGTTACTCATGGGCGTCGAAGTAATGTTGTACCACGAAACGAAAAACACCAAGTTTAAGGCGCACAATGCAGTCACCATTCCAATGTTAACCTTCAATTACTGCGCCTAACGTGCGCATAAGACGTGCATGGTGCAGGGAAGTAGACTTTAATGTGTGACAACAAAACACAGGGTGCGAAATAAGCACAAAGTTCAAACTCCATGACAATAGTGATCCGTCATATATCAAATATATATTAATTGACCTCATTTTAACCAGAGAACTTATAAATTTTACACCCACACAAAGATGTGTCTATGCCTAAGTGACTAATATTGCAGCAAAAAAGGAGACACTTTTATCACTAATTTGGTTAGGTTTTAGCGCCTTCTTCTCATGTAGACGAGATTGTGCTCAAGCGCCTAGTTTGATTACGTACATCTAAACATAATAAAATGGAAAGTTTGTGAGTCGGCAGTCGGCTGCATGTTCGCGGTTTAGGGAGACAGACAGAGCAGCGTGGCTCATTTTAGGGAGGGAGACAGAGCAACGTCGCTCATTCTGCTTCCTCTTCATCGAGTCGCCGAGCAAATGGGAAAAATAGAAAGAAACTCGTGTGCTCCCAGACAGAAAAAAAATTTGTTTCTTTCTATGAGAGAAAGTCTCGCATCTCAAGCGAGCGCCGTCGCAAACCGGTTACGGATGAGCAACTTTTATTTTTAAGGCGTTTGTTAGCAATTCTGGATCGATAAATGTCGCTACATATTTTGTTGCTGAGTATAAAAAAATCGTGTGAAAAAAGTAATTTAATTTCAATCCTTATAAGTCAAGGGACGACCAGCGCTTTGGTGTAAATAATAGGGTCACGTAAAGGCAAAAAACATAATATTTTATAAAATTTATTGTAACCGAACGTGTACAACGTCCCAAGTAAAGACTTAAGTTTAAAACTTTTGGCAGTATATTCAACAACGCAAAATTTAGACAGAGTTCGCAAAACATCGCATTTGTTGTCACAGTTTGAACACTAAGCAGATTTACTTTTCAAACTAGGTTTTCGTTCTTTGGACGTCAAATACTGCTACCACACGGGTCGTATACTAAACATACTTTGAATAAACATCAGGAAACCTACACATAGGCTATATCCAACAAGCCTTTCCAGCAATGTTGTGATGGTGATTGGGCCAAAGTCTAATGACTTCTTTCAATTGGTTTAACCACGCAATACTTGACAGAGGTCGCGAAATATTGCGTTCATTGCAGCAGTTTAACAGAAAGCATTTGTTTTTTCAATTAGGATTTTTACGTTTGACGCAGTTTAGCACTGGGATTACGTTTTTGCTTAAATATTCTCGCAAAACCTCTTGACGAAAAGGGTAAAGCGTTTTCACACATTTATAAGGCAATAACCTGAGTAAAGTACATTGCCTTGGTAAAAATAAAGTTTCATGTGGCAAAGTTTATACTTTTATGTTTGATAGCTTTTTGTAGTTTGTTTAACCACGTAAAATATAGTCTAAGTTGGCAAAATATTGCGTTTATTACAGGTTTTGCTAAACATTCTTTTATGAGGCATTAAGACACTTACACAGCTTACAACAACCCTAACCGAGTTTAAACTACGCAACATTTGGACTGAGTTTGCAAAATATCGCGTTTATTGCAGTGGTTTGAACACTAAGCAAATTTACTTTTCAAACGGGATTTTTTTCGTTGGATGCAGTATGGTATTTACCGTGATGACTTATTTGCTTCAATTTCGCGCAATTTGAGCAATTGCTTCTGCGACTTTACGTTTGTTAGTGATTTTCGATCGATATAAGTCACGGGTTTTCGTTACGTAAAATATGCGAGAAGTGTTTAGTCAAGGTTGTGTGTTTAGTAGCTCAATTAAAACAAACACACAACGTTGCAATTTGTTTTGATGTTAAATACCCCAAGCTTTTTAAAATCATCGGCAATGTCATGCGGCTTCAGCAAGCTTATACAATGCTGGTAGAACGTGAATTAGTAATTAAATGGTCACAGCGCGTTCGCGACTTTCCTTTAGTGACCTATTTCAGACACAAAACTGCTTTTCAGGTTATACATTATTTTTTATCTTTAGATTGTTTTAACCAAATGAAAAAAAGTACTGGGAAATTACGAAGACAAAGAATTAAATCTTTAGATCCACACCGATAAGTCACATATAATTAAACACGCCCTTCCTCTTTCACATTAATGCCGCTTTCACACAGGCTTTGGGGTGTTACTCTGATTGTGGGGAAACATAAGTTAACCGATTTTAGACGCACGATATGACATGATTTGAAATTTCTATTTAGTGGCACGCAGTACAAACGTTTAGGCATAAGCAAATTTGTTAGTATGACATTAAAAAAAATATGTTTGCATTATTTATGCATCTTACGAAGATCTTACGCTATACATAACATTACTGTCGGGTTATATGCTGATTACCTAACTTAGCTTCAATAATTATGGGCTATAACATGAGGCTATCAGTTTAACATGTTACAACGTAATGTGCAATAGTAATAAAGAGCCACAGTATGATGGATTGTTTCATTTTGTTTAACCAGATAAAATTCAGGTAGACTTCGTACATTATGATAGTTATTGCAAGTGTAATTAATTTTTAACCAGTAAGAATAACTGGTAAATATTCCATTTAACCTGGGCAACGCCGGGTATTTCGTCTAGTTTCTAATAAAACAGATTCAGAAATCTATAAACTAAACCGTTTTAACCATATTTGCTCAGTAACATAAACGCTAACCAGGTCGTGCAAATAAAACAGGCCTTCAACGGCAGGGACGCCGGAGAGGGGGGACGCGGGGGGGGGGGCAAGCGCCCCTCCTGTCCTTTGCTAAGGGGGGCAGGGGGGGGGAAAGTGCCCTTTTCATGAAAAATGATATATTGCTTTCACAACGTTAAATATTATGCGACGGAAATCATAAAGCAGTGTTGTACACGCATTTTTTTATAAGAAACTTGACTCAAGCCGAGTACTAAAAGTTTCTTAAATTTTCTATTGTTTTCTACCCCCGGACCCCCCAATATTTCGGCTCGTTACGCTCGCCTGCGGTCTATGTTGCCCTTACCAAAAAAGTCGCCACCCTTGCCCTGAAATCGCTGCGGCGTCCTTGTTCAACGGAACATAATAAGCAATTTTAGGAAAACGAGGATTTGCCAGCAATACCGATTTCTATGTGACAATGATGCGGTGATCGTTGTGAATTAAGTTACCAAGATTCATGATATGCAGTCTTTCACTTTTTGCCTGACTGTCGCAGTTCAAGTTAATATTTGCTACACGGAAGATTATTCTTAGTAAGTTGTGCTATAAATAATATTGTTTGGCGGCCTGGTAATCTGTCAATAAGTAAAGTGTAACATTTGTTAAATTTACTGCGACGGCATAAGTGGCCCTGTGTGTACGTTAACGTTTTGTGTACGGTAGCACTTACACTGCTTTTATTTTGCGGTGTCTTGCTTTGTAACTTCTTAAAGTGTGGTAGATATTGCGCTTTTTCAAATACATTTGCCCAAACTCTTGGTAGCCTAAGTTTTTTTTTTGTGTAGAAACCGTATCCTTCGTCTATTGAACCACGATAGTTAATTTTTTGCTTGATTTTGGCGACAAGCTTCAAACTCAAACTGTGTTAGATCGTTGCAAGGCTGAAATAGGAGACGCGTTTCACTACAGGAAGTTTGCCTCGTATGAATTAATGTTTCGACCGTGGCGCGTACAACGCACGTCAAAGAAGTAATTTGCTTGGTATGATAAGGCTGTCTTCCGGAGTTGGCATAAAAATATTAACAAAGGGATATAACAAATAGAATAAGCGATCCTATTTGCGGTAGATTTGTAAATAGAAAGATAGATACATTGAAGCAATAAAACTATTTATGTAATTTCGAACAATAATCTTTTAAGGTAATATTCGTCGTAAAGAAAACTATAAGCCATGCAATCCACACAAGTAGCTAAATACTGTAATTAGCCCTGCTGAAGTAGTACTTACCAAAGATGGAGGAATACTCATATCGGGTGTATCACGAAAAGCTATTACCGAAATAAGTTAAATCAGAAGCCTAACCAGCACTCTAGTGCAAGTAGCCTAAGTATAGCCTTAATATTCAAAAGTATGAATGTTAATATTTAGCGATATTCACCCTTAATTGTCTAGCTAACAAGTTTAAACTAAGAGGATATAAACTAGGAGACAGCATCTTCAAACGGATCATGTTTAATTTCATTTGAAGTGGGTGTTTAATGTTCCTTACAAATTCGTAACTGCTAAAGTGCGCAAAGATAAATTAATAGTGACGGTGCATGTATGTATTTTTAATATTTTTTTCTAAAGTGCGTTTGCTTGATAGCCAAAGTAAAGCAAGGACTGTGTACAAAATTCAGCTTATTACCGACACAACTTTAGGAGATACCTACTGCTCTATACAAATCTCGGTGCGCAATTAAGTTCGCCCAGGTGCCAAGACTGTTCGAAACTCAAAATCTGTTCAAACTCCAGGGCGCCCAAACGGTCGATGTCAGACAGGTGTCCCCCAATTGTCTCATACCCTCTTCCTTTAGCGTTGGACGTTATTTTGTCAATGTAGGTCTTATTATGTTGAATTTAGGACTTTTCTCGTACAGGTTTAGGTATTATTCAGACATTTTTTCGTCTGTTGCGGATATTACTGCCATTTGGCCTTTTTATGTCGTTGGTCATAATACTATGGTTTTGTAGATTTAGGTGTTGATCTTGTGTACATTGTGTGTTTTTGTATTTGCAGCCCAGATGAGGCTGCTCGAATGTAGTAAACACAGCCTTCAAGTGTTATGGGTATAGCTACGGTTTATGTAAGCCACCTCTGATAGGAATCAGATATAACGGAGCCAAAGGGCAATATTAGTTCCACAAACAATATGCATCACCCTTACTCACTATACAATTGTACAATTATTAACCATGGCGTTGTAGCGTTGTTGTAGCAATAAGTTCAAACACTCGAAGTTAAGCCTTTTATTTTAAGCATTGTCAGTGCGGTAGTTCTATGTTTAGCCTTAGAAGTCATCGTGTCAGGCACAAGGTTTACGCACAAACATGTGGTCGGCAAACAGTGGGCCGCGTCCCAAATGTGGGCCTTTGTACTTTGTAATAAATTGGTGATTTCACCAGTCAGGCCCTTGCAGAGTTTAATTCAGTAGAAGAGAGAAAAAGAGGGTTTTCAGATACCCAGATCGGACAGCTTCTTACTAAACTTGAGGTATGGAACTTTTGGTCATACCGATATAGGTCACAGTCCCATACCTAACCTAGAGTAGCATTTTGTAGGACGGTATGCTTGCGGTGAATATAATGTTTTCTTTGACTGATTTTTAGACGATAACTAGTACCGAAAGAGAATTGTAGGACGAGGTGTTAGCGGTGAATTCAATGTTTTCTTTGACTGTTTACAGACGATAACTAGTACCAAAAGAGAAAAAAATTAACCATCAAGTGATGATCGAAAAAGATGGAGACCATCAAGTGGAGATCGCAGGCAAAAGGGGAAAAAATAAGCCTGTAACCCCAGCCGTTGACCCACCGGATGGGGGTTGGGGATGGTTTGTAGTCTTTGGGGTTTTCATATCGACAGCATTGGCGCAAGGCGCGGTGGCTACTTACCCGATATTTTATCTTCCTCTCATGCAAGAATTCGGCATCGGCCTCGGCGAAGTGACCTGGCTGACTGGATGTTACGAGTTTGGAAGAGCATTTGGTTGTAAGTTAAAGTGATATTATTATTATTTATACTAAGGGCCTTTAGATCTTTGAAGTTTGTTTAGTGGCTCAAACGCTGACAGCAATTCAACTGTCACAAGTGATATGTAACAAGAAAGCGCATAGGTGACATAGAAGGCACTACAAACTCGGTTGGACGATCACCAGCAGTGGCACGTAGCACCCAGAGTACCGGTACTAAAATTAATTTAATTATAAACTACAAAATATTATCTAAGTAAAAAGACGATAAGTGTCAACGTTTAAAAAAACACTCTTAACTCGCCATTTACGATATGTTACTTTTTCAGATTTGTTTGCACCGATTTTAGTGGACAAGCTAGGCTACCGCGAAACAGGTGTTCTGGTTTCCATTGCAAGTTCGATCGGAATATGCTTGGCGGCGTTTTCACCAACCCCTATCATGGCTTACCTTTTAGCTGGAGTTATTCCAGGTAGAGTAAAGGGCAAACAACTCTTCGACGTAATTTTACATAAGAAAATGAAAACCTTATAGATTATTGTTAAATGCATACACCCTGCTTAATAGTAAGGGGTACTAGACCAGCCGTTCTTAACCAGTGGGCCATGGACATATTTTATGGTGGACCACAGACCAATAAAAAAAAACTAGATTTATAATAATTTAGTTCATTTGTGTCACTATACCTAATTTTACAGGGATAATAGATTGGGAATAATTGAGAAAGAATGTAAATAAAATAGTAAATATGTTGTTCAGCAGAAAGTATCTTATTAATGCACGGTTAAATAAATAGCCTAATCTGTTTTGAAATACGTCCTGTTTTTTTTTTGGTTGTTCCAACCTATTTTATGTTTTTTTTTCTTTGATAAAAAATTATTGAGGCACAGATATTTCGTGCAACTGTGCTAGAGTTACACAATTATCGAAAAATGTGTTGTTTCTGTTAAGGGTGTTCGTATGGAATTGTCAGCACTGTTCATTACGTTGTCATTGTAAAGTACTTCTACAAAAGACAGATGCTGGCACTTGGCTTATCCCATACAGGAGCAGCCTTTGGAACCCTGTCCCTGGCCCCTCTCTTGCAATACTTAATCGACTTGTATGGTTGGCGAGGGGCCATTTTGCTTCTGGGCGGACTCAGCTTTAACTATACCGTGGCTTCGATGCTGTACAGGCCTATCCGTTTAAAAAGCGACAAGTCAAGAGATGAAAACAACGGCAACGCAATTCGCGATATAATAACGACTACCAACTTGTGTTTGTCGAGGAAAAAATTCTGGCTTCTCGTTGCAATCACGTTCGCGGCGTTCAGTGGGTGGCGAGCCTACCTCACATTTCTAATACCGTTCGCCAGGGAAGACCTACACGTTGACCCGATGCAGTCGTCAGCCCTGCTCTCCATCTACAGCGTACTTAATATGCCCTCGAGGTTCGGTGCCGGGGCCTTGGGAGACCTAGAGCGCGTGAACATAGTATGGGTGCTACTGGTCAGCCAGCTCATAAGCGCCTTTATAGCTGCCTCGGCATGGTTCGCAGCAACTTACGCCGGCCTTATTGCCAACACTGCGGTACACAGTCTCATGAACGGACCGATTCACGTAATGTACGTGCCCCTGTTGGGCGAGGTTGTGGGAGAAAACAAGATCCAGTGGGCGATCGGCCTCTGCGGCTTTTTGATAAACGTCTTGGGATTCGGCGTTTTGCCACTTATAGGTAAGGGCGTTTGTTTCTTGTTTTCTCTCTATTTTAAGCAAACCGACCGAAATATCCGCCCTACCGTTCATAAAACGGCAGCTTTTAAAAGTAACAGCATCCAGCAAAGGCAGAAGCAACTGAAAACCGTTTTAGTGGGTATGGACCATCTGTAGGCGCCGGGACACAGGGCGTTTCGATTCCGGCAAAGCACGTCTCCAGAACTGATACCAATATACTTACACTATGCCCGAATCTGTAATGTAGCTTGATAGTAATGAATTGCAAAGTCAAAAAGGTCGAGTAGATCGAGATCATCTTGATTAAGACGTTTCACATTTAACTAAAGATGATACAAGTTAGTATCGAAACGTCTTAGATGATGTCGATCTACTTGGTCTTTTTGGCTTTACAATTCATTATCAAGCTACATCTGAAGAAATTTATAGGAAAAAATGTTATCATATACGAGCTACTGATACAAAAAGGATGCATAGTGAGTATTGCAATAATTTTATGATTTAAAGCAGTGATTCTAAACGAGTAGGAGGTTGACCACCAGCAATTTTTCTTTTGGTCCACAAAGAGTTCAATTCCCTTGTTTTTACTGACCTTAGCAAAATAAACAAGTCCCTAGTACCATGGTAGATTTGCTTAAATCATTACAACATTGTGCAATACCCTTTCGGCTAGTTACGCCCATGAACATAGCAAATTTGGTCAATAGGATATTTAAAAAAAGAATAATGGTCCATTAAAGTTTAAACTCAATCAGGGCTAAGCCTATTTGAAAATTTTAAGAATGTCGTTAAAATAATACATTTCGATTTATTATTATTAGAGCAGTATACCCGCCGTATTTTGACGGTGAAATATGTTGCACTATAGGATAAGCGCAACGTGTTTTTAACTTTTTCATCTGTTTAGGATACCTAATCGACACTTTCGGAGATATGAGATTGTCGTTTTTGATTTCTGCAATGTTGGCGACTGTTGCAGCAATTCTTCATATTCCACTGTTACGCAATCGTCCTGCAAGAAGTTGAAACTTTCACCCATTTGAACACGAAAAGTTTTCAATACATATTCAAATCTTCTTAAACTTCAACTCCTTTAGATTGCGTTCAAGTTTTCAGAAGGCCTAAAATCGTAACGGTAATAAACGTGTGCTTAAAGACGTTTAGTAGACGTATTGCAAACGCATTTAAGCAGCGACACAAACGTTTTAAAACATATTTTAATCGTCTAAAACTCGTTCTCGTCTCTAGAAAATCGGGACGGTAAAAAACGATTCCAAACGCTTTTAGAAAACCTTTTAAAAAAGATGACTTTATCTTTAGATCGTCTAAAAATTGTTGGTTATTCGTCTTGTTTGTTTTTTTTACCTCTTTAGCTAAAATCTAACAGTAATAAACGTCAGCACTAGAATTCATTTTTAATCGGTTATATTTCCGCTTAGATAATTTTATAATATTGAAACTTCTTGCGTTTTTTTAAGTCTTTAGGTCACCCTTAAACATGACATTTTTGAGTTTTGTAAAATAACGAGGTTATAAGGTAGGAAGCGATTTACTTTAAATTCCGCCAGCAGTCATTTTGACCGTAAAGCAAATTCTTGTTCCTCCACAGTTCAAAACGTAGATATATGGCCTACACTGTTAAAAAAATCCTAGATCTTATAATGTCATATTTTGTACCGTCGTATTAATTTATTTTGCTATTTTATCACTTGTTTATAATTCCATTAAACTCTTTGTGCGCTGTTATGTTTGCTGTCTTACGGACAAAAAAAGCGAATTGAATTTTACTGTAGATTTGTGGTTCTTTACCAAGTAATTTCAAAATTATGAGGGAATATTTTAGAAGGCTAATAGTAAAAGCACTAACAGCCTTTTGCATGTATAAATTTCAACCGTTCATTTGAATGCAAATTTTATGTTAGAGATTTTGACAGTGTTTCTTTACCTTTCCTACTTCAGGGCGCATCAAACAAGACATTTAAAAAAAAACTAAAAATCCCAGTTAAGTCTTTTTTCCCAGCCAAGTTAAGTATTTTTAACTAAATAACAAGTCAAGTCAATTTCAAAATGACTTGTTTACAACACTGGTTACAACTTCATTTTACCTATACATGCAATAGTAGGCTACATATTTCGTAAGTTATTTTGAAATCTGACCACGCAAGCCTTAACACCTTAAAAATAAAAAAATGTATACCAAGACTCCAAGAGTTATAGCGACTCCTATTAAGCAACAAGCACTATAATTTTGGCCACTAGGTGCTGCTGTTTGTAGGGACTGGCTTTCCGTCAAATTTGTCTGACGTTTCGGTGATTCTTTTGCGAAAACCAAAATTTAACAATTAGATTCGTGTCATGCATGACGAAGCAAAAACAGTACGATATAATTTTCAAAAATTTCTGTATTTTTAAGGGTTTAAGCAAGTGCATTTTTTTATGTCGAAATAAATATGTTGGTTGGGTAACTACTACAAATGTAAACATGCTTAGGAAGCATAAAACACAATACATTCCGTTTAAAAAAAAAACATATCTTTACTTTTATAAATGTAGCTGATCCAAAGTAACCATAGAAGTTAATTGAGTATGTTTGTATGCTAAATAGCTGAATAGCTAAAAACAGTTTTGAACCTAATTTATTTCGGAATTGTTCATCAATCATTTTCCTACCAAAATCACTACCAGAGCTGGAAGCCTGTAAAAGGGCGGATACTTCGTCAGTTGGGGCCCAGGGTCAGAATCGGGATTTTAGGGTGAGGGGCATGTAAAATTTCAACAATGACGTAATAGGTTCATGCCAAAACGGGATGTCTTGAACAACTAATCTTAAAAAACACCCGCTCTTTCCGAGTGAACTAGTGCGTAAATATACAACCTGAATCTCTGCTACTCGCACGAAGTGAGAACAATGAGATAATACAAAAACACTAGGAAATTAAAGAAGTTGGCAAAAATGTTTCGCATTTATATAGCAAAATTTAGCATAAAATATAGTTTGGTGTCCTCTATACCCTCTGGATCCTCCCATGAGACATGTTGAACATTAAACGTTGGTTAAGATAATAAAAACACATTAAAAGATGTAATTGCACGTTTGGTATTGCAACTATACGGTCAAACAGTAATATTTGCGGAGACCTAAAATGGTGCCTAACTCGCGCACTTATATTATTCCTAATTAAAAATAAAAGATCTTTACACTTTTGGCAGAACGGTTTTAAACATTTCGCATAGGACATTTCCAATAAGTTTGGGGCAGGCCTGCACAACTAAAAAAGATACAAGGGCTGCACGCAAGAAGCGAAACACAACATTCGCGGACCACACATTGCTTTAATTTCGTTTAAATTGATACAACTTTTAATTTAAAAGGATATGCGACGCAGTAGGCAAGTGTTTCTCAACCTATTGGTCGAGGCTTTCTTTTTTGGCTCGCCGCAAAAAATGTATGAGAAATACCGCATTAGGCATATAAATAATATTTACATATTGCTCACATTCGTAGTCGTATTTTTCACATTCTATACGCCACTATAGTCAAACCTATACCAATGTTCAGGCTCGCTACAAGTAGGCTATCAGCCGTATTGATGGATAGATCTATTAAGGCCGTTTTAGAGCCCAGGACCAAATTTCCTGTGTTATGGCGCAGGAGTCAATCGATGAATGTTAATGCATTGGTGTGCTACGAGTGCGTTTGGGCAATTAAACCTACAGCCTCGGTAAAGCTACCCGGAGCCTGGAAACCGTCTAAAACTGAGCGCATATAGTAAACTAATGCGGGAGCACACAACAACACCTAAAGCAGAAAAATCTACAAAAAACATAGTCTTAAACCCAACTAAATGATCGTGCAAATACGCTGTAACATCAACGACAGAACTAGACCTGAATCGTCTGAATAAGACATAAACCTGTCGAAATAAGTCTTAAATTCACCGGAATTAGGCCTATATAACGCTTTAAACTGCAGGGAGAGGGTATGGGACGATTGGGTGGGTCCGGCATAGAACGTTTTGATGTCGACGTTTGGGTGCCCTAGTTTGAATTGCTTCGCTATATTACTTTTTAAATAGATTTTAGCATCTAATGAAAATTAGGTGTAAAATTTGGGATCTAATAAAGATTGTGTGTAAATTTGGGGATCTAACGAAGGTTAGGTTTTGTAGTCTAAGTAGTAAATATTTACCATATAAGGTATGGTAAATAAACTGTTTTTGTTAAGTTATGATTGTTTTGGAATCATCCACGGCCTGGATTTTGATCAAAAGGTCAATTAGGCTTTGGGAATTTTGTTCCGTATTGTGCCTAAACCAAGTAACAATAGGCCTGCGGTCGCATGGCCTTTCAACAATATGGGCATGCAATCCGTTGGCGCGTTTTTCCTTCATTTAAATTGTATGGGTGGGATATTTTAATGGCCTGCTATTCATTCCATATGAAAAATGCCAATCTGTTAAGGCAATATGTTAAGGCGATGTATCCTTTTTCTGGTGAAAGTGGAGCCACCAAAAAAACTGAACTGTTGGAAAGCATCCTATTGTAGCACTTCTGACAGCTGTACCGCTCAATCAATTCAAACAAAGGTATGTGTGGCTAATTAAACAGTAGCACTCTTGCAACAAGTTAAGGCTGGCCGGGTTCAGCGATTTCGTCTAATAACCCGAGCGCAATTTAATCGGTTTACTTCCCCCCGAACAATCGCGATTCGGCGTCTGTCAGTAAGCGAGATGGTTGAGAACGACGTACGAACGTTGGAAAAGCACGCGCAAAACGGCGCGCCAGACGAATGGCAGCCGTAGTCGAGTCGAGACCTGATCTTTGCCGGCAAAATTAAACGGCCGTTGCTTTGTTTACCTAACGCTATCTGCACGCTTGAAGCGCGCGGGCATTTAATTTTCCCTTTTTCCCCCATTGATTCGCTAGCACCGCCGCCGCGTAGCGCTCACGTGAGCGGCCAAATCGATTTCGGCGGGAAAAGCGACTGCTTCAGTCTCGCTTAGGTTAAGCCTGGGCGGCGCACAGCCAAAGCGCCAAAACAGGTCATTTAAACGGCCACGTAGCTTCGTCAACTGCAGTGCTGCGACAAAAGAGAGTAACCTGTCGGCGACGGTGCCTGGCAGTCGAAAGCAACTGCGCCTTGTCGGGGAAAGGCTTGCGTTCTAGGCCGTTTGTAAAATACCAGGACAGCGCGTCGACGATGTTTACACAAGACCACGCATAACAGTCGCGGAAACGGTTAATAAGCGACCGATGAAAAACGCGCGAAAAGCGCCCGATGCACGTGCTTTTTTGCTTGTTGAGGCAGCAGCAGCAGCTGAAAAGGAAGGATGAGGCTGCGTTGTTTTCGGATATGTTGTCGTGGCGCGAAAAGCGGGCCCACGCTAACATCGGTTACCGGAGTGCGGGCGTGTTGATAATTATAAATTGCCGTACAACTGTCCCGCTTTTGGTTTAGAAAGCGTGGGGGCAGGATATTTGGGCTGAGCTATTTTTGAAATCGTGTTAATTTGCTTTCCGGTAGCTTAAGTTTGTAGCTCATGTGGTGCACGTTGCAACTTGACTGCATTTCATTGTATTTAAAACCTTTTGAAAGTTTCCAAGTTGCAAGTTTATTTAGTAAATTCAATGAAAAGGGTTAAAATTAAGTGTTTTTTTTTATTTCAACTATCTTTTCTAAGTCCTTAGTATGTTATTAGATTTCTCTTTCAGTGTGAGACAGTTTTATTATTTCAATGTAACATGTAAAACTTTGTCAAATTTAGGTGATGATCAATTAAAATTCCTATATGTGATTTATAAATGGTATGCTTGGAAAAACAACAAAAATTCTTGAGAATTCCAACACTTTTTTTAACAGTAGCAAAATAAGTTGACAAAAATAATATTGCAAATAAGAAATAAATATGGGAAAATAAATATAATGATAAAACTTGACCTACCCTAACCCAAATGCTGACTCACACCCGAACCCAAATAATGTACTAGCAATTTAAACCCCCCGGCAAAAAATGTGGTAGAATTGTAGACCAGAGCCAAATTAGGTTAAATTTTGTTTTAATACTAATATTCCTTAAAATTACAGAAGTTTTTGTTGTATAATGAGTAACTTATGAATTAAAATAACAACCAGTTGTTATCATGACATCTTATTCTTACCCATTTTTGCCTGCAAGGGAACAACACTCAAGCGTTATGATGCCTTCTACCATGAAATTACCAACAGCTGTTTTGCCGAACTTTTCAGATTACGGTATTAAAAAAAATAATTAAACAAATTGTTGATTTTTGGTATTTTTTAATGTTTTGGGGCAGTTACTAAATCTATGCGCTGCTTTACCTTTTTTGAATTTCTTTTCAGAGTGCGATTCAAACTTGTACAAAAATCTCATGTTGAATCCGAATTGGCAATGGCGTGCCCCACAAGAGTCAGTACCACCTCTTCACCTTCCACAAATCAACAGGTACAAAGCTATTTAACGTCTGTAATAGTTTCTGTTTTTGGTGCAAAAAAAATGGTGACTAATTTGGTGAAAATGACTTTCAATTTAATGACTAACTTGGTGAAAATGACTTACAATTGAAGGAATTACAGTTGATAATAATTGCTTGTTAATGTTATAAAAAGCATCTGAATTTGCTGAATTAGGAGAATCATTGTTTTGACAAAATATTTTTTAGAGTCTTTATTGCATAATATGATTATTATTGTTTTTAAATGGAAAATAGTAAGTTCATTTGTTCAACAATTAACATGTGGCAATTAACTATAAATATTGCAAAGAAAATTGTATATTATGCATTTAAAAAATGTTACATTACATGCATGCCGCTAAAATTGTTTTCACTTATTAACCATTTTTTGAATGAATACAAACCCCAGATTGCTTTCTAATCAGATATGGCTGTACCGGAATGCCCCCACTTTCACCCCCGATTAACATCGGTCCCACCCACCAAAACTCCTTTCCCGAGCCTGGCTCTTACAGCACGCTGCATGCCGCTGTGAGAAGTTCACCCTCTTTGGGTGGCTCAGTTTCTTCACCAAACATCCACAGACTAACCTCGATTGCAAAGACAAGCCCCCTTACTTCGACACCTACCGGGTAGGACAGTTTTCAACATTTCCAAGTGAAATTTAGAAAAATGTTTTTTTAGAGTACCATGGTTTCCACAAAGTCTGTGAATGTTTTAAATTAAGTTTTGTAATAAAATAAAAAGAGCCTTGTATTTATTTTTATATACAGCCCAAGTGATGTGTTTAGAAAGTGCCATTGTAAAACTAAATTTCCCAGATTTGTTATTGTTCCTTTGATTTTTTTTATAAAAGTGTGTAACACGCTGGCAGACCAGAGTCATTTTTATTTAAAAATTTAATCTGATGTGTTGTTTATTGTTTAATATATATTTTTATATTAGGTATATATTTATTAAATTTGACAGGAAAAAACCCTGAAAAAATAAGAAACAGCTAAGAAATATCAAAATAAAACCAACATATAGTTATCAGCAGCCCCACATTGTTTGTAATATATCAAAATTGTTTAAAAAACAACCTTTGTGCTGATAGTTAAGCCAGTTGTACACCTAATTGCATTAACCTGTTACCTTTTCATAAATAGTATCCAAAGAAAGTTAGACCCTAAAAAAATATTTCCTATTTACTTATTATAATAAATTTATTCTTTGGTAAAATTAAAAAAATGTAGTTGTTTTTGATATGTTAATTTTCAAAAGCTTAACTATGTTACCAGGTCAAAGCGGGGAAGGCCAAGAGCAGATGTAATCTCGACTTTGCAATATTTCGGATCAAATTCAACGTGTACAATCCGTTGCCACATTTGCCACAGAGTTTTTCCAAGAGAAAAGTCTCTTCAGGCCCATCTTCGCACGCACACTGGCGAAAGACCTTACAGGTAGGCAACGGGACACACTGTTCATGCAAAACTGTAAAATATTAAGTGTTTTAATGAAATGTGTAAGAAACTGTGCTATTCAGTGGGTCATTTTTGTATCACATTCACATGACTAGAATTTCCGGCGCTTAAGTCATTTCTTGTTGAAGTAGCTCTTTGTACCACTTGAGTTCAAAGTTAACAAGGGCTCTTCATGAATTGGAAATAGCGGGAAAATTCAAATATATAGTTGGTATTGTTTTGTCAGTTTAATTAGAAAACCACCAGTCTGCAAATTAGATTTTAAATATTTGCATTTTACCTTTCAGATGTGACTATCCCAACTGCACAAAATCATTTGTTCAGAGTGGCCAACTAAAAACTCACCAAAGATTACATTCAGGGGAGAAGCCATTTAAATGTTCTGATGAAGGTAAACATACAGCACTTTCATTCAATTTTAATGATCCATGCTGTGATTTATTTATATGTTGAATACCCTTTATTGCATTTTAATTTGCAGTCGTTAACTTTATTGGGATTTGTAAAGTTAACAAAAAGGTATATGGTCTAGTAAAATTTTTAAGGTGGCTGCAATGTTGAAACACAATAATGTGTATAAAAAGGTAAACAATTAACTTTTGTAGTTATCACGTTTACCAAAGCAGAACTCCTTTTCTGGTTAAAAAAATACTCGTTAACATTTGACTTACATTATCATTTTGTCCTAAACGTCATCCTTCAGTATAGCATCAGTATAATAGAAGCATATAATCTTTAGGTAGGAAATTGTAAATTTATCCCTGATTAATTTTTCTAGGATGCCCGGTGCGATTTACCCATGCCAACCGCCATTGTCCCGACCATCCCAGTGCAAAGTTGTTGCGTGATGACCGAGGTGCTTTGGAGGGGTTACTGGTCAGTGGGCCACGCCAGGACACTGCTATATCTTCCTGGCTTGATAAATATGTTCGGTCAAGGTAAGGTTCAAAAGAGTGTGGCTAATAGAATTTTACTAAAGTTAATAAGTTTTTAGTAATGGCAGTGGTCAGTGGAGCTACTTTTAAATGCCAGTATGTCCAAGCGTTACTATACAACCTGAAGTTTTTGATGAATTTTACTACCAAATTGGCTAAATCAAGATAGGTTTAATTACACGCTCACACAATCGTAATCTTAGTTTGAGCGAAGCTTATTTAATTTGGTATTTAATAAATAAATATGCTTCACTTGTATTGTCATAAAACAGAAAATATAAGCAAAATAAACGCCTCCATTACATAAAATCTTATTCGATATTATTTATCAATATGCTAAAATAATGTTTCACAATTTTATATTTACTGGTTAAAAACATATACAGTGAGTTTCAGTTATACAATTGTTCTTCCGGCAAATAGTTATTAGTTTTTTTCTAAATAGTATTTTTGGGAAGAACAACTTTATAATAGGTGCAATGCCTGGCAGCAACAGTATATTCATATACAGGTTCACTTGTAATGAAATGTTTTGTCTTGGTAAATGCATTTTCGCAGTTAAATCGAGTTATAACGTTAGTAATGTTTCCTGATTAGACTGGACAGAACCAACAGTGCAAATCGATCGAACCTGAAACGCGAATCTTCGGAGACGTACACAAGTTCCGATGAGGATTCAAATCACGGGAAATGCGAAATAGCAACGACGACAATGGAAACACCAAAATCAACAAAGGTAGCAGCCCCTCAATCGAATAGTTGTCCTTTGTCTTGGCTGGGTGACACCTGTTGTTAGACGTAAATGGGGATTTGAGTGAGATGTTGCTTTTTGAAAAATGCAATTAAATAGTAGCATAATTTAAAATTCCAATTTAACTGAATCTAAATAACTTACTTCAAATCTAAATACAAATTGCGATGTGGACTGTTACTGTACCATAGGGTTGCACTAAGTCTTGGACTCTTTAAATGCTTTTCAATTTAAAGTCCTAATAACTTTCATGTGCATCTCAATGTATGTTTTTTTAGAACTAAAATAAATTTTCAAACTGTTTTTTTTATTGTGTTGAACATGACATATATACTGTTTTGTTTTCGAATTACATTCAAAACATGCCGAATAATCTAATTTTAGACCCCTTAAAATGATTTTTAAAGTCTTTAAATTTGTTTCATAAAAATATGTTGCCACCCAGAAACAGCCAAATTTTATAATATATTGAGTCATAATTTCAAATCATAACATTCTAATTTGGATTATATATTTCCAAATTCAACCCTTTGCCCTCTTTACCTAGTTCGACACAAATAACAAGACGAAGCAGTTAATGTTGTTATTGTTAGACGAAGTTTAAGACACTCAAAACAAATTTACAATTGTCATATCGAAAATCTCATATAACATTAGTAAAACCAATAGAACTTCCAGATTTTGTTTATGATGGTATTATGTAATATGGCCATTAATATGCTTTATGTAATATAGCCATTAATATGCTGTATTTAACACTGCGCTCTGATAAAGCGTTTCTGTAATGCAAACGGGTTTCAGGGAAAAAACCCTACGGTTGATGTCATATGTACATAGAGTTGGCCGACACTTTCTAATTCAGTCCGATGCTGGTTCCCAACACTTAGGGCACTAAAGTCGAGTTAACAAAATCGATAAAACAGGGACTTTCAGGGAAAAAAACCCTACAGTTGATGTCATATGTAGGCTATATAGAGATGACCGACACTTCCTAATTCATTGCGATGCCGCTCTTTAATATTTTGGGCACTAAAGTCAGGTCGACAAAATCAATAACAAACAGGGACATTCCAATAGGCAACATTAACCGCGTTACTTAGCCATATTTGCTTGAGTTCTAATTTGTTTAGTAACTTGTCCACTTGCCCCACCTCTGGGCTGTTTGTTTGTAGTGCGTGCCTAAGATCGCATAAAGACCATGATTTTAAATCTCACTGAAAGGCAGCTTTTATTGGAAATGTTGAAAAGGGTATTTTTTAAAGCCCTGCCGTCAAACGATGGGTGTTTACCGTAGCGATACTTATCAAGAGCTAAACCGCAGTATCGAGATTAACTGAGTACGCTGGGTCTTTCCATAATTAGTTACATAAATAGCTAAATTACAAATGCTCATGTTTGCGACTGCAGCAAAAACACTTAGGGCGTTCAATTTTTATTGAAACGAAGAATAGATTTTATATAGAAACTGCCTAAATGACACTTTGTATTTTTATGTATGTGTGCACATGTCCATACCAGTGCCCATTAACCTTTTTTTCTATGGTTTACCCTTGCTAAGAACATCGTACCTCACAAATCGTAAAAAAGTTAGTTATTTGGTAAAGTGATTGTATATGTATTGGTAATATATCTTGCCTGAAAAACAGGATTTCACGTTGGTCAGGCCTTCGTGGCAACCAAAAATAAAACCTGGTTAAGCCATTTAAGCGTGTCCGATAATGGCGAATAGAAGCTGATACCCGATGTCAAGTAATAGTATCGCTGCCGATCCGATTCCAAATTGTGATAGGCTTAACAACTGGAGTTAAAAAAAACTTTTTTATCTATTTTGCTCGTTTGACCATATTAACAAAGTAATAACGTCATTTGTACCGGACTACAAAACTTTAGGTATCGGACAAGTACGATGAATTTAAAATACTCCGGCGTGACATGCACTATAATACCGCCCTAATCTCTATAACCTTCGTATACCTTTTGTTAGTTAAATATCCTACATTTTGCCTGTATGCACTATACACTTTATACAGTATACCGATTGAATAGCACTGGTCTATATACTCTACCAACAGCATACATGACCGGACCCTCATCTGAACAAAACCTTGTTTTACAGATATCGCTAGACCTTCCCAAGCCCAGATCTCCCACGCAAGGCCCATCGGTCAAACGGCAGTTGCTGACCGACGAAAACCGCAAAACGAACGGGCCCTTCAGGCCACCCGGCGCCGAACTGGACGACCCGGCGGTCCGCATACCCCTCTCGCCAAAGCGCATGAACCAAGTCGCCCAACCTCCAAAATTCGACCCGCGGCAGCCGGTCAAAAAACGTATCCTAGCCTACAACGAGCAGTTGCTGAAACAACAGGCCGCGGAGAATGCGTGCATCGGCGGAAAGCTAAGTCTCCCGCCGATTGAACGCCCGCTGCCCGCTATTCCAACCTTCCCGGCTTTCGGAGACTCGCCGCGACGCAGATTGAACCTGGAGCAGCAGCAACAGCAGGGTCTGGCATCGACGTCGATCGCTTCCGTCCAGAGCCTGCTGAGCCTTGAAGAGACCGGGGGAAAGTCACCACCTCCGCGACTCGGCCACTATAGCTTCCTTCGCGATCTCAAATCGACAGAAGAGGGAAGCGACCCCTGCACGCCACCTAGTGACGAACGGAAGTCGATCGCTTGCAGTGTGATCGTCAGGCGAGACTCAGTGGATAAGTCATCTTCCTCTTCTTCTGCGAACACTTCCTCAGGCGACACCTCTTCAGACCAGTGGGACGGAGCCATGGCGCTTATGCAACTTGCCTCCAGCCCGCCGTCACGCAAAATATCCTCGAATTTAGAGTCGTAGCTGGTAATATTTTGAAACTAAGCCCTGAAAACGACCAGGAACCTTTTCTGTTGCGGTATACGGCAGATTAAGCACTCTTTGTGCTTACACCTGTGCTTCTTAACTCACAAGTGATTTTTTTTCTTGCATCGTAATAAGCTGGTGTACAAGGTTTAATTCGTTTTAACGATTTACCAATGTGTCAAAGTACATCTGGCTTTATCCCGCAACCGTTTTAACAAGATGTCCTTAACATGGATCGTTAAAGATCCGCACAGATTTCCCCTTATTATCCTATCAATTTTTTAACTTTCGCGATCATGTAGTTTATATACAGGCCATTAGGCCAGATGTTTTATTATTAAACCGAACGAGGTATGATCCCATAAAAACCGATTTTCGTTGAGTGTTTTTCTCTATTACCGTTTGCGTCCGAACCATTACATTTTTTCTTTAAATCGAAGCGTAGCTTATTTGTTGTTGTTGTTCCTTGAAAAAAAAAAGAGGATGTAGCGTGATACGTTCAATCGAACAAGTTCCAAACGCTTTGTCTTAAACGCGACCCATTGTCTTTGGCTTCCAGCCCGTACGACCAGTGTGGGCACGTCGCTGCTACAGCTCGGCGTTACACGTGCTTTCGCAATTGTTCTTCCCGGTTGTCCGACGCTTGGTTTAAAACCAAACACCGCTCCGGCCTTTTAACAGTTTATTGTCGCGAGCCGTTCAGCACTGTGGGAAACAAGGGACCGAATTCGTCCCGGGGGGCTTTTTTTTCGTCGAAAGTTTCTCCCGAGTTTTGTTGTTTGGATCGGTTGCCAGGCAACCAATACGCGAACGAAATTCTCAGCGAGACAGCTCTTCACTGCCACCTTTTGGAATTTGTACTATGAAATGTGCCTTTTTTCGTTTTTGATCGATTTTATTTGCTGTTACGGGTGTGCCATAGAATCTATATGAAGCGTGTTGGTAGTTGCTGCTCCGAAACGTATCTTATCACCGCTAGCTAGCTGTTTTCTTGCGTCTTTAAATGTCTGTAATCGCGCGTTACATTTTGCTTTTTTACGACACAACATGAAATACGATTTTTTCGCTCGTTTTTTGTGCTAAGTTTCATGTGATGTACTGTTTCGGCGTCGTTTTTAAACGCATGGAAAGTCTGCCTGTTTGAAAGCGCGACCTTGCTACAGTGTTACTTTTTAGTTCGCAAACAGACTCGTATCAAATGGTTTCACGATCGCATTTTTTTCTTTTTATTTGTTGCGTATTTTTTATGTCGCTGTGCTTTCGCGCTCTCAGTTTCACTTTGTTGTCGTTGTTGTTATTGCTGGCAATTCTTCATATTCAGAGAGTAAGATGTTAATTATTTTGCACACGTTACTGCTGCGAGGGAGTAGCGGGCTTGCAGTAAATAAAAAGTTATCGACAAAACGCCCGTGTGTTTGTTTTTTTGTTTGTCACATTCTTGGCTCGGCAGTCAAAACGATAAAACGCGAAAAAAGTCAACGCGGAACTTGGTAAACTCTGAAAAATAAAACATGCAGAAACAGTGTATGAAAAGGAAAAAAAATAGATTCTATAAATTTCTATACAATGTCAAATACTAGAAAATAGCGTAAATCAGTAAAAATGTTAAGACACCAGGTAAAAAAAGACGTGGAAATTGCCAATAGCAACAGTAGTTTGTAGTTCATATAGGCTGAAAGTGGCTTGAATTTAACCAGTGGTCCCCAACCTTTCAAACAACTTTTTGTTTACGCAGTACGACTTACTTTAACACTAACCCTAAACAAGTAGTTCTAATCCACCTTTGTGTGATATTTCTAATGCTCAAGATGCCGATAGATATTTGGGGCTTTTAACAATCTAGTTTTGCTCTATGGGTGAGACTCTTGATACAACTAATTAAAAAGTACAATAAATTCAATTATATTTGCTACATTTCGTACTTGATTTGTTTATTTTTTTAGTTTTGCCAGCAAGTCATAAAAGGTTGGGAACCACTGCCATAAAACAATACTTCGCATTACTACACCCATGCATAGCGTCATCCTAGGCGAAATAAAATAAAAATTGATGCAATGTACATCTAACAAGTTATGCCATACGAAAAAAATATGTTTGCTTTTAGTGAATTCCAGGATTTTTCGCAAATTTTTTTCTGGCAACTGATTGAGAACCACTAATTTGAAATGAAATAAACAACAACTCATAGATCTGTCTATTTTGACCACAGAACTTCACTGTATGCAACTAATCGTTGACGTTATTTTGATAATGCAAAAATATGCTTATTAAGGCTTCATAGCAAGTATAATAATAGTTACGCCATTCTTGCACTGTTTTATCATTGATCGATAACAGGTCACCGTTTTCTTATCTTTAGGAAAGGTAATCAAATTTCTGGCAGTCTTAATAGGTTTGACGAGAACGAAGTCCCAGGAAACGACAAAGTTACTAGGAACAAAGCATTTGGTAAGGTTGAAATCGGCTTGAAAACTCCAATGTCAGAATATTTTTGTAAAGTTAAAATCGGTTTGAATAACACCAAAGCCATCTGAGCATAAGAAACACCACCACAGCACATTTTCGAACTGGATTAACCCTTCAAGGCACTCCACTAAAACCACAATCACAGAATCGTATCTTCTTCATCGTCACCTTCCTCCACAGATTCCTCTTGTGTCTTGCTGCGGATGCAGTAATCCGGATAAGCTCTTTGCTCATCAAAGAGGAGGAGTCCCACGGCAGCATCCAGGCTCATCCCGACCATCCAGAGGAAGAGCACGGACACGACCGCGGCCAGGTAAACGTCCGACGTCGCCGCCACGCTCACGCGGTTGCCTAGCAACATGACGCACAGGGAGCAGGTGACCGTGAGAGCGGCCAGGAGCCATGAGATGAAGACGCCGGGAGGAATAGAGCAAGGGGAGCAAGCGTTGGCGTTGTGCTCATGAGTAAGAACGGTGTGATGGAGTCGGCCCTTCTTGGCGCAATATTCCCCGCCGAAATCAGAGATGTTTTGGCCCTGAACGGGCAACTGAACGGGATTATGTGGGGTTTGAGCTGCGGAAAGGCTCTGAAAGCAAGCTGGAGACAGGACACTCTCCAGGGAACTGTCCTCCAGGCTTTCAACGTCGACGCTTGGCGGTTTGAAGGCGCCTTTATAACCTTGCTGTATCTCTGCGGTGATTTCGGACGAAGAAACACCGCCAACCACCAAAGGCTTCTCAGTGCTTGCCGAGGTTTCTGTGATGCTCAGAAAGTCATGTTCTGAGGCGCGGGGAAGCTGCAGCGTTGGTTCTTCCGAGAAGCTCGAAAAGGTAAAGAGGCTGCTCTTGTTACCGGCAACTCCGTAGGTCGTCTTCTTATTGGCGGCGCCGGACGGTTGTGGGGCTCCAAAGCTCTTCTGTCGTTTTCCGAGAAAAGACAGGGACGAAAGTGCGCTTGTGAGACTGGAAATCTTTGGCGAAGGGTCAACTCGCCTTTCCAGGATTTCATCGCCGCTGCAAGAGACGACAAGCCGCAGGTTGTCGCGTTCCAACTCTCGCCGCCGATAGGTGAAGCCGTCGACTGCGATGTCGCCGCTTTCCGGATCTGTAACGGCCGGCGGAAGACAGGATGCGTCTCCTCTTTCGATGGTGGATGAAGTTTTCACTTTGCGTGGCGGAAAGGTCTTCTTAAGCTTGTCTCTCCTCGCTTCGCACTTCACTCTGCACTTCGGCTGACCAGCACCTCCCCAGTGTTCGTCTGTTATCTCGACGCAGTTGGTGGCGTCGGCGGGCTTTGAGGCGTCGTTTTCCCGCAGAAGTCGCAGCTCGAGGTCGACGCTCTCGTGCGTCTCAGTGTCAGTTGCCGTGGCCAGCTGGCTGATACTCGACTCGCACGAGTCAAAGGAAAACTGCGACGAGACGCCGGCCAAGTCTTGGTGGCCCTCGGCGTTCGGATGAACCATGACGCTGGCCAACGTTAACGCGGATGACGAGGGAACCTTTTTGGGCGGCGCCGAAGCGGGAAGAGTAGAAGAAGCAAGCCTAAGCGGCACAACGGCAGATTGTCCCATGTCCGGGTTAGACCAGCGCCTTCGCAAACCAGAGTCCGAATCGAACATCATGTCGTCCAAGCACTGTGTGGCCACATCTACCGGCCGAGGATCGCCGGCCGCTACGTCTAGCAGCTCAAGGAGCGGCCCGGCCAGCGTTTTGGAGAAGGGCAGACGCGGCTCCGAGCGGTGCGCGAAAATCCCGTGCGTGCAGAATCGGTAGAGGAAGCGCTTGGACGGCTTACCTTTGCACAGGTGTCCAGCACCAGCGTACAAGTAGCGGAGTATTGTTGGAAGAGGCAGTGAAGTTACGGCTCCAAAGATTGCGACGGCAGCTGCGAAGGCGATCGCCACTTCACGGGATTCTAGAGGTTCTGAAGGCGCGAAAATCAGCTGGAAGTAGAGCGTTGCGAGGGTGGACACCGCTGTAGTGGCCAACGCGGTCATCAGACGGTCCATTCTGGTCAGTGGTGTGTTGCGCGGTGGATTGACTATAGACACGAGCAGGTGGCAGCCTAGGAAGGAAGCAAAGCTTTGAAATGGGGTGTTCTGCTCTTGAGCGCGCATATGGACGGTTGTGACTTTATTGTTGGCCACCTTGTGCCTTCTTCCCTTTTTCGACCGCGCGGAAGTCCATTCTCTACAGTTGCGCAAGTCCGTTAAGCGGATCGCTCCCAAATCATCAGTTTCGCCTCCTACGGAAGAGGACACGCTGAATGGATGCTCGCTTGAGTTGAGCCTAAACAACTTGAGCTGGAAATCCTCAAATGGAAGCTCAGTGGCCAGGGAAAGCGCTACGGAACAGTGGCCAGCGCGGGATCTAAACAGCTTGGAGGAGTCGTCGTCGCCGCGCAGCCAAAGAACTGCGACTTTCTTCAAGCGGGCGAAGTTCGGGTAAATCAGAAGTTGCGCGCCGCGTTTCGAAGCCGATTTCCGGCGAAACTCGAAGGCGAGCTCGTAGTCGAAGCAGGTAAGTAGCGGCGACTCTTGAGGAACGCGCAAAGCTGTAGCGCTCCGCCGCGACTGTAGGTAATAAACGAATGGCGACGCTACAGCAACCAGCAACAATAGAGCGGAACCTATTAACAACCCCGGGATCGGGTTCACTGGGTATGCCGGTTCCCATTCGACCTCCGAAGCCAGGAGGCCGATCTCACGGATGGCCGGGGGAATTCCCGGTGCCACGGCGCCGTCCAGGATCAGGTGGAGCCAGAGCACTTCCTCCAGGAAGCCCCCGAAGACCCAGGGGGTGGCCACCGAGCTGTAGGAAAGGTCGAAGTCGGGACGAGGCTTCCCGCTGATGCCGAAGTCGCCGTAAACCTGGAAGGTATTAAACACTGCAAAGCTAAAATTAATGTTTGTACCAGACTTAGACAACTAGCCAACTCTAGTTTTCTACTTCAATGAATTAGAGCGAAATGCGGCAAATTCTATTCTAATTTGTGAATTGCTTGTGGGCTCTAATTGTAGTTCTAATCTAATTCGGGTTTTACCAAAAATGCTATTTTGTCCAACGGCATTTTTAGTCTCTCATTCGAAACAAAGAATTTGAAATAAAACTCTTTGGATGGAAAAAAAACTTGTAGGTGATGTTTACCGTCCAGAAAGCATATGATATACTAAAAGGCATAAAACGTAACACACACCTATTCACCATTTAGATTCTTATTGGACTAATTCGCGATTTAAATAAAATTGATTGTGACCAGTTAAATGTAATTCAAATTCGTTTTTTAAGAATTCGGTAATTCTAATCCTAATCTAATTTGGAAAAAAAAATAATTTAATTTTATTTCTAATCTAATTTTAAAAAGCTAACATAAATCTAGTTTGTCAAGTCTGGTTCGTACATGTTTCTTTATGTTTTGTGTAAAAACGTGCAATTTAGCTTTGCAGTTGATCTGTTTAATTCGCTCAGAACGATTAGAAACTCTGAATGACGTCATAACGTGAAGCGACATAATAACATCTAAACGTGAATTGTTTTGCATATCTGTAGCTAAAATAAGCAAAAAATCCAGTTTAGAGGGGGCATGCCAGCATATAATGATTTAGTATTAATTTATTAAGTTACACACTACTTTTTCTGGTTGTCCAGTGCATTTTAAGGAATAATGGAAGCAGGGGCGCCTGGTCCTTTATTTTATAATAAATTTAAAAACGCGTGTTTCCTCAATTCTACAACCGTAGATATAACTTAATTGCTATCCTTGCTTTATCTACCTTTTACTTAAACACTCTTAGCTGCTAACTTATTTCACTTGGCCGCATCACGTCTTAAGACCGTTTAAAGTCGGTTTAGTTCGCTGACTGTCTTTTACGTCATACCGTTTTTCGACTTATGCAATTTAGCGAAAACAAGCATTTTAGCTTAACACTACAACCCAGAAAATACTCAAAGTTCTATAAACTCCGAATATCTGCCAACTAGTACACCGAAAGCCATTGCAGACTCACCGAATCTGTTGATCTATGATGCAAGCAGAGCAGGCTAGAAAAATAACTATAGCCTGCAGTGAGGTTCGAACTCAGGACCTCCGGTCAAGCCGGGACCGTCGGACTACCAACTGAGCTATGCAGGCTCAGAAGGGAACGAGTCGAGAAACAACCATACGCCAATGCTTGCTCAGTCTGTTAGTACAAGCAACCTCATAGAAGGGGATCCACAGTACCATATCATTTATTCAATGAAACATTCACACATATGTGTGTTAATAACTGTGATCTAGCTCTTCGAAGCTGCTTTTTGACCAACGACTACGGCTTACGTATAATTAGTACACCGAAAGCCATTGCAGACTCACCGAATCTGTTGATCTATGATGCAAGCAGAGCAGGCTAGAAAAATAACTAGCCTGCAGTGAGGTTCGAACTCACGACCTCCGGTCAAGCCGGGACCGTCGCTCTACCAACTGAGCTATGCAGGCTCAGAAGGGAACGAGTCGAGAAACAACAATACGCCAATGCTTGCTCAATCTGTTAGTACAAGCAACTTCAATGAAGGGGATCCATATCTCCCAACTATACTTAACCTCCAAATAATCCTCAATACCTCACCGCTGAAACCATCATTCGAATAAGGATTAGGATTTCAAAACCAGGCTGCTAATCCAATTAACACGGTACCCTTCAATTAAACCCAGTAATATCAGATCGAAGCAGATCAGGATATCAAATGGTAGTATCGGTACTCGTACGATACTATCAGTGCCGATCCAATACCATAAAATAAAGTGTGATTTCAGTCACGATTTGCGATCCAATGCAGCGATTGTACCTTGAAAGGTGAACTTGTCAAAAAAATATTTTATTAAAAAAAATAAACCTTTTATCGCTCAAGCAAATTTACTAAAAGCAAAAACCTAAAAAAATGCCTTTCACGTTTAAATTTTGTGCATTTTGCCTGTTTTTGAAGCATAGTAATGACGTCATAATTAAAACCCGGCAAAGTTTTTAAGTGTAGTTTTAAGACCTTTCGAATAGTTCCGAGACCTTTTCGAATACTGTGGCACATTAAAAATTTACCCCATTTTGCGTAAACAATCAATAAAAATAAAACGTCAAGGATTCACAGGGATGTTTGATTTTCTATTTTAAGACACATGTATAAGGAAGTTTGTACTAGCTAGTCGAAGGTAGCTTTTTTGTAGAGTAATTAAGTCGTTTCACTAATAAAGTTTATATCTATTTGTATATCTCTAATATAAAACCCAAAGAATTCCAACAACTCGAACTCACTCTAAACGGCCCGATCTTGTTGGGGACTTTATCCGCTCCGGCGAACACCATCGAGAAACTTGTAACGTCTGATCTCCCGTCGTCTGCGCACATCACCATGACGCCCGACACCGCCCTCGTCACGCCCAAGTGCACCTCGATCATCCACCGCGTGTCGTTGACGTCATTAAGTGATGACGTGGCGTCGGCGCCCTGCCAGAAGGTGAGTGGGTTGTGGTCCCAGATAAACCTGCGAGGCAAAAAATATTTAAGCCCAGTAAAGACTCAATAAAAGTGGGCCAAAGTAATATGAAATAGATTGCAATATGAAATAAAAACTTTTTGAAAGGCCCCGTCAATTTTAAAAAGCTGTTTGAAAGCTTATTGCAATCGGTGTACCGCAGTCTATACTTCTTCAAAACACTGGTTTAAAATAGTTCCATAGAGATACTACTGTATTACTGGGCTTTACAGCCGGTTTACGTAAAAGTAATCGATTTTTGAATGTTTTTTATGTTTTTCTAAAAAAAACTAGGCCAAACGTTGAACGGAAACACTTT
Organism: Ascidiella aspersa; assembly: GCF_963924565.1. Lineage (NCBI taxonomy): Eukaryota > Metazoa > Chordata > Ascidiacea > Phlebobranchia > Ascidiidae > Ascidiella > Ascidiella aspersa. Next base: position 8,339,044 of record NC_139448.1, read on the forward strand.
TAATTCAAATTCGAGAAACAAAACAAATGCGTTTAAAAACAAAATGTTGTCATACATATGTACATATTTTTTAAAACAAACATACACACAAACAAACTTACTAAATAACTGTTGCTGCTATGAATTGCATTAACCCGTATAATAAAATTTTGTCGGCCGAACAAATTATTAATTGAAACAAACTCACGTGACATCTCGATGCGGATTAGACACAACGCTGGTCACGGTGACGTTTTGCTTCGGATCGTGACGTACGTTGCCGTCCCAAATCGTCATGGAATCGGGGTCAAAGGTCATCCAGGAACTGGGCAAGTTTCTGACCAGCTGCTTGAAGGGCAAACCCCTCGACCTGTCGGCGCTCAGCGTTCGAAGTTCTGAGGCAAATGAGTGGTAAAGTAACTACAATTTAAACCAGTGGTCCTTAACCCATTTCTAGCCGCGTACACTAATTTTCTTTTTACTGTCGTTGCGTACCACTTGTATAATATTTGTTTTATAACATTACGTTTATTGAATTAACGCCAAAAGATTATATCAAACGACTTGTTCCAAACGCAAGTCTGAGATTTCGAGTAAAAGGTTAATTTATTGTGCACGACGAGCATTAATTCTATTTTTAGAGCTGTAGCATACCACTTCAGTGGTACATACATGTAACAAAGGTTAAACTATTAATTTAGGCGTTAATTAAACCAAGTGCAAAGTACAAATATGCAAAATTGTATGCTGGTCTTCCACAAAACAGTAACAGCTTTACTACTATAATGTAGTTTGTTTATTTTCCGTCAATATACGGTCATCAGATTGCGTTTCAAAGCAATATCCGCCGAATACGCAAGCGCACAACCCCGATACTATTATCAAAACTGGTGATATTAGTCTGCTGTCGTATTTGGTTTTAATGTTTACAATAAACATATAGTATATATGACACCTGATCAAATCGTCTAACTGACAGCGTTATCCTACAAAGCCGTCAAAAACTAAAGGGCCTGCATTTAAAACGGTATGTTGTTGTTACCTTTCTTGTCAGTGTCTCCTTGGTAAATAGAGTTGCACACAAAGTCTTTGTTCGGCATTGGTTTCCAATCACCTGTCTCAGAACACACCGCCCTCACATGCTTTTGACCTTCGCAGTAAGCAATAAAGGCAATTTTTAACACCGATTAAGCGCACCAAACTCTGGACTTAATAAGGGGTGGAGCCAGGCATTGGGTCAAGGATATTCCAGTGTACAAAAACAACTTAAAAAAATAACGTTTCATAAAAGCACGTCGCGAAGGTTAAGTGAGGCAAAAAACGAGCGAGAAAATGACAAGAATACATGCAAGAAATATTTTAAACCAGTAAAAAATAAGACTTATAGTTTAAAATGTTAGATAAAATTTAGACGGTATTGTGCGTTCAATGCTTTTTGATACAACACAAGTCAAAACATCACGCTCCTTTATTCAATGCATTTGATTGTATTTTCCCTGAAGCTACATTTGCCAGCGGAGCATTTGCCGCTTAAAATTGCACCTGGAAGTGGAATAAACACTCGACCTTGGTCTGTTTCTTACCTGACAGAACCCAGTGAGTGAGGTTGCCAATTGCAATCCAGTATAAGGGATCACATGCGTAGATGGCGGCCGAGTCCGACATGTTTTTGAAGGTGAGCGTAGCTTTGTCCATTGGTGGAGGTTCGGGACAAACGATTCTGAAATAAAAAATGTAAGAGTTTAACTCTGTGGGGAAAGTAAGCTGGAACGGTACAGGACGGCGCTTCAGTAAAGTCATATAAAAAAAACCTTATTGACCAGATCCTGCCATCTTCTTGAAAGTGTTTAAACTAATATTTTATTTGGATAATTGTGCACGACAGCGAAAGTCCCACAGGTTCCTTGTTCAGACGACCTGTTATTAAGTAGCTCTGTGACTCGATCTATAATTTTTTTTGTACACATGATGCCTTAGTCATAATTTGTGTAAAAAATCAGTAAGCCTTATAGTGCAAGTTCAGGCTAGAAAAAACACTATAGCCTGCGGTGAGGTTCGAACTCACGACCCCCGGCTATACCGGGATAGCTTATCTAAAAAGAGGGGTGCACGCCGAGAAACTACTAAAGCACCACTGAATGCTGCATCTTGTTTGTACAAAGTAATCCTGAAGAGCCCTTGGTAAGCCGTTCCGAAGGCATCTTGTTGAACTTAATATATTGGTATGGGATCAGACAAAGGTACTGTTTAAAATTAGATTTTGAAACAAATACAGTGTCAAACCCCATCAAACATGAACCAAAAACCAAACATTCACACAGCACACACGTCACTCACACATGTGCAAAAACGCGCACCCCCAAAAGAACCACACGCACAACAAAAATAGCACATCACGGCATATGCGCAAAGCGAGCACAAAAAAACAAAATAACCCACCGTACGCAGCTTGGGGGAATGGCTGGCACCCACTTGCCCTGGACTCCGCACAGACTGACTTGCACCGTAAGCCTGCTGTGCACCACCCACAAACCAGGGTCGCACGTGATCGTGTACTCGTGAAGGTAAGGCAGGCTCCCATTAACATAATCGCCGATCAGAGTGCCGTTCTCGAACGGACCTGGCGTGTCGCACCACACAGGGGTACAACGGACCTACAAATATTGTGCTGCACGTAATGTTGGAATACGAGTTTGGCTCCGTTTTAAGGTTGTCTAAAAATTACAGGTATGCTCTTTGACACTGCTTGTCGGCTAATTGTTGGAGTTTGAATGTTTTTGATATTTGGCACCATATTTTTGTATGCCGTTTTTCTTGCTATTTTTTTATTGGTAGTGGTCACCGTTTTGTCATTTCACCGATCACTTGCCATTTGGTAGTGACGTCAAAATCTCTAAACTAATACCTGATCCTCGTTATTTTAAACTTTGAGTGGCAGAAAAGAATTTTTTTTAGATTTTCTTCTATATAATGCCCTATTTGTTTCATAAAGGCCTGTTGAAAAAAATGAGTTTATATGTGGAGTAAGATCTCTTTAACTTTTGATAATCAATATTGTCATTGCTTAATGCGAAAAATAGGCTGCTTAAATATAAATCAAGATCTATAATTGGAAAATTGAGCGATTTAGAATTAAGAGCGTATAAATAAAACGGAATAACTCAAATTATGCGAGAAAAATAATAAAATCTAACTCTTCTCTCGAATCGCTAAACCCAAAAATAGATTTTTAGCAAGCTTTATAAACTATTTACAAGTGAAAGCGGAAAGACACTTGCCCAAGTCTACCTTTTCAGGATTGGTGGACCATGACCCGTCTTCCTGGCATAGTAATATCAGGAAATTGTGAAATCTTTTCACCCAGTAACCTGGGTCGCACATTATTGCCACTGTCTTGTCTACAAATAATAAAATGTGATTTTTTATTACTATACTAGCAATAGGATCTTAGTCCCTAAGAGATTGCTTTTTTTTATTATTTTTCGACTAAGAGCATTGACGTATGGTGCCATATAACAAACTAAAACTTTCATTATGGTGGACATTACTATAGGCAAACTACAAGGTTAAGGTTTACAAAATGAAAAAATTTCAATGATATTTTTCGACATGATTTGTTCCTGAGATATTGCTATATTTCGTTAAATACAGGTTGTAAACTTTACTGAAGCTCTAAAAAGGATATTTAATAATATTACAACAATTCTAAAAAAAGTATTCAAAATTTTATGAAAGCATTTCATAAATTTAAAAGAAAAAATGTAATGCATAAAAATTTTTAAAAATTATTCCATCACCGAAAAAAAAGAAAACATTTAACATAACTATTTTATATAAAAATAAAATAAATAGAAGAAAAATTTTATAAAAGCATTTCATAAAATTAATCAAACATATATATCATGCAAAAATACAGTTTTTAACATTTTTTTTAAATTACTCCAGCGAAAACAAAAAAATATTTAACAAAACTTACTGTACTCGCGTCCATCTCCATCAATAGAGCTAAATTCGGGGGCCTGGGGTTCAAGGCAGGGGACCGGCCGGCACTCGAGGGTGTGTCCAGGGGGGTTCAGGGCCCCGTCCTTGTCGCACGCCATCTTGCTTTCACCCTTGACGTAGTAGCCGGGTACGCAACGCAATTTCACCGGCTGGTTGTACTGCACGAATTTTTCCTGCCACCAGAATCGGTTACGTGTTAAATTGGTTAGAAAGAGTAAAAAGTTTGGCCTATATCCGCATTAAGGGCTGTTTTTAAATGACTTTACTTTTTATTCATAATAATGCTTTGGAGAAAAACTATACGACTGACCGCATGTCCAAAATTGACTTGAATTGACCGTTATTTCGGCATTTGAAGCGACTGTCTAATGATAAATATTTTAAAAATGCCACATTTACCCTAACTTTGCTTTTTTTAAATGCCACATTTACCCTAACTTTTATTATTTTTAAATCAGGCTTTTAAAACAGTTCCCTACTTGATACACACGTGTTGGATATGCTAGCAAGAGTAAATGGTTTGGCCAACACGCGAAGTCGTGCATAAAGGGGCGGTTTTGAAATAGTTTTGCTTTTCATAAAGATTTGAAGCTAAAATACTCTGAAGCATGTTCGAAATTCACTTGGCTGGCAGTAAGTTATTTCGTGAATTAAAAGTAAGAATTTTCGGAAATTATTGTTTGTATTAAATATTTATATGCGAAACATTTGCCCCAGCTTTGTAATTTCAAAACAGATTATTTTTTAAACTTGGTTTTGCCTTTGTAAGTTTCTGCACTGAAAACTGCTTTTTTATACTTTTTTTTATACTTTTTTATACTTTTTTTTATACTTTATGCATTTTAAAAATCAGATTTACTACCCCTTTTTAAAAGGATAACTTGATAAGTGGTTATCAATTAATAAATAAACAACACCAATATTAATTGAAAATTATTTAAGAACGATTGAAAAAATATAGAAACTACTGCATGTTAGCGAACGTCTAAAGATCGCACTGTATTTGTTGTAACTATTAGCCTACATTTTTTTATATAAAAAATCTATGAGGGTAATTACCTACCCCCTAAAATTATCACACTTGTGGGGCAAAACGTCAGCATTAACAACAATAAAAACAATCCAATATTAACAGTGCGTACCTCGTTTGCCATGCGTTCCACTTGTGGCATAGCACACCTTACAGGCTTGCAGTTGGTTCGGTTCGTGTCGGGCTTCCATCGACCGTCAAGGTCGCACGTGAAGTTCTTCTGCCGGGCCTTATGCTCGAACCAGTAGCCGGTGCCGCATCTGCACAACACAGGTGTTGTTTGTGTTTTTGAAATAAACAGATGCAAAAACACTGGCCAATTTGTTCGAGGGCAATTTTTTTTGCATTAAGGTTTCCTTTTAATTAAAACAGCACCGAAGCCCATACAAGTTGAATGAATAACTTTAAACCATTTTGTTATTCGATCCCAATTTGTAATGTGTAATGTTTAAAGCATATAGAAAAAAGTATTGCTATATCACACCAAAACAATACGCTGCTATTTGGCTTAATTAACATAACAGAAGTTAAAGAATTGTAAAACGTGAGAGAGTTAAATGCAAACGGTGATAAAAAAACTTTGAGCGATTCTGTAAAGCAATCACATTTTTGAGACAAAAAAAATTTAGAAGCCATATGGTTAAAAGTTTTAAGCAAATTTTAGTTTGTTTTCACATTTTATTCATAATGTTAGTTAAACAATGCATTGTTGGAAAAAAATGAACATTTTTTTTACAGGAATACATAAGAGAGTGGTAAAAAACAAATACCACTTAAACGCTACCAACTAATTCCGGTATATGTGTTTTATATGAAAAATAATCGTTTTTCATTGGGCGATTACGTATAGTTTTACATTTTATGTTGTTTTTATCCATTTTTTGCAAAACCGTTATAGTTGAAAAACAAAATAAACAAACTTTTGGGCTCTCAGGTGCAAAAACATGACCATGAAAACCATACGAAAAGAGAACTCACTCATAGGTTGCCATTCCTCCGTGTTCCAGCTTATCGCTGAAGATCCTTAGGGCGTTTGGCATCTCGTAATCCTCACACATACTCGTGCTACAGCGTAAGCGCGACGTCTCAGGCTTGAACCGACCGTTGTCAGTGCAGAAAAACTGAACAAACGAAGAGTAGGTAAGTTTAGTTAGGCGAAATTCTTTTCGGGTTAAAATGCCGAGAAAAAGCGTAATTATTAGAACACATCCTGTAATCGGTGTTGAAAATGTTGAAAATTTTCGAAACGTTCAAAATGATACTTGCTTCAATATGGGCTTTGATATTCTGTAAAGTTACGGATTGCATAAAGTGGAAATTACGCATAAAGTGTATCCTTCAATTTCGGTCTGAATGCACAATGATCTTTCCAAACAGTGTTTTATGTATTGTTTTGTGATAATCCCTTTTGCAACTTGCAACATCGATGAAATAAAGAAAGAATAAAAAAATAGCAATAAAAATTGTCCATATTTTAGTAACATTCTAATTAAAAAATCGCGAGTAGAAGTAAAAACAACCAAAAAGGCGATTTTATAGTTTGAAATCGAACGATACAGATGAAGGTTCAGCAGAGGCTTTTCATTGTAAGTGTTTTATTTTTTGAGGTCAAAAGACACAGTTGCCAATAGTAACTAACGTTACAATTGTCTATTTCAGTGGTTCCCAAACTTTTTTAGCTTGCGGCACACTATAAAAATCTTAATATTTCGCGGCACAATTTTAACAGAACAACAATATGGTAATTTTACAATCGCCCTTGACGAAATATATGATCGCACACGACGAAATATATGTAAATGTCTCATGGATGGGGCGTATTTAAGTCAAAAATGCTTGCGTTTGTACCTATTGGTAATACAAATAACTTAACTTCAAAATTAAAAATAAATTTCGCGGCACAATTGACAATCTCTCGAGGCACACTAGGGTGCCGCGGCACACAGTTTGGGAATCACTGGTCTATTTCCTTGGTGCTAATGCCTTGCCGTGATGGAAGCTTACCTTTTAAACGATTTTTAGTGTATGTATAAATCCACTTAACTGAATAATGGATGTTGGCCATAAAATTGCCGCACACCCAAAGCGACTTTCTTTTCCGATCGAATTAACTGTCAATTTTTTATCGCTTTCAAACATCGAAAGTTAAAAAATCACACCATTTTTAAACTTACCTCTAAAGTTTGGCGTCTCTCCTTTCTGAAATGTTTTCCGTACGGACAAGTGTAGGATACCGACGCGTTGTAGGAATACTGATTGCTTTGCAGTACGCCCGTTGTTTTGGTGTCAGCAACCTGATATAAGAGCTAGTTGTTATTTCTCGCATTCTCTTTAAACAGTTTTAACGGGAATACCCTTATTTGGGAGAAATGCACAAATCAGCTCAACAAAAATATGATTAGTAATTCAAACTCAAAAAATACTCTTAAAAAAACTGATAATATAAAGTAGTAATTCAACTTAAATACTCCCTTGAGTCCAATAAAGGTGGAATATCAATAGGAGTCGAACAAGATATTTATATATATGAATAAAGTACACATGTTTGTGTTTTAATAAAAAAATAAAATAAGGCCTTAAAGTGCTGCAGAAACTACTTCACTGACCCGTATTACAGCACAACTCTAAATATTGGAAGTAAGCAAAAATAGACAAATCCAATAAAAATAGCATGAAATAAATAACAAAATAAATTTCATTATTTAAAGAAAAAGGATATTTAGTAAGAAAACTTTTGTTTATTTCATAAATGGTTTGAGGATAAAAATTATTTAAAAAAAAAAAACGGAATATCAATCATAGCCTCTCGTGGTCTCCAGACTGCAAATCAAGAAAAATGAACACTTAGTAAACAAAACTTAACTTACTTTCAAGCATAAAGCACCAAATCGAAGGTCAAACAAAATAAATGGTTTTCTTGTAAAAACTTTGTTTAAAATCTGGTATAACACTTGTAGCCTCTCGTGGTCTCCAAAATTTAACTTACTTTTAAGCGTACAATACCAAATCGGAGGTCAAACAAAATAAATGGTTTTCTTAAAAAAAAATGGTTTAAAATCCGGTATAACACTTGTAGCCTCTCGTGGTCCCCAGAAACCAGCCCCGACTTCACCTACATTAACGTACCGGAGGGGGACCTGCGCACGTGACGACTGCGCAGTCCTCGAATTCCGGGGGGTCCCACTTGTCGCCGGCCAGACACGTGCTCGTTTGTTCCGGGCCCTTGACCGTCGGGAAGAAGTAACCGGGGAAGCACCGATACGTCACGGTTCCGCCGATGGGAAAGTAAGGCTCGTGCTCTGTGCAAGGGGTTAAAGGTCAAGTTGAATAGTTTCACTTTGGGCGTTAACAATGTTTTTTTCAGTAAACAACACAGCGGCTAGCGCAGGGGTTCTTAAATTGGTACGTGAACTAGTTATAGGGGGTCCGTGAAGGTCTAGTTAAAATATTAGTGTATATTTGTGATTATTTTTAAAAAAAGCGCTGAAAACGTTTTTACACTGAATGTATATTTAGACTCCATGGCGCTTTCACGTTTTTGGGAAAAAGCAGCGGAAACAGAAGATTTTTTTTTCTAATGGTATTGCGAAATATATTTATATGACGTCATCCCTAAAATTCCTTGCCTACAATGGTCCACGCTAAGCAAAAAGCTTCTCAGCCAATGGGTCGCTGTTTGATTTGGTTGGATCGCTGACCACAGTAGTTTACGGTTTATACTAATTGAGATTGGTTACAAGCAAGGTTTTCCAATCAGGAAAATTAAGGAAGCAATACAAATAATGTCTTATAATAATCATTGAAATTCGAAATTCTTTATGCCAATGTCTAGTTTTGTTAGCTTACAAGAAGCTAGTTTTTAGTACGCTTACAAGGAAAAAACAATTGGGTCGCCAAAGCTTAGTCGTCCTACTTATGCTTAATATATGGGTCGCGGCGAAAAAAGGTTGAGAAACACTGCGTTAATAGGACTGAATTATTAAAATATTTTGGAACGAAAGGTAACGCGAGTTTAGTGTTTGCCAGTCGCGAAACAAAATGTGTGTTAATAATGCTTGGTGATTTAAGGTATACACAAATACAATTAGGCTCCATCTGCCGTTTATAGAACAATATCCAACATATGTGTTCTTTTCAACTAAGAAATTATTCGAAACATGAAAAAAATGCAAGTACAACAAATTAATTTGCATTATTATACGATTTACAAAAAAAAATTGGGGGTTATTTTGTGCAAAGTATTACTTGAAAGCGAAAATCGAACAATTCATATGGGTTTAAAAAGCGGAAAACGGGCTCTCGATTTGTGCAATAGACAACCGGCAATGTGATTTCACGTCACTGGATTGCAGATCAATACTATATAATTTTAGTAAAAGTTTTTCTATACCTTCTTCGATTCTTTCCCCGTCGCTGGTGTATAGGTTTGAAGACATCGGCAATTCTTTCGGTTTGTGACAAGCCTTGATTCGGCACTTGTCCAGCTGTGTGAAGTGTGGAACCCACCAAGCTGCATAGAAAAGTAGGGTTAAGGTTGGTTCACACTAGACGCGTTAACGTCTAGCGTTAGCGTCTGGCGTCTAACGCTGTCCAGTTCACACATAACGCTTTGCCAGCGTTAACGGCAAATTTCCTAGCTTCAAACCGAAAGCGTCAAAGTTGAAACATTTTTTTTCCGCAAACGAAATCGTTTTTAAAAACGTTTTACGTAAACGCATAGACGCGTCTAGTGTGAACCAGCCTTTAGAGTTGTTTACAAGCGTCGGGGTAAAATCAACATGTTGTTGTAACTTTTGAGTTTAGCTAAATAGGTTTAAAAATAAACTATATATTAGGCCACCCGGATTGGTGCAACTAACTGTAGTAGGGAGTACTGCAAAACTCTTTCAAACGTCGGGCGTTTTATTTTACAGAAATTTGATATTGGTTATGTAGGCATTTAACTCATTTATGGTGAAAAAATCTGGTCAAAAATAAACAAACCAATAAAAACAAGTATAAAAGCAAGACATTTTTTTCGAATTCTAGCCGACTTGGTTCTCCGGACCACAAAAAAGTGGCTCTTTAACTGTTTTTTTTTCAAAAAAAACATGGAAGCGATATGCTGAAATAAAAATTACAGCTACTTAACTTAACGTAAAACTTACGATACGCAGTTAATAAACATATTTTTAATCGGAAAAAATCAGCAAAAATAAAAAAAATAGGAGAAGTTAAAAATTAGCAAAATCACTCAATCTGCTCACTTTTCTCGGTGCAACTCATGGCAACGGCTTTGACGCCGAACTTGACGTCATATCCGGTCTGACAGGTGTAGGTCCATACGTCACCGACTTGCTTACCACCGGCGCCGGTCGCGTGTTCCATTATTGGCGGATCTTCGCAGCTTTAAAGTATAAAACTCACTTTGACAACTTACATCAGGGGTTCTTAAACAGGGGTCCGTGAACTAGTTTTAGAGGGTCCATGAAGGCATAACTAAAATACTAGTGTATAATTAAGAAGTTATTAATTTATCAAAGAAAACAGTTTAATCAAAAATAAAACGGGTTTGCACCGAGTGTATAGTTAGACTCCACTTAACTTTCACATTTTTCGGACCGAAATAAACATATTTATGAAGTCTATTTGTTTTGTGACGTCAATTCATGACGTCATTTTGGAGCATTTCTTGTCTACGGGGGTCCATGCAAAGCAAAAAAAATTAGGGGTCCGCGGTAAAAAAGTTAAAGAACCCCTGGTTTACTTAAATCAGTTAACGAGGGTGTTGTGTATTATTATAACCATGTTAAGTTCGCAATTTTAATTCGATCAGTTTGCGCGAATTTTTGTGGTAGGCAGAGTTGGACAACTAGTCAATTTTAGTATTCTAATTCATCAATTAGAGCAAAATGCGGTAAGCAAGAAAAATTTGTACAAGATTTTGAAATTAGTTCAGGCAAAAAAGCTTGGGTTTCTTCTGAATTCAGTCGAATCACAATAAATCTAAATCAAGTAGAAATGATATGGTAACTTTTTAGTATTGGTGAAATACCTCAAAGGTCACAGGAGTTCCTTTATTATGTTTAAGTTTGTTTTTCAGTGCCCGTTTTTGAAGTTGTTATTTTGGCAGTAAGGCGAATAAACTATTAAAAATTTAAAATTACTTAAACGGCTGATTTTACATCTATTGTGATTAACAATGAGCTTTGTTTATCAATGGAAATGAGTTTGAATTAAACACAGAAAAACATATTTCTAAAAAAACTGGATTAAGTTACTAAAGCTTTTTTTATTGGAAACAAGCATAAACGCAAAAAAAAAATTATGAATAATAAAACTGTACGTGAGTGAATGATTTATTTAAATAAAATTTTGATTTTTTTGCAGCTTAAAATAAGAAAACTTTTTTAAGGTTTAACGTCACAATAAATATATTGCATCTCTTAGCAACGTTAAATTGGGAAATTGTTCAAAAAACGGAAAATTGAAGGAGGTTATAGACGTGGAAGGTTGAAACTAGAGTAGGTTATTGAGATGCTTCACCAGTTTAAAGTTTTAGATTAGTACGTAATTTAACTGCTGGTTGGATTGTACATTGGGTAATTTACATTAGGAACTAGGAAGGTAGGACTTGCGTCCTGTAAATATTTCAACTTTATTGGAATATAATGGAATAAGCTTTGGAAGTAAGCAGCACGGAACAGTTGAAGTATGAGTCAGTATGAGTTACTATGATCAGTTTAAAGGAAGATAAATATGAAATTGAAGATAAAGTATGGAATTAAAGATGAAATATGGAATTAACCAATGAATATGGAATTAAAGATAACATATGGAATTAAACTGCTGGTTGGATTGTACATTGGAATGGATTAAGCTTTGGATGTAAGGAGTACGAAAAAGAAACTAATACGTTGGAAGCAGTAGGATTTGTCGAAAAACCAAATTGCTCACAGATATCAAAGAAGCTATAAAAGTAAGCAATGACGTTTGTTAATCGGCAATAGAAATATAGAAAAGTCGTTGGCTGATAGAAGCTGGTTACAACCAAATTGATTCCATTTGAATACATTTTGTAGCAGAATTGAATATGCCGTTGTTGGCGTAACCGCAGTATTCTGTATATTAATGAAGTTGTTTTAGAACTTGTTTACCCTTTGCGGTTCTTTTTGGATCTTGCAATATGGATAAAATATATCAACTGGCCAGTGTTGAAATAGGCTTGGATCCGAATATAAACAATTAAAATAATAGCATTTTTATTTTTTAACCTAGTTACAGCCAGTAGGAAACGATGAATTTCTGTTGATGGAATTATTAGACATTGTGGATATTTGGTGGCAGTTTTGCTGTAAGATAAGGCCTGTTTACAGGCTAACCTTGTTTTTTGATCAGATAAAGGGATAAAGCTTGGCGTACGAAGGATAATTGTAGTAAAAATAGCGACTTCCTCAAAAGTTGGAAATAAAGTTTTAGCAAGTAAAAAGACCAAAGATCAAAAAAGCGGTGACAGTCAATAAAAAACAATCCTATAAAAGTGTTTTTGCCCAGCATTGAAACTATGCAACCTGTAGATTAGTAGTCAATCTATTTTAGGACTTAATCACAGATGTTATTAAACACATGTTTGTGTGTGTCTTTCATTATTTTAGGACTTGTTTCAACTAAAATAACTGATTATATGTGTTTTAATTTAGAAGTTATAACAAGAAGTAATTATGACAGTTCTAAAGAGCAGTTATGATGAGACGGAACATAATTCAAGAATAACGTTGGAACATTCAAGGAAATTTGCTCTTGGCTTGGCCTTATGTGCTTTAATCAAGACCTAGGCCTGAAGATTAGTCATCAACAGACACATCAAACGACAGTATAGAAGTGTTAAAAGTATGTTTATTATAAAGGGTAACCGCATCTCAGGAACACTTTAACAAACAGTGATTTTCCGACCGGGCCGTGGAATCCTGGTGGTTTTTGGGAAAACGTTACACGATCACACTTTACTTATTTTAAATCAATTTTCTGATAAACATTATAAGCTGGTGCTCATGCGTCTTATTTACGTGGAACTTTTTTTTTTAAATTGCTCATGCGCCTTATTGATGTGAAACTTTTTTTTTTAATTATTGTAGTATTTTTTTTTTAATTTATCCTTGAGCGACATAAATCAGTGAAGTAAAGCAAAACGAATCCACCAGGTGAAAAAGTTTAAATGCACTGGTCTACAATATAAACAGCATCACCACTAACCTAAACTATAGCTGGCTGAAGCACAGCCTGTTTAGGGCTCTACAATTAACAAACCCTAAAGTTTGTGATGTCTTCATTATTCAAAGCAGAACTACGATTCTATGGAGTTTTATACTCCTCTGTTCAGGCAAGCCGACAGGTGAACTTAAAATATGAATGTTACCGCCACAATAAATAAGAATAAGATCAAGATTCATTGTTCGGTGTTAGCGTCTTCAGGTGATTATTCGGCTGGCGTTATCTGTCGTAGAGCTGACAACTTCTCACGGCACCATATATTTTTAACGAATCTGGCTAGAACATGTTTACACAAAGAAACACGACTTCATTTCACCAGTTTTAACCACTGCGATGCTAAAGGTCACCTTGAAAATCGTCGATGCGTGGATTGTGTGGCTAACTGCCCTGCGATGGTTGTTTGCAAACAGAAATAGTCCAGTGATGTCAGGGTGACTTAACCCTGCTACGCCAGGAATAATGTAGGTTTAGAAGATTTTAAAAGCGGGAAGCAAGATTTCAAGTTCAGCAATACTGCCTGGAGTACAAGTAGTTTCTGTTCAAACAATACTTAGAAAACAAAAGAGTATCCTGGTCAACGAAATAAAAAATTAGTTGAAAAAATTGATTTTACAACGCCCCTGTCTAACATGTACCTTGAGCACAAAATCAGTTCAAAGACTTCTGAAAAAACAGAGGGTTTTTTAAAAATGTTTTCAATATGCAAATCAATTCACCAACTTTTAAAAATTAAACGACCGATATTCCAAAAAATGGTGCGACATTAACAAGCGTAAGATCCTTTGCTACAATGCGAAACATCCTGTATCATTAAATTAGAATATCGCTCCTCCGGTGTAAACGAATGAGAAACCGTACTGTCGGCAGCAGATTTTTATCTATCCTGTCTCATAGTTGGGCATTGTCTTATTTTACAGAATTTCAAGGCGTTTGTGATTTGTGCTTGATGCGCGCAATAGTGGGTCTGTTGTGTAAGGGTCCAATTTTGACGTCAGCGAGTTGCTGTGTTTAATACTTTGAAGTGGATACTAGAAAATTACGCAATTAAAGAGTCGTTCTTGAATACATCAAGCGGTGTTTATCAACAGGAGATAACTTTGTTAGACCCAACACGGCCATTCTTTGTATTCGCAGTGCGAAGAGAAAGCGATTTGTGCACCACATGGATTCACAATTCACTGTTATACGTTATACGTGATATGAAGACCATAGACGCGAAACATTCAAACTCCGGTAAAACTGAAAATTAAATATTTGGGGCCAGAAGCAAAGAAAAAATGAAAATGTACAAATAAATGAAAACAAACGAATATTTGCATAAAAGAAAAAAATGAAAACAGGAAAATATCAAAACACTGAAAATCTACCAATAAAAAAAATCGCAATTTGCAGAAAATAAAAACTGAAATCTGCATAACAAAACTGAAATTCTGACAAAAAGAACGGAATCATGAAAATTGTAGAGAAAAATTACCAAATGAAAAACAGCAAGATTCATAAAAACAGTATAAGAGGTAAACGCAATCCAACAGAAATTACAACACAGAGAAACAACTAAAAATACGCAACAAAAAATTTAAAAAAACAAAGAAAAAAACACAAATTTTCTAAAACGAAAACACAAACAACAACGAGGATTGCTCACAGTTTTGGCTTGCAGACGATGGTGTTCGGGTCGGGTTCGAACTGTCCGTGCCACATGCACGTCATCTCAACCTTGGGCCCGTATACGCCGGTAGTGAAACCCTCGTTGCACTCGTAGTAAGTCTTGCCGCCCAGTATAAAGGACGTGTTGACGTTCGGGTAGATCGTTCTCGAGTTGTCCCTTTTGAAAACGCAGTAATCCACAATAAGGCCTTTTTAAGTTGAAAAGACAAAGGTGGGTTTCTATGTGTTAACCTGTTTTCGTTTACGTTTGTCATTACCGATTTTGCAATAAAAACGCACGATAATTTAAAATTAATACAGTAAAAATAGTTATAAAATGAAAAATAAAACGAATGCGGTGAATTCTTGAAAGAGTTAAAATAAATTTGCAAGAAAAGGCGAAAGATATATCTATCATAATGTTGATGTATACTCTTTGTCAGGACTGATTTTCCCCAAAATTACAGCCTACCTATTGGGTGTATGATTAATTAAACCTATACATTTAGGGCAGTGGTTTATAACCGAGGTGCCGCGGCATCCTTTGGTAAATATTGGATGTTTTTTCAAACAAGATTTGTTAAATTTTACATTTTGGTGGCTATCTTAAGATTTAGGTATTAAATTGCACTTACTCTTTATCAATAATACATATAATTTAAGAATAGCATGTTTAACCATACATCTTCACAAAACAACTATTGTATATCTTTTTTACTGCGGCCACACATCTTTTCACTTGATTTTTAATATTCTTAGGCAGAACAATTGGAGTTACAGATATTTCTACAACTGATTCAACTGGTAATAAGCTGTTCCACAACAGTGATAGTAAATTAAAGGAAATGTGCTTATTGTGCGAGCTTTTTAATGCTCAAGAGTGCCAAGAGGTATTTGAGAATCTTAAATAATCCAAATTTAAGCCTGACGATACAACTCGTTGTGTATTGTCAGAAAATAATAAAAAAAGATGATTTTTCTTTATTTATTGAGTTAATGATGTTACTCCAGTTCCATTATAGAGACATTAAGCTAAACCTACTAACGAAAGTCCCACAAGGGGTGCCGCAACCTTATTCTTATTTCTGGGGAAGGTGGAATGCCGTAAGCCATCAAAGGTTTAGAAACACTGGTTTATACGACAAGCCTACCTAGGGAAATAGTCTAGAACAGTGGTTCTCAAATTTTATCTTTCGTGGTCCATTTTCGTTGCACAAAAATTCTGTGGCCCAATAAATGTTTATGAAAAAAAAAATTAATGAGAAAAACATTAGTGAGACGTGCATTGGTGAGATACTTGATGCTGAACAATAAATTTACATTCCTTCCCAATTCCACCCCGAGTCATTATTCCTGTAAAATAAGTATAGTGACACGAGTGAAACTAAATTCTTGAATAAATCTAGCTTTTTTAAATTGGTCTGTGGCCCACCTCAAATGTTCTTATGGCCCACCAGTAAGCCATGGCCAACTTGCTAAGAACCGCTGGTCTAGAAAGACAGCCTATACCTGCAGTGGTTCTCGACCTTTTGCTTTCGTGGCTCATTGTCGTTGCACAAGAATTCTGTGGCTCAATAAATTATTATGAAAGGAAAAAAAAAACTATAAAATTGATTTACATTCCTTCTCAATTCCCACCCAAGCCATTATTCCTGTAAAATAAAGCATAGGTACACAAATGAAACTAAATTCTTCAAAAAATATATCTTTTTAAATTGGTCTGCGGCCCACCTCAAAATGTTCCCCACTGATCGAGAACCGCTGGTCTATACATACCACATACAATCTATATAGCCAAGTACTTACACCACTGGCAGGTCGGGGCAGGCTGTTGGCACGCATGTGAAGAAGACGTTGTATTTGGACAGAGGGGTCTCCCATATGCCCGACGACGAGCACGTCATGTTGAAGTCGGTGCTTTGCGATTTTCCGCCGGGCGGATTGACTCTGTACCCGGGTACGCAACGGAAGAACGCCCTAGACTGAAAGTGGAAAAAACATATAATGTTGATGTTTTTTTTTGTATTTGGGGAAAAATGGTTTGATGCCCATTGTTTTCTACCTAAAACTATTTACCCAAATATCATGGGCAAAAAGTTGTTTACACAAAACCGTTTGGGCAAAATGGTGTAGCTACTGTACCCAAGAAAATTTGGGAAAAAATTCGGTTGCCTCAGCAGAATAACAAAAATTTTTTGGTTTTTGTTCACATTTGTTTACAGTTAATAGGTGTTTTATTGGTAGAACGACGGTCCCGGTGTGATTGAAGGTCGTGAGTTCGAGCCTCACTGCAGGCTAGAGTCGTTTTTCTAACCTGAACTTGCTTGCACTATACTTCTGATCAGGCTGACTGATTTCAACTTTCCGAATGCATCTTGTGCACTGTAAGCATTTAGTGCGAAATCAGCATTTCGACTCATATCTGATGCCGTTAACAATTGCACTTCACTGTGTATTCCACACGAATCCCTAAGGCTGTATTGAACCCCTGTGGAAAAGCCAGGTACTTACGAGGTACGTTAAGGATTAAAATATTATGAACTCATCTAAATGGAGTCGCAGAAAACTATCGCGGCCCGATCTAAATATCAAATGACGTCATTAAAATGCTCAAAGTAAAATATATCTGATTAAATTTAGTTTTCAAAGTGGAATATCTGCGTTAGATCGCTACACATGGAAAGAATTCACACTCTAATTAGGTATTGGATCGACACCTATACTAGCATAGTTTTAAGTCATTCTCCACCTTACTTGACACGCACTAAGGTATTGCTCTTTATAAATAGCTCCGGGAACTGCTTTCAAAGACTGGCGACTCACCTGAAAGGCGAATCCGTCTGGGGTTTTAAAGCGGCTGTTCAGTACGGGGGTAGGGGGGCCACATGAGATTGCCATACAGCGCGCGGTGCGGTTCGGGCGCCAGTATCCATTCGCTTCGCACACAGCTGGAAAGAAGAAAGTGGTGCTTGCCGTTTATGCAGAGATGGAACAGAATTTTATGAAAAAAATTCCAACGACATTCAAAAGAAAATGAACAAAAATGAGGGGACTTGTGTTTCGAACATTTTTCAAATTAAAAGGAGTAGCCTATAAACTAGAGGTGTTTATGCAGAGTTGACACAAAATTTTCATAAAAAATAAATTCAAAGAGATTCAAATTAAAATTTGTGGCTTTGTGAAGACCTAATATTGGGTCGCTCGACGTTTTGTGAAAATTTTTGGACAAAAGAGTAGCCTATAAACACAATGACAAATAGTATAGTTGGAAAATTAGCTTCGCAACTGCACTTTTTAAACACATAGCTTAAGCTGGACATAAAACAAATTAGAAGACTTATGAAATGCATTGCGTTTTTAACTTTACAAAACACAAATCAATTCAAAAACTTTTCAAGATTCAAAGTCTGTGTGGCGACCTTGTAATGGCTGGCTGATAAGTATCTTTCACTTTATATTTCAATAACCTCAAAAAAATAATTCGTATTTTAATCCACTTTTCGAAGTTTTGGACAGAAAGCTCCGCCAAACCGAACTCCAGTATTTTTTATGAGCAAGCTTATAAAATACAGAAAATTAGTTGTTTCATTTAACCTCCTTTTTAAGGGAAATTTTGCGAATTCAAAATGTGTCGCATAACCTTCATTCCTAGGAAATATTAGTTGGTAAAAATCGACCTCTCAGCCAGTCACCTGCTGTAATCATCATCACATACAGGCAGCTAAAATGACGTAAAATTCACTTTGAATTTAGCGATCAAAAATGACTTGAAGGTGTTCCATCGGTTCTAGCAAAAACTCAAAAGTATAGAAATACACAAGAAGAAAGGCCAATAATTTCAAACCTCTTAAGGCGCAAGGCGAACCTGTTTTAACCCCTTGACACACGAAATTGCACTTAAACTAAAAAAAAATAAAATTATTTAGAAAATTAACAAAAAAAAAAAGTTTTTTAGAAAATTAACAAAAACAGTCAGGGCAAAACTACCTTCAAACAACTCCTCCCCGCCAGCTAAAACAAATCCTTCGGCGCAGACGGTTGTGGCCACCGACTCGACCGTAGTAGTGCTGAAGTTTAGGGGCAGAGCGTTTGGGACCCTTATGTAGGAGGGGGGCCCGCAGTCGATGGGGTCACAGCTGATCAGTAAGGGGTCAGGAATCCAGGAGTTGTGAGATCGACAGATGCTGATGAAGACCGATTGGTTGGAGAAAGAGTAGCCCTCGGTACATCTGTAGTGAGCCTGGGAGGGAAATTTTATATTACCAGGTTGTTTCGCTTATTTGGTTCTATTGGTAAGCTTTTTACAACTCTTTGTGTACGATTAGAGTGCAATAAATAAAATATTTTTTACCACATGTGTAAAGTTGAACTGTGTTGTCCAGCTTCGTTTATTAATGTGATATTACATTAAACCATTTAACGACAATTCTAGAAGGGGTGACGCAATATATTAATTGTTTTGTTCGGATGTCAAGTCATAAAGCACAGCCGTGCGACTGTGCAGAGTCATCATTTGAAACATTGCTATTGTAAATGTGAAGCGAACTAATTGGGCAATGACTTGCGGTTAAAACTGTTGCCTAAAACAAAACAAGCCGTGGCGCTTCAATTTTTGAAATGGCTGAAGTTTGTCTGGTTCATTAATGTCTCAAGGCAATGTAACCACGAGAGCATTATTCGCGTCTAATCCAATTACAAGTGTTGGTGGCGAAGTTGGGAGCAGACTTGGACAACTAGACAATTCTAGTTTTCTAATTCAATGAATTAGAGCAAAATCCATCAATATTTATTGTAAACTAATTTGAGAATTGCTTATGGGCTCTAATTCTAGTTCTAATCTAATCCGGATTTTAGCAAAAATGCTACTTTGTCTAAAGACACTTTTAGACTCTTAGTCAAACCTAAAAATTTAAATTCGAACTTTTTGGTTAGAACAACTTGTATTGTAATTTTTACAGTCTGAAACACAGATTTACCATTCACATTCTTATTAGAATAATTTGCGATTTAAATAAAATTGATTGTGAATAATCCAATGTAACTCTAGTTCAAATTCTAGAAATTTGTTTTTGTTAAGAATTCGGTAATTCTAATTCTAATTTTTAATTTAGTTTAAGAAAACTCAAAAATAGTTTAAGAAAACTCAAAATGATCTAATCCTAATCTCGGAGAAATTAAAATGCTCTAATTTTAAGTACGATCTAATTTCAAAAAGCTAAAATAAATCTAGTTGTCCAAGTCTGGTCAGGAGCGCTATACTTCTTCAAAGCAAATAAACAAACCTGCAAGGTGGAACAACAAACAAGTACACGCCTAACGCACATTTAACACAAACTAAACGAAAAAAACAAAACTCTGGCCATTTTACCACCTTTTTCCAACAGCCGCCAAACAACAATAAAGGTATAATCTCGTATTTTCAAAGGAAATACAAGAAAAACAATCATCCCCGCCAACGTCTTTTTTCTAGGCAAATGCCTGTCATAAGGGAGTTGTCGCAATTTACGTGCTTCTTTGGCTAGGAACATACCTTCTGTTCTTGATTGTGTTGGAACTCAAGGGTTTCATTATTGTCCAGTGCGTCCGGTTGCTTTTCGCCGGGTTAAACAGTTTCGCGCATCTTATGCTAATAATTATTTTGATGTTTTTGTTTGTGCGGGTATTCAGATGGCCAGGTTAACTATTGTCTTATGTGACTATTTCCTCGAAAAGTCAGTGAGTCAGTGTAGACACGGAAATGTACAAGTTATACACGTCTTCTGCTACGAGCCAAGCCGTTTTTTCAAAGATACACACAAAAAAGTAATCATACGAAAAGCAACGGATCACTTAACCGGCACATTTTCTGAAAAAAAAAAATTACCAATCAAAAAAAATACAAATTTTAAGTAGATGGCCTTAATTGACAATTAACCAAACATACCTAAAAGTTTATTTGACACGAAACTTGTGTGTTTATTCAATGTATGATAAAATTTACAAACGTTTAACGAAAGATTAAATCTAGAACATTAAAAAATCCAATTTTCACTTTAATTTATTAAAAAAAAGGCACGAACCTGGCTATTAAAGTTGGTTCCGGTAAAGTTCAACACAGTGTGGTCCAATTCCGGGGGGTTCTCGCACGTGATGAGGGAGCAGTTGGTCGGGATGGGGTCGGGGGTCCAGGTACCCCCGGAAGTACAGTTGATCAACCACTCGTTTACCCCGGGCTCGAACTCGTAGCCGGGTACGCAGTGGATAGGAATACCCTTGTCAAGGCCGTAGGAAGTTGCTATGACACAAAGTAGTTTTTATTTTCAAAGATTTGTTTGACTGATAAAAAAAGCAAAGCCCATACAGAAGTAGGTATCATTTTGAACGTTTCGAATAACTTTTTATTTACTTTTATCCTAGTGATTCAACATGATACCTACTTCTATATAGGCTTTGACATTTTTACCACGTCTTACTACAACCTCCAGGCATTATTGTATGCTCCAATAGTTGACCGGTGTTTGGAAACTTAAGTTCTGCATATATTTGGCTCACTTGGAAACGTAATTTTAAAATGGTATTTATTTCTATGTTGAACATTTTTATATCAAGGTATGGAGCAGATAGTAGTTGAGGGTTGAGCTTAGTAAGAATATCAAAGCCCACACATAAGTAGGTAGCATTTTAAACTTTTCGAATATCACTATGTTAAAAATGAATAGAGGGATATTCGAAACGTTCAAAGTACCTAAGTTATATATATGTTTGTCTAAGTTGGAACCTTAATTTTAAAATGGTATTTATTTCTATGTTGAACATTTTTTTTATATCAAGTTAAGGAGCAGATAGTAGTTGAGATTGTAGTTAGGCGTAGTAAGAACATAAAAGCCCACACATAAGTAGGTAGCACTTTAAACGTTTCGAATATCACTATGTTAAAAATCAATAGAGTTATTCGAAACGTTCAAAATTCTACTCCCTGTGCGACCCTTGTCTACTTCTGTATGGGTTCTGATATTCTTACTACGTCTTACTACAACTTCCAAATAGTAATTTTATATTCATTTGATTGGTTGGCAGATTATTGAAAACTTAGCTATATCTGTGTTTGCCAACATGGTAACTTTTTAAAAGTTTATTTAAAAAACGAAATCTATAGCGGCCGATGATAAACGTTAACGTAACGGAGACTATTTTAGAGGCAGGGGTAGACAAAGCGCGAAGGAAAGTGCCCTTCTATCCATTTAAATATACGAAGGCTCGTAATCCACTTACACATCATCACGGCGTTTTCCGGTACGTTCGGTATTGGACAGTTGAAGTGTTCGGACGGCAGACATCGAATGTGCATTGGTACCGGCCACCAGCCTCCGAGCTCTGAGAGGAGAACATTAAAAATACATAACATAATTTAGAAAAAGGATAAAAAACAAATCCATATAAAATAGATACTAAAAAAATTAAAAACTTTTTAGCTCGAAAGCATTTAGATTAGTTTTACGTCAAGAAATGTTTATTAGAATGATTGGCACGTCACCTATTTGTAACTGAGCGAACGCCAAATAATAAACTTTTAGTACAACTGGGCTTGTGGAATACATTTGATATTTCCCATAAAGTATATTTTGGACAAAAAGTACAGCAACACGAACCACCATCTATTTACATAAAAGCCATCGCAGACAAACCCAGTCTATCGATCAATGATGCAAGCAAGGCAGGCTCGAAAAACAACTAGCTTGCAGTGAGGGTCGAACTCACGACCCCCGGCCAAACCGGGACCGCCGCTTTACCAAATAAGATGCACAGGCATAACCTATTTAATTTGTTTTGTAAATACAATGTAACTCCTAGTAATTCAACTATCAAAAAATAATGCTTTATAAGTATATTCAAATTCAGCGAATTGAAATACCAATTTATCAGTTTAAGCGCCTTTATTTATCAACCATTCCTCTAACTTCACTTGACTTAAGTATTTTTTTAAAAATGACTTGAGTTAAAATGAACTGCTTTCATAAAACGTTTTTTTTTTATATATAAACTGGATTATTTATTTTAAGCTTTGCACATAAAACAATTTATTTGTTGGGTTTTGTGTTATTTTTTATTAACGTTATTCCTGATAATCGGACGAGTTTACCAACTTTATAGTTTAATGTTTAATTTAATATGACAAGGACTTGACTTGCTCTAATTATGACTTGACTGGGACTTGACTTGTTGTTTAGTCAAAATAACTTAAATGGGACTTATGTCATTTCAAAACGGCTTGTTTACAACAAAGCTATACAGTTAGGGATGTTTAAAGTAGAATCCCAAGGTATTCTAGAAATCTAGAATAACGAATCCAGAATAGCGAATCCTAGTATGTTTATTAAATTATTTTAATTATTTAACCTGGATTTTGTTTGGGGAAGGAATTAATCTTTATCTATCCTACAGGGCCCACAATCACAGCAATAAATCGCCCAAACAATTTTCTAACATGTGTACATTATAATAAAAAAATCTCCCAAATGTTTAACATTCTTAACAACTGTCATTTGAAGCAGTTGTGTAAACTGTAATATGTCAACTGTCCAGGTTTGCTAAAACTTATATTTTTGCCAATAGTGAGACTGCACACAAAAGTCTTAAGCAATTCGGTCCTGTTTTTTCAAGCATTGTTGGGTCTTGGGGATTATTTTTTTACTAACATAATCTGTTATGCAGTCAAATAATGTACTGCAAAGAATACAAAGTTACTATTGACTAAACGAATTCTTGACAATTACACTGCGCATAACTGCAAAACCTCGCTGAATATTGGCCTAAAGTTGACCTTGAGTAACACTATAGCGCATTTTTGCACGTTTTACAACGTAATGTTACTTTTGCAACTTAACGCATTTAGGAAAATTGCGAACTCCACACCAGACATTACACGTTGATCGCTCGCCCAATAACGCTTGATTGACACTTAATTATTAGACGAACGTTATCACGAGACGCGGTAATTGGTCGCCCGAAAAAACGCTGACACTGCACTACGAGGTTACATTTAAAGCAAGCACTATAAATTGGTCGCCGCAGCGACATGCCAACTTACCACACGCGTTTGTACAATTAGGCGCAACAATCGGCGGTAAAACATTAAATTATATCGGTTTCAATTACCCGAAATAAACGGCAGAATTGGGTTCGAATCTCACTTGGATTCGAATCCAAGGATTCGATATTCTACTTTGAACATCCCTATATACAGTACACACACAAGCAACATACCCAAGCAGGTAATGTCCACGCTGGGCGTAGTGAGGGCGATAAAGCTACTGTTGGTACATCCCACCGACAACGTGGAGCCCAAGGGATAGGAGTCAATCGAATCGTCCAAGTCCTCGATTGTAGAGTTTGGTGACAGCACGGGCGGTTGACACGTGATCGGAACGAAGGTCACGTGCGTTTCCGCTTCAGTGGCTCTAAAAAAGTAACAGAGCAACTGGATGGGGATCACATTTTGCTAAATTTTGATAAAACGTTGGCGGACTTGGTGCATCGACGATCATCAACGCGGGGAGATGGTTCTTTTCCTATTTCGCCGTTAGAACCTATTTTGCCAAATTTGGCTGAAAGGTTGGAGGACTTAGTGATGTGAACCGACGTGCATCGAAGCGTGAAGATTGTTCCTTTTTTCTTATTTCGTTGTTTTTCGTTTGAAGTCGCGTGTTCGTGTTGCGCTAAACCACGAGTCGTCACGAAACGTTTTCAAAAATGGCAACTGTAATACTTGACCATCGCGGGCTACTGTTAGAAGTGTCCTTGGGTAAAAGTTTATTATTTTCTTACAAAAACGTTTTTTTAAGTTATATTTTTAACAAAGATTTAAATGGACCCAATTCAAGGTTTTTCTAGACACAGTAAAATATAAAACTAGTTAGTTTGTTTGTTTTAATTACATATCTTTTAAGACCAAACTACGTAACCGTTTTTAGTGTCAAATCTTATCCTGGCCCCTGAAAAGTTTACCAAATTTCCTCAACATTAGGATGTGGAAACCAGACAAAAAAACCTAACAAAAACAAATAAAAGCAATTAATTGTTCCCCAATTAAAAACACTCAGCCAATAACCCCCTCACACCAACCTTTTCCGTCTCCGGACCGGTTCATCATTATCGTCCATCAGCTGCGTTTGGTTCATCACCTTAAAATCTTATGGTGGCCCCACAAACATGTACCTGCTAAAACCCTCTAACGCAAAAAAAAAAATCAAGCCACTAATTGTTCCCCAATTAAAAACCACCCACCAACTTATTAAAAACACTCACCCACTCCCCTTCAATTATTAAAAACGCTCAGCCAATCCCCCCCCTTACACCAACCTCTTCCGTCTCTTGGCCGTTCCCTCCTTATCGTCCAACAGTTGCGTCTGGTTCACCACCTTCCAGGCTCCCTGCTCGTCGCATTCAAGCGTGACCGACGTCGTCCGCATGGTGTCACCGTCGAGCAGCGCCTCGAAACCGATAAAGCCGTGGTAGGTCACGTGATCGCGGTATCCGAAGCCCTCAGAGTAGCGTGTGGCGTTGGCGCGTTCTCCAGGGTCGTTACAATAGAGCGGCTCGCATTGCACAAGGTCGGGGCTGAAGGGTTCCCAGAGACCTGTGAGGCGGCAATAGGAAAATATCTGACGAGAGCTATCCCTCAAAAATAATAAATTGTTAATGTATGGTGTACTGTGTTTGATTTTTGAACAGCTGCTGTGCTGTAAATTTAGTTTGAAATTTTTTGACCGTTTTGGCAAAAACGATTTTTTTGCTTAAGCAAGGGGGTGTTGAGAATTCAGGGTTGCTAAACAATTATATGAAAAAATGTTCAATATATGTTTGGGACTTCTCTAAAAAAAAAAAATATAGATTTCAAAAACCTAAAAGTTGGATCGCTGGACGATTTTTAAATATAATTTCGAAATAAAAAAAAACAGTATAAATGCCATAGTCGACACGTTTAAAGAACATTTTTCAACTGCTTTTTAACAGCGCTTACAAAATGCAGAACTTAAAAAGAGGGGGTTAACACGTAAATTTAAAAAGACATTTAAAGATTTCGTAGCAGCCCTGTGTAGGTTGTAGCCTTTTTCTTATACAGTAGGTCAGCAAAGTTAGTTTACGTTGCTTCTTCATGTATCACATTTCTAACTTTAGTTTTCAAACGTATTTAAAACAATTTGGCGCTAGTTTTATTCTGCTTAGAATATAGAATAAATTTCGGAAAAAAAAGAACGGTACCTTGATCTCCACAGGTGAAGTTGGTGAGCCGGTTACCAACAGCAGACGAAACGTATCCATAAACGCACTCAACCGATAAGCCGGTGCCCACTGGGTAATAGGGGTACACTGCAACATAACGGTAATGTGTAACGGTAGAAGCTCGAAGGTAGAACCGATTTCTTTAAAACAACACGTTGTATTTAATGTAGTACTTAATAATTGATTTCGTTGTTTTTTGCTGCTTTCAACTATGGTTTGAGGTTAAAATAATAAATCACTATTTACAGTAATCGAAATTCATTTGTAAAAAACAACTTATTATGCAACAAATCGGTATTATACTCTTATACAAAAAATAACGTGCATCACAGAAGTTTTACTACACTGACGTATATACTAAATTATTCAGCTCCAATATTGGTCAGTAATCAACTAAACTTGACTTAATCTTATTCGTGATTGCTGAAGTAGATGACTTGAATATCGCCAAAACTGCTACATGGTACAATAGCCAGTTTAATACGTCGAAACCAAAAAAATGCGTTTGTTGAAATTATTCAGTCTATGTTGGAATGTGTTCTCTGTGGTATTCCAAATTAAAAAATTCGAGTTTTGCGGCGGTTTAATTTCCAATTTGGTACTGCGATCGTCCGACTCGCCTCACTCAAGTCCCGAGTCTAACACTAGATCTCAGATGTACAAAATACAAATATCATTAATACTTATTTCAACTAAACCAAAAACTCACACTCGGGGTCTATGAGGTTGGTCGTAACATTGGCGAGTGGTATAACTAAAGGAATGAGGCAGGCGACTGGGCGACAGGCAAAGTACTCGTTCTGCGGCAAACGGTCCCATGTCCCGTCGAACATGCATTGGCTCTTCCACAAACCGAGACGACTGAAGCTGCGTTAAGGAAGAAATTCTGGCGTTAAAATGAGTAACGCTGCAAACTTTTGGTTTTTTGAATGAACTTGAGTGACTACCTTTAGATCGATTGACTTGGTTTGTGTCAAATCATTGTTTTCAGGAGTGTCAGATGAACAACTTGAATTTTCCTACTTTTTGGGCAAGATGGCTCCGACTTGTACTTAAGTCTTTTGGGCAAAATGATTTCGCTTGACTTAAGTCGTTTTCACAAATGACTTAGCTCGCTAGATATTTTGTATTTGCCATACGAAATATTGCTAAAAAGAACTTCTGTTTTCATATAAATGACTAAACTTAGAATTGACCTGCTATGAGCTATAAAGTTGGAAAAATTCGTGACCCGCGGGTCACGCCGAAAATTGAGTCCAAATTTTCACATTTTGTGTCGTGTATGCGGGGTCATGGAAAAAGTCCGAAATTTTCACATTTTTTGTCGTGTTATGAAAAAACTCTGAAAGTTGACCATTTTAAAAAAATTCCAAAAGGACAAAAATTGAGTGCAAAACTTACTTGCGAGTTGTAGCAACCGAATCGACGAACTGCATTCCATTGACGCACGCAAATTCAAGCACGTCCCCATAATAGTAGAGGGGGCTTCCAGGACGGGGATCCACCTGGCGCACCGCGTTCCCAACGGCGCCGGGGTCCGCGCACGTCACGGGTTCGCACGCGATGTTTCCGGGCCACGGCATCCACTCAGCGGCGCTGTTGCACTCCAGAGCCTCCATGGTTTTGGTGAAGTTGCCAGACGATGCTATGTGGTAGCCGAGATCGCAGTGGTAAGTTGCGTATTTCGATCCGGCGGGCCACGATAGTTTGGCGTGTTGGATAAAACCTGTGGGGGAATGTTTTTGTCACACTTTGCGTCAAGTTTGTTCCGAAAGATTCGAACAGGCTTAAATTCCTAGAAAAGATGCAACTCGTCCTTAAATCAGTTCGAAATTGATTTGAACACTTTTTCAAAAGGGTGGCATTGCAGCGTTGTTAACAAGTAAATAATATCCCAGTCAACTCATATGAAAATAAATTTAGTCCAAGTCATGTATTTTGCAAAAATAACAAGTCAAGTGCCAGTCCAAGTCATCTGTTGCCGTCAATACGAGAGTCATCGTCAAGTCATGTCATTAACATCAAAATAAATCGCCAAACTATTGAAATTGGTAAACTCCCCCCGATTGTAAGCACTATAACTAAACAAAAAAACAACAAAAAAACAATATACAGCCTAATTTTCAAAATACCTGATTTTCAAATGTTTCGACCTGGTCTAAAGATATAAATAACTTGATTTGGTCCTGAATTTACTAAACTGATTCGACTGGGATTTAAGTTTTCCAAATGGATCAACTAGGACTTAGATAAAATGAGAATGACAGGCTAGCTGAATGAAGCATATGGCGAATGTTTTTAAATCAGTGTTTCTTTCTTGGGCGGCGACCTCTATACTATAGGTAAGAATAACCGCAAAGTTTCGGCTACTTTATTCTTCTCAATGATTTTTTTTTGTAAGCAAACAAAACATATTGTACGTTTTTTGCCTTTCGCTATTGCTCCATTTTTCGTTTTTGTTTATTTCAACAATTTTACAGATCTACAAATGTGGCAATTTGCTTGCTTAATGCTCTGATGACCACCATAGTCACAAATCACAACATCAGCAACTTTCATCAGCTCCATCAATCATTCATGAAAACTTACTCTGGAAAAGGACATAAAATAAGATCTGTTGAAACTTTTTTTACAGAATGTCACACATGAACTCCCCATACAGGTAAAATTTAAGCAGTACCCCCCGGCCTTTTTAACACTTAAAAAAATGCAAAAATAGTCTCTTTTGGAGAATCTTTTTAATACATATTTTTAAATGGTCAATGACTAAGTGCCAGTGCGAAATGATGCATAATGGCGCGACGCATCGCATAGACACAATCACTAATTAGGCGCGGTACTGCGCGTCTTCCACGTAAAGAATGCAATTAGCTTCTAGCCGTTGGGCCCATTTAGTTGCTATATAAACTCTTGTTTTTCGGTGCATGGTGCAGTCGGCACCAGCATCAACACGAAGACACTATCCACGCCAGACATCAAACTTAAAAAAAAAACAAAAAAAAAAACAACTTTGGTATGTTTTATTTCGTAACCTTTTTTGTTTGTATATGAAGTATTGTGCGCTAAACATTTCGTTTTTCGTCTTGCAGAAAACCTGCACCGATTTCTCTACTGTTTTGCTTTGTACCGTGCGAAAATTGTACGTTCGCTGTTGTCCTTGTAGACGCAAGCAATAATAGAAAGAAGTGCTGAGTATTGCAAAGCTTGATTTCTACACATATGAAATGAGCATTGACGAGTTTTTGAAGAAATCTTGCTCGGAGACAATCTCAGTCAATCTAATCAGGTGAACTACTGCATTTATTGACCCAACCGAATCAAACGGGAACGCGGCAATTTGGTGTTTTTTCTATTGCACAAAAACTATTGTGAAACGAAATGGAAAGGGAAAGAATTGGCATAGCATGTTCTTCGCGTCGATTTTCCTGGATTGGCGTTTTTTTAACTTCACTTTATTTGAGCGAAGAAAGGGGAACAGCGACCAAATTACAATTTAAAGTAATGAAATGTAAGGCACAATGCCGAAGCCGGGTTTGCAATTACAAATCACAACTTTAGAACATTTTGGAAGCAACACACAGGCATGGCTCACAATAATTAAATTATTTTTTAATACTTTTTTTATCAACTATAAAATTGTTCGTTCCACAAATATTACCTATTAAATGTGTGAGCGCCTCTATCATCTATTTATATCTGACCGCGTTTTTCCGCTTCATTTTGTAACCTGTGTTCCACGGTGTTTTTTCGTTTTTGTTTGACCGCTATATATATTTTTATCCGAGTTGCAAGTTTATTGCCCAACCAAAGACCTAGACGTTTTAAAACAATCAATGCCAGACAGCAATAGTATACTTACTTCCATTTTGTTCGCTTACAAACGGTGAATTGAAGAGAAACGGAAAACCTTTAAAGTTATACTTACGATCAACATTTAAATCGCCAACAATTTTTTTTAAAGGGGTAGTGGCTTCTTCCCATTGGCCAAAAATGAGGCCAGGAATGCTTGGAGTGTCAGTAATGGGTTGAGGCCCAGTCCTCCGGACAACCATTCCAATGGGAGATGGTGCCGCCACTTAGAGGTAGGGCCTGAGTTAAACTGCGCATCGGCAGAAGGTCAACATTTTCGCCTTTTTGATAGTGGTGTAGGTAATAAGTATAAATAGTAAGTGTAGGTATGGTAATAATTTTAGTATTTTACTGGCCAAAAAAAAACGGTGTTACTCAGGAAAAAAATGCCATGACACAAACCCCACAGTGATCCGGTTAAAGACCCCCGGTCAGGTAAGTATCAGATCGCCAACAAAAAGGGCGAAAAACATCGCATAACAACAAAAACTATTGTATGACAGAATAAACGAAGTCTAAATACCTGGGTATCTGCACGGCACGTCTACGCACGTCGCCTCCTCGTCGCTAAACAACCACTGGATGACGTATTCGGGCACCCCGTTGACAGTGACGTCACATGTACCAGTCAGGGTCAAGTAGGGATCGTCGGGGCCGAGCCACTGGCCAGTCGGACACCTGCGCCAAGGGGCATTTTTGTAGGGAATTCTTATTACGAATTTAACAAAAAAAATCTGTTTAAATTTTTTTTTTTAATAAAAGTTTTACAAAAAAAAAAAAACAATTTTTTTACCGCGAAGAACGCAATTACCAAGTTTTTAGTATAAAGATCAAAACAATTTTTCCAGTAAACCAAAATAAATATGTGCGCACCACTGGCTTTTAGCATAATATACAATATACATATCGTTTTTCTACGTTTATTTGGCTACAATTGGCACCACCAGCTTAAAAAATGCATTATAGGCACGCAAAAATATTCAACATATATTGGCATTATGAAGCCGTTTCGACAAACATGCTGTGTGTGTTATTGACTTAAAAGTTGGGAGACTGTATAACACATAGCGTTAATCTTGTTTCACAAGGCGATCCCCGTGTCACATATGAAACGACATTATGTAAAAAATACTTCGGAGAAGCTGAAATATTTTAGAAAGGAATCTGCCGCAGACAATAAAATGTAAAAGAACGATTCTTGTTTTCGTAGCAGATGATCTTAAGACTGTTTAAAACAGAGGCGTGCAACATACGGCCCGCGAGACCTATTTACGTGGCCCGCACAGACTACGTCAAGTAGCCCATTGTTTTTTTTAAATTTTTCATTGTTTAAGAAGTTATTTGTAACGGAATCATTGGCATTTATCAATTTGTATTACGTCACACTGTCCGAACCTCTATTATAGCGTCATAGTGTGCATTGTAGTAAAACTGCCTTGTTTTGCTTGAAAAAAAGAAAGGTTGATTATTAAAGGTGGAAATTTAACAAGCAAGATGTAGTTTGCCTGCTTGTCAAAACGTTATATCAGTAATAAAAGAGTAAAATTTCTAAGGGACACTATAGTTAAAAACACTCTGCTAATTATGATAGCGTTGTAGGTCAATTGCGGGTTGATAAAATGCTGCAATTGAAAAAGTCTTTGAGCAAACAACAAGAGGTATTTTATTGTTATAAGAAAGACGTTGAGCTTGTTACAAAACTGGGCTATAAGTTATCGAAAGCAATTGCCGAAAAAGGAAAGCCTGTTCAAGACAAAATTCAGGAATCAGCTCACAGATGAGCACTTGTTAAGTGAACTTCGAGTTGGCACTTCTGCCAAAACTAACAAGATCTCTGGTGAGAGAAGATATCACACATCTCATTAATCGCTTAATGAGTAACTTGATTCTACACGGTTTTCCAATAAAAAATTGTTCGATTGTCCGGCCCGCACCACCATCATAGTTATACATTATAGCCCGCTGCGATAAACAGTTGCACGCCCCTGGTTTAAAACAACAGGTATAAAACATAAAATCATTTCGTAAAACTTTACACAAATTTCGCATATAGGCATCATCAATTTCTTAATTCGAATGAATTTATTCCACAGTTGTTGAACACATATGTGTGTGTATCTTTCATTTTTAAAAGGGGTGCATTGCAGTGTTGGAAACAAGTCATTTTGAAATGACTAATGTCCCAGTCAACTCATATGAAAAGTAATTTCCAAGTCAAGTGTTTTGCAAAAATAACAAGTCAAGTCCCAGTCCAAGTCATCAGTTGCTCAAGTCAAGTCCCAGTCAAGTCATTATGAGAGCAAGTCAATTTCAAGTCATGTCATTGACATAAAAATAAAAAACGTTAAACTATAAAAATTGATAAACTCCCCCGATTATGAGCAAAAACTCAACAAAAATAATAATAACTAGGGCCATTTTTGTTTTAACCTAAAAACAAATTTTATAACTTTATTTTTGTCAATATTTCCAACTTTATTTTAACCTAACGAAATTGCTTAGGCTACAGTTCTTCCTTGAATTGATGCCAGCTCCCCAAGCATAATATTTTGTCGAAAAGTCAAGGTGTTTCATGGATTTAAAAAGTGCGTCGTGTTTTTGGCGATAGATTTAGCTTGCTTAGGCATTTTTGTATTACAAAATTTCAGTAGGCTATTCCTAAGATCCAAACTGTTGATCATCGAAAAGACCACGTTTATGAAGAGGAATTGTTTTATAAGAATTATACGTAACAGAAAATAAAAAAAATGGACAATTTGCGATGAAAGTTAATGCTGATCCAAGTGGGCATTGTGACATTTTTCCTTCTTTTATGGGATAATATGGTTTAATTGTGTCGCAGTTTCTCATTTACAATGCTTCCACTACGATTTTTACAAAAGCTACTCTCAAGAAACACAAACACTTTGTCAAAAGCCATAAACCTATAAACTTCTTAGAAACCGTCCCCTAGGTGCTGAAACAACTTTATTCTTTGATTCGTTGACAGACGAGGTCCTTAAAAAAATTGACTTATTGACTTTTGTGGGCCCTAGCCCCTAATAATAACGCAATATACAAGAAGCAAACCCCTAGAATTGGTCATGGGATATTCAGTAGATACATTTACCAAAGTACTTTCGAGCCTCTAACACGCAAGCGCGACTTACTTGTAAGTGACCGTGTCGGTGTGTCGGTAGCGTAGGCTTTGGCTGATAAGGCGGGCGCCAGAGGCAAGGGTTAGAGGGGGTGAGGGACAGTGGACCGGCTTGCAGAGGTTCCGGGTTGTGGCCGGGCTGATGTCTGGTATCCACTCGCCCTCCAGACTACAGGCTACTTTCATGAAGAAAGTGGTACTGTCGAATGTGTAGCCGTTCTCGCAGTAAAGGTCCACCCTGTCGCCCGCTACAAACTCGTACTGGTATTGCTGTGAAAATAGAAAAAAATAATCCCAACTAGAGAAATATCATAAGATGTACTGTTCGGGCACCGATTATATCCAAAAACTATTAAGAATATCCACTATTGCTACTATTGTTTACCTTTATTGGCTATGGTTTGAAACAGTTTCTAGTATTTCAAAACTAGGACTTCAGTCTTTAATGATAATTAATTTGTGGCTTGTAGTATTCAACAACGTTGGGAGCCACTAGGTTCAACGTTTCGTGTTTAATTGTTAAACGAACTGTTTTTATTTTCGTTTTGGTGAAACTTATAATTTTGAAATAACAATCTAATATTATTTCTTACCATACATATCTTATTTCTGCACAAATTCGGTTTTTCTTTTGCTGAATTTTTTTTAGTTGTTTAGGGATGACCGATAATATCGGATCGGTGACGATACCCGATGCCACGTGGTAGTATCGGTACTCGTCCGATACTTGGTTGGTATCGGTGCCGATCTGATACGAAATTCTTACAAGAATTTCAGCCATAATTTGCGATTCACCGCAGCTATTATTATAATAAAGGGTTAAAAAAACCTTTTTAAAAAAGTTTAGGTTAGCAACTGGAGATAACTACATTTCTTTACGCTAAGGTTTTACATTTCTTACCGCTAAAATTTTGGCTTAATATATAGGAAAGTTAACCTTTTTGAAGTTTTAGTTCGTGTAATTTGATTCCTTCGTATAGGAATGACGTCTTTTAGTATCGGAACCCGATCCTTTTTCTCAAACATATCGGGTATCGGTATCGCGATAAAATATCAAGTATCGGACATTCCTATTAAGTATCAACATTCAGTGCCAATTTTAATAGTTTAACATGTAATTTCATTTGACCTGACATGACTTAAATCGACTTGCTCTAACAATGACTTGAGACTTGACTTATTATTTATTAAAAAGACTTGGAACTTATTATTTTACAAATGAATGGACTGGCACTTGAGTAATTTCAAAATGACTTCTTTACAACAGTGCCGCGGACCCTAGGTTTGAAAGAACTAGAATAAAAAGCAACATCTCACCTTCTTCTTGACGAAGTGCACAGCATGTTCAATCTCGGGAAAATCTTCACAGCCAAACTGCTTGCACTTGACCGTGTGGGGTGGGGGGAACCAGAGGCCGTCGCCCTGGCACATGACGTCACGGGCTGGCCACTTCCGGTCGATCAGGTGCCCGGCCAGGCAAGTATACGTCACCTAGACGGGTCAAAGGTCATAAGTAAGTGTTTGGCGGTTCTCGGAACAGGGTTGCCATAAAATTGTGAAAACTATGAAAACTATCCAAAGACATTTAAAGCAGGGGTTGGTCAACTGGGGTCCATGGACCCCATAAGGGTGCGTGAACTAGTTTTAGGGGGTCAATGAAGGCCTAAATAAAATATTAGTGTATATTTAAGCAGTAATCCAGTTATCAAAGAAAACAGTTTAATTAAAAATAAAACGGTTTTGCACTAAATGCATTAAGACTCCATTTCAATTTCATATTTTTGGACCGGAATTAGCAGACTTGAAGTGTATTTATATTGTGACGGCCTCTCACGTTGCCGCCGACAGAGAAGTTGAACCCCGACTTGCTTGCAGAGACGACTGGCCCGGGGTTTATATTGTGACGTAAATTTAAGACGTCATTTTGAATTAATTTGCCTACTGTGGTCCACGCGAGGCAAATTGGATCGCATGGTGTTTTTTCTTTTAATTTTAAAACAAAGCAGTATGTTTGCCATTATCAATATATTATAAAAAAATGAAAAAATGTTTTTTTAACGACACTTACTTAACACAACTTGAAGAGGCATATAAAATAAATGATGATTTTAAATGTTTTGGAAAAAGATGATTTTTTTTAAGACTTTTTAATGCACAAATGAATTCAAAGATTTTGTGGCAAACCTGCAGAAGTATTTTGCTACATAATGCTCTAGTCCGTAAGAGCAGCGGAATTAAAACTCGTAGTTCAAATTATAAAAATGAGTTCACCTAAGGTCAACGCGAACCAAAATATATTTAAGAAACCTTGTTTAAGAACCCCAGGTTTATTTGATTCCAATGTGCAATTAATTTAAACGGTTTTTATTCTAAAAAATATCGGGATTTGGTATAAAAAAAAAACCCAAATATAATTACATAAGTGTCTAAAAATAAAGTCGACAAAAAAAACAAACATTGACAAAATGAAAAAAAAAAATAGCGGCCTCTCACGTTGCTGCCGACAGAGAAGTTGAACCCCGACTTGCTTGCAGAGACGACTGGCCCGGGGTCGCGGCACTGGGCTACCACGCATGCCATCTGCCCAGGGTCGGGCTCCCAAGTTCCGTTCTTCGAGCACTTGCTCTCGGTGTAGACGCGCGCGGGTGTGAACCAGTAACCCTTGAAACATGAACATGCGCCTTAAAGTTGTAAAAGGTTCTATGTCGCACTCTGTATGCTTTGTACGTACGAATAACGCTAACACGTCTGTATGCATATCTCAACTGTAGATACGACAATAACTTTAAGACATTTAGGTACTCTATGCACGGATCTGTAAAGTAGTTTGCTAATTAATCTCCAAGCCGAAAAGGTCGAATAAATCGACATCATTTCGATAAAGACGTTTAAATGCGCACTTGTATCATCATCGGTTATTGTCAGTTAATTAATCACATTAACTGAAATTCGCATTTACTCTCACTGCAGTACAGACGTTATAGTGGTATTCGTAAATACAAAGTAAAAAGAGTGACATGGCGAAAATAGTTTTGGAAAGAAGCACATCCCACCGTTTAAGACAATGTTTCTCAACCTATTGGTCGCGAGCCAAAATTAGGTCGCTGTTCGATTTGGTTGGGTCGCCGACTGCAATAGTTCAATAGATTAGGTTTATTGAAATTGGTTTTGAGTAAGATTTATTTAAAATTTGATAACACTGTAAGACAAATGGAAAATATGGCTCATATTTATTACAATCAAAATTATTTATGCCAATGTCCTATGTTTTGATGGCTTACAAAAAGTTGAATGAAGAGAATACGGCCACCAAAGCTTTGCTGTTATTTTCAAGCTTAGTATTTGGGTGGCCAACAAAAAAGGTTGTGAAAAATTGATTTAAGACAACACTTTAAACAAGCAAATAGTATATACGCAGCACTGGCCACAAGGTCCGCAATGTTTGACACCCATGTTCTGCAGGACTATGTTTCAGTATAACTAAAAGAAAGTAAATGTAAAGTAAGGGGTGAATGTGAAGTGGCAGTTTTCTTTCCATTGGCCAAAAAGTAGGCTGGGAATAGTTGAAATGTCAGTAATTTTCGCACCCAGTCCTCGGACAATGTATGTATGGCCAAACTTGAACTGCGCATCGACAGAAGATAGGAAAGTTTTTTGTAAAGAAAGTAATGTTAAAGTAAGTGGTAAACGTGTAGTGTTTTTTTACTCCGCTTGGCCAAAAAATAGGTCGGGAATGCCTGATATGTCAGCAATGTTCAGACCCATTCCTCGGGCAACCAACATTCGTTTGAAGCGATACTGCCACTTGGAGCAAAGTTGAGCTGCGCATCGATAGAAGGTGAACGTTTTAACCTTTTTTAGTTATGGTGGTAGTGGTAATAATAACATAAAATCAGTTTACATTTTAGCTACTGTCCCCAAAAAACCCGGTGTTACCCAGCAAAACATTCTACAGGGCATTTTTTATGATTTTCATAGATGTCAGACGGAGGAAAACATGTCCTTGGGGCCAAGCTCCTCTTTGTTTCTGATGGAGTTCTGATTGTGTCATCTTTTAAGGCGTTTTACCAACAAACGAGTATACGGTTAGAGTAATTAATGCATAACACGGGATGTAAAAAGGAAAATACCTGTTCACACTGGTACTGGAAAACCGTGTCGAAATCGAAAATATCCTGAAGGGTTTCCGGTGACCTTGTCGAGAAGTTGACCTTGGGCGGCGTGGGACACTTGACCGGGAGACACTCGATGGCGTCGTTGAGCAGTGGCGCCGACCAGTTACCGTCTGGGCGACAGACGGCCTCTACTACGTTGGAACCGTATGGTCTGCACGAAAGAGGAAGTTTTTATCACTTTTATCGTTTTACCCCCTTGTTTAATGCATGTTATTGACAGAAAACTAGTCTGAGGGTCACTAAAATTTACAGGGATCCGCCATGTATTTTTTTGTATTCTTTGGGATTATTGTTCTCAGTCCATACAGAAGCAGGTTTATGTGTCTCAATGAATTAATGTCTCTAAAAAAAATAGTAGTCAACATTTGTTTAAATTATTGGGAAATAAATGTACGTTATCTATTTACATTGGCCGAAGGGGGTAGCAGTGTTGTAATGACTTAAAACAGTGTTTTTAAGTAACCTGACTTGACTTAAGTCGTTTTGGCAAAAAGGACTTAAGTCATTGAGTCAAATGACTTAGGTTGAAACTAAGTGCTTTCAGTCAACATTTTTTAGTTGATTTATTTTTCATGGACTGGGACATTACTTGTCATTTTTTTGAAAAGACTTTATTGGGCTTTAGTTTTTTTTACAAATAACTTTACTGGACTTAACTCCTGCAAAGATAACCTGTTTACATCAATGAGTGTTGGTAAGAAGTAGAATAAATGCGTAAGCCCATAGAGATGTAAGTAAAATTGCGAATGTTCAATTTTATGTTAAAATAAACTTGAGATTTATTTCATACGTCGATACGTACTGTTGTATACGATTTGCTTTAATACTATGTCACCCTGATTTTTTACGGGGTGAATTGAAGAGGTATTCTACTAAAGTGAATAAACAGAGGATTTTAAAAACTAGATTATTTGGGATAACTCTGATAGTTTAATGCGATGCTAAGTTGAACAGATTGTCAGCGAAAATCATTTGAACGCAAGTGCGTGCACTATTGATGTGTTGTTTTTTCATTAATTAATAACATTTCAAAATTGGGTAATTTCTGAAAAGAATGTATTTAAACAGGATTGCCACACAATTTGAAAAAAATTCGAAGATATTTAAAGACTTTTCCAAGAAAATAAAAAATAAAATACCATAAAATAAATTCAAAGACACTGGAAGTCATTTTAAAAAACCTAAGGTTTTTTAAAGACGTTTCAATGTGCAAATCAATTTAAAGACCGTAAAATCCAAACTTTTTTAGGCCGAAACTTTTTTTTGTAACGTCACACACAGATTCAGCTTACGGCGTAGGTCCAACATCAATAACAACGGGAGGAGCTTCGGTTCCGTTCCCAGCCGATGAGTTCTTTCCGTCCGCGGGCGAAGCAGCGGTGGTCGGCGCGAACGCGTTCGGATCGGCTTCGGAAAGTTTCGCGGCGCGCGGAAGCTCATTCCAATAGCCGAGCTCGCATTGGACCGAGGCCCTAGCGTTATATAGCGGCACGTAAGTCTCGTTGACGCCCAGTCGGTAAACGATGCTTTGTCCGAACCGAGGGGAATCCCCACCCGCCACGTCATACCTGCTGGGCGGGCGCAGCCACACGAGGGCGTTCTTGCTGATGCTCGGTTTGGGACAGGTCACGTCAACGCAAACCTTAAGGGAAAAATGTTCAGGCCGTTAGAAAGGCGACAAAATGGATATAGGTTGAAAATAGGTGACGGTATTAAGACAGATAACTAGTTTAGGCAAATTTAAGAAAAAAAATGTTTAAATTGGCCGAAAAATAAGAGAAAGCCGTAAATGTTTTGAAAAAGCAGTTAGCAATCCAGTTTTTATTGCGTAGAATGAATATAAAAGC
This sequence comes from Ascidiella aspersa, assembly GCF_963924565.1. Lineage (NCBI taxonomy): Eukaryota > Metazoa > Chordata > Ascidiacea > Phlebobranchia > Ascidiidae > Ascidiella > Ascidiella aspersa. The sequence continues at coordinate 8,378,221 of NC_139448.1, forward strand.
CCATACGCATAAAGATAGCAATTTAAAATGTTTTTATTAATTTGAACGTTTCGAATAATTCTATATTAATTTTCAACATGATGAAAAAAGCACTTGGTCAATGTTGTATATACAATATTATACACTGCACAGGTAGACTTCAGATAAGAAAAGACCAGAAGAGAAATTACTTATTTCAACAGGTGGAGTCAGACTAAGAACGCGGCGATAAGTATCTAGGTCGCCGATAGTAGCTAAGACCAAACCAAGTCACTGAGATGTTGAAAAGGATGAAAGATACACACACATATGTATTCAACAACTGTAATCAACTAACTAATCGAATGTAGCAAGCATTGGTACAATGGTTGTTTACAGACTAGCTGCCCTATTGGTAGACGGTCCCCGGTATGGCCGGAGGTCATTAGTTCGAACCTCATCCGGGTTACTTCTACGAACAACATGCAACGGGGTTCTCGACGTGCTACCTCTGAGCCTGTGTAGCTCAGTTGGTAGATCGACGGTCCCGGTATGACCGGAGGTTGTGAGGTACGAACCTCACTATAGGCTAGTTGTATTTTTAGCCTGCCTTGCTTGCATCATTCATCGACAGATTAAGGAAGTTCGTAATGGCTTTTGGTGTAATGTTGAAAAGGAATAGCGCTATTGAGGCTCGATAAGTTTGTTTTGTTTATAAAGTACTTACATCTTCTTGGATGGACGTAAAATCCGACTTGTAAGGGCCCCAGTAACCGTTTCCGTAGCACTTGATGGAAAAGTTGTGGACGCCTCTGGACACCCACTTGCCAACATCGCACTGGTAGGCGACAATTGTGTTCACGGGAAAGCTGCTCACTGAAAAACGTCGATAGAATAACTTGATTCGATTGCAAATGTTCACATAAAAAATGCGTACCATTTAGAAAGTCTTGAAAATGAAAGCTAAAAAAGTCGGATAAATCGAAATCATGTTAAAATGACGTTTCGATACGCGCTTGTGTCCTTATCAGTTAAATAAAAAATGAATCTCATTTTGAAAGTCCTAAAATCGAATGCCAAAGCCGAATGGGTCGAAAAATCGACATCATGTTAAGAAAAAGTTCGATACGCCGAACTGAAGTCCAAGTGAAGTCTTTTGGAATAATCACAAGTCAAGTCACGTCCCAGTTAAGTCATTATGAGATAAAGTCAATTTCAATTTCAACAAGTCATGCCATTGACATAAACGTACACTGTTAAACTAAATAAATTTGGTAAACTTCAACGAAAAAATAACACAAACGCAATATACAGCAATCACAATTTTTAATTTGCAAAATTAAAAAAAAAACTAATGAAAAACACCCCATTTAATCCTGAGATATTTCACAAAATGACTTGAGTACAAGTCAAGTGCACTTTAGTCAAGTCAATGACTTAATTAAATCATTACAAAACTGCCAATAGATAGATTATAGGACTATGATTAATCGGCACGCCAATTCGTCCAACACCACGACCAGAACAATTAAACTGCCGAGACAAATTAACGGCTAAATATTCGCCTCGCATACCGTTCAGGTAGTTGTTCCTGTGATGTTCCCACCAGTTAGGCGCGCTAAACTGCGAGCCTAGGTCGTCAACCACGCTTTGCCTGCCTCGCATTATGATCTGGGTCGAAAAACGCAATTGGGGCGGTTCACCGCAGTCGACTGGCGAGCATTCCACGTCGGTGCCGGGCGGGTTCCACTCGCCGTAACTGTGACGTAACAATACGCGTGTTTACTTTTGAAGTGTATATTGTATATAGTAAACTGTCTGCGAAATTTCGAATACAAACGATTAACCATGCATATCTATTATATACTTTACGCAGGGGTTCTTAAACTGGGGTCCATGAACCCCTTGGAGGTCCGTGAGCTAGTTTTAGGGGGTCCATGAAGGCCAAATTGAAATATTAGTGTAAATATATTTAGGAAGTAATCAATTTTTTAAAGAAAACAGTTTGATTATAAATAAAAACGGTTTTGCACTGAACGTTTTTAGACTCTATTCCACGTTCACATTTTTGAACCGAAATCAACAGATTAAGAAGTCTATTTGTACTCTGACGTCAATTTATGACGTCATTTTGATTTATTTTGCCTACCGTGGTCCACGCGAGGCAAAAAGAGAATTTAGGGGTCCGCGGTAAAAAAAAGTTTAAGAACCCCTGACTTAACGTCACAATAGCCTGGGATGTTCGATACTTCACATTCATTCCGATACCCGATATTTTGGACAAAAATATCGCGATCCGATCCAATACTAAATGACGTCATTGCTATGCTGATATAAGCAAAATAGATGAACTTGCACCATTCAAATGTATTTTTCTATTTTTTGTTGGCAAAAATTTGCTTTAGCGTAAGAAGTTACCTCCACTTAAAAATCTTCTATTTTTTGATAAATTTACCTTACAAGGAAGAATTGCTGCGTTAATCAAAAATCATGGATGAAATTCTTAATAAAACTTGGTATCGGATCGGTGCCGATAAGTCAGTGTTTTTTTAAGGTGTTTTGGGAGACCGAAACGGTCCCCAAATTTATCCAGCGGTTCCCCAAAATTTGGACTTGCAACTACAGTGGAAAAGTAATGGTTGTTTCTCGCTATGTCTTACTGCCTCTTAAAACTACTTAGCGGAAACCCAAACCAAACCTTGAAAAAACCATGCCGATACTAACACTTGATATCGGGTATTGGCTCGATCCGATATTATCGGAAATCAACCCATGGGTTAAGAAAAGCCTCCTCTACTTTACAGTAAAAGCTTAACCAAGTTTTTTTCTCACTAGCACTACTAAGCAAGAGAATCGTCCACAGCAAAAAACTAAAAATCAGACTCGCCTGTTGCAGACAGTGGTAGCGTATGGGCGACCGTCCCGGAACGAACAGGCGTCCACCTTTTTGCTATCCAGGGTGCTGTAAGCCTGCCAGAAGCTCTCCACACCTCCTGAATTCTTGTCGCCTGTTCAAACAGTAAAAGTAAACAAATTACAACTTACAAAAACGTGTAATCACATTTATCTATGAATTTCATATTAATTTTTATCAATTAAAATTGTTTTTTTGATTTATTTTGTTTTATATTTTTCATTTTGTGGCAAGCAATTATTTCAAAAAAACTTGTTTAATATCAATTAATTGACTTGAAGTTTACTTGCTCCGTTAATGACTTGACTGGGACTTGACTGGGTTATCTTTTAAGAATGACTTGACTTGGCCTAAGTCTTTTCAAAAAATCACTTGTTTACAACACTGGACATCAGTATCTTATCGGATTTTTTAACTAAAATCCTCTTTTTTCGGCAACTCGTTTTGAAACCACATTCCGAAAGCAAAAAGCTTGATTTTTGTTTAAAAAAATATAAGAAATTTCTAAAGTTTTCCAGGTCTAGAAAGGATCTTTTTCGGCAACTCTTTTGGTAACTTATTTAAAAAGCGAAATGTTTTTTTTTTTGCTTAAATCAAATAAAAAACTCCACAAAAAAGTTTTCCACGCCTAAAAATGAACCTTATACTCACCCGAGACGGCCAGCTTGAAAACTCCCCCAGCCCCATCTCCGTCCCCCACCGCCCCCGTCGGGTCACCCAGGATGGTGAGGTAGCCCCCGCGTACGGTGGCGCGGAGGAATATGAGTCGCGCGGGGCTCCCGTCGGGCGTGTTGGCGCACTGCCAATGCTGCTGGACGCTCGACTTGTTGCATTCGCGCATTTCGACCAGAAAGAGATCTTCCTGAAGTAAAAGAGTAATTTTGTTTGATGGAACCACTCGTATATATAAGCAATATACTTACCACTGTGAGAACATTATCAGTATCTTCAACGCAATAACATTAGTAGTAATAAACTCGTAATAGCAAATGAAAAATTAAAAGCAATGTTTTTTGACCAGGTCGCAACTGCTACAATTTAAAAAAGATACAATTCTTAAAAGTGACGCCACGCACTGATAGTAAACACAGCATAAATACAGGCAACCGGAATGGTTTGCCAAAGCGAATAAAACGAGTATTATTGGGAAACGAGTAGAAACGCCTAATTTTAATCTTTCTCAAGGCAAGGTGGTACAATAATTTTTTATATGAAACATCCAGTATTACAGATTCAGATGCAAGCAAGCATGTAAGAATCTAATAAATACATTTTTTGTCAGTATTTGTTTAGACCAGCGGTTCTCAACCAGTGGGCCATGGGAACATTTGAGGTGGGCCGCAGACAAATTTAAAAACCTAGATTTAGTTTCATTTGTGTTGCTATATTTATTCTACAGGAATAATGGCTTGGGGAGGAATTAAAAAGGAAGGTAAATTTATTGTTCAGCCGCAAGTATCTCACTAATGCACGGTTGAATAAATAATCTGTTTTAAAATACGTTCTGCTGTGTTTTGTTCTAAACCTATTTTACAGTTTTTTTTCTTTCATAAAACTATTGGGCCGCAGAATTTTTTTGCAACCTAAATGGGCTACGAAAGAAAAAAGCTTGAGAACCACTGGTGGACTTTAGAGCAGTATTCATTGAATTCTTAGTTTGGAAATCAGGTAAGCACAAAAAATATTTATAAGTAAGGGTGTCGCGCAATTTTTTTATTTTCTTAGTGTGCAGAAAGCTAAAACAGTTTTGGAATTACCAATACAGATGTTGTGATAAACACACTACACTCCCATGAGAGCCTTATCAGTATTTTAAAACACAAAACAAGAAGCACACAGAAATTAAAAAGTCAAATCCACTGTTCTGGCAAGGTGGTGTACTGCCCAAGCAACCAAAATTCGTTGTTTGAAAAGGGGTTGTGGTTGCGATATATTAGAGTAGACATAAGATATGGATAGAGGCGGTTGAATATAACAAATCTTTCGAAATTTTGAGGTCTGCGACCCTTTAAATTTGTTAAAGCTTAAAATGTATTTCATTTTCTTAGTGTGCCGCTAGCCAAAAAGATATATAACCGCTGGTGGTGTACTGAAGCAGACTTGGCAACTAGATTTATTTTAGCTTTTTAAGATTAGGTTAGAATTAAAATTAGAGCATTTTGAGTTTTCTCAAGTTAGAGTAGAATTAGAATTACAAAATTCCTAAACAATCAAATTTCAACTAGAATTTGAACTAGAATCACATACAACCTATTGAATTTAATCGCAAAGTATTCTTATAAGAATGCGAATGGTAAAAATGTGTGTGCTATTTTTTATACGTTTTTATGCTTTTTAGACTGTAAAAATTACATACAAGTCGTTCCAACCAAAGAGTTTTAATTGAAATTCTGTGTGTAACTGAATGACTAAAAATGCCGTTGGACATAGTAGCATTTTTTTGTAAAATCCGAATTAGATTAGAATTAGAATTAGCCGCATTTTGCTATAATTCAATGAATTAGAAAACTGGAATTATCTAGTTGTCCAAGTCTGTACTGAAGTGCAGTAAATTTCAAATAACATTTCTATTTCCTCACCTTGATGGTTGGTATTCCAGGCGCGGCCAGACACAGTCCTGTGTACTTATTCCTGAGGTGGAACGACCAGTGCCACACCCACAAATCCCGGGAAGTCCCCTGTTCGATGCAGCCGGGCTTTAGGCCTGGCACCGGGTGGTCACCGGTGACGTTGTAGTAGAAACCACCCTGGTCTTGCCCCCCTGTTACGTGGATGCACACCCCCCGGTCGGGCGAGTAGAGACGAAAGGATTGGCGAGTCCAGTAGCCCGACTCGCACTCGTACCTGTGGGTTATTGGAAGTTACGACAAAAAATCCTAAACAAATTGTGCGATAAAATTTATTTTTGAAGCACAATGGCTGGAGGTTGTAGTGAGACGTAAAATAAAATCAAAACCTATACAGAAGTAGGTAGCATTTTGAACGTTTCGAATAACTCTTTATTCATTTTCAACATATAGTGAGATGGCACTAAATATAATAGTTTTTTTTTCTTAACGTTAACTTTACTCTTGAAGCGTCTCTAGCCCTTTATGTAACACAGTTTTGTAATGTAAATGTATCAGGCATTAGCATGGGATTTCGTGTCATTCATTCTAATAAGAGCCGTTAGACCGGCTTGACTAGTTCATGTAATAATTGCAGTTGTTTTCGTACCTAATTTAAAACTAATTTCGTTTATTTAAACTTACTAGTTCACAGTTCTCGTAATATTTATAACTCACGTTGCGAAGTATGACAAAGCTAATGTATTTTGTGTACTACAGCTACAGCTACCGTATTTACAAAGCAACCAAGTTGACAATTAAGAAACAAACTCCACCGAACTGACTTCGAATATGAGATTTGCACAGTCGTGTAATTAAATGGTTGCAACATTTTCACCCTCTTAGTCTTTGTTATATTTTAACTACAGAGTTTTTTTAATACAGTTTATTTTATGCCCCGCCAATTAAATATTTTGAACGTTTAACGAGATACTCCACCGACCTGATTTCGTTTCCGGCCCTTCGGTCTGAGCCGCGCTGAATGACCCGGGGAGGTCCCACCGGCTCCCGGCACATGACCGGGGTGCACTTCATGCGTGACGGGTGAACCGGGAGCCACTCGCCCGTTATCTGGCAGCTAAACTTAAGTTCGAACATCTTCTTGTCCAGCCAGAAACCTGCACAAAACGCCCCCCAAAAAAAGAAAACATCAGTGGTGTGAACACGAGTAAAACATAGGATAAGACAGCCTTTCTTAACCTGGGGTAAATTTACCACAGGTGTAAATTGCCCTGTTTTAGGGGGTGAATGAGCTACCAATCAAAATATCCACATCAGTTGCAAGGATAGAAAAATTGTGCCAGCTGTAGGTATTGGTAGCCTACTTTCCTCGTTTAGATTAATTCCTAATTCGAAGCTAGCCTAGAAGCCTATTGATTTTTTATCGTCTAGTGTCGGTAAAGTTATAATTTGCTATTGATACTTTTATCTCTTAGTTACTTCATTGTTACGTCATGTATGAGCACAATTTTATATATCGGGGGTAAATCTGATATTCGTCTTTGCCTAAAGAGTAAAATATAAAACAGGGTAAAATGTCTGCTAGCATCAGAGGTTATTTAAATCTTTACATTGGTGTATATCACCGAGTTAACTAAGAAGCTGTTGAAAATAAGAAAAAAAACACGTGTCACTTTAGCGGCCAGGGTAAGTTAACCACTGAGATCATTTAGTGGGCAAAGTCAGAATTATTTAAAACTTTATTCAGAACCTGGACGATAAACGATCATACTTTTAGAAAATTAAAATCACAACATCTTCGATTGGGTTTTCGATTGTCGAACACTGCTTTGACACGTTTGCGATTTAATCAACCTAAACTCACATCGGTACGACTATCACAAAAGTCACCTGCAAAATGGTAAAAAAAACTTGTAACAAGATACTTAAGTGACCTAAGTCAGCGTTTTTTGGAACACCACACAACTAAAAAACAACTTTTTTGTCTACCAGGAAGGCATCTGTAGGTGATGTTGTTGTTGAAGTAGACGAACTCGCGCTCCGGTATCATAACCGCGTGCATCGCTTTCAGTTGCTTGGCGGTGGGAAGCGAGCAGGAAATTGGATCGCAGGCGCGCGAGAGAGGATCGGGAACCCATCTGCATTAAATTATAAATACAAAAGGAAAATATGCATTTTATAGTAAAAAAACGAGCTCTTTCGGTACCTAATTATTTTATTCGACATTGCGACTATTAATGCAGGATGCCTTTATCACGGAATGCAACAACACCACGCTCTTATTATTTTGGCATTCTGCATAGGTAAGCTGAAACGTCGGATAGAAATAATCGGCACCCGAAGAGCTTCTATGCCAGTGATTCCCAAACTGTGTGCCGCGGCACGCTAGTGAGCCACTTGAGATTGTCAAGTGTGCCGCGAAACTTTTTGTAACTTCGGAAAATAAGTTATTTGAATTACCAATAGGCATACACGCAAGTATTTTAGACTTACCGCACTATCTGTTACAAATTATTCATATTGCGACATTTACATAGTTATAGTTTGTCGTGTGTTAAGGGCGATTGTAAAATGACTCCATTGTTGTTCTGTTAAAAGTGTGCCGCGAAGTATTTAAGATATTTTTGTAGTGTGCCGCCAGCCAAAAAAGTTTGGGAACCACTGTTCTATGCCTATGTTAGCAGCCGCATATTGTGAATTTTATAGCTTCACCACAATGTCATAGATAATATTGGGCTTCTGACCTGGACCAAACCTATTTAGCGGCCCTTAATTGACTTTACGTTTCATTAAGGTTGGAAAGCCAAGAACATAAGAAAATAACATCCGAAATGTTGCTATATACAATGGGGCTTAAACCAAGAGTTTTTTTAAATGGGGTCCGTTGACCCCTTGGGGTACGTGGACTGGTGTTAGAGGGTCAATGAGGAAGACCTGATTGAAATCTTGAAGTATTTTTGAAAATTGGAAAAAAAAAGTTTAATGAAAAAACGGTTTGGCACCTCTTCTCCTTAAATGCAGTTAGTCTCCAGTCTTTTAGTTCGACACTTGCTGGATTTAAAGCCTGTTTCTTAGGTTTACCGGTTTTATGACGTCAATTTATGAGTCATGTCTAAAAATTTCATGCTGACCCTCACACAAAAAATTAAGAAAAAAAAAAATTAAAAAAGTTCAAGAACCCCTGCCGAGTTTTCATTCCCTTGCAACAACAGAATTACAGAAAGCTGCCGAGTCCACTTACTCGCCAGTAGCTGTGCAGTTAAAGTACTCGATGTCCTGTCCTCGCTTGAAGTTGTATGCGTCGTCGCAAATATAGAGTGCCACTGCCCCGAACACATCAGCAGGTGCGATGCGGGTTGAGTGGTCGATCAAGGGAGGTTTTCCGCAGGTCGTCTGAACAAAGAATTGGCTTTACGCGGAACCGGTACAGGAGACTTTTACACGAAGTGATCAAGAACGTGTCGTTTAAACCAGGGCTGCGGAGTCGGTTAAAAACAACAGTCAGACTCCGGCCGAGAAATTGAACCCGAGTCTGACTCCGGCAAAATGAGCCGATTTTGTCAAGCCCGCGACTGACGACTGACTCTCCAACCTGTATTAAGCTTTTACGTAGCTAAAAAAGCGGATATTCAGCACTTCATTCATATAGAAGTGTTATATATTTCACACAACAAACAAAACATGCTTGGAAAATTTTACATCACATGTTACTTAACTCAACCAATTTGCAGTTTGCGGCTATGTCCGTTTCAAAGTTTTGTATTGCGCGTGCGCACGTCGGACTGGGGTAGTCTTGCTCGATTTTCGAGGCCCGAGTTTGACTCCAACAAAATTAACCGACTCTGTCGATTCCAAAATCCGACTCCAACTTAGCGGCCCTGTTTTAAACTAACTAGTGTCTATTTCAAGTAATTTAAAAAAAGTCCAATACGGCTATAGGTTTTAACAAAAATAAGAACGTCCAAGCTTTCCAAATTCCAACTCACCCATTGTACAAGTTCTTTCCTAGCTCAAAGTAATACTGAAACGAGAGCTAGCAAAAAAACTTGGATAAGAAATAGCTTCCCAATTGATGTGCAAGAAAATGAACCGACTGCGGTCAAAACAATTCGCAACATAATGGAAAACGACACAATTTTTATTAAATGACACTCGGAAAGCTGTTGGATGATTTTAAAGACAACGACGCATTCTTACGGTTATGCAGACATCGTGGAGGCCGATTGGTTTCTGCCAGGTGCCGTCCCCGGTACATGTGATGTTGTGCTCGAGCCGACCAGACTTTAGTATGGTGCCGGTTACGCACGTGTACGATGCGTTGGTGCCGTAAGGAAAAATGTCCTCTGCGTTGATAAGGTGTACCGTTTTTTTAAGGTTGAAACAATGGCGCTGGCTTGTATAACCGACTGTACCTAAGGCCCTATACACTTTCTAGTATGGAGTAAATTGAACTTTTTATTAAAAATTGAAACTTTTGTTTATTGAAAAATTTGAAATTACAAAGAAAACATTAAAAATAATCTACAAACTATAAAAAATGAGCTTTTTGAAACCGCGGTTTGGTTTTGTTGTCAAAATAGCTTGGACTTGCACTCGTAAACTTATATGACTGTAGTTTTGGGATTAGTAAAAAAATATGGCGAGAACCGGATGAATTAAACTGGCGGACCGGTTCTGGTCCGTGGGCCGCAGTTTGGCGACCCCTGACCCAAGGTCTTATATACTTTCTAGTAGGGAAGTAAATGTACTTTCAATTTTAAAAATAAATATTTTGTTTTCAACTTATTTTCCTTGAGCAAATTATTAAACAAAGAAAATATTAAAAATAGTTTCCAGCTTATAAAATGAGCTTTATGAAATCGCGGTTTAGTTATCAAAATTTAACTTCGATTTGCCCTTGATAAACTTATATAACAGTATTTTAGGATCAGTAAGAAAATATGCTGCGGTTGTAGTTCGGCGACCCCTGACCTATGGTTCTGTACACTTTCCAGTGACGAAAAGTATACTTTTAAAAACCGAAAATTCTGTTTTTAACTTTGACGCATTCACACACGTACCGAGGTCGCTGTGCACGGCGAGGTTCATCCCTGACACTTGGATAGGTGTGGAGCAGTTGATAGGAAAGCACTCGAGCTGGGAAATCGCGCGTTGCCGTTCCTCTCTGGTGTCCATGTAAGACACAGGCTCGTAGAACGTGCTCGTCTTTGCAAGCTGGTTCAGAAGAAACAATTAAAGGGTTATTAGTAGGGCGATTATTTTTGTTATACTAAAAAATGAGAAAGTTTGACCTAGAAACTTTGGTTTTACAGTTTGGTTAATTTGTAACGATTTGTTAGCATTTTGTGTTTTCGGCATTTTGTGAACGATTTTGACTTGAAATAATTCAACAAAATGTTGTCTTTTTTGACAAGTCATAAAATAATCGCCGTGGTTGTCAAAGTTTTTTGTTTACGTGCGACGCTCTTGTAAAAGTTGGTCGAGCTTGCGGACCAACAAGCAGTAAGAATTTGAAAATTTGGGTTAGCACAAGATCAATCTGCATATATGTACAAAGAATGTCGCAAGTAATTCAGATAACGCGTTAGGTGACTTGTAGGCAAGGTGACTGAAGGATTACATCAATGGTTGGGAATTCTTTTTTTTGCGCGCGAAGCCCTTGTAAAGTTTGTCAATATTGCGACGCACCAAGCGATAAGAAGTTAAATGATGTTTTAAGTAGAGCGGTAAATCACTATGGGTTTATTTACGAATTGCCAATGTAAAAATATATATTGATGATCAGCATTTTAGGAATCCAAAAGTAAAGGAAAAGAAGGCTATAATTTATTTTCAAGGCAATTCATATAGTCTCGTTTATAACTCTTACCACTACGTAAGAGCCAACAAAACACCTGACATCCACCAATACATGTAAGGCTTGGAAAACTAAGATTATGTTTTTGAACCTAATAAAAATAATAAAAGGTTTCGTTAATGCAGTAGCTATATTGAGCTATAGTTGAAACGTCGTGCTTCGTAGACTTGAATAAACCATGACATCATATTTGCTGCATCATGCGACGTCTTACCTCCCACTCTAGGTGCTGGTTACACGTTACCAGGGCTGTCTTGAGCGGTTTCGGGAAGCTGTATCCCGTCTCGCATCGTACTGTGATCGTGCGGCCGAAGGCGAACTTCATGTCCGAGTAGTTTTCGCTCTCCAGCTGTGGGACGGTGTGCGGGGGTTGGAACGGGATCGGACATGCCCACCTGAAAAGGGAAAGCAGATTTTTTATTTTAGAATTTTTTTTTTTTAATTTGGGAAATATTTGTGACAAAAAAAATTTCCGCTATTTTTGTGGTTTGAAAAAATATTTTTTGGCTAAAAACCTGTTTACAAATTTTGTTTTTCAACTTTGCTTTTTTACGGTCGTATTTGAACGTTTTTTGTTTTTTTGGGAGGGGGGCGTTTCGTTTTAATTTTTTTTTTACCAAATTAAATTCGAAATGTTAATGAACACCGCTAATTCAACACGGAATCTAAATTGTAATGCAAACTATGACATGAAACCATCTTAAACAGACTTACTGTAGTTATTCAGCAACACAAAAAACAGCATAACCAAATATGTTGGAGCAGTCGAGAGGCACTATTTACTGAACCGGGCCTCAGTAAAACAAAACCTCCAAACCTATGGAAACTGAAAACCAACCTATGGAAACTGAAAACTAACCTATGGAAACTGAAAACTAACCTATGGAAACTGAAAACTAACCTATGGTAACTGAAAACCAACCTATGGAAACTGAAAACTAACCTATGGAAACTGAAAACTAACCTATGGAAACTGAAAACTAACCTATGGAAACTGAAAACTAACCTATGGAAACTGAAAACTAACCTATGGTAACAGAAAACTAACCTATGGTAACTGAAAACCAACCTATGGAAACTGAAAACTAACCTATGGAAACTGAAAACTAACCTATGGAAACTGAAAACTAACCTATGGAAACTGAAAACTAACCTATGGAAACTGAAAACTCCACAACACTTACCTCGCGTCGGCTTCGCACACCAGGCCAGCCATGCGATCGGCGCAGTTTCTGGGCAGCAGGTTGTGCTTCTCGGGCGAGTGGACCTTCATAGCTACACACCAGGAAGGGATCGGCATCACGATCGGATTGGTTCCGTCGCGTCTCGTGCAAAGAGAGTCGCCCTCCTGTTCAAGCTGCAAACAGTAGGGTTTCTCTTTTTTCGTTACGTTTTCTTAAGCTACCGTTTCCTAATCCTTCTTGTTAGAGGCCCATTTTCTTTATTTCGTCCTTGCCTCTTTATTTTACGGCAAGCAATTATTCTGAAGGGTATTCCTTTTTTATCAAGCTACCCCCTTTTTTAGGAGGGCGCACTTGTTTGTTATTGCTACCTCTTTTGTAGGCGACAATTACCATTTAGTTTTGTTCGATTTGTCGAATCCTTCTTAGTTTGCGCAGCCGCCTTAAAATGCGTTGAGGTAATTATTTTTTGCGAAAAAAATGGAAAATCACAGTAAATTTATTTCCGTGGGCCACAGATAATGACATCACATTCAGTCTGTGTTAATACTACAGCAAGGTATACCGTACAAACATAAACTTGCTAAAAAAGCTCTTACCTCGCAAACATGTACGCCCGGGCTCGAGCTAAATTCGGCCTTATTGTTGGAGAGGGCGCATGCGTCATTCTGCAGGGGGGCCGCATTCACGTCCTTTGGACCCACCTGGGGGTCGTCGGTCTGTCGCATGTAGAGGCACGAGCACCAGTTGGTACCTGACAAACACCACAAACTATAACGTGAGTTGTTTAAGGAAACAGGAAGTCGAAGTTTACAACTTGTCTCCTTAACTAAGCGATCAAACAAGAAAAGAGTTTGCTTGTGACTAAATAAAGTTAGATTTTCGGGAAAAATAACTTGTATGGTTTAAGTGATTCATACAAAGGACTTGCTTGATTGAGGTCATTTAAACAAAATCGCTTTGTCCACCATGCCAATTTTAATGCCTCTGTGGACCTTCAGAGACAACTGCAACATGTATATACTGAGAATATACGAGTCAATGACCAGCCTTGTTTCAAGGGATTTATAGAAGTGACTTATCGGACTGGGGTCATTCAGCTAAAATGTTTGTCCACCATGCAAATGATAAAACTTGTGCGAACGCGTAAATATAAGTTGTAAAGGCATATAATAACAACTACGCATTGGAATCGAAAAGTAAAACATTCATTATATCGGTATTTAGTAAAACGCTTTTTTAAACAAGGGTATTTGTCATGAAAAATACTAAAAAAAAGGAAAAAAATAAAAATTGTTTTCGCTCCCAATTAATACGACTAGGGAAATTCGAACTGCAATTTTGCGAATTCATGACAGAAAAAAATATTTCATTTCTCAAAACAAAACCACAACGGGCGCTAGGTGGCGCACTCACCGAACTCGGGGATTCCCCTTCGTTCGACCAGTTCCAGATCGGCCAACACCGCCCCCGTGCGGTTGGTCATGCACTTTTCGGGTTCGTAAAGTGTAAAGCTGTTGAAGGAGGGGACTGTCCCTCGGTGAACCACGAAAAACGGGTCTGGAACACAATTCGTTTTGTGTTGTCGGTTGCTTTATGAATTTGTTTATTTCAATTACTCGCCTTATAGGTTCTAGCATGTGAATTCTCGCCGAATCAGTTTGTTGAAAAAGTCATATTGTTATTATTCAACCAATTTAAATAAGCAAAATTTGATTTTGAAAATAACGCATATTTTAAGGATTTAAAAACAACAGGAAGAAAGCAAGAATTCTAGCATCTTGGATTATAAAATTGGAATAGCAGATTTTAGTCCTATTAATAACCCCGTTAGAATACTGCAAATGCAAATGCATACTTCTGTCAAGTTGCGGAAAAAATACATTTTGAGGGGTTGACAGGCCTTTTTTTAAATTACATCATAATTTTTTTTCGCGTAAACGTTTCAAACATTAATATGCTTAGTTATGATCAAAAAAATGAGACTAAATTTACCAGTATTCCTTTAATGAGCAACTAGTAGGCCCAAAGAGAAATAAAATTCGATTCTTTACAAATAACTACTCCCACAGGATGAAAACTGTTAACCTTGCACATTTCAGTGTAAGCGTTTCACAACTAATTTAAATGCACTACAGCTTAAGGTCAAAGGTGGACATGTGACCTGACATTGTGATTGTCCTTGTATCAGTTGTTATTAATCGCCTTTTGCGATCAAATGTCACACAGCACACGGCGAGGCAGACAATTTTTAATTTCAAGTTGTGATTTGGGTTTCATAGTATCCTGAATAATATTCAGAATAGATGTTAAGCGTACTTACCTGGAGGTTTAATCTCCCAGTGGCAGAGGTAGCGGCCGTCGGGATAGGCTTGCCACATCGACATTGGCCCGGTCCGATGGTGGCCACCTAACGAGACCCGGCCGTGGCCGTCAAGTCGGGCCGCGCTCACGAAACTACCTTCGGCGTTTCTGCGGAAAATAATACATTTTAAAGGGAATGCCAGTGCATGTGGGTGCTCGATATTTGGGTAAAATGCGGGGCCGTCCTATGCGTGATGTTTTAACCAATGGTTAAAAAGTAAAACAATAAAATTTCCGGCGCATGATATTTAAAAAATAATTAGGGATCCGGTCCTAAATATTTTTTATGCTATGGTCAAGTAAAGGTTAAAATAAATTTACCAACATTCATTTTTTTCCACAAAAAATCGACTGGATTCAATTATGTAGATTTGTTTGGCTGACATAAACAAAAACTTACTCTGAATATATGGAAATTAAACACAATAAATTGGTTACAATGATTTTTAACGATCTTTTATAACGCATGAAGCGAAATATTTTTTACTCAGTTCAACAAATTTACAATTTTTCAGATATGCAAACCTTAGATTTAACCAAGGTCGGGGAGCCGAAGCCCTGAGATCCGAAGCTAAGCATTTTTGAAAAAGCCGAAGCTGGAGTCCTTTTTATTATTTTTGTAAAGCAGAAGCCATTACATTCTTTTTACTCTAGCTAGAATAAAATTTAAATTGCTTAAATAAAAACTGCTAAACAGTTTAGCGCGGCAAATGTAACTTAATTTATCCTGTGCTGAAGCAACTTTAAAAAAAGTTACTGCTACGGAGCCGGAGACATTGGATATGCGTTTGGTCTGGGGACTGCGGATGGCTTTTCAGCCCTGGATTTAACCGCCATCTATGCAGGGTGAAAAATGCCAAGAAACTTATATTTACCTCGGTTTGAGAAGGTATCCATTGTATGGACCGCATGTGAACTTCTGGTCCTCGTTGTTGAGGTCGCATTCGCTCAAAAATATCGTACCTCTTTCAATGTCGTCACCACCCACTCGCGTGTACTGCTTCGACGAAAGACATAGATCTGAGGAACGAAGCGCACGTTAGAACTTTATAGGCAGTATTTCAGTGATAGTCATAAACAATTTTTTAACAAGTTTAGGCTGGAATTTTTTTTCAATATGACCGTTAATCTCTTGATGTTTTTTTTAATTTTTTGAAAACCGAACAAATTTGCGCGAAGTGCGAAAAGGAACATTGACTAAATAGGAATACCTTTTACTAAGGAGTGCCATGGACGGAACTTTGCGCTATAAAAAAATCTCTCAAACGAGATCAAATATGTTACACAGTCAAATGAGATTCCCCGAAACGTTAGCAAAGGGTTATTACGCAGTACTAATAGGCTGGTTCAATATTCGCATTTACTGTGTATGTTTTCATGCATGATTAAGTGTTAAACTTTAGTGGCGATTGCGCGGAAGAAATGTTTAATAGCGGGAAGTGTCTACATGACTTTTTTGAAACAACAATATAAATACGTGAAATCTTTTGGAACCGTCTGTTTAGTATCCAGGAGTTTCTCAATAACCCAATAAAATACTCTATTTTAAACATTTATTTAAACAAAAGTGGATTCATTAAACAAATAATCAACAAGGCGAGCTTTTAGCGCGACAAGGTACACCTATACTGCCGTAAGGACAACTGCAATGCCAGGGCAATGTTAATCTCTGACCGTTTAACTGCTAGGTGACATTTGACCTTTTGAGGACAAGTATAAGAATGCTCAAACAATTTAATAACTCATAAACCACTTAACTCAAATGCGCAAGCTAACCAATAAGATTTACAAAAAATGACTCACAAAATAGCACTGCGCTTCAGATGGATGGGTGAACTCAAAACATAACAACATGTAGAACATTATGCCTTACCTGCGTCAACGTTGTATAGGAGTTGGTAAGTGAGCCATGTCCAGACCATTCCGACGCTGCCCTCAAACGAACACGAGCCGAGAGTGACCTCCTTGGTCGTCACGTTGCCCAACATGCATCTGTGGCGATTTTAATCGGTCGGTTTAGCCACAGAAAAGCGGGACAAGGTTAGTATCGTATTTATGGTTTATGTACCGAGGCGTTGTAAAATTATCACGATGGGCTTTTTGAAAAATGAGTCGATTTGGCTTGTAGAGCGGCTGCGTAAATCACGAGCAACAAAAAACGCTGTTTTTTTTTCAATTTTCAAGGTGTTTTCTCAACAAGCGAGAGCGTACTGTTTATATTGAAACACATAGTATTCTTAGTAAAAATAATAATAATTCGAAACTGCCGTATCGAACGATAATTTTGTTAAAGGTTTGCCATTTAAAAATACATTATCTTTAAAGCAGAATATTGTTTTCTTTCTTCCCCTCAGACCTAAGTCAGCCTATTAGGAATGTCACTCACTTGTAAGCATTGACCGAAGGTAACTCAAGTAAACGAAATCTGCCCCAGAAAATGCGGTGAAATATTTTAAACCAGCAACCGTACTACATTTTAATTTAGTCAATCTGCCCGCAAGAATGAAGTCAAGCGACCTTATGGGAAACAAGTGGCCAAAGTTTACTTAAGCTGAATCTATCCTGCCCAGAAAATACTAGTAGAACATTCGCCTTATCACACGTACGTTGGCCTAAAAACACCTTTTTTTCTATTTTGCGTACAAAGAATGCCCAACTTCAGTCATATGAAACAACTCCAAAACGTAATTTATCAAGTGAGGTTTGGTAATAATAGAAAGAGCACTATTTTCCTCAATAAAATTATCTGCTGAACTCCAAAGAGAGGCAGCCACAATACGAAACTAGAAATCGACCGATATCAATTTATCGGACCGATCCTGATACCGTTTTTTTCACGTTTTTTTTTCAACCTCTACCCGAAACCGATTTTTTTGTATGGTACGCATATAATTTAAATTAATAAAAATAAAATCCAAATTCCAGTTTATATACCTATTTTAAATTTCCTTTTATTTTGCATTTTAACTTTGCATGATGCTATACATTTTTTTTGGCAAAAAATAGGAAATTTGTTTGTTTTTCAGGAAGAGCTATAAATATTTGCTGAATTTTACCGATACCGATATATCGGTCGAAGAATGTCGGCTGACCTTACCAGCAAATCGGTCAATCTCTGTACGAAACACAACAAAGCAGTGCTAACCTGTCTATGTAGGCCAAGTCTCCCTGCAACTCAACGGTTGAGCCGAGAATCCGGATCTTGAACGAATGGTATTTCGACTTCATGGTTCCCATATAGAGCTTATCCGTGTCCAGCTTGCCGTTACCACTCTTCCACCATCGCTTGGTGAGATTCTGGTCGTTGGAGCCGAAGTCCTTCACGCCCATCCAGTATTCGTAAGCTGTTTTTGGTAAGTTGTGAACATAGATCAGCTTTTTTGTGGTCGCACACGCAGAAAGTGTTTTAAACAGGGCTCTTGAGTAGGTTAAAATAACCCGAGGCCAAAATTGGGCCAAAAATTGGGCCAGAGTGCCGAGTCCGGCTTTCCTCTATTTCACCCATTGACGTAACTAAAATATGGTGGGTATTATTCAGCAATTCACGCATAGTGGTGTCATATGATTCATCCATCAATGATACATGGTTGGAAAATACCTATTCCCATATACATTTCAATTTACTGTTTACGGCCCTATCAGTTAAAAATTTGGTACTGCGCATGGGCATGTCGGACTCGAGACTTGGGTAGTTTTACGTGGTCTTATCCGAGTTCCGAGTCCGACTTTACAAAATTAAGCGACTCCGTCAAGTCCCGAGTTCGGCGTCGCAACCCTAGTTTTAAGGGACTTTAAATTTTATGTTCACGATACAGCGTCAAACCGTGGTGTATACATATAGGTCTTCGGGCGAAGACATGACGCCAAACTTGAAAATGTTACTGGGTATGACTGACGAAGGTATCCCTAAAGGATTCAACTTTTGAAGATATTTCGCGCAAGTAAGACGAGAATAAAAAAACCTTGTATGATTTTAACTCACAACCATAAGACTTTATGAGAAATCGATTTCAACAGAAAACATATTTTTTAAATCACTCATCCGTCCACTCACAAGCTCTTAACACAGTTTGCCTATATTTTATATTTCGCGTTAATGTTAATTCGTGGTGTTGGAAAGGTTGACTTGGTCGATTTCAACTCATTCAATACTAGGGATGTCAAAAAATATCGGATCGGAGCCAATACCCGATGCCAAGTGGTAGTATCGGTATTTGTCCGATACTATAGTGTTTTTTTAAGGTGTTTTGGAAAATTTCTCAAATTTTGGACTTGCAACTTTTTGGTATTTAAATGAAACACTTGCGGTCTCTTAAACTACTTAGTGGTCACCCAAACCAAACCTTAAAAAAAAACCTGTCGGTATTTGTCCGATACTAGGGCGGAATCATTGCCGATCCCGATACCAAATTAATGGAGGGATTTTAGCGATAATGTGTGAGATCTAACACAGCGAATGCTATCATAAAAGGTAAACTTAACGAATAGTAGTAGGTTAGCAACTAAAACTAAACTTCTTAATGATGAAGCAAAATTTGGTCTAAAACCAGGAATAAACATTTTTGAACGCTGCAGCTTCATCTGTTTGATTTTAAGCATAGCAATGACGTAATTTGGCATGAGACAGGATCGCAACACATTTCGTATGAAATAACGGTAACCGGAATAAAATATCAATTATGATCGGACATCCCTGCTCAAAGCTCACCAGTGTTTCTAACAAACGGGAATAAACATTTTTTGAACGTTGCAGCTCCATCTGTTTTGCTTGTTTAAGCATAGTAATAACTTGAACGTTTTTTTTTATTTAATCTATTTTATTTATTCGGGGACAGCAATGACGTCATTGGTGTCGGGTCGGGTAGCGACATTTTTCATTTGAAATATCGGGTATCAGATCAAAAGGTCAAGCATCGGACATTCCTACTCACAACTCACCAGAGTGTCTGACAAACAGGAATAAACATTTCTAAACGTTGCGCTTTCGTCTATGTTGCTTGTTTATTAAGCACAGTAATGACGTAGTCTGGTATATTTTTCTTCGGATGTAGTTCATAATGCTGTCCTTGAAGGGTTAAGAACCGCACAGTAAACGTAACAGTTCGCTTGAACGAATTTTTCTTAATTAAACCACACTTTTTAAAAAATTATCTCATTTTAAATAATTCACTTTTAATTTTAATGAGGCCTTCATGTACCCCTGAAACAAGTCGCGATGCTACTTTATTTTAAATGACAAATATACTCACAACTTACCAGTGTGGCCAGAGTCCCTGCCGATGAGCCATTTGATGAAGCCGTACATGACTTGGTTGGTCGGCACCGCCAGCGAACCGCCTTCTTTCTGGCAAATCTCCTCCGCCATCTTGTACGAATTAAACTGGTCGTATTCGGACTTTACAAGTATGCATTCTGTGGTAAGGTTAGGGGGGGTTAGTGAAGATAAGAAAGCTATTGACCAGTCATCATAAGTTATTAGTTATTACCAAAAAGCAAAATGAATGTATTAATATACACTTTCCTATAGACGCATTAATTTATAGTCGTTTATACTTTTGGTTTGTTATTTTTTGCAGGTGGTGTTAAGTTTTGCACTAAATTTTTCTGTTTATTTTTGAATACAAATAACACAATTATAACAATTATAAGGTAGGATAACACTTTTTTTATATTTACGAGAGTTTCGGTCAAGAAAAAGTTTAAAATTCATCATAAAAGCTTCTGGTTGCAAGTCGGAGGAAATATAGAGAAACGAAACCCCGTTTAGCTTTTTAAAATTAGATTATAATTAACAGTTGAACTCTACAATTCTCCCTTTATTAAATGAGAATTACCGTATGCGTGACAACCAAAAATTACTAAAAAAAAATCATAAACTAAAACATCATATTTTACCCAAATTAATATAAATGCCAAAAATTTACACGCCAAGATCGGCCCTCTCGAGCCTGTTGGGCGTAAAACACCTGTCCTCTATGACAAAAAACTCACTCTGATCAAACGACACCCATCCGGGCCTGCAGGCGGCCACGCACTTGTGTTCAAGGAGCGACCAGTTGCCAGTCTTCAGGCAAGTCATCTCAAGCATTATGCGGGCCGGACGTACCATGAAGCCCTCACGACAGAGGTAGGCCACAGTGCCTCCGTACAGGTAACGAGCCCTGGGAGTTAGCAGCTGAGCGTTGCTGACGTTTGCTGGCGGCGGACAGGTGATCTTGCGACAGGTGGCCTCGCGATGGCTCCAGGTGCCTGCGTTTGACCGTGTTGGTTAGGCTGTTTTGCGATAATTGCGGTAATGAAATTGTTGATTCGAAAATCTCTATCGAAATAAAAATGGCTTGACTTTACGGTGTTGTTTAGTGTTTCGTTGCAAAAATTGCGGTCGGACTGTTAAAAGAAAATCTCCATCAAAATTGTTAAAAAAAGGAAAAAACAAATACGTCACTGCTTTGTATCTATAGAGCTACAAGCCCTACAATACTTCATTTTTATACAGAAAACGTGTTTTGAGACTTTAGCTGTATTCAAATTATTAGTTAGGAAAGATGTGTTGCCTGGTCTGTTTAAAACCCAATGAACCCAACGAACGTTTAACAACAAACGGGTCCTTTTACAAAAGGTGAAAAAAAACAGGCAAGGCTACATCCTACTGTTAGTAAAATAAAGCAAAAAGGACAGTTAAGCATTGGCCTGCAAAGTCTGTTTAATTACCGTAAAGGATTTCACTAACTCCATTGGTTTTGTAAAACAAACGCGGATTACCTTTCAGTACAGGGGTGCTGCCAATTAAAAAATATATACATACAAACAGGTGGTTAAAGCTACCGTCATTTTGGCAGACAATCTCTTGCACGTGTTTCTTGTCCTTCAGTGTTACGTTGTAACCTTCCCTGCAAACCAACTGCATCTTCGAGCCGATCGCGAACATCTTCGACGGACTCGTGTACTTTATGTTCAGAATTTTCATCCTAAATTTGCCGAAAAAAAGCGTTAGTGAAACACATAAAAAAATCCAAATGTAGATTGCAGCATGTCCGTTGATTAGGTTTTAAAGCTTCAGTTTTTTCTCGCTTATGCAAAGATCATAAATGCCATTATTTAACGAATTAAGTTTGTTTCTTACCGGTAAAAAGGCGTTCAACTCTTCAACTATTAATCGTATAGTAACCTGGCCAAATGCTCGACCGGCATGTGACAAATGGGCGGCCATGGCTCGAAAACATTTAAAGCGCATCGTAACGTTTTTACCCACCTTCTACAGTTCCACCAACAGTCTAAAGTTCAAATACTCGCAAAGTCACCTGGTCAACTTCGCGACCGGCATTTGGCAAACTGGCGGACATGGCTCGAGGTGTTCGCAGTAAACCGTAACGTTTTAACCCTTTCATAGTTTCATCAGCTCTAAAAACTACCTCAAACCAATCTTCAACAAATAATTCTCAAGTCACCTGGTCAACTGCGCGACCGGTATTTGGCAAACTGGCAGGCATGGGCGAGGTGTTCGCAGTAAACCGTTACGTTTCTAACCCACCCTTTCATAGTTTCAACAGCGCTAAAAAACAGCTCAAACCCTTCTTTAACAAAAATCTTACCTGGTCAAATGCTCGACCGGCATCTTGCAAACGAGCGGGCATTTCTCGAGGTGTTCGCAATACTGGGCCACCCCCTTGTGCACCCAGCACCACGGTTGGATCATGGTTTTGGTCGGGTTAGCGCAGAAGTCGTGGTCCGGGTAGCGACGGTCACCGCCGTTATACTTTCGCCAGTTCTTGCAGAATGCCCGGCTGCTCCAGTTGAAGAAACCTGTGGCAAAACTTGGGCAGCTGTATATTTGTTTTTGACTCTTCAAGATTGACTTAAAATTTGAGTATTTCAGCTTTTTCCAAATTAGATTGGAATTCGAATTTCAATATTTTAGTTTTTTAATTAGAGTAGGAAAAAAATGAAGAGTTTTTCTTTTTTTAAATTAGATTATAATTAGATTTCAGTATTTTAGTTTTCTCAAATTAGATTAAAATTAAAATTAGAGCATTTTATTTTTTCCAAATAAATTGGAATAAGAGTTTTCAGTTATAAACTAGAATTGTTTTTAATTATTAACAATTTAATTTAAATCGCATTTTATTCTTACAAGAAGGTGAGTGGTAAATATTTGTGTGATTTTTGTCCTTTATTCCAAGGGTTCTCATTTAAAAGCGTGCGTGGACCACTAAGGGGTACTTAGGGTTAGGGGGTTGACGAAGGTCTAATTTATATCTTAATGTATTATTTAAAATCCTGAAAAATTTTTAAAAATAAGAGCAATTATTAAAAAAACACTTTGGCGCCTTTTCCTACAATGTATTTAAAACAGACTTTAGCTGGCACAACAATTTGACCGAAAACACCACGTTTTTTAAGTCTATTTGTTTTATGACATCATCCCTTGGCCCATACAAGCCAATAAAACACTCTAGTGGTCCGCGTTAAAAAAGTTCCCCTATTCTATGCTTTCTTAGAAACCCCATACAAGAACCCCTATCCAATTCCTCTAAAAAAGACGCGGTTCGTCAAAACAAAACCTACCTTGATACTCGAATCCGTTGCCGTGGTAACAGGCGGTGCGCAGCTGACACGTGAATCCATAAGCACCGTCGCCCTTGGCAACCTCCCACGTCTTGGTTTCGTGATCGATGACGACGGTGGCCGGTAAAGGGCACCTAGGAGTTGACAGAAAGGCGGCAAGGTTAAGTCGCAGCTTGCTACAGACTTGCTGTTTCACTTTCCATAACTCTATCAGTATTATATGTTATCCCATATATTTTATGTTTAATTTTATTTTTGAAGCAAAAAAGCCGCCGCTTGTAATTAATTTTCAATAACTTTTTGTTCAAATCTCTTTACATTTAAAGTTCAATCTATTTTTTTAAATAAAAAAGTCGCCGCTTACTTGCGTGTTTACTTTTCCTCGGTAAAAGGTACTGGGACTGTAATAAGTTAGCGTTACGATTTTTTTCTTGTCTTTTACTAAGTTAAGTAGGTTTATTTATGATTTTTGTTTCAATTAGTGTAGCTACTATGAATTTTTCAATATAGAAAATAGGTGGTGCGCATTTTTAAAATGTTTGAAGATCACTGTTTTTTGGCATGGGATACCAATAGCATTGTCTGATATTTCGACTGTTATTGTGATGCCTAGCGATGTCCGGCACTTGGTATTTTATTCCAATATTATGAACAAAAAGTATCAGCGATGCACATCGATACCAAATGGCGTCATTAATATGCTCCAATAGGTAAAAAAGATGTAATTGAAACATTTAAAGATATTTTTTCAGGGTATTGGTCACAACTTGCATTAACATTAAAAAGTATAATTACCTCCAGTTGTTAGTATACCGAAAGCCAAAGATTTCAGTTGCAAACACACATATGTGTGTTCAGGTTTCATTCTCCAGTTGTTATCCTACTATTTTTAATTAGTTTGTGTTTTAACATAAAAATTTTGGGGTTGGATCGCAAATCATGGCTGAATTTCCTATAGTAATTTGGTATCGGTTCGGCAACGATACCAGTCTAGTATCGAAAAGATACTGTCATTTGGCATCAAGTATCGGCTTCGATCGGATATAAAGAGTTTGGACTCTCCCCTGATCTCAGTAAATAATCACAAAAACGAAAACCGTGATTGCTGCGAGGTTACACCGGCAACATCGCACCTGGTATTGAAAACCGGTCGGTGTTTATCGCTGTCAGCGCCTAATCAGCGATCACTGTTCGTAATCGTTGTTTCCTTAAGATGTTCACTTGTCATCAAACCAAATGTCAAACAGGGATAATAACGAAAAAAAATTAATTGGTGAAACCAACTGCCAACAACGAAAACCATGCATGTAATTATATACAAAATTAATCTATCCTCCTATACAAACAAAATTACAAAATTAATCTATACAAAAATTAATCTAATAAATTAATCTAAAATTAATCTAACAAATATACAAAATTAATCTATCCTCCTCACAGTTTTTGGCATAATCTTATACACGGAATATTCAATATCCGGCGCAGAATTATCAGCGTCAGGCGCTCTTTGTCGCAGGTCACTTGGTAAACGTTTTAATTAGCCTTAACGTGTTTTAATTAAACGCAAAAAAACGACTAGATTTCGGACAGTTCCGTCCATCAACAGTACACATTTTTGATTACCCTAATTATTTTTTTTTTTTCGGATAACTAAATAATAAGGAAAAAAAACGTCACCTCAGATTTTAACGCATTTCACTAACAAAACTCAAAAAAACTTCCGTTTCAAAACAACCACGCCACAACAATGAACTATACTTACTTAGGGACAAGGCAGTCCTGCCAGGGTATGCGCGGGTTAAGGGTTAAGCACCAGGCGTGGTCTTCGTCCTTCTTGTCCATTATGTCGTTGGCAGGGGCTGGCGGCTTGCGGCAGAAGTTGCCGTCCAATCCATGGTCGGTAAAGTTGTCCGGGTGGAAGCTGTGCCGGTGCGGGACCTGCAGACAAATTTAGACAACTAGATAATTTTAAAAAGAATATCAAAGCCCATACAGAAGTAGGTATCATTTTGAAGGTTTCTAATAAGTCTTTATTCATTTTCAATGTCAATCTAGTTGTCCAAGTCTGCCTAGGTAAGACGGCAATATCGGATCAGGACCGAAGAGCGATACTACGATCGTAGTTGAGCAGTGGTTCTTAAGGATTTTTTTAACGACGCCTTTGGTAAATTTTTTCTGGACTCGCGGCGCATCCAGTGATACGAAATTTCATTTATTCATATTGTTGTATTATGATAAAATCAATTGGAGCAATTTTCTCGTACCAATGAATTCGAATAAATTTGTTACAATGATAAGAATGAATCGCGACGCACTGTTTGAGAACCTCCGCAACAGAGGTACTCGTGAAATTTAAAAACAAAAAAGTTATAAGTTTGAAAACAAAAAAGTTCTACGTTATACCATCGAGGCCCATGGCTGGCATCGGAATCCATTTCGCGTCCAAGTTCTAAACAAAAATAAAATATTTAACGAAATAGATCATGCTTAATAAATAGGATATAGTTTAAGTATCTGAGATCTACCCCTCTGCAAACTATCCTCAATGTCCCAATATACTAAAACTTAGCATGACTGAAAGACCGATTTTTAAATCCGTAAAAAATTATAAAGTTGAAGTACTGTTTAGATCATTGGCGCCAAACAACTGTATCACAAAAAACAAGTGCAAAACGCGGTAAAGGCCATAGCAGGTTTCAAACACATCCAAATACTTTAAAACATACATAGTGATGTTCAAACATTTTTTTGTTACGTAAATGATTAAAAGCTATTTAAATATTCAGAAACGCTGTGACAAGTCACACAGCAAAACATATTTAACCAAGGCGTCAAAGAGCAAAAGTTACAGCAAACCCAAACACACGAGCACGCTCACCGCGTCCCCCTGTAAGTGCTCATCTTCTGCCACGGGAGGGCGCAGTCTCGCATCTCTCCGATCCCGACGGAGTTTGTGAGTAGAGTGACCGCTTCCCACCGGTCCGTGCCCTTCTCCTCCTACAAAGGGAAAAGCACTCAGATGATCAGTCGAATACCCAACAGAATAATCGGTGTGTATAAAACAGTAGACCGCAAGCCATCGCATACTAACAGAATGTGTCAATCAATGATGCAAGCAAGTCAAACATCACTGTTTTCAAAGTTAAATTAAATCACCGTTTTTTTTTCAAAATGACTTCGATTTACCTATATCAATTTTTGAAAATATAATAACCTGCTTGCTGTATATCGCGTTTTAAGTTGATATATTGCTCATAAACAAAAGAGTTCATCAATTTTTAAACAGTTTAATTTTTTTACCATTATATTTGTTATTTACAACTAGTTTTGGTGAAGTTATAAATATTGTCACCTATATTACTTCAATATATGATTTTCAACAAGCTTTTAGTTGTTTTTTCTCTAATTTAATTTTAGGTTTAAAGAAGCAATTCTATTTTTTTAACAAATTGTTTTTATCTTCACAGAGATTGATGCACCGAGCAACCTCCGACCAACACGCGTTACACCAACTAGTGTGACTGTAGCGTGGATAGCGCCCCTAGCGGTCAATCATTTGACTTGAAGTGGACTTGCTCTAATAGTGACTCAAGTAGGACTTGACAAGGGCAATTGATGGGTTGGACCAGGCCTCTACATGTTATTTTTGCGAAAAGATTTGACATGCAAATAAAAACCTTAAATCATTTCAAAATGACTTGTCTACAACACTGGAAAGTGTCTTGTTCCAGCTAAAAATAACCGTTTATTGACAGCGTTATGGCTTACGTTTTCGCCGCTTTAGCCTATATCGTAAAATGAGGCAAAAACCAGCAACAACTTATCAAACGTAACCAGCCATTAGACCGAAATTAGAACAACATCAACGTCGGAATAAAACACTGTTCGGAATAAAGACCAAGATAGAACTAAGACCTAATTTTTGTAATAACATCTAAATGGGTATAAGTCCTAAACCCGTCGGTGATATGGTCCATTTAGGCTTTATTCCGATAAATTTAGGCCTTATTCCGATAAATTTAGGACTTATTCCGACAGGTTTATGTCTTATTCAGACGATTTTGGTCAATGTTTCGCGGATATTACTGCGTATTTGGCTTTATAATGTCATCGGTCCTAATGCTATAGTATTATAGATTATTCTGCTTGAGATATTGTTACATTGAAGGCATTTTTGCGTGTTCCTATCAAACCTTTAGCAGCAGGAACATCCCAGGTTGATCTTCCACTTCGCCAACATCCAGGAAGTAGCTCTCGTTCTGCCCGAAGCGGATGAAGTCTCCCGGAAGTCCGTTACCGTCGCGGGGAAGAGGACCGGAGCGGAAGACCCAGGTCTGGAGAAGACACAGAAGAGGGTGAATGAAGATTAACGCGGAGTATGTGAGATACCAATTGCGGTGATATGACAATGATTCGAGCTAATGGGTTATTTTTGGTGGTTTATCTATTTTCAATTTCGACAAAATTTGATAAAATGCCATTACGTCGTATTTTAATCTAATTTGTAAAGAGCTCTGCTAATATAAAATTAATTGTTCTTAAAAAATCGCAAATGTAAGCTATAATTTATGTTCGATTCTTTTATTTTCTGTTATTTTGGGCAAAACATCAACAGCAATTTGATAAAAAATATCATGAATTGAATTAGATTGGATATAACTCAGTTAAACTCAATTTCTGATTTACGCAACTTAGAAATTGAATCCAATCAAAAGCTTAAGTTTTAAATCTAGTGCCACTTGGAAAAAATGTGAATCAGTGGTCGGCAAACTGTGGGCCGCGAGAAAAAAAAAAAAAAACTGTGGGCCGCGGCCCAAATGTGTGCATTTTTGTAAATTGGCTCAGCTTAAAGTCCTACGTGCCAAATGTGCTATATGTAATTAAAAACAATTTTCGCGCTTCGCGTGTATATTCTTAGTTTTATACTATGTTTTACAGTATGCTATAGCAGTGTTTTGGGCATTAAGGCGCCGTGTACTTCACCTTAAAATCAAACACAGTATCCTGAATCCGCCACTGTTTTCGTAGGTTTTACGTAGCGGGCCTTTACTAGCTCAGAAAAGAGTACTTTAGGCCGCGTCAAAAAAAGTTTGCCGACCACTGTTTTAAATGGTCATAGCTGTTAAGTCTAAACTCCAAAACCGTAGTGGTAAAAGTGCAGCAAAAATAAACATAGTTTGTCCAAGCGTAGCTGTAAACCAGCCAGCTTGTGCTCGCCTGGTATGCTAGGCGTGATTCGTTGCAGGGCATGAGTTTGATTTGGACTTGATCGACCGTGCCGAAGTTTTCCAAGTCGAGAGGCGCGTCAATGCACAGGTCCAGAAGGTGGTGCTTTATCTGGCTGACGAAACCTGCGCAGTGGTACAAATAAGGCTATTCGTTATTATTGAAGTTATTCCTGTTAGTTTTGTCAGGTGGTGCTAGGGTCGGGGTAGAAACCGCACTCTTGTTTTTTTACGTTTTGGTGTTGGTTTTAACAAACTCGTAAAAAACGTTGCTACCAGGCATAAAATTGTTTAAAAACAACCGCTCTGGTTATTGTAAAACCAACATTGGGCAACCTGTTTAATTCGCCTTCTTCGTTTGGTGCACATCCAGAAAATGGCGATTTGAATAGTTTGCCGAAACAGTGTTTTTTTTTTGAGCTATTTTTGAATACCAAATTCACGTAGTTAGAGATTTAATGTTTCTTCGAAAACTATTTTAATAAAAATGTTGAAAAAATTTTTGAAATATCAGTGCAACTTTAGAGTTATCAGACATTTTGCAAAACAGTATGTCTTTTCCAAATTAGAATACGTAACTTTGCTTTTGTTTGTTTTAAAGTTTAACTCAAAGTTAACGACTCCCTGTATTTTGTGAGCAACATTTGCTATGATTGTGGGACGGATAGGAAACACCGCTGTTTCTAGAAACAGACTACTCCGATAGCTATTAAAAAAAATATAAATACACCTTATTCCAATCTCTGTTTTTTTTTTACCATTTTTTGTCTCTAAATTTTTAATTCTTTTCAAAAAATACGATGAAATAGAAATCTATATTTCATATCCTGATTCCTAAAATGTTGCACTGAATATGTGAATAATAGAAATCACCTTGACCCTTGCAAGATAAATGTCGACCTTAATTCCTGATCAGTAACAGCAAAATAATCTAGCAAAGCTAGCAATTCAGGTCAGACACATTAACCAGATCTTTTTAAGATCTGGTTAATGTGTCTGACCTGAATTGCTAGCTTTGCTAGATTATTTTGCTGATTCCCAAAAAACAAGGCTTTTCAAAATCAGTCGTCCGAATCAGGGCTATTGTGCAATCAAGGCATGACTAGAAAAATCTGTGCATGATGTATTATAAATATAAAACAATGTTGTAAAACGTGCACATAATGTTCCCTTTTCGAGGTCATACTCTACATTAAACCTTGTATGGGTGCAGTTGTAAAATCCGAAAACAACAAAAATGCTGCAAACCTGTAAAATACCAGAAGAAGATCTGGTTGCCGGTCCCGCATATGTCGAAGAGAACGTCCATTCTTGTGCTGGTTGCGTTGCTTCCTTTGGGCAGCGAGGGTCGAGCACATAGAGTCAAATTAGAGGTGCTCTGTGGAAATAAACAATGAGTGTTAAATAAATACGTGAATAAGTTAGTATATTTAAATGAATGAATAAGAGAGTGTATGAAAGATACACACGCATATGTGTTTAACAACTGTGATTTGGCCATTCTGACATTGCTTTTTGATCATCAATAATTATGGCTTACATATCATAGTACATTGGAAGCCCTCGACAGACTAACCAAATCAGTCGATTAATGATGCAAGCAAGGCGGGCTAGAAAAATAACTAGCCTGTGGTGATGTTTGAACTCACGACCTCCGGCCATAGCGGGACCGTTTAAGTGGATATTATATATATATATAAATGAATAAATAAGTAGGTTGGTACAAATAAATGAGTAGGTGGGTATAAGTAACTGAGTATATAAAAGAGTGAATTAATCAGTTAGTGAACTTAAATGAACAAATTAGTTTACGCAAATTTATAAGTGCTTCAATATCAAAAAATAAGTGAGTATATACCAGAGAATAAACAAGTAAAAATGAATAAATAAGTTTATGTAAATTTATAAGGGCTAAAATATCAATAAAGTGAGAATATAGTATATTATAAGTTACTATATACAAGAGATTAAATGAGTAAAAATAAACAAATGAGTATATCATAGGTCTGAATCAATAAGTATATATTACTAATTAAGTAAGCATAAAAACTTTTATAAATGAAAGTAAATAAGTTATTCATATTACCTGCAAAAGAAAGGGGTATCCCTGTGATCCACGACCGGCGCTCGGAACTTCAACCACAATTCCACTTCGAGCCCGTTTCAGCTTTTTAGGCATTTTGGGCATGAATGTCCAAGTGGTGTTGCCGGTGCCGGCGCTGGGCGTCAGACATAGGTCGCTGAGACCTGCGGTGGCAAGTGCGGTAGAGTTTTTGGTCGTTTTTGGTAGCGAGTCGAACTACATTTAGTGTAAAAACGTTTTATTTCTAATTTTGTTCACGGACCCCAAGGGGCTCTCAGCCCCAGTTCAAGAACCCCTAGACTACCTGCTGTTCTATAGCATTAAAACGCCAATGAATATGCTGTTGGTTCCAGGCATTGTTTCAATCGTAAAATTGTTCATCCGACAAAATTTCATTAAAGTGCCAACTTTCCTGTTCGATTACCGATTCGAGCAATCTTTTTTTCAATTATATTGCCCTGAAGAAGATTGTCCGAAACGTTTGCACTTTAATAAAAATTTGCGTGAAGAACAATTTTACAATTGGAACAATGCCTGGAAGCAACAGCATATTCATTGGCGTTTTCAGCAAGCTAGGTAGTCTATCTATTTTCAGCGGTTAAACTGGGTTCAATGAACCCCTTAGGGGTCCGTGAACTAATTTTAGGGGGCATATGAAAGCCAAATGCAAAAATTAGAAGTAAGTATTCTTTTTAATTAGAAGAGAGTTTAATTAGAAATAAAACTTTTTGCACTAAATCTATTTCGCCCCCATTTCACTTAGTTCAGGGGTTCTTAAATACAATTAAAACGCCAAGTCAACTTCTGTAAATCGCGCTGTAAGCGGCATGTAAATAATAGCGAGCGCACCTGCGCATTTGCAGCTGAGGTAAAACCCGGTCTGCACGTGTTCGATGGTCGACCAGTCGGGGTTGGCCAGCTCAGCGGTGATGTCCTTCTTCCAGCGCCAGACCTGCCTGAAGTCGCCGGCATCGCAGCGGGTCGCCACCGGGTAGGCCTGCATTCGAAAGCCGGCCAGACACTTTGCGCTCGCCACGTTCATCATGTGACCGTTTGGGAGAAGCACCCAGCTGCCAGCAGGTTAAAAGACAGTTTTTATCATTTTAAAAAGAATGTAAAAAGCAATAAATAAGCTTCAAATAGGTGAAAAAAGTGAGGAAAACGACAGTTGTTGGTTTAAAAAAAAAAGAAAAAAAATTGTTAAAAGCTGCCAGCGGGTGAAAGAAAGTGAAGAAAATTTGTTTTTCGTTATGTTTGCAAAATATAGAAAAATACAAAAAATAAATTGTATAACAGTGAAAAGCTACAAGATCTGCCAATAGGTAAAAGAACTTTTTTTTATTATTTGAAGAAAAGTTAAAAACAATACATCAAATAATTTGTTTAACAGTGCAGCAAGAGCTTCCGAAAGGTGAAAAAAGTGGGGAAAAGACATTTTTTGATAGAAAAAGAAACGAAAAATTTTATTAAATAATTTGTATAAATAAAAAGCTACCGGCGGGTGAAAAGGTTGGAGAAACATTTAAAAATTATTCATGATTTATGATATGCTTATCGTTTGTACGAATCAGCCAGTTAAAACAAAGGTTAAAAGATTTTTTGTTGATATATTTCGTACAACAGTGTACAAACCAGAAAAACATTGATGACTTGCTTGCTTCAAGAGCTTGAGATTTTTTAAAGTTAAATCGGTGAGCTGAAATAGCCCATGCCTTATTATCTGACATGGAGGAGGTTAAACAGGCGCTCCGACATCAAGAGGTCCCGGGCCCCATTATCCCCTGGCCAGTGGCATCATCTCAACATAAAAGGTAAGACTACAAGACACACCAGTTTTCTCGTAGTAGTACATTTTTTGCTGCCTATACATAAACCTCGCAGTGGACGTATTTATACTATAACTTTCATATTTATTCGCAAAAGGCATTATGCAAAGTAAGAGTTAATTAAATTAGGTAGATAAACTAAAACGTTATTTGGGTTTTATTTTCCTATTAATTTACATTGTTACCATATACCGGGCACGTACAGTATATATAAAGATCAGTAAAATCGTTTATCAGACAAGCGGTCCGAAAAGGAGATATCGGTCGACTTCTACTTAAAATTACAGGCACAAAAATCCATCAACGACCACTAACCGCTGTGTCAGATCCCTCGGAGAGCATGGCTCACTTCTGAGCAGTCCGAAGGTCCTCAGATAATCGTGCTTTACGCAATAACCGCAGCTGCTGTTGAGTAGCACGTAGGGACCGGGTAATGTCTCTGACAGAATGAAGTCGAGTCTAGTCATGCCTTCAGCCTTCGTCCAGCCGACAAAAAGCGAAGTGCGCCGGTCGGTGATCGTAACCTGCCAGGCAAAGAATTCCGTTGCAAGTGTTTTGCTTCGTTTTTTCGAGGCGGAGATGCGAGCATTTTTTGAACAATGTGCGCAAAAATGTGCACGCCACAATGTGCAAAAAATGTGCGCACATTTTAAAATGGCTTCAAAAATGCGCGCACTTCTTTTGCGATGTGCGCACATTTTTAAATGAAAAAAAACTCTAACTAACCCTAACTCTAATTCAAAAATGTGCGCACATTCTGAAAAAAAGTGCGAATATTTTTGATTTTTTTTTAAAGCATTTTAAAATGTGCGCATATTTTTTAATTTTTGAAAGTATTTTAAAATGTGCGCATATTCTAAAAAAAGGACGCACATTTTTTCATTCTTTGCATCATTGGGAAAAAAATACTAATTCTGTACTTAGTTATTTCAGTGTATAGTATTTTCAAGGCAAACGTTTCAAAGATTTTAAGCATGAAATAGCACGCAAATTCAAAAAAGCTCTTGGCTACGTTTGCAGGCAGATTTAAGTGTTTTCTAGTTCACAACAGTTAACATTATCGACCTGAAGGTAGAATTCTACATAAATTTGGCAATTTTTTATTTGGTGTATAAATAAGGGTGTAAAAATGTCATCAAAGAAATGTTTTTTTTTATATTTTCTTTTAATTAACTACATTATTCATGTTACCAAGATTTTCATTAAGTCTTCATGGACCCAATGAAACTAGTTAAAGTACCCCACGGGGTCCTCTGACCCAGTTTAATAAACTCGACTTCAAGCCACACTTTTAAAACACAACTTAATCACAACATTAAAACTCACGGCTGAGCTTAAATATATTACAATCACCATCTTGAAAATAACTTGCATTGAAATCTTAACAAGCTTTCGCACTTGTCAAGATTTCAATACAATTTGTCTTTGTATAGTGCCAGTTGATTACCCTATTTAGAATTAGACAAACGCGGCCAGTTACAAAGATTGAAGACAACAGTTCTCTTTTGTTGGCCATATTTAAAGCAAAATTGTTAAAACGCCACTTAACCACATTAAACAAAGCTGAACACAAGATAAAAACTCACGGCTGTGCTTTTGGCGCTGCGGACGACCACTTTGAGCAGGGTGGGGAGAGCGTTGTCCTTCGTGGAGACGAGACCAGGAATAAGCAGTCGTCCCTCGGCGTGCCAGGCCTGGCTTAGTGTGGCCAGTTTCTCATCGCAAGGCCGAAAAAGCAGGCCCTGGCCCGCTTTGGCGACGTCTGTTTCGGCCGTTAGGCAAGCCCGGGACCCTACATTGACCAGAGTGTTCGTGGACCACCACCAGAAATGCTGGTGCTCATCGTCAACGTCGCAACGTTGCAGCTGAGCGCGCGATTCCGAGTTAGGGTTGAAGGAGTCGGGTACGGTGGCGGCGAGGCATTGCGGGCGTAGAGGGTCGGCGTCCAGCATCGAGTGGATCAGGAAGAGGTTATGCGGGTCCACGTCGGGGAACCACCTGCGTGTGAAGCAAATACAGTATACATATAGCAAACAAAGGGTTGTCCAAAACGACTCTTGGAAACACTGGTTTCAAACCTTTTATGGCTTACGGCCCAGAAATAATTACGGCACCCTTATTAGAAAAAAATGGTTTACTGTAATGTCAGAAACGAAACCGGAACAACAGTGATCAACTGCATACATTTAGGAAAGAACCATTTCACTTTTTGTACTTTGACCGTACACAAAGAGAACGTTGTATCAGGAGGCTTACAAATAGACCAAAATCATATTTTTAAAGATTACTAAATGCATTGTGCCACCCCAAAGCAATAGGCATGGCAACGCAGAGTGCCGCGGCATCCCGGTGAGAAACCACTGCTAAATCGGGATAACTACATAGTTTCCACACGAAACTTAAGCTTCGCTTATTTCTGTACTCTGACCGTACACTAAAAACCTACCATACCAATAGTACAAATCATATTTTAAAGATT
This sequence comes from Ascidiella aspersa, assembly GCF_963924565.1. NCBI lineage: Eukaryota > Metazoa > Chordata > Ascidiacea > Phlebobranchia > Ascidiidae > Ascidiella > Ascidiella aspersa. Next base: position 8,413,240 of record NC_139448.1, read on the forward strand.
CCTAAATGCCTTTGGTCAACCCTAAGTATTCGATATGGCACCCAGAGTGATGCATCCCGTTAAGTAAGCATTTCTGTCGTGGGTTTAATGTAAAGCTAGAAATGTAAACTTAATCCTTAACTTTCACTCCTGGAGTAACGTCAAACACATAAAATTGGATCCACATATACAACGTTTAAAAGCCAAAGCGCACTTGGTTCCACTTTTATGTGTGTTTTTTGTATCAGTAACTGAACGGTGTGTAATCAACTATGCCACTTGTTAAAGTAAATGCTAAAAAAAATCGAGAAAACATTAATTATTTTACCGAGTGCAAGTCTATATTGCCATTACACAATGCTAGGCTTTAAAACTTGTAATCATTAGGATTAGAGCAATGTTATTTATACTAAACTGCCTAAACGTATGAAACGATTTTTCGCACTTGGTCCCACTTCCATCTTCTTCCAAAATCTCCAGACAGTCAGTGACGTTGCATGGCGTGGTGACGTTGTGCTTGCCTGTGTAGCACCAAGGACCGCGCACGTCTAGTGTCGGGTTGCGGCAGGAATTCTCCTCACCCGAGCTTAGAGGGGGAAAGTAGGGAGGCTCGAGACGCCCGGGAAGTTGAACCTTAGTAGGGGGTTAAATTAAGTGGTTTTGTGTTTGAAATAAGGTAATTACTTAACAAGAATATATTAAAATATTTAAAGGAATGGGCGTTTCGGTTGGTGCTGTTTTCTTTCTAAATCGAAAATCTAACCTAGGTGGCGTGAAAAAAGAAGATTTGTGTTTAAATGACGTGAACACTTTCAAAATATAAATAAACCATATAAAGCAGAGGTTCCCAACGTGGGCGGTACCGCCCCCCTGTGGGCGTTGGCGAGTTCCAAGGGGGCGTTTTGAGACTTTTCTTGATTTTGGGGGCGCTGAACGCACATAAGGGGGCGTTACATGAAAGTACTTATATCAAAGCACTGTAGGACGTAGGTAACTTTTAACCTTAAATGGCAACTTCCGTACTGCGAACTTGTAGTAGTTTCCCGACCATTGTTACGTAATAATTGGCTTTCTTATGTAAAGCTGTTGGTTGCTGTTGCGTTTCACCGTTTTATACGCGGAAAAATGTTTGTATATTTAAAGCAGACGTCGCCAACCTACGGCCCTCTACCCGCCGCCTCTTTGACAACTAGACACGAGTCCATTTTAAACACTTTTTGACTATTTTAACTTAGTACGGGCGAAAAATTTTCGCGCTTCGTGCGAATGATCTTTCTACGTCCAGTTTGTTTACGGTTTGATGCTGTCTTTACACTAGATCAGCGCTTCTTTACCGTTGGGACGTGGAAGGCTGCCAAGTGTGTCGCGGACAAACGGAAAACGTATTCAAAAATATTAGACATATATTTTTTAACATTTTTTATTTTTTTCGCCAATGTAATAAAAAGCAGGAAATTTAAAAGAAATGCCGTTATACCTAGCAGGAAATTTAAAAGAAATGCCGTTATACCTAGCAGGAAATTTAAAAGAAATGCCGTTATACCCCCAAAAAATCGCGCCCGCTTCGCTCGCCAGGTGAGCCCGGACTTCAAAACATTAACAAACACTATTACACTGGATAAAAAAAAATCCGAGGCCCGCCTGATTCACACTTGTGCTAACATTTTGCGCGGCCCACAGAGACATTTATGAGTTTGGTTGGTGCCCGCGACTAGAAAAGGATTTAAAGTTTTGGTGCGGAAAGATATGAATTTTTCCTGGTAATGACATAACCTGGTGAAATAATGTATCTATAAATTCCAATAGTGAATGTAGTGAATGACAACCTAAAATATGACTGACAGCTTATCGAAACGAAAGTGAAGACAACATGATGTTAGACAACGATTAATATAATACTTTACTTTAAAGCAAGATGAGGGGGGGCGATATGAAATAATATTGAGCCCAAGGGGGCACTAGTGTAAAAAAGGTTGGGAAACACTGTTAAAGCATCGGATTGAGATTTTTCTGAAAACAAAAATACACTTTTGGTAGGTGTAAATATGCAGGTTGGCGTTTCAAACAAGGCAATAACTTAACGACATCATCAGTTCTGTTAAAAACATAATTCGAATGAATCATTTAAATTAAGTTTTTAGCAGAACCAATGATGCCGATTTTGGCGTAAAAGCAGTATTCTGTGTTTTAAATAAGGTTGTTTTATATTTTTCTACCTCTTTGGGTATTTTTGGATATTACGGATACTTTTAGATCGGTTTCGAATTTATGTAGACATCGGACATCCTTAGTTTAGCCGACACGGTTTTAATATCGGGCTGCGTTCTTTTAAAAGGCTAAAAAATGTATTACATTATAAAGTCAAAACTTCCGCTTCACGTTACAGGTTTTAGATGCGAATTATGACTTTACAAATTTAGTTTTACCTCTGTTGAAAAAAACAATATCAATGTACTATGTAGCAAGAATATCAAAATCCATACATAAGTAAGTATAATTTTGAACGTTTCAGACATTCGAAACGTTAAAAATGCTACTCTGTATGGGCTTTGAATCCTTTGATAATCTTACTACACCCAACTACAACCTCCAACCATTATGCTTCAAAAACTTTTAACGAAATATCATTACCTTCCAATATAATTAGGCTCTTTTACATTAAACTTAAAAATGACAAAGTATTACCTGGGTGGAGTTAACACCGCCTCTCCAAATGTTGCACTTCCGACCGTCGGTCGTCTCGCTCATCTTGCCGAAAAAGGTTCCACCCGACCTCAGAACGCACCCCTGGCCTTCGGGTTCCTCCTCGGTTCCGTAGTGGTTCCAGGGGGCAAAACCCCCCACCGGGGTGCCGTCGGCGCTGAAGGTCAGACTGTGGGCCACGGCCGAGTCGGTCGGTATTTGGAGGTTGGCGAAAGCACCTATAGTCAAAGAAAAACGTGTTAATGAAAGTTCAAGAACCCGGAATGTTCACTCGAATATTTTTGGGTAGACTTGGTTTGCAAAACCATTTTGATCGACTTGGCTTGTTGGAGTAAGGGATGAGTTTAGGTAAACCCGTGGCCGTAGAATTAATCAGATTTTCGTTTGTACATGAAGAAGGGTTAATAGCGGACTGGTAAAAAAATGATAAATTCGCTGCCACTAAAATTCGTAAAGCGACATAAATTAACCTTGTGTGTTCTATATGTCACACCAAGTACAGTTTTTTCGCATTTAATTCACCTGTACAAATTTTGAAAATCAAAATTGCGGCCGAGTCAGTCAGTATTTGGAGGTTGGCGAAAGCACCTGATGGTCAAAGACGGTAAATGACGACAATAAACTATACAACCGATTGGTTCCCAAAGTGAGTTTGAAAAAGCCAACTCTTTAGTCTAGTGCAGAAGTTTTTTCATATTCCTTTCTCACAAGCCCAAACACTGTCAATTCCTCCCCAGCGAAACCACGAAGTATTCTACATTTTTTTTATTACTTCAATCTACCCTGCTGACAGACAAACAAACCTACGGAAAAAGAGTCGACAAAATTAAAAAAAGATATGTAAAACTGCAATAGACACATCTGCGCTAAAAGCCAAGACTTGTTACAGAATTAGATGCGCTAATCGTCTGAAAGATGAGTTTGTTTGAACGTATGACCAATAGGTATGAATTTTATACCTATGTAAAATGCCTGCATTGGTGTATACGATTAAATAACTTCTTTTTTATCCCGTTTTCCTCCCCAAATATAAAAATTCCAATGAAGGGAGCCAGGTGACTTTTTTACTTGTTGCACCGGAAAAACATTCGCTGCACACTTTCTACATAACACCAGCTTTTAATTGCATCATTACAACTAATGCAATGCAAAGCAGAAAATGACTTAATAATATCATTTTTTGATGGATATTGTGCTCGTCTAAGTCGTTTAGCATGGTTACCTGCATGTCTTCCCGTAATACAAATAGGTTATTTTATAAAACAACAAAAATATACGCTGTACACTTCACAATCTCACGAGACACACCGGTTTGCCGCAGCACACAGTTTGCCAATCACTGCTTTAGTCCAAAATCCAACATAAAATAGGTGAACGGCTGAACGAAAACAAACCACTCTCAATAAACGTTGCTATATATTACCAGAATGTAGCAAGCATTGGCGTATGGTTGTTTCTCGACTCTTTCCTCTCTGAGCCTGTGTAGCTATGACCGGACGTCGTGAGTTCGAACCTCACTGCAGGCTAGTAGTTTTTCTAGCCTGTCTTTCTTGCATCATTGATCGTCAGATTCGGTGAGTCTGCTATAGTTATGGCTTTCGGGGTACAATTACTTTCGTCATGTTTTCTTTTCCATTTTTCCATTAGGTCATTTTGTGGTGACGTTATTCCGTTTAGAGTTTTTTTATTGAAGTAACCACTATAGTTACCGCTATAACTTAATAAATACAAATTAAATCAAGACACGTAAATGAAAGCTCAACACCAAAAGCAGCCCACCCACCGATGTAGTGCTTTTCGGAGAACTCGTGCAGTTCGGCAATAAAGTCGTGAGTTTGTGCGTTCTTGTCGGCAGCCAACGTCCAATTGTTGACCGCACAAGTCTTGTGGGCCTCCAAGTAAGTGGATGGACCTTCGAAGGCCTAAAAAACGGGAGGCGTTTAATATAACTCGACGTTTGACAACTCTTTTGCAAATAAAATAAATTGCCTTCTTATTGAAATCATTTAATGAGAAGATTTTGAGAGAAATTTATGTTGCGTCAAACAGTTAAATCATTGGAGCATAATAGTTGGAGATTGCAGTAAATCGCAGTAAGAATATCAACGCACATACAGAAGTATGTAGCATTTTGAACGTTTCGAATAATTCTTACGATAATTGCTGGACGTTGTAGTTAGACATCGAATTAATGCCAAAGCCAAAACAGAAGTAGTTAACATTTTAAACGTTTCGAATAAATGTTTACAATAAAATAAAGATATATTCGAAACGTTCAAAATTTAACCTTCTTCAGCTTTGAACGTTCGAATATTTTCGAATGTCTCTTTTTGATCAATGTCTCACAGTATTTTCTCACAATATTTTCAAAATAATGTTCAGAACGTTCAAAATGCTACCTACTTCAATATGGGCTTCGAAATTCTTACTGCGAGTTGTATCATTATTTAGTTCTTAATTTTGAAAGGATGGATAATGATCATATTCTCTAATAAATCTCACAAAACTGACTTTGGTGAGGTTTAAATGTGGCACCATCACATCACGAAGTTTAAGGATTTTTTCTTACTATTTTAAACTTTTTTTTCTTAAAATCGTTTTTAAAGACCATGAAATATTGCGAACGCAATATCACAACAAAAACTTTGACGTCATTCACCAAACTCACCTAATGTTGTAATAACTTATGACAATGACTTGACTTAAGCTAAATCCACTTACGTCACTGTTTTCAAATGACTTAAATTACCTTGGCTTAAATCTTTTGACCCAAATGACTAGACATAGACTTGAGGCTTTTTTTTAATTTGCTTGTTTTGTATTGTATTTTTGTTATTTTGGTTAAGTTTTTGCTCGTGATCGAACGAGTTTACCAGTTTTATTAGATTGACGTTTTATTTTTATATCAGTGATTTGACTCGGGGACGACTTGCTCTAATAACGACTTGACTGGGACTTGACTTGGGCTACTGATGACTTCGACTGGGACCTGACACTTTAATTTTTGCAAAAGACTTGGACAAGTCATTTTCCAGTCCACGTAAGCTATTTCAAAACGACTTGTTCACAACACTGGTCTCACCTTAAAGCAGTTAATGTCACCTTCAATAAACTCGGACACCATGGCCGACCATCCGTCGGGACAGAGCCTGGTGCAGGGATGCGTGTTGCAAGCCACTATCTCGTACATCGACGAGTCCCCGCAGCTACTTCGACCGAACTGGGCGCAAGACTTGAGCACGCGCTTCGTACCGTTGCCGCAGGTCTTTGAACAGACGGTCGTAGCAGTGTACATGGGAAGAAAGCCGACGTTTCCTACAGCGAAAGAAGTGCGCGATTTTGAACCGGGTCGAAAAACGTTTCCTTTTTTGTATATTTTTTTCAGCATATTTTCCAGCGGTCGCTTTTGGGGATGTCTGATACTGTCGAATCGAATCCACGATGCCCACTCTTGTCCAAAACTATAGGCAATTTTAAACCGGGTTAAAAAAAAAGTTTCCTTTAAGAACTTTTGTTTATGTTTTTCAGCATATTTTCCAGCGGTCGCTTTTGGGGATGTCCGATACTGTCGAATAGTATCGCAAACGGTACTCGATGCCAACTGGTCGTATCGTTATACTTGCCCGATAGTGGTAAGATCCGACAATCCACTATTGACCGATACTATATGATGGAATATATACCAAATTATTGTAGAAACTTTAGGCTTAAATTAGGATCAACTGCAGCTATACTTTACCTCAAAAGGTACTTATCAGAAAAATGTAGGTTAAAAACCAGAGATAAATAAATTTTTTAACTCGAAATCAGTGCTCCGCAATATTTTAGTTACAAGAAATAATGTAACTAAAATATTTCAACTCTGCATAACCTGAAAGTTGTTTCGCGTACCACATTTAAAGCCTTCGTATAGCACTAGTAAAGGGTTTCTCTTTTTTAACGCGGGCCTCGATAAAATTTTACGTAAACATTCCAAATGTTAAACTCCAATATTCGCGTTAAGAATTAAAGTTTACCTATAGATAAAATAAAAATATGGTAAACTGCCTCTTGCCCAGTTTGTAAAAGAGGTTTGTTGCCGAGCCCTGATGAAAACAGTAAAATAATATAATTTTCGACAAATTAACCTTCCCTGACTTACCTACTCCGCAAATATTAATCCTGTCAGTGTGGAATGTGTGGAAATCGGTCGTCGATTCGGAAAAATTCTCCTTGGTCTTGAGTTCTAGTCCCAAAGTGACCGGATCGAATCCAATGTACTGGTGTTGCGCGAGGTCTTCCGGCAAAAACGTCAGGTGGTTTTTCAACTTCAGATTCATGTTTTCGCCTTCCACGCACAAAAACAAGAAACACGCAGTATAGTCACTAAATTGTTTTGAGCTGAACAGTAATCTAAAGAAAGTAAACACAATATATCGATTTAACGATACTATAGGCCGATGTTTTGCTTCTACCGATATATCGGTATCCGTATTTTTTGGCCGATATTTCCTATGAAAATATGGTATAGTTATATTTTTTGGCCAAAATCTTTGTTGGGTTTACATCATGTCAAGTTAATATGCAAAAAAAAGAAGTTTAAAACGCTTCACACTGAAGTCAAATTGCTATGATTTGGCACAAATTAAGTCGACAACAACACAATGTGTATGGAAAGATTTTGCAGGCAAAATAATTCCTTGTTATACTTGTTTGTTGTGCATAAAATTTGTTCTTCGATGTTCCCTACGGTCTTTCGTTGCATCCTGCAACAAACTGAAAATCATTTTGTAAGCTTTGTACTGCGTTCTAGTTGTTGCGGTTCCAAAAAAATATATATATATATTATCAGTTCTGTGCATTAAGCAGGGCAATTTTCGTAAATCCCCGAGTACATGTATATTGCGATTTCATTAAATCCAACAAATCGAAAGAGGTTAATTTTGGAACTCACACATCAACCGTTGCGAGTCGTCCTCGATGTTGCAAGTTTTGAGCACGATCCGGGTCCGGTTTCGTTTTGGGGGGTCGGGCAAGTCGACGCCGAGACACTTTCCCGATTGGGAGTGCACCAGGTTGTAAAAGAGGCGCCAATACCACCAATACTCCCTCAACCATGGGTTTAACGGCCCAGGGCACCTCTTGTACCACCTGACAAAAAATGGAAGTTTATTGTTGTTAAGACAAAGTGTCGGGCAGAAAAGCTGCTCGGTCGTTGATTTTAAGTTATTTTTAACATTGAAGAGAAGATACACTTCAGCTCACACAAACTACCATTGTTGGCATCGAATTCCAGCCACAAGACCGAAATTAGACAACGTCAACGTCGGAATACAACACGAAATAAGACAAAAAGGACTAATACATGATAGTCTTAAAACGTCTAACCGGAATAAGACCTAAACCTGTCGGATTAAAGCCTAAATAATAAAACACATTATTAAAAATAACAGTAGCCAATTACAATTGCCAGTGGAGCTATTCTTGATTATAATTATTATTAAACCAGATTGCAAATGAAGCGTAGAGGGGTTATTGGGAGCTATAGGAAGGCTGCTGACCCTATAGACGAGGGCCGACGGCTGCCTAAGTCTCTTACAAGTTCTTAATCCGACTCCAAAGGAGCAGGCCGCTAGAATACCTGTCCTTAACTTCTTGTACTCTAAGCAAAGACAATCCACTCAGTAGATAGTTGCTCTTAGAGTATATTCACAAATCTCAGAAATACAGCGATAAACAGAGCGGTGATTCAAGCCGCTAATCAGTAAGACGTATAAAGTAGAATAAATTGTCAAATGCGGAAAGGCAATTCGTTAGGTGCGGCGGTCACACATCAGTGGACAATGGTCACGTGTATAGTGACGTAAAAGTAGGCTAAATGCTACAGCAAAAGTGTATATATTAAAGCCTAAATGTCCAGAATAAGGCCTATACAATATTTTACCTAACCCCTAACCTCACCCATAACTTCATCACTAATTTCCTAATAACCTCAACCATATCTCAAATTTAAACATCGCCCATTACCCACCCCAAACAGAAGCAAACAAATCGGTTCCAAAACGGTGGTTTCAAACAAATTTAATCTAAGGTGCCCAAACGTCGACACCAAAACAGTGGACGCCAGACAGGTGTCTCCCAATCATCCCATACCCTGTCCTTTAATTTTAGGTGTTGGTTTATGTACCATGCACTATAATAGGGGAGTCACGTAAGTTAATATCGAAAATTTAAAAGGGGTCGCGACTGATACAGACCCTATTCCGATAAATTCATGACTCTTTTTGGTAATGAAGTAATTTTGTTTTTTACAGATCGAGCTATCCAACACACTGCTAAAAAAACGAACATTTACTACAATGCGCAACACACACAGCAATACCTTGGTTCATGTACTCCAGCTTCAGAAATGTTGACAGTCAGACATGTATGCCTTTCCCAGTTCATTATAACGCGGCTCTTAGATTTCACGCCCAACATACACGCACCCTCATCAAATTGGTCCAAGCAATCATCATATCCATCGCATTTCTGAAACAGTTGTTTTGTTCAGATAAACTATAATTATAAACGGCAATCTGTATAATCAATCGTTGTATGGCAACATTCACAAAAAACTAACCAATCTGTCAATACAATTATTTGATGTGTGTAAATACTCTAAATGCTTAATTTTTGTATAAAAAAAAAGGAATGAAACAAAAAAACAAAAATCAATAAAACCGACTGGCTATTGAGTATGAATAAAGTAAAAAGATAAAAAAGAGTGATCACTTTGGGTATTTTTAGGTTTTGTGGTGGCAAAAAAACTGACAAACAATTTATTATAAACTTTAAAAGATTGAAAATCACTAGGAGTTAAATGTTAGCAAAACGCTAAATGCTGACATACCTTCACTACATCGAGACAGGTTGTCTTGTCGCACAAAAACTCAAAGGCGCCGCACTTGTGTTCACTTTCCTTTTCTTCATCGTTGAAAGTAAGTCTTCCCATTGGTTTTGATCCAACAAGGCGACCTGACATGCTTGGCTCGACAGCAGCTTCCTTCAGTGCAGAACTGAAAATTTTGTTTAATGGTATCTGTCCTCACAAAATGCAGTTAAATGTAACTTTAAGTCTTAGTAAGATTCTATTCAGTGTTGTAATGAATTAAGTCAATGACTTGCACATGTCATATGTACAAAAACTTATACAGCATAATAAGAATATAAAAACCCATATGGAAGATGTTGAAAATGAACAAAGAGTTATTCGAAACATCTAAAATGATACCTTCTTCTGTATGGGCTTTGATATTCGTATTACCTCTTATTACAACTTTCAACCATTATAGTACAAAGTTTAATGTCAGCCTCAATGAGAGAAGACAAGAAGCACTCTCTGCTAGCTGGAGAGTACCATTAAATTGCAATTTATTCTAATATAAATGTTAACGGACAAATATTACACTTGTGCGATTTTTAATGTTTAAAGCAATTATACAGCATAGTTTACTAGTTCTTGTTTGTTTTGTAAAATTTTTAGTAATTTAAATAAAACCAAACCTGGTCTGGATGAAAAGCCTTGTACAGGATTTTTTTGCGCAGTCTTCCAGCTGCCGGCGCACACCGTTGCAGGTTTCTCCGCTGCACGACTTGGTCCTTAACCTTCGACCTCCGCCACAAACATGACTGCAGCTGCTCCATTCGCTCCAAGCAAGCCAACTATTAACAAAAATAACAAACTTGTAATTTGGTTTCAAACAGCGAGTGCATAATTGTCTGAATGGTACTTGTAAACAGCACTTACTCTGCCCCAAAAATCATACCAAAGTTTCTATTTTTGCCTAGTTATTAATGAAATATGTAAATAGGCTGGTAGTGAGCATAAGTAATAGACAGGGTTGCCATACCGTGCTTATTCCTAAGATCTGTACTTATTTTTGGTTGCATTGTCTTGGAAAATACCAATGTGCTTATTTTTTTTTAAATGTGCTTATTTTTGAGCTGTTTGCTGAGTTTGTTTTCTGCTAGAATTGATTAAGCCCCATGACAGTTTCATTGCATGGTTTCTAATATTTCCTTCGTTTAACGAAAATCAAGTTAATCCAGTTTGACAAAAAGAATATTATATCTTGCCTGTAATAAATCATCTCTTATCCGGCCCCCGATGGTCAGGCCTTACAATTATCCAGCCCTTTATGAAAAATGTTTGATGGCCAAAGGCATCATTTCTCCTTTTATATTGAAAGTTTAGCAAATTCAACCAAATAAAAAGAGTTTTTTGCACTCCGGTCGTATTTGGCGCAGTGAACAACAAGTCAATGCAGAATTCAATACTGAATTATAAAGATTCCCAACCTATGTAAATAAATCTTTAAAAATGCCAATTTACCAACTTAGTAATAAATCATTATGGAAAGTATGACAAGTGAACATTTTAACAGATTAATCCTGTACACCAATAAATGAATATCAACTGCAATTTCGGCATAAGTTATAAAAGCGGGTGCACTTTTGATTTTGGGGCACAACATGTAACCCTGATTTTCACAGTCATGCACCCGCAAGATCTCATGGAGATTATCCTTTTTAAACTGTGTAATAATCCATCTTTCAGATACCAAAATACAACTCATTTATTGTAAGTTACATGAAATGATGGAAAACTCTGCTAAACTACAAAACAAAATAGACCTTGAAAAGATTTAAACAAAGGTATTACAAATTTGTGTTTTTAGTATTCAAAGTTAAACACACTACTATTAGAGAAATATCAGTGCTAACCTAATAACTTAAATTTGATAATTTGGCTACTTTAAGCCATTCATTACAAAATGTCTACATAGGAAATGGTTGCTTGCATTTGGTATTATATTTTCTCAATTTTTTTTCTTCGCCTTTTCACTCATATATTGCTAAAACAGAAAGGTTCGGTATCTTTCTATAACCACTTGTGGTTCAAGGCTGATCCATCCCCAAATCCTGCAACGTTATTTACTTTTCTATTTTTCATGTGCATATGTATTAAGCGTGGATGATGAGAAAAATAAAAACTTGAAACTTGGTAGATATATTAACATTGTCAATCAATAGTGTAATGTTCACATAAGGTATAACTCAAAACTTGAGTTAAAACTTAAAATCTAAACTGGACGCTATTTGACAAAATATATTTATTTAAGATTGAGTTTATTTTTCAAGATTGTGGAACCAATCCAATACAGACTGAAAGAAGTTAAATGACAATTGGAAACACTTACTGTGAAGTTCCACTGCAAAGGTCACATGTTCGTTTACATTGGTCGGCTACATACTGCCACTTGCAGTGTCCCAGATCCCTGTGAATCTGACAAAACTCGCGGCTTCTCGTCTTATCGGTGCAATATTTTTCTCTGCACTCTGTATAAATTTAAACATTTAGTTTAATAATATTTTATACCGAATTTAATGTGGAGCTGCTACTAAAGTTTTTTCACGTTTTAAAACAAATTGTTAACACTAACCTCCAGGTGCGAACAAATATAGAAGGAAAGCCAATACACTTATACTTAGCATTTCATTTAACAGCTCGACTTTAAACGTTTTGCGAAAACAATTTTCGCGGCAACATGTAGATACGCCTGAGTAACTACGTAAAAAAACAATAAGCATCGGGGCGTTTTAATATAAACATTAAATACTTTAAATGAATATTTCTCGAAGCGAAAATGCCAACACATATTTTTTAAAGTATGAAATTAATTGTAGTATGAATTAAAACCTCTTCACAAAACAATCCAAAATTAGAAAGCTGTTACTCTTGTTTTCAATCCCACCTAGCGGTAAAAATATAAACCAATGTTGGCGCTTAGACTTGGCGCAAAAAGTTGCTGCTCTGTTTTGCTTTTGTGTTTGTTGCGCAATTTTTGTTTTAGAGATAAATTATTTGATTAAAATTGATCGAAATCATTGTTAACCTTCTATGCGTCTTATGCGACATTTTATCTTCTCAGCTTGCTCACTGAGTTCACGCTTCCTGAACGTAATACAATGACATCTACGTTATGTAAATGGCAAGCAATAAGCAAATTTTAGCGCTAATTTAGTTATCCTCCCCTTCTTACCGGGATATGCCTATTTAAACAAAGTACAAATAACCACACAAACTAAAATTATACCTTGACTATCGTTGCCAAAACAGAAGTATTTTGCCAGTGTATAGTGAACACTGAACATCTTGAATGAACAGTACATTACGAACTTCGGCGCTGGTCTAGAATCCTACCACAACGAACATCATTTGGGTTAGGGTACGGGTTAGCGTTTGGGTTAAGGTGGGTCAAGTATTATTATTAAATAATGAATATAATAACGCTTGACCCACCCACACCCAAACGCTAACTCGCACCCTAATCCAAATATTGTGCGTTGATTGAATAATTGTGGTAGGATTCTAGACCAGCGCCCGAACTTCTTACCGAATTAGGAAATATATATATAAGTGCGTTATTTTGCATTTGAATATAATGTGATGCACTATTTAAATATAACAATAAATAGAAGCAGTGTCAAGTAGTATGATTTAAAACAGAATTCTTTTAATTTACACCAAACCCTGATGTTGACTATATTGTTTAGTATTGGTAAAGAAATAATATATTCTAATGTTTTATGTTATATAACCTTTTATATTTTGAAGCATTAGGTCCATATATGAAACATGACTAAGGTACAGATTGTCAATGTTGAGGTATTGGACAATCCATCAAACTTCTACAATCCATTTCAATTTCAAATTACTTTTGACTGCTTAGAAAATCTTAGAGATGGTTAGTATACTGTTTTGCCATTAACCATGTTGTATTTCGTTATTCAATGTATATATTGTTTTCTGATATTTTATGACTTTTTTTATTATTTACTAAATTTATTAAACTTATTCATGGGCAAGCATTTGTTTATATTTACAGATTTAGAGTGGAAAATCATCTATGTTGGTTCAGCTGAAAGTGAAGCTTTTGACCAAATTCTGGACTCTGTTTTAGTTGGCCCAGTGCCAGCTGGCAGACACAAGTTTGTTTTTCAGGTATATGGGCTGTCAGTTTGGCACTGGTCTACAAAACTAGCATATTTTTTTCCGGGGTTTATATTGCTAACATTGTTTGGGTTAGGGTGTCTAAAGTAATATTACTATTATTTGTTTCATCCTTGCAATTTTAATTTACACAACTTGTTTTGTAACTGTAAAAAAGTGTTAGGATTGTATGCCTGTGCCTAATTTGCATTATTCAATACTGTTTCTCTGAGTATGCAGTCTTGAACATTTTAAAAATTATTTTTTTGGTCTCTTGACATAAGCTGGTTATATTTTTTGTGTAGGCTGATCCTCCCAAACCTGATAGAATCCCTGTGCAAGACGCTGTTGGGGTGACCATTGTGATCTTGACCTGTACTTACCATGGCCACGAGTTTGTTAGAGTTGGCTATTACGTGAACAACGAATATTCCGAAGCAGAGATGAGAGAAACACCACCAGAAAAACCAGACTTCTCAAAAGTATGTATATTTGTGGAAAGCTTTATATTTTTACTGAATCAATAAATCTATGCTGACAAAAATTTATGTTTATATATTTTTTAATACAAAAGAGATGACCATTTAAAGGTTTCAAATCTACATATCAAATAAACTTCGGAAAATGCAATGTATCAATAAATATATTCTCCTATGGATATTTTTACAACTCTTTTGACTTTTCACAGCTTGTTAGAAACATATTGAGCAGCGCGCCAAGGGTGACCCGCTTCAAAATCAATTGGGACGACAATGCTGCGACCTCATCCAATGAGCAACAACCGCAAACCGAACAAATGTTTCAGGGCGATGCTCCCCCTTCGCCACCACCCGGTGTTCACTACAGCGAGTCGATGTTGGAAGACATTCAACAAGCCATGTGCGAGACCTCTTCAAAAGAAAATGTTCCCACCACTTCGTCAATGTTAAACGAAGATAGGTCTTTAAATGGTGGGCCATCTGTGGTGGCTGGTAAACCTTTTCCACCCTGTTTAGAAAACTCAATTGATGCAATGGAAGCCCAGATGCTTGTTGAATGAAATGCTTTCAGGTTAAAGCTGGCTTCCTCAGTAAATTTACTGCACCTTGCTTCTGAGAAACGTGGAAAAAGTTCATTACCCAGCTAAAGCATCAGTGTTGATGTGTCCCCCTAGCTGTGTAGTTCACAGTTAAAATATTTCTTGAACACCGTTTGTATTCAATTTTTCACTACTGCGTTTATTTTGTTTGTTGTTTAAACTTTCCAAATGTTCATCTATCTGTCTGAAATATTATATAGGTACACTACAAATGATAGCTAAAACCAACTAATATAACCAAACCAATGAAAATATTTTGTTTTGTGCATGTAAACAAAACAAATGTTAGTTTTGTTTTTTGTTACTTCATCTTGTGTTACTCTTTAATATTCTGCAGTCGCAATAACTGTCAATCGATAGCTACCATGGTTGTTGCCTGCACTATTTTATGTCAAATCTGTGGTAGATTTTGTCAACGTTAAACAGTTTATTGCACAAAATATAAAAATAAATCAAAAAGCATCACGTCAGCAGGATGATAGCACCAAGACTTGATGAATGTCATCAAAATCGTAAGTTCGATTCAGTTCAGTGTCAGTGATACGCAGGCCAGAAACAGTCTAAATAATAAAATACATATTTACAGGGAGTTTTAGATTTTGGTATGTTATTTATTAGTTACAGATTGATTGTTCACCAGTTGTCTTAAACTTAACAATGCAATTGGCAACTCTAGTCTAAATATTAAGATACATATTTACAGGCAGTTTTAGATATTGGCATATGTTATTTATTAGGTATACAGATTGATTGATTGTTCACCATTTGTCTTAATCTTAAAAACGCAATTTTTTTATGATTTACCTGCAAACCGGGGGAAATTGGCAAAAGCAACATTTCCAGGTCGACTGAATCTTTGGATGCAAGTTTTGCCAGTTCGTAGCCAGACAGCCCTTGCCATAACATCCTGGTTGTGTTCTCGTACTGGACCTTGAGGCACTTGGCTCTTTCACTTCACAAACAAAATTGTATTATGTTTTGTATAGGAGTGCGAGTGCTTCTAAACATTTTACATAAAGGTACACTTTCTGAATTTGTTTTCCTGGTCTGCAGGAAGGCGTAGTACAGTAAAGCAAACAACAAATACAATTCCAACTGCCGAACCACTTCATTTCAATACCAGCAGTACTAGTATCCAGGAATTAAAATTAATTCATACCAAATTAGAAAAAAAAAGAAGCTTTCATTTGCCATTATGAATTTTAAGCCTATGTCTTCATGGCAAAAAGATTAATTAATATACCTGTAGTTAGTGATTTTGCACTTGATTGCAAATGGAAGGTTGATCGCTTGTTGACTAGGTGCTTCCTTTACCTGTAGGCGAATGTCACATTGGCTGGTAACCTAAAAAGTGTATAAGAGGATCAAAAAAAAAAAAAAACTATTAAAGCAAAGCAAGTTATAAACCCTTTTAAGTAAACCACTTTTAACAAGCATCAGAAACAATGTTGTAGGTCTAAATGTAACTTTGCTTCAATAATACCAGATACTATGATTTTTGGACAGTTTTCGGGGGAGAGGGATAATTTGAATTGCTTCACAGTTTCATAGTGTTGATAACACAAAAAGTTGCACTTACAGCTCTCTGCAATTGACTGGTTTGTAATCTTCCCCTTTCACCAAAGCTGGATTTCCACACAATGTCCAACTTGCCAATGGTACCAGCACTTTCGCTAAAAACCTGCAGGGCATGTTCGGGCTTCAGCTTCAAGCGATAGAGGTACTGGCGGATCTCTGATGCTTTCATGAAGGTGTGGCTGACAGAATAAGATTTGTTGTGGTGCACAAAATAGTATATTTAACCACTTTTGAATATGTTTTCTAAAAAAGTTTTGCTGACCAGGACAACAAAATAATTTAGGCTTGTTTAGACAGTAATCAATGACTTCATTGTACACAGACATATCTGTAAAATCCAATGCATGGTAAATTTGAGCAACAAAGTAACAAGGCATCACGATTAAAGTATCCAATCAGAAGTAAAAATAATAACATTGAATTAATATAACTTCTACAGTGCAGGCTGCAGCCATGAAATTTTTTTATGTTAAAATACAATTTACCATTGAAGTAGGAATTCAGGGTTTTCATTCGGGCAAATCCCGTCATCACCTTATGTAGATAACATTACATTTTAGAAGGACTTATTACCTATCTGCATCAGATCCATGGTTTAACGGCCTGACTTCATACATGGGAGAGGGGTCCAAATTAACTTTATCCATGCAGATTGAAGATTGGGTGATGTTCTGTATTTGGGTCTCCAAATAAACCTCGTCACTCTGATTAAAGGAAGAACACCTCAAATTGACTGATGTGTTTAATTAAATGACTTAACATCTTGGCAGAGTTTAATTTTTACAGGCTTCTGCAATGTAGTACCCAAATAAATATTTCATTAATATTAAGATTTCTGCAAATCTCAAAAGTGGTGCCGCACAACAAATGCAGCCATATTAAACACACATTATTGATTCCCAAATGTGCTTGGTATACTTATATAGGGGTTTTGCACAATAATGTGGACCACGTCAATTACTTGATGTTTTTTATTAAGGCAAGCAAATAGCCAAGACACAACCTTACCTCAACATTGTAGAATTTTGTTTTAACATCAAGTGGCTTCAGGACTTGAAACTTAAAGAACTTTCTGAAGTTGCGTACTTCGCCATCGGGTTTATTGTAGGTGACAATGCACACCAATCTGCAGCAAAGAAAATATATAGAAGTGCAAGATAAGTTTGATTAGCAATAGTGGACACAAATACCATTAAAATCGTGCAAATATTTTTAGGCATCTAATCTATTGTGTTTTAATAAATCCTCAAGCTATGTAACTTCAAATCTGGACTTAAGGGTTCACATTCTGGAATATACCCACCCCTAGTTATATACACGAAAATCTGTGAGCGAGGGTTAAGTGAACATATAAGTTAAAATAATGAAAATATGATTTTTGACAAAAAGCAATTGTAGTCGCATTTTAAATTACAAATGTTGTTACAAAATTATATTCTGATGTTTTATGTCAACTGCCTAAAACTGTATAAAATAGTGCAATTGCTAGCATTCAGTTAATGCTTAATTCTAATCTGAATGTGCCACCCATAATTTTATTCAAAAGGTAGGTAGCTAAAAGAAGTTTTGGAATTTTTTTAGATGAATATTTCCTAAACTATATTACAAATATTAGGAGTTCTGTGTAACATTTAAATACAATGCTCATAACAAGAAAACCAACCACGTACATATGAGTTCCAAGTTCCTTGACTTCATGGCTTATGACTTCATCAAGTGAATAACCAGGAGCTAGATTTGGAATGGGTGTTGAAAGTGACACAGGCAGCCGGTGAAATTCAGTCTGCAAATCTGCCTATAATTCAACGGTTTTAAGCTAATTTGCTTATCTGTAGGAAACCGCAGTAAACACTAATGTAAATGACACCAATTAAATTGATTGTTTGATGTTAAATTCTGCTTGCCTAATCTTGTGTATAAATCTATAAGGTGTAAAAAGTAATATTCTACAATAAAGTTAAGTTTAAAGAATGTAAAGCTAATGTTAAATGTAGCAGAGTTAATATTAAGGCAAATTAGTTTTGTAGGGTTTTTCTATAGCACAAAACCAGCAATACTTACTTTTAATTTGACAGAAGATATGTTGTCAGTGCTCTCATTTATTACGCTCAAGTAACTAACAAACGTTTCACCGAGAAAAATGTTCCCAAAACTTTGCGGCAAGACAAGAAGTTCTCCTAAAAAAGTTTGAATACATGAAATAAGTTAAACTGTTACATAGTTTTACCCAAGCATAATAAGCTAAAACAAAATGTACTTTTAACAAGTTTCAAAGCACTTGCTCGATCAAACAATTATCATTTTATAGGTAAAGAGAGAAATAGAAAAACACACTTACCGGTTCCAAAGCTATTTAAGCTGTTGGTGCAGTGACCTAAGCTTTTGGGATAAATGTCATGTGCTTCATTCGTAACAGGAATAGAGTTGATAATGGACGGTTTGGTCAATCGCATCACTGAAAAAACACAAATTTTCACTCCTTTCGAAAGGGTAATTTTTACTTAAATTTTACTATCCATCCAATACCTCTAGGGTTTAAATTTGCTGATGCAATATTAAGAATGTTTTTGCAGAAAACCAGCAAACACGGATTATAGTGAATTGTAAATAGTTTTTTACCTCGTAGAACAAGCGGATGTTCTTTGTTATCCATTGTACTAAATATTGACTAAAACCACTTCAGTATGTTTATTTTTTTGAATAGTTTTGCCTAAAGTCAAAGATGATATACTTCTTTTTGCACTCAGCAAGAAAAGTAAAAACTAAAATCGAATATTTGTATTTGCTGTGTAAACAACTAATGGTTTAATTATTTGACGCCATTTTTGGTCTCTTTTTTAATTTAATTTAAAAAAATTCCCTTTTCAAAGTGGTGGTAAATACTCGTATAAATAATAAATTAATTAAGACTAAATCAAAGTTCCTTACTAGAAAGAGTCAATTTTTGAAAAGTGACTAAAATAGGCGAAAAAAAGCAAATCTTTATTGACGTTAGAATAGAAATACCGTCCACAGATTACCTGAACGTGTGCTCCGGCAATGCCGATGATGATACAAAATTGATTATTGGTGTTCCTTCCTGGGATACAATGAATATGGTCTCACAAAGTACTTCGAATCATTTGGCATGGTGCGGGATTGTGTTGTAAAGCGATATCTTTCATCACCTAGTTCCCTGGGATTTGGATTTATTCTATTTGAAGACTCGTCTTCTATTGATAAGGTGCTATCTCAAAAAGTACATTTGCTTGATGACCGTCAAATTTCAGCAAATCGAGCAAATATAGACACCGATAGTTTATGTAAGTCATCAAGCTTGCCTTCTTGACTATGTAACATTCTCTAGCATTTTCCTTGTTTTGTTTTATGGATAAATTATTTCTTGTCGCCCTACGAAATGCTCAACGTGCCGCTTATAAACCTTGCCTATCTTAACTGTGTAACTTTCTCTATCAATTTCCTTGTTTTGTTTTCTGGATAAATCATTTCTTGCCGCCGCACAAAATGGTCAACGCGCCGCTTATTAAACTCGCCTTTTTTCTTGACTATGTAACTTTCTCAAGCATTTTCCTGGTTTTTGCTTTATGAATCGGCCGTATTCAACAATAACAGTCTCATTTAAACGTGTTGTGTATTCAAGATAAAACTGAAGAATATCGAACAAAGGTATTGAAGAAGAAACAAAAACATTTATAAACTGAAAAACTTGCAAAACAGCAATTGTCATCAACATTAAATTTGAGTAAACACAATGCACTTAATTTGAAGATTACCGGCATTCCAAAGACTAAAAAAGAATTTAAGGTAAAAAACACAATACGTCATACAAATAAACAACTACTATTAAAAACGCAGGAGTAGAACATATTTCAAATGAAAAACAAAACAGACAAAACCAACAATTTGAAGCAATGATTAATTGAATAAACAGACTGAATTGTGCAACATATTAGTTTCAAACTTATAGCTCTTGTAATTATTGGTAAAAATCTTATCTATTTCAGTTAATTATTCCAAGTTAAAGGAGAAATTTAAAATTTATTAACTTTCACATGTTCAAAAAAATAAATAACACTTTATAAAAAACAATATTTTACCGCAAAAAAAACAAACTTTAATCAACGTTGTTGCAAGCTCTGCTCGGCATTACGTCCAACGCTGGTCGACGATTAATAGTGACAGATGCTGAAGGAAAAACGATCAGGCGTTGCTGTTTTTCTTCATTAAAACAATATCTGCATCAACCATTTCTTTAACCAGGTCATCAAATTTTACCGTTGGCGCCCAACCTAAAATTTTGTGGGCTTTTTTGTAATCGCCAAGCAGGAATTCCACTTCAGTGGGACGGTAATACTTCTCATTGATTACCACCCGCTTTTCACCTGTTTTCTCGTCAATTCCAACCTAAAGGACACAATAAAGCATAATTACCTTATACTAGATTTACATACAACACTTTTATAATCTAATTCTGTTTAAATCGATTTGCTTTTTGAGAACTAGAGAATGCTAGTATGTCAAACACATTTTTCAAGGGACGTCGCCGCAAAATGTATCCAGAAAAAACTAATAGCCAATTTAGAGAGATATTTTTCTTTAAATAAACAAATATTTTTAAGGAAACATATAAATGTTTTAGGTGTATTTTAGTTAAAATAACAAAAAAAACAGATTGACAATATACCTCATTTACACCACTGCCTTTCCAGGTAATCTCAACACCTATGTGCCTGAAAGACTTTTCCAGAAATTCCCTGACACTGTGGGTTTCGTTGGTGGCAAGCACATAGTCGCCAGGTCTACATGAAATATTTGAACTTTTATTGGAGGTAAAAATGACAGCAATGTGTATTGTGTATGCAGCGATTTAATCATAATAAACCAGTTAAACCATCCTTTTATTGTACAAGGTTGTCACACAACTTTATAAAAACTCTTTCAACGACATTTTGTAGATTTTCAGGGATCTAAAGTAAACAGTTTAACTTTTTTCAAGTATAATTAAAAATAACAGTATAAATACTATGGCCAACTTTAGGAAAAACCTGTATGCTTTTTTAAAGATTTTTCAATAAACAAACCAATACAAGACTTTAATGGATTCAATTGAATTTGGCTACCCTAATTAAACTGAAAAATAAAAATGAAAGTATGGAAAACTTTCAAAAATAATTGAGAACTAGACGGGGGTGCGGTTGTTGTTTATTTTGTCAGGGGGTATACTTTCAAGGTTTAGTGTTATTTTTTTTTAATTTTTAATTTTTTTTTTTTTCAATTTTTTTTTAATATTTTTGATTGACTTAATTATTTATTTTTATTTTTCAATATTTTTATTTTTTAATGTTTTTATTTTTATTATTTATTTTTTTTATTTAGTTTTTTTTGATTTTTGTTTTAATTTTTCATTTTTTATGTTTTATTTTTATTTTCATTTTTTTTTTTATTTAATACTTTTTATTTTTTAATATTTTGTATTGTGTATTTTATATTATATATTTTGTTTTTCATTTTCCTTAACTTGTTTCTGCAAGCAAAAACAGATATGGGCCGAAAAATTCCCCACTTAAGCCTTTGATGCGAAAGGGATTCAAATATGGCGTAGATTTTGGGAAATGATCGAAACATATATTTGATAAATAGAATTTACGTAGATAGTGTGTATGGCCATTTTATTACATTTTGGCCAGCTTACGTGTTTGAAAAACAAATATTATCATTCTCCCAAAGACTTAAAATGGTTTAACGCCTATGGTTTGCTATACTTTTGCAAACTTTTACTCGGTAAATTTTTACCATGGCTTGGTCCGAGCAATCACTGTTAAAACAGACTTTAAATCTGTAGTTTTAAACAATATGAAACACACTATTATGTTCTCAATACGCAAACTATTAAATCGAAAGTTTTGCTAGTTGTTTAGGCCTGATGTTGGTAGGTTGGTTGGAGCAACATGCACAACAGGTGCTAACAGAGAGGCGTACACTGCCTTAAGATTTCGCATTTAAATTTGCAGCGGACACTTGATTATTAGGCGAAGCTTATCGCAAAGTAATTGGGCGCCCGAAAAAATGCTGACGCTGCATTTAAAGCAAGCATTATAAATGTGTCGCCGATATTCTGCTTTGAACATCTCTACTCGCAATGCTTTCCTCCGTTAATTGTACGCTGGGTGAAACTTTATTCACGGCCTTACCTCTTTGTGTATTACCGCGACAATACGATGAAATACGATTTGGAGAATATTGGAAACATCGTATTTGGAGAATATTTGCTATTTGCACCTGTTCTGTATGTTACTCCAATCCAACATATCTACACACAATTATAAGTTGTGTATAATAATATAATAACTTATGGCTTTGAAGCGAAGGGGGTTCAAATATGGCGTAGATTTTGGCAAATGATCGAAACATACATTTGATCAATAAAAATTTACGTAGATAATGCTTACGGCCATGTTATTACATTTTGGTCAGCTAGCATGTTTAAAAAGTCAATATTTTCATTCTCTCTAAATGATTTAACGTCTATGGTTTGCTATACTTTTTCCAACTTTTACTGTGTAAATTTTTACCATGCCTTGGTCTGAGCAATCACTGTTGAAACAGAGTTTAAATCTGTAGTTTTGAGCAATATGCAAACACGTTTATGTGCCTAATAAGCCACGTTTTATATTGAAAGTTTTGCCAATTTAAATCCAATAAACGCAAGATTTATTTATTTATGACGCCATGTTATGACGTAGCTTTGTAACGTCGTCGTTAAGAATGCGTTAAACTTAAGCTTTTTGTTGTTGCGGCCCTTGTATAATTATATTTGCTTAGACCTGGTGTTGATATGTTTGAATGGTGCAACAATTACAACATGTGCTAACAGAGATGTGTACACTGCCTGTAGGATTCGCATTTAAATTTGCGGTGGTAAAATATTTTGTGTTGTAAGAGCAATAGGTTTTTTTACTTAGAGAGGCCTCTTTATGAAAGGCAAGTCGCATGTGCATAGTTTTACTAGGCAAGCCACTTCCAACACAAATGTTGCACGCGCGGGACAATAGGGCGCAGCAGGGATGCCAGCAGCCGCCTCGTCGCGACGCGAGCTGGACAAAGCAAGCGAATATGAACGAATTCTGTATGAAAGTTTTTTAGCTGCTAGATGGCTGTCGTTAGCTACAAAGTGCTAAAACGCAATATTTCAGGTTTTTACCCCCCAAGCAAAGGCCCCTGGGAGTGCAGCCTCATAAACTTTTACAAAGCACCTACATACCACTCTACGCCATGTCTGAAAATTTGAAGGTTCTACGATGTCTACTTTTTCTATAAAGCTTCGGACAAAAGTCGGTCTGAAACAAACCATAGGAAACCATAGGAAACCATAGGAAACCATAGGAAACCATAGGAAACCATAGGAAACCAAAAAAGAATAACGGCAAAAACAAGATATGTCCCGAAAATAAATTTTCGGCCCATATAATAAAATCTGCTTAACATTTCTCACTCATCATGTTGCAACATTCTCCACATTCCTTCAACATAATCCCTGGCATGGCCCCAATCTCGCTTTGCATCAAGGTTTCCAAGAGATATATAATCTGCAATAAAAGTAGTACAGTATTTTCAATACAAATTAAATATATTTAAAGGGACAATAAATTCAATAGATAATTGCTTTAGTTTGACTTTTGATATACCGTGTCCGTACAAAAATATGAACTTATTATAAATCATCAAAAATCATGTTA
This sequence comes from Ascidiella aspersa, assembly GCF_963924565.1. Taxonomy (NCBI): domain Eukaryota; kingdom Metazoa; phylum Chordata; class Ascidiacea; order Phlebobranchia; family Ascidiidae; genus Ascidiella; species Ascidiella aspersa. The sequence continues at coordinate 8,437,328 of NC_139448.1, forward strand.
AAAAACGTTATTTGTAGGTGACATCAACAACAGTTGGGACTTCATTCAATGTGAAAATATCATATTTTAGTGCACTGTCTACAATAGTCAAATAAAAATTACTGATTTAAGTTAAATTTTCAATGAGTTCAACAACCATCGTTCGAAAAATATATGGTAGTATGTGGTGAAACTTCAAACAAGTATGTTTAGGTCAGTATTATAAATATACACATATATTTACATATAGATTTTTATAATATATTATATTTAAAAAAATAAGGATATGTACTCAATCCACAACCATGATCTGGCTGTAACACACTCTATAGCTTTGTATTTTTACCTTGCAGACCCAATTTGATTTTTGCGACACCTCTCGTAATCTTTCTTGTGACAAAATTAAATCCCCTTCTGGGGCTTTCGTGATTAAAGAGAATTCCGTTGCTGGCATGCAATCCATATGCTTCTCTGTAGTTGATCACTATCCAGTAAGCGTAAAGCTTTGCCGCAGCGTAAGGGGAGCGGGGGTAAAATGGGGTTGTTTCTGTTTGGGGGATTTCCTGAACCTGCAACAAGTAAAAAATATATTGGAAAGCTGAACAACGAGTTTGCTGCTTGATGTCCTATTTAATTGTGTAAGCATTCTTTAACTGTCAAAGGTCAACGATGCGTTGACATTGTAGTTGCCTAACAGCAGTTCGTGTTACTACCTTGTTGCAGTAGGAAGTAACCTTGTTAGTTACTTGTGAGTGACTTACACTGATGCTCCTGTTTCTGTTTCCATAACATTGTTTTGTATTCATTTAATAACATTGTTCTGTATTCCTCATTATTAATAAATTCCTGAACCTTGATAGTGATAAAGACTTCATTAGGATCCATCAGTTTTCAAGTATAATAAAAAAAAAAAAAATTAAAAAATTGTTGAACCTCTTCACCTATGTGTTTTGTATTGATAAATATCTTCTGTCTCTTGTTGAATTATTTAACAGAAATATAGTTGAAAATGCCAACTTTACCGTTCATAATGACATGATAAGCAATGAACATTACGTTTTTTTTTTAAATATAAATTTTTCAAAAAAATTCCATTCAAGATTACCTTGCCGAACATTTCACTGGTTGAAGCCTGATAGAAGCGAACTTTCTTGTCCATTCCGCAAGTTCTGATAGCATCGAGCAAACGCAAAGTACCAACACCATCTACGTTGGCTGTGTACTCTGCTAAATCAAACGACACCTTCACATGGCTCTGGGCTCCCAAGTTGTAGATTTCATTTGGCTTCACCTTTACAAAGAAGCAATTTATATATACAGATTGAAACATGTCCTGCAATGTCAATTAAATAATGGGCTTAAAGACTTGTGGATGCTGTTGAGTTTTACTTATGTATAATGTTAAACCTAATCGATTTGACAATTTGTTTAAATCTGTGACAGGTTATTGCACAGTAAATAAAATATTGAAAAAGTTTCTACTTTTTATATATTTTATATCACCAATGTTGTGAATTATATTGTAAACAAAACAAAAAATTGTACTTTAGGGAGGGAAACACAGTAAGATTCTAAAAACACTTCTAAATACGAAAACAACGCGACCAAGAACTGTCACAAGTGCTATAGCACTTAAGTAAAAAGCAAATGCTATGTGTACAAAAACCTGGTTGATAATCTTTACAAGGCAGCTGCTATCTGTCAAGTCACCATAGTGCAGGATCATGTTTCCTTCTGTATGTGTGGCTCGGTCAGCATAAAGGTGTTCGATACGGGCTGTGTTTGGTTGGCTCGCTCTGCGAACAATTCCATGGACTTCGTAACCTTTTTCGATGAGAAGTTCTGCCAAGTAAGATCCGTCCTGACCTGTTATGCCTAAAGAATGAAAACAAATACTTATAAAAATATATTGGCAGATGGCTTGATCATTTAATACTGGTTTGGCCAACTTTTGTTTAATTGCCACTGATAGAAATTTAGAAGGACTCAAAATCGAACAGTTTGGTAATAAAGTCATAATGGAACTTTTTTCTGTGATGCTTGTTATATAAATAAATTTTATAGTTCCACTTTTTAACCATGTTGTGAGTGGAAATTTTAAGACAAGTACATTGCAAAAAAAAACAAGAAAAGAATGTTCCACAGTTTACTAACTATTTAAAAAAAATGCTTTTGGGCTACATTTCAAACCAGCAATAAAGTTAATTTGTTATGTCATAATGCACTTCATTAGGCTTGGACAGACACAAGAATTGGTCCTTTTATTGTTCCACATGCATGCAACATATATATATGTTTTAATTTCATCACCTGTTACTAAAGCAGTCTTTTTGCTTCGCTTGTTTGGGATTTCATCGTTGTTTAAAAACCCACTTGTACTGTTATTTCCATTTACAGTTTGTTCAGACATTTTGATAAAGAAAAAGTTTTTTGAAGAAATGTGCACCTGTAAACAATATTAAAACATATTCAAAATAATGTTTAGCAACAAACAATTGTTTTTTCATACAGGTAAAAAGTAGGCAGAAAATTTGGAGGTCAATTATCGTAAGTAATAGGCATTCAACCAAAAAATGAATAGCAGATTGCAGAGGGATTCTTACTTTAATCCACTAGTCAAGGGCAAAATCCGGGAAATATTAGCCACCTGTATTTAATATTAATTAACTATTTTAGTGGTATAACAAGACAAAACACAACTTACGTGAGTTATAAAACTTACCGGTAAAGGTGTTTGCTTATGCTGAAATGTCACGCCCCCCACGCACCTTCAGTGAAAATGGTGGTATACTTTTATTAAAACTTTCAAATGATAGTTACCATATGACATGTTTCCTAATATATTTCGGCAAATAAAAATATTAAAAAGCTGGTTATCACTTTCATATATTTTATTACAATAGTAAATCCATTTTCCAAATAAACATGACATACTCTATGCTAAATTTTCTTCAAACTGTTTATATTTTAAAAATGAAAGCTTTGCCAACTGTACTCTCTAACTCCGTTAAATCGAAACTTTAGAAACAAACAGCCTTGACAATTCAAAATGCATATAGTGAGATTAGATGTATTCTACATTCGAAAAATCGTCAGAAGTGCGCTTTCAATGAATACAACAGACAGTGCAGCAAAACACGTCTGCCAGTATTGCAATAAAAATGGTTGAATGTTTTAGTAGAATTAAATCAAACTAATATAGCGGTAAAGAGAATGCGTTATGGATTAACTGATCTGTTGCACATTGGATTTGCCATACGTCTAGGCTCAGCTAGGAAAGAGGAAATCGTAAGGTATAATCGTTTTACAGACATGCTTGTGTAACTACAAGTACTTACCTCCAAAGGTGTAAGTTAACAAATATTTACGAATCTTCTTCACAATAATATGTGATGCTAGTTTTGACTGCGGAAGAGAAAATTTTTTAACCATATTTGTGTAAATTTTTGTTTAAAATTAACAATATTTTATACACGGGTGTTGTTTGTTCATTATTAGATGGCATGTAGTACCTTTATATTATTAAAAAAAGAGAAATGCATTAAGTTGTCCTAAAGTATAATAAAAAGGCTGAAAACCATTGTTATATCATTTATGGAAAAATATAAACACCAAATATTTTTTGTGAAAGTCCAATCTGGTATGCAAATAAAAATTGTTTAAAAAAACGAAAATTAATCACAACAACAGCGCAAGAGAAGAAGGTGGTGTCCCGTTTGTGTTGCTTTTGACGACTACGATAACGTTTTGACTATTAATCTCACATGTAATGTAAGTAAACACACAAAATTTGTTAAAACATGATAGGGTTAATCGATCACAATAGCTGGTAAAAATGACAGGGAGTTTGTTTATTATTATTTGGGCGGATGCCGGTTGCTGATGCACAGAGCAATTTGAAGAAGAAAAAAAAATGTAGAACTTGCAGCAAATACAAGAAATTGAAGTCTGCCAGTGTTAAACACTTGACAATGTTTTCTTCATTGTGGGTGGTTGTTTAAACAATATATAAATTGATGTTTGCTGTTAGAATTTTTAATATAAGATTTAGTGTTCAAATTCATAACTACTAAAGTTTTAAAAATTCCATTTAATTGACCAGAAATTGAGACAGGGCAACTTTGAAGTTGTTATTCTATTAAATTAGGAAGTGCCTATTTAACCGGATTGTTGTTTTATGCTTGCACCCAAATGGGAATATTTATTAATTTAGGTTAGGATTGTGTTTGGGTGTTGTGTGGTGGTAGTAGATTTAATTTCTTTTTTGCATACATTTCAAAGATTTTTTGGGAATCATTTTAAATTACCCCATTAGCCAGATAAATTGCCTTAGGAGGTGCCTATAGGCTTTTTTACAGAATCGCTCTTTTACCTTACCCCCATTAGTGAATTATATGTTGATTTGGATAACTTTGTTGTCCGGGTGAATAGCCCCTAAGTTAAAAATAATCAAAATTAGTATTCAAAGGAATTCTATGCAGCCTAATCTGGCGCTTGTTATTTTTAAATTCTATCAAATTTTAGCTGATTTTCATTACCAGGGTTTGAAGTAATCACCCACCATTACTTTAAGGTTTAAGCAGCAGGTCTTGGTTGTATAGTCGTGTTATGCACTGATTAAAACACCAAAGATGACCCCGTCTAATCGGCGTAAACTGGTGGATGTAAAAGTTTCCGATGCTTTAAAACGTCGCTACCCTTCAAAGCATTATGTAGGTTTATTTTTTATGATTACTTTCTAATAAATTGTGTGTGTTTCTAAATAGATTTTAAAACTTAGTCAACCATTGTTCATTTTTTGTTTAGTTAAAACAGTAAATACGGTATTTTAATATTTTACCTTGAAAAAAAAATTGTCCATTAGTGTGTGTATTTTAATCCATTAGATACCCTACTTTTGTGACATTTTTTTATTAAACGTGTAGTTGAATTTTAAGTCTGTTTTTTAAACTGCTTGTAAATTTTAGGTTTATGTTATTGATGTGACATGGGATGATGGAAGCAACACCGTTATTTTTCGAAGATACAGCAAGTTTTTTGACTTTCAGGTAATTTTTTTTAGGTAGACACATCTTGACATGTTTCGTCTTCACAAGTACAAGGAATTTATGACGATCAAGTTGAATATTCATCTTTTAGATTTTTGTTGTTTTTTTATCTTTTTGACTATTGTATAAAAATATTTTTTCTTGTTAAAATATTACCTATCAAAGTACAAGTTTAGTAATATATATAATATTTTTTTGCTTGCTTAGATTTCTTAATCTTTTTGCTTTAAGGAATTTAGTTTAAAACTGCCTTGATACCAATTGTATAAAATCATACATTTTAGATTTTTCTGAGTTAAAAAAAAAGCTTGTAAAAAGACCATTAATCCATAATACAGAAATAATTTCTCATTTTACAATTAAAAACTTCACAAATGCATTTTATTTTATTGGTATAACTTGTTTAGATTTCACTGCTGGAACTGCACCCATTAGAAGGTGGGTTAAAAGATCCGGCCGCTCGTACTATTCCATTCCTTCCGGGCAAGGTTTTGTTTCGCAGAAGCCACATCCGCGATGTTGCCATGAAGAGGCTCAAACCCATCGATGAGTATTGCAAGGTAAAAATTAATTTTTATTAAAAGAAAAAGTATTGCATCAAGCCGACAAAACAGTAGTATCAAAAATGTAAAAAAAAATTATCTTATTTTTTTTTCGGATTTCTAAGGTATGCAACTTTAGGAGGATATAGAAACATATTTATATTTTCCTGCATTGTGATTTTTGTTTTTCTTCCTTATAAATAAATTTCATCAAAAAGTAGTTTAAATCAAGCTTTGGTACAAATTTTGGCCAAATTCATTTCAGTAATCGTCATTTGGAGTCATATTGGATTATGTTGCAATTGCTTCCTAATCTTGTGCGTTTTCGTCAATGTCTGCCAATGACCGCCAAATGTTCCCAGTCAGGAAGTTTAATCACGACATAAGCTTGCCCCAGCATTGATCAGCAATGCAGCATTAACTGGTACCTCGTAGCTTTGTCCCAAAGGGGAATTAATTCTCCCTGGAATATTTCGGAATTCCGGATGCAGAAATCCTGAATCCACTTGATGACTAGTTGTAATGTATTTGTCATAGCCTTGCCACCGGACTATTTCTCCCTAAAGTACATTACACTTTGTAACCAAAATTACAAAATTGTAGGATTTGACTATTTAACATTTAACGCCATATTTATATATAGTTATAAAACCAAAATAGGATTTTGTTTCTAAAATGTTTTTTTGCAGTAATTTATCCGAAAGGATTAAACCAACAAAACCAATCATTTATTAGATTAGCCGCCTGCAGTCAAAAACAAACCCCAACCTTGCGTAATTTCCCAACACAAATGGAAATGTCCGTCTGACTCAGACAAAAATGTCTCTCCAGACTGTTGCATATTTAATGCTATTGATAAAGATGATGTGATTGATTGCATGGTGCATCTGCGTGTCTAGTCAACGACATCACAGCCTTTGATTGATTTCCTTGCCCAACATGTAATACACGTGTAGCAGCAAAATAAGCAGTGATCTTTTTGCCCCTCAACAAAATAGAAGCTTTTTTTATAATTATGGATATTTATTTGGCGTTTTATTTGTAAATTCTTATGCTGACATAATGCATTTTTTTGGTGAAAATGTTTGTTATTTTTTGCTTTTAGTCACTTGTTGGCCTTCCGCTGCACATTTCTCAAAGCAACCACGTGCTTGACTTCTTTGAGACCAAGCCAGAGGACATCAACCCACCAGAGTAAGTTCACTCTATATTTAGATATTTTAAATTGCTATTTTGGATTTGTGTGACTTGTTAGACTTACCTATTTTTTTTTTTTTATATACCTTGTTTGTAAACTTGAAACAAGTGTAGGGCTTACTTTTCTTAAACACATATTTAGTTTCAGAATTGTTTTACAATAGCCTAAAGACACCTATTTGGGCGCTCACATAGATGTATAAGTGAATGTTTTGTCATGAAAACATAAAACACCTAACATTATGTTATTATATTTGGATACAAAGAGCTACCAAAATAAGCACACCTCTTGTTAAATGCTTAAAACACAGTCACAGAGTGGTAATAGTTAATGCCTTGCTGCTTATAAACATGGCTGTAAACTGTAAATATGCGGTTAAACATAAACCATGGCAATTTTAATAGTGGCTGGTGCAGAAGGGGCAGTGGAAGTTGTGATATGGCACTTCCTTCAGCCACAAATGGTTTCCTGTTGGCTAGCTTGCATTGTACTTTTGTTGCCATCGAAAGTGACACCGCCAAACCAAATCCACTGCACTTCAACTGGGCTCACTATCATTTCACTGACTGCTTTGTCATGGGGAGAAATATGACACCTTAAAATTACATTGTGCCACCCTTTGTATACCAGTAAGGCTGCAGAATGTTGTGGCATGGTCTTTAGTGCGTTTTTTTATTTTGTTGCGGTACATTTTTGTGCTGTTGTTTACAGATTTTCCATTTGTCTCTGTTTCAGAAAGTATAAAAAATATCACAATATTTACTGTTTTATTCACCCAGTAAGACGTATTACTGGACAAATTTTGTTATGATGAGGACAAATGACAAATTTACTAAGTTATTTGTTTGTTTTTTATATGACACTTTCAATTGAAATTTGTGTGCAAACCTATGCACACCAATATGGCTGCAAAATTTTTTGGCCTGGTCTTGCCATAATATTTTTTTATTTTGTTAGTTTACATTTTTGCTAAAGGCAACAGATTTGTATTTGTTATTCTTTAAATGAGTTTAAATATTTCTGTTTTTATTAAGCCCTTAGGGAAAAAATGGCTGGCCGAATTTTGTTATAAATGAAACAAACTTCACAAAATACAATCAAAACCACTGTTGGTAAACAATTGAATTAGTCCATTTTGTTGCGACTTTGTATCTTGTTTCTTAGACTAACCAGGTCATTGTTTCTTTTTTCCAGAAATTCGATCAGAAAGGGGAAAGGTGATTCGGGTAAGTGCCGCTTAGTCCCTGTCATTATCAAATTAGGCCAGACTGGTCAACAGACCAACTACATGAATCACGCCCAGCTGAGGTTTTATCAAGATTAAAAAAGTCGCCCATGGCTTACTCTCAGCTTGACATTCTTTTTATGACTCATATTGTCCTGGACAGTAAAGATTTCCATCTTGTGACAGACCTTACTTTGTTGCTGGGGAAACTAAATATTTACCTCTGTAATAAAACCTAACGTTTTTGTTTGCTCTGTCACTCCTCTTGCCACAACGTTTGTTTTGGCACTTTTATACAAAATTTATGCTCAGTCAAATCATGATTATATTAAAATATAGACCAGTAAATTTAAAATGTTACAGTTGCCTTAGATTTAAAAAAATATCAATTATTACCACTTTTTCCAACTCATGAAAACTCCTAAGGCAAAGCTTTTTAATCTCTGTCTGTTTGTTATTACATGACCATTGTTATTACTGTGAACAAATGAGTTCAGTGTGCTCACAAATTTGTTTTGAACCTAACAACATAACTTTAACTATACCATCCGTCATATATCTTATCATCGAAAAGTGTTGAGTTTACATTCTTTGTTTAGTTTTAGCCATGCACTAATATAACAATCTTGAAGATCTCTTGTTTTGAAATTTATCACCGCAAAGCCTAATAGAAGAACCTGTTGGAACTATGTGATTTAAAGCTAGTTCATGTTTTGTTTAAATTCTAAATTTACTAGACCTCAAAAACAAAAGAGTTATTTATAGATAATGATCGCATAGCCAATAAATTTCAAAAATAACCACTTAATTTAACTATACTATGTTGTCATGATCTCAGTTTGTAAAATGATGGTAGTTTTATTAAAGTTAAGGCAGGCGTCCTAAAATAAAGTTATTTTAACCGCAATGTGGTGCCTCTAGTGTCAATAAAACACAGGCGAGTGCAAAGGACCCGATCGCTCGGTAAGTTTGCCCCGTGTGACATGCATGCGCCCATTCCTTTGTTTGTCTCATTGTGTGGCTGTCAAAGAGAAAACATCCAGTTTGTGCATATCGATATATATTTACAAAACAAACTAACAGCACCCATGTGTGCAAATCAGTGCTCAAAACATAATTTTCTCTTCAATATATTCACAGCTTTTACAATTAAGTCATATGAAAACGACTTTAATTTATAAACATGTATATTGTATACACAAATGTTTAATAAAGCATGGCATATCTAATTTCAACCTTCATTATAATAAATGTGTGTATTTAACTAAAATTATTCTAATTGAAATTGAGCACTGCTTTACCACAAAATTGTTATTGTTGTTTGTTAACATATTGCCTGTTAAGTGCTAACAGTCTGTTTATGCAAAGTGTTTTTATTTTTTTATCATATTTTGTGTTGTATCTCTAACATAACTAAAATGTCTGGAACAGAGAGTAAATACTTTGTTGGTTCTCTTACTGCTTTTTAATAATGTTGCTTGATGTGTTTTTGTGTGTCTTTTTGTTTCATATCGCAACTGAACTTGCAGAAATGTGCCGGATATTATATAGTGATGTATACCTATATATATTATAGATCGTAGATGTTCTATTATATAATTCCAATTTTCTGAAGACATCAGCATTTACTCTCTTACATTAATATGTTTTTAGGGTAACAAAAAGTCTTCAGCCATTTCTTGTTTGTACTGAAATGTTTGAATAGCATACAGCCACTACAAAGTTGTAATTCGGTTGTGAGACATATGTTCATTGCATGTCAGCGGATGTGCGGATATGATTGTTGGTTTTGTGCATGTTCAAGGGCCGTTACAGCAATACTGTTAAATGGGTGTTTTATGTTATCCCACTGTGCTGTATTGCAAGTGTGCATTATGTACATGGGTGTTAAAATGTCATACAAATGTTTAATTTCAAGTTTTGAACATATATATAGTTCAAATGTACATTTTATGCCTTTAGATATCACACCAATGTTATTTTACATTACAATATTTACATACACACTTAACATAATTACCTTCCCTAACTTTTATTTACAGCATAAACTTAATCTAACAATCTATAGGCATAGTCCTAATGTCTTAAAAATGGTTTCATAACTAAAAAAAGTTAAATTAGTTACAAAAAATAATATGTGTCTTGATATGAAAATTTTTCTTGATATGAAAAAAAAGTTTTTTCGATTTGTAAATGCAGGTAATGCCAGAGGGAAAGGTTCAGTAAAAATATATTGCATCAAAATAACACAAAGGTTTTTTGTTTTTTTGTCCCTAAATCTTAATGTTTGCAACATAAGCACATTTACTTAACCACTTTTGAAGTGAATTTTACTTAAAACTTTTCAATTTGATTTTTGCAGACATTGGTGAAATATCTGGTCCGATTTCCCTGGAGCAGTATGTAGCCGTTGCAGATTACACAAGGACCCAACCCAAAGAACTTTCGGTGGTTGCTCGACAACATCTGGAGGTGATTGAAAAGCACGAAAACGGTAAGTTTGAACATTATAAGCTTAGGAGTATTTAGAAAGTCACACATCTTTTCAGACTATCAAAAGTTAAAGCATAATTTTGTGTTTTGCAAAATTAAAAAAAAAACTGTAGATGCAATGGCTCAATATAATGCACTTTTTCCAAATTTTGTTGTGTCTGGCAAGAAAATTGGCTTGTTTTAAACGAACCAAGTGACCTGCTTGAGCAACAGTGATTATTTTTTTCATCTGAAAACAAATATCTCAGGGCTCAAAATCCTACATTTAATAAAAAAAAATTGTTTTGGGTAAGGACCAATTTGACCTGCTTGTCCACAAGTGCTTAATTTGTGTTGTTATTTATAAGAGAATCAAATTGTTTCCTTCCTTGTAAAGCAGGCCGGCTGGTAGTGTATATCCTGTTTTGTTTGACATAATGGCTGTCAGCTTGCACTCACATGACATGAACTGTGAAAGTCAATGTGCTGAGCTAGCACTTGGCAATGTGCGATTTGTATCAATATGGGTATTATTGCTTTTCTCCTAGTAAACGCTGATTGATTTGTGCAACAACTAAATGGCAAATTTACTTCATCAAATGTATCTGTGGATTTAGCTTTACACAAGGAAAAATATTGTGCAGTGCTAAAATGCTCTTGTCAATGATGTGATTTATTGCTCTTTACTAACAACAAATAACAAAAAACATAAATTTTCTTGAGTGTATTTCTATGTCCCGCCTAAACAAAAGGCAAATTAGCGCAGACCTTTTTCAAAGAGTCCGTTTTGCTGTTTTTTTAACTTGTATGAATAATTGTATTGATTTTGCTTTAGATAAGATAAAAAGTATTGTATGGTGCTAAAATGTTGTTGTCAATGTGATTTATTGCTATTACCAACACCAAATTGCAAATGCATTAGTTTCCCTTATATTTCTACTTCCCTCTCTAACAAAAACCAAACCGCAGCAGAACAAGCTTTACATCAATCAGCACAACACATTTCTATGGGACAATTCCTCCCAACTTCGTGATCTAATGCCTTAAGTTTGTAGAAGACATCCATACAGCCCTTTTTGTGGTCACTTTGGCAAACTAATTGTTCCCTGAGCATGTCCCAACTCTCCTGGGCCCATTGGAGTAATCAAATTAGATTGTGTTTACTGTATCCCGGTCCCTATTAAACATTGCAGCCATGCTGGAGAAGTGTCTTGTGTTTTAAGGTATTAAAGCAAGTGTACATGCCAACATTAAGTGTAAAAAAATGATGTACTGATTGTTAATATTTGAGATACAAACTATTTTGTACGTTACTGAAATCATAATATCAATCTTTTGGCAAATTGATCATAAACGATATGCTTCTGAAATTGAAAAGACAGTCTTTTTCCAACCAACAAATACAGAAATGCAGTGGTTATTTATACACTAACTATAATTTGTAGACAAATATATTTTCACCTTAAATAAGTCGAAGTGGAACAAAATTTCCTGAAAAAATTAATTTTTAATTTCATGCGGTACTCTGTTTAATCTTATTAACTGGATATGCATCAAGAATTAACTTTTTGTGTGACACTGAAAACAGAGTTTATTTTGTTTAAAAATAAAACTATTTCCAAAGAATTGTGTATTTTATTTTTTAATGAAAAATATTTTTAAGCATTGAATACCATTGATTTACATATTAACATACCATCCACTAAAATTTATTACTTGATTCTATTTTGCACAGTTTATCTAGGAACATGATTCAAATATGTTCTTGTAAAATGATTTAGTAATAAACTGCTATGTTTATAGGTTGGTGGTTTGTCAGCGATGATGAGGGTGAACGGGGGTGGATACCTGGGGTTTATTTGGAGAAAATGGATGGAACAAGAGAAAATCTCATCACAAATGAATCAGAACCTGGTCAAGGTTAGTGAAATAAGAAAAACCTATTTGGAAAAAAAAACATTCTATTTAGCAGTTTGTTGTATGTCTCAACAAAATACTATTGTTAGATAAAGTTCAGCTGTTGGTTTGGGTTTCATTTTCATTGTGACATCAAAAACCTTTGCTTTCATTGTGACATCAAAAACCTTTAAACCGTTTGCTGTTTCCTGGTTCAAACTAGTTTGTCTAAAAAAGCAGAAGTTTCTATGCTACAGCAGGCTATCCCCAAGTGACAAGAAAGAAATGTTTCTGAGCTTTCCCGATTTAGAAACAGCGTCACATTAGAATGCAATACAGTTTTTCTTGAATTAAGTACCTGCCAAAAATGTGATTTTGTTTTTTTGTGATATGAAGATAAAATTAATTTTCCCAAGCAAAATAAATTTCATAATGACACCCAGGGTTTTTTTAAGGTTTGGTCTGGGTGACCGCTAAGTAGTTTTAAGAGACCGCAAAAAGTTGCAAGTCCAAAATTTGGGAAACCTCTGGAGAAATTTGGGGGACCGTTTCGGTTCCCCAAAACACCTTGACACCACTAATCCTCTGTGGGTTGCTGCGTACTATAGGTATTAAAAAAAACAAAGCCAACCAAATTAAATATTTAGACAGTTAACCTAAACGCCACCATTGCTATACGACAAGGCAAAATATTAATACCATAATGTTGTTAGTTAATTGTCTATTTAAGTATGACATGCGCGTATGTTTGTCTGTCGTGCGGTACACTTAATAATTATCACACAGTTAGATAACCACTGGCTTTAGACCGCAGAGTAAGTATAGCTGTATCAAAATATTACATGCTGTTAAACCCCGTACTCCTTTTAGGCGAAAAATACATTACAAGCGCCAAGTTTACCGCTGGTAACCCAGATGAAGTGAGCTTTGGCTTGGGAGTCATGGTTGAAGTCCTGCAGAAGAATTTGGAGGGATGGTGGCAGATCAGGTAAGAATTATAACTTAAAACACTGCCGTAACATACCGTTTATATATATGTAATTGACCTTGTGCTGGATGACTTTTTACAGACGTTTTAATATTATTTGGTTCAATAATGAAATGTATAATCATCTGAGTCTTTCGTATACCATTTAGTGATATTTGGTGCTTTTTCAATGCCAAGCTAGTATCGCCGCTGATGTGATTCTGGAATATTGTATAGGCATCTTGAACGAGCAAGTTCTTATATTTGTCAGAGAGTAAAGGTTCACCAGTAACACTAACAGTAACGTAATCATTAATCGCTAAAGAATTTCTTAATAGGTTACATGGTTAAAATGCCGTTGCATCTCTTATATATATTATTGATTTTGCATCAGATGCCCGTACGTAAGAGCAGTGGTTCTCAACCGCCGGTCCGCATCAACTTTCCTGCCGGTCCGCTAAATATATTACAATTTTATATCTTAGTTGCAAAATGCAAGATGTTAAAAGCTTGTCCATCAATTCTAGTACTTCGCCAGTTCCGTAATTTGCTGCATTGTGACGCAACATAGAGTTAATGGTCTACTTTGGACTTTATTGTTCGTTGCAATGGTGCAAGTGTTGTAGTAGACTACAACTCGTCTAAGTCTTAAGTATTAAAACCAGTTGTAGGTGAAAAAACTTCAATGAACCACGTAAAACACGTATGGTACTGAAAAACAGCAGCAAATTGCTCATTCAATTGAGGTTTCTATTCTTTGCTTTTAAGTTTCAAATACTTTTGTCGTAATTACATTTTAGGTTGATTTTGATTTTTGAACGTCAACCGGTCCGCAAAACTTGTTTTGAAATTTTACCGGTCCGTAAGCTAAAAGGGTTGAGAACCACTGCTTTAAAGTGTCCGTATTGCAAAACGGCAATATCTCAATTTAACATCCCAAAACGGCAATATCTTAATTTAACATCCCAAAACGACAATATCTTAATTTAACATCCCAAAACGACAATATCTTACATCCCAGTGTCTACTCTAAGCGAGGTATTAGTTGTGCGATTATTCAAATATCTGTCAGAATTTTAATATTAATGGCCTGCTTTGTAAGGTCCATTTCTGTATTAGGAGCACATTAAAAAACAGGATAAGTGCTTAACACTACTCGGCTAAAATTTCGTCCTATAATAAAGTGCCTAGCCAAGTAGCCACCCAAGGCTACGCAAAGCGATCGTGTGTGTTTTCGAGTTACCCGCAGGGAATTGGGAATTCGGCATTCGGCATTCCTACAGTTTGTCGCTGATAGCTGCTCAACCGTCTTTGCAAGTGCTCTTCGCGGGCACGCAAAGTTCATGCCATGAATAATACATCGGGTCAGCTCTCCAATTGCACATCAACCGTTCAGACTTCTTAAGCGAGGCCAAATTTCGTGGCCGTTTTGTCAGAAACCGGCTCTTTTATCCTGATATTTTTTATGGCGTGTCGCATCGAAGTCTCGCAAAAAGTGGCCGTGGCCTCGAGGTGGTAAAAACGCTTAAGTATTGGCTGGAAAAAAGAAGCTTGGCGCTTTGCAGATGGACCATTATACACCGGGGAACTGGGGCTGCTATTCAATTACACAACCCGCGTATACGTCTTCGTTAAATGGCTTCCACTTCCTTAGGTTACATTTTGCAAACTGCCCTTTAATCACATTTGTTTTAATTATCTGTCGTGCCGAAGTTGGAATATGAAAAGTTTTTAAATCGCTCTTAATTTTTTTTATAAGATAGTTCCCAAGTCATTCGAACGAAGCGTTAAACCATTGATTTTCTCAAGTGAATTTAGTCCACTAATTAAACCTACTGAATCTCAATAGATATTTTAAGCAACTTTAACCCAAAACCTAACATACACAAAAATGAAAACTGTCAGGCAATCTGCTCGAAACAATTACGTAAAATAAATAATTTAAATAGGAGCACTTAATTACACACAACTCAGGACTTCTTATATTGCGAACTTTCAACAACAGAAGATCTTATGTGAACTTTCCACACCAGTTTCACCGCTCTAAACTCGTGTCGTAGCTAAGATACGAAACAAAAATGCCGAACCACGGCTCTGTGCACGTTTTATGTTGATGTCAAAAACCGTTATCTTGCAACCGCGGCATGCACCTGTGTATAGGGTGTTCCCGTCCAGCGCGTGTAATGCCAAACCTTGTACGCTTAAGGTTGACCGTGACTTAGGAGAGTCAACCAAAAAGGTCGTGGTCTGTGCTGTCGACATACTCGGTTTGATTTGTAGTTGGACAACTCTAACGTTGTTTTGTGGCCGAATGACTAAACGCTTCGTTTGAGAATCGTGCACAACATCCGTTAAGCCAACACGCGTTGGTGCCACGCTAGGGTTAAATACGACGATTCAACTCACATAATACCATCATATGTCATTTAAACAATTTATAACGCTCTTCTGAATATTTGTGTTTGTTGGGTTTAGACTGGGCGGTATTTGTGGGCGCAAACAACTTCCTGTGTTTCTTTAACCCATTTGACTGTTTTGCTTTAAATTTTTGCAGCCAATTTTGCAAAGTAAGTGTTTTACTTTATTACATGGTTAAGCTAACCTTTTTGTAATAAACCATCCTCTGAAATAACTCGAGCATAAAAAAAAATTTTGGCTCTTCGAACGTCATAATAATAATTAGCCGAGCCCACATGTTTGAGCATCTAACACCACCTCTCATGCGTAATCGGCCTTTAATTACAGCCGCCAGATCTTAGTTTCAATTTTTATCAAAGGTCGACCAATCATGACATCAGTTCAATTACAATTAATTCCTACGTCACATTTTTCAATTATGTTACAATGACAATTACTTCGTCTTCAAAAAAAGGAATTACAATCACAAATATTGAAAAATGTAGTTACCAATTACAATATTCAAATGAAAAAATATTAATAAAAAATTAAAAAAATGTTTTTTGTTATCGCAGAATTGCGTCATAATATCGATATGTCATAAAACAATTAACCTTTAAAACCTTGTGTGTTCCATAGGTTAAGTTGCCAAAACTATCTAATTTGGAAAACTTTTGCGCATTGGGGAAATTGTACCCACACCCACTGATTTTTACACAACAACACAACCTCCTATGTGTAGACCTTGGTTACGGTTTATGGAGTTTTCTGCTTTAGGTATTATTGCTTTTAGGTCTTATTGTATGTCCCCTTAAGGCTTTATCAATTTTTTTTTATCAAATTGCAGCTACCAGGGCAAGACCGGTAAATAGCGTTTTAATCGGAACGATTCCTAAAAAGCCGTCGGAATAAGAGATAAATGACCAGAATCAGGCATATGCAACATTTATCCTATTATGTCGTTGGTCTTAACACTATGTTATGATAGTTTTTTCCGCTTTAGGTATTGTTGCCTTTTAGGTCCTATTGTGTGTCCCTTAAGCATATACAATATAGATTTTTTATCAAATCGCAGCTACCAGGGCAAGACAGGTTACGCACCAGCCTCCTACCTCGAAAAACCTTCAGATGTTGTACTACGCAAAAGCGGAGCACTCAATTGCAACGAACACGGAGTCGAAATCATCTCGTCGGTTCACGAACTAAAGGCCCACCGACGCAGCCTGCCCTCTGGAACCATCAACGCGGTGGGGCCGTCCCCCCTGGCCGCCCCTTCACCCCTATCCAGCTCGGCTTCATCCAGCCCCAAGCGGCACCACACCGTGGCCAACCGACACAGCAAGGAATACCACTCGGCCTGTCTGAGCTCCGGTGGGTTGTTGTTTGTAGAAATGTTGTGAAGGAATAATGTGGTTTTCAGTTTCGGTGGGTTTAGATTAAAAAATATTATTTTTCATTCATTTTAGACATCCTATTTGTAAACCTTTAGTTTTAGAAAAATCCAATAAACATTTATGTGGTAAAATTGGCCTGAATTAAAAAAGGCAGAAAGTAAAAATTCCTTGGGTAAATTTTAATTGCCTTAAATTAAAAAAAAATCACAAAATTGAAAATCGGTATAACCTAAATATGAAAGGTTTGTCTGAGATTTTCTGTTCATAGTTTTACGCATAAAATTCATACTATAAAAGCTGTTGTGAAATTCTAAAACTATAGTTCCGGGGTGATAAAATTTGTTAAGTTTGTGTGATTGTACTTTATAACAGAGTGGAAAGTCGAAAAAGGTTCAGAACCTCGCTGTAAAATATAGGCCGGTGACCAAGTCGAATCGATCATCTTCGACCATTACGTCATCCAATCGCTCAGCATTACGTGATCGTCGCTCAATATTACGTCATGGCATCGCTTTAAACGAAATACAGTTCAACTCACATTCTAAAAACACCTAAAAAACGTCCAACTTCACTTTGCAGCGGCCACCTTCCTGACGAAACCCAGCTCCCAGGTGCTTCCCCCGCCCAAGCGCGCCTCGGTCAGGGGGTCGGGGGTCCAGAAACCACAGGTGCCCCCTCCCCTTCCCCCCACCTTCGTCAGCGAGCCGGTGTACGAGTATGTTGCAAGGGCCCCGTTCAAGGCAAATATCCCGGACGGCGTGAGCTTCGACCAGGACGCAGCCATCGAGGTAATTTGCGATCTTTCGTTGTTACTTTTGTATTAGGCGGCGGGATGTATGCTTCCTGTGAAATATTTTTAGTGCAGGGGTTCTTAAACTGGGGTCCGTGAACTAGTATTAGGGGGTCCATGAAGGCCCTAATGAAATAGTAGTGTCTATTTAAGAAGTAAGCAATTTTTCAAAGAAAACAGTTTAATTAAAAATCAAACGGTAATGCACTGATTATATTTAGATCACTTTCACTTAACATTTTTTAAACCGAAATATATAGATTTATAAAGTCTATTTGTATTGTGACGGCAATTCCTTTTTTTTAATATTCCTTGCGTACCGTGGTGCACGCGAAGCAAAAAAAATAATTTAGGGGTTCGCTGATAAAAAAGTTTAAGAACCCCTGTTTTCGAGCGACTGTCTAGATTTTTTGATCGTGGGTTCGAGTCTCACCACAGGCGAGTGTATAATTCTTACGTGCTCTTAAATCAGTGTCACACGTCAAATATCCGACATTCCTACCATTGGCGACTAATTTATTTTAAGTCTTACCGTGGTTGTGTGGCCTATACCAGTTAAAATGTTGCATATACGGATTAACTTGTGTTGCTTTTGTGTGGTGTCGTTCTGTTCTAATTATGCATTTTGACGATGTATTTCGGGTTAACTTTTTGGATCCTGTTGTATTTTAGTAACGTTTAGCCAAGTACGACTTTAGTATAAAGTCCTCTAATTTAAAGAGTATTCCTCACCTGGAACAGACAAATGAACTATCTGATACTAACAATAACCAAAGCAAACGCTTCAGTTTATTGCAAGGCCTGCCTCTATTTTTTTTTCAACCAAACAAATATGTGCAACGCCATAACTTTTCCCGCGCATTGAATCGGAAGTAAAATTTGCATAAGTCCCGGACGCTAATTGTTTGTGGTGGGCAATTACTGAGACATCCTATTTCCCTGAATGGATTAGTTAGAGGCCCCAAATGACCTCAAGCTAATTTAACTTTTCACAATCTGTGGTAGTTATCCTCATAGAAGAGGCCCCAAATGACCTCCAGCTAATTTAACTTTTTACAAACTGTGGTAGTTATCCTCATAGAAGAGGCCCCAAATGACCTCCAGCTAATTTAACTTTTTACAAACTGTGGTAGTTATCCTCATAGAAGAGGCCCCAAATGACCTCCAGCTAATTTAACTTTTTACAAACTGTGGTAGTTATCCTCATAGAAGAGGCCCCAAATGACCTCCAGCTAATTTAACTTTTTACAAACTGTGGTAGTTATCCTCATAGGTTAAATTACCGTTTTTGTGGCATAAGTTGCTATATCGGGATATAAGATTTAAACATACCCTCTTAATAGCAACAATCTATTTATAAACGTTTGACTACAAATTATTACATCATTCTTGTGTTGTTGGTTTAGAATTGTTACAGGTTAAAGCTTGTTACTTTTTAATGACGAGATACCGAAATTTTCCAAAAATATTATCAGCGTAATATGCTCATTTTGAAAGAAGCACTAATTTAATGGAATAAAATCAAAGCGTTTATTTAAATGATATCCAACAAAAAGTTTGAAAGACAGAAGAGTAACTTGTTTCAAGTTAGCCTTTCCCAAATTTCTAGGCGAATATTTACTAACACGTTTCTGTTAGCTGTAGTAATGTCTGCAGTAGTTATATTTCCGTATAGATTCGCTTTATTTTCAGCATTGACGGAATATGTCCTTTTCCCAACCAAAATGTTTTACTAAGTTTCAGTTTGTCTCTCAACGCCTCGCTAACTTAATAGAAAAAGCCATAAAAACCGAGTTCGGCCAGATTGTGATTTTCCTTAGATTTAGATTCTGTCGGTTTCTGTGTAAAAGCTTGGATGACGCCTCTCCAGTCGATAAACCAATTAATAATGTAAAATTCGACCCAAACTCCACGCCTAAAAGCCTTGACTGATAAGATAACGTCACCGTGTTTCAGCCTTGATTTTTTTGGTTAATTTTATATTTATAACCGTGTGCTGCACATTGACAGACAAGAGAGTCAGCTAAAACTCGCATACAGCTTTCAACTTCTTTAATACTTTTCAGCCTACTTAATTGTTTTTCTTTGTCTCCGTTTCAAATCAACTCTTTTTAGGCCTGATGAAAATTGATTTTATCACCGCATTATCTTCCCGCCCACCATTATATTGCGAGGCGCCGTGAATTATTAATGGCAGCCAGACGAGCCTAAGTCTACTTCGAAACTACTTTTGAATCTCTTTGCCAATTAAAACAAAAATGCATTTAAAACATGATAAATACGTTTTTTTTTGTCGTTTTTACACGGTCATATTATCAGTTATAGATATATTCAACAGTTGCCATAATGCTTACGAATGTATAAGTTAACCGGCCAAAAACGCACTTTACTTATTCTTCAAAGTATAAGAGCTAATGTTTTTTAACAGACATGTGAATAGTCAAAAATGCATTCGACGAACTGGCTTACTAACTAACAATCGAACACCCATGTTAACCAAAATACGGTTTGTGAACCATCGTTAAAAAAAGAAGTAAACTCTCTTGAGACTAAACAATTTGATTTCAAACGCGCTCCACTGTTTCAAAGGTTATAGAGAAGTCTCCTGGTGGATGGTGGTACGTGGTCACAGACGGCACCGAGGGATGGGCGCCGGCCTCGTACATCGAGAAGCAGTTCAAGGCCAAGAGCACCCCCCCGGAACGACCAAAACCCCCCAAGCCGGTCGAGCCGGCCAAAGTGCCCCTGGCCAGGTCCAACTCCGATTCCAGGCGGTCCAGCTTTTCGCCGGCCCTGCGCCCCCTGCCTCCAGTGCCCAAGGAGGGTGTGACGTCATCGGGTGATGACGCAAGACCGGATGAGGCTGAGCGAACAGGCAGCAGTCAGACGCAGCCGCAAAGCCGGGTCAAGCCGCCCGGAAGCAATACGCGTTTCTCTGTCGGCAATTTAAAGCAATCGTCGACGCCCAACGCACCTGCAAACCCCGCTGGCAAGGAAACCAACACCAGCGTTGCGCCTAAACGTAACGTAACCGCCACGCAAAGCTCACCCACTTCTACGCAAAGCGTCGTCGCAAAGCCTAGGAACCCGGCCTTTGGACGCACTACTCCCGGAAGGCCGGCGTCGTCGCCAGCTGCTGAGTCAGCGGCGCCCAAACTGCCGCTAAAGCCCAAGTTCCCAGCCAAGCCTGCCTCGTCAGTCCGCGCTGGGAAGCCGCAACCGCCCAAGCCGCCCGCGCTTAAGAAGCCGGTTTGCCGCAACAACAGCACCGGGAGTATTAAGTCGGGCGGCGGCGCAAACGCTCCTGAAGTTGATTTTAGAAGCGTGCTAAAACCGGCCAACAGACAACAGCAGGAAGCCAAGGAAGCGTTAGTAACCGGCGGTAAGACTGCGGCTACGAAGACCGCAAATTTGCCCGGCCGACCTGCGACGCCCAAGCAAGCAAACGGTGTCAAACCGTCCCCGCTGACCAACGGGCGGCCCAAACCGGTCTCCAGCGTCGCTAAAAAGCCGGTTTCGGCGACCAGATCTAAACCGACGGCTGGCGGCGCCGCTTCGAAACCCAACTCCGTCAGCTCGCTCAAGTCCAAGTTTCAAAACCCGGGCGCGGCGTCAGCGGCGGCGAATAACGGCGGACCCGCGCGCCCCAAAAAGCCGCAAGTGCCGCGAGCCAAGCCGGCACCGCTCAAATCCACCAAGCCCGTATTAAAGCGCCTACCTAACAACGACTCTGCTGCCACTGCGAGCAACGGCAACAACAACAGCAACAATGATGACGTCATGGTCGGGCGCGTCGAGAACGATTACGTCACACCCGATATTTTAGCCTCAAAGCAGAGCTACCGAGGCTCGCCGGACGGGCAGTGCGACGAGGGCTTCATAGAGGGGTCAAAAGCAGAAGTGGGGGCGAAATTCGTGGCCGTGGCCGATTTCGAGCCCCTGGATCCCAGCGAAATGGGCTTCGAACTTGGGGCCGAGGCCGTTTTAAAAGAAACGGCCCAGAACGATTGGTGGTACGTCCAGATTAACACCGAATGCGGATGGGTGCCCTCCGCCTACTTCAAACCGCCCCACCCGGCCCCTTCGCCTGATAAAACCCCCCAAATCGCGGAACCCATAGCCCCAGTGATCCCCCCTGCTCTTACGGACAGCGACGCCATTTACAGCGAGATCGACGATCCTAGTCTTTTGCGCCCGGCGTCTGGTGGGGATTCCCCGGGCCGCTACCTGGCCATCTCGGAATTCGACGCCGGCGACGAAACGATGCTCAATATGGCCGTGGGCGATGTGTTGCAGCTGGTCGAGGAAACCGACACCGGATGGTGGTTTGTTAGCGTTTCCTTCTCCAACGTGACAAACGCAGGTAGCGAGGGTTGGGTGCCAGCCGATCACCTCCAGCCCTTATAACGTGGCTTAAGATAAGACTAAAGTCGTCACCGCGAATTGGTCAAGGGTTGGTGGTTGAGTGTAGGTTAGTTTTACTGGAGGCCCTCGGCGAAACCTGTAGCTGGGTGGAAGTATAGGTTGGTTATGCCGCGATGAGGGTCGCTCCTGATCGTGGGTAACCCTAAGCGGTGATTTTTGGTGAAGCTTATAACTCGTTTGACGCGGCACCTGAAATCTAACTTTTACGATTCTGGCGCCTTAATATATTACCTGCCTTGGTAACGCACGTTATGCGCGATCGTTAAATTGCGTCAACCCTGCAATACTGAGGGTCGTATTTGCCAAACACAATTCTGCCCCGTAACCCTTTAACGCGTGTCCCGGCAAACAGCCTAATTTTTTGCAAATCTATTGTTAATTAGTATTACAACGAGTATAATCTAAATATTTTAGTTCAAAAAACGTACTTTTTCGCAACGCGCCAACACGCCGATATCCTGCCTTTCTCTCTTATTATTTGTATGTATTATGTTACCTATAGTTGAACATCGAACACGTGTTATCCGTCAGCAGTCTTTAATGCCCTAAAGTAATTCGTCCGCATATCCTTTTGAACTCGTTTTATCCCGGAAACGCCCTTTGTCGTTTTTAACCTAATTAGGTCCACTGCAGTAAGATAGATGACGTAATTTGCTGGTCATAAAACGGACTGATCAGTCATACCAGCCTCGTCTAGCCCTCTGGTGAATCAGCATTGCAGTAAAGGCAAGGCCGCTTGTAGAGTCACTCTATTTCCGTGTGCGAATTTCCACCCAACGCAATTCGTTTGTAGCTTAAACACGTGAAAAGTTGCGGGCGTTTTGAGGTCGTTTTCTCCTTAGTGACGAAATTATAAAAAATGCAAACTTACTGGAAAATTTTAGCAATGAGGTGACTCGCTCAAACTTCCACGGAATCTGAAACAGAAATCACGAAATTGCTGATGAGGTAACCCGATCGAAACCTGTCATGCAGTAAGTAATGTTACACTCTCAGACTTTTTACTTCCTTTAAGCCATGGTAAACTACGTATCATTTGCGCCGTTTGCCGTTTTTACCACAACGATAGTTTTTGTCTTTATTTTCGTATTTAATATCTACCAAATATCAATATATTTTTTAAGTGCCACACAGTTAACACCAAACCAATGTCGAGTCACATTTCTACAAAAAGAGGGTTTTCTGTTTAAAAGTTTTCTCTTTATTAAACCCAGTTGGTGCTTCACACTTTTAAAGATATACCAGCTGGCATATATAGGTTATAGTTTATATGTTAATATGGTTTAAAAAATGTGAAAGGCATAAACATTAAACCCTGCAAAGCAAAGTATCGCTATTTACAGACGCCATACTAACGCCGCTTAGTTTTCCAATAAATATCGCGGAAATGTCGGTTGCGTTCAGCCAAACAGTGACAATTGTTTTGCGAGATATTTTCAAATATATTTCTCCCGTTGACACTGCTGTGTACCATTGTCCTTTGTTGAAAAAAATTACAAGTAAATCTCGTGATTTGAAGGCACGTTCAGACAGCAAACATTTCAATGCAAAACTTGTGAAAATTTGTTTCAACCATTCAGCAACTTGTAAACTATGTTTTTTAAATCGGCATATTTAAAGAAATCGGGCGGGGTTGGACGCTATTACTTCACTTGAACTCCAAATTTTTTCATCCGTGTTAGATTACTATGCGCTCATTGCTTGCACATTGTAAAGTAGGCAATTTATTTTATTTACCCGCTTTCCCTTATACGTCGTAAATTTAAGGACCCAAATTTGTGTAAAGAAAAACTAGCGCCCCCAACCGCTATCTATCTCGCATTGCGTTTTCACCGTCCCAAGTATTAAGTCATTGGGTGGAAAATAAGCACGCGGAAATAGGTGAGAAATAAAGCCATCTCACCAATAACCTATTCTCCTGCGTGATTTTTGTGCCATCAGCATTTCCCCTTCTCACATCAGCAAATAAAAGTGTTATCACTCCAATTGACATAATCACCTGAAAATCAGCCATGTCATTTTTTTAGCAACCTGCTGCTTTTTACATCGGTTATGTAAACAAGCTTACGTAAATCGAGCCATTATGCTTCCCAAATCCGTCGTGTTACTCTACTGTGATGTTTATATTGTTCGAACTACTAGGGCGGCTTACTTCCCCTGTCAAATCCTTGGGTGCCAACTGCAGTCGAAACTCGTTTAACTATATTATAAGTTGCATTACATGCTCGCAGTAATTAGTTGTGTCGCGCTTTTTCTCGACAATGGAGAATTGTTTTTGTATCAAACAGGCCATGGCGGTTTAACCAATCAGCAAAGCATTACAAAGGAAACGCGGCTTTACATTTATCTAACGTTTTTCTTACCTTAACATTAGCAGAAGCGCACACCATGCCTATCGTCAAGTTAGCAAATGCATTTTTGAACTGGATACATTTGCGTAACGTCGTAAGCGTACGTCCTGAATGTGGGCTTGTCAATAAATCATTGGGTGCAATTAGCTGGTTTCGGTGCTCTTGTGGTATAATTACATCATTATTACGATTGCACGACGCCCAATTCTTTCTATTATTGTTCCTTTAATTACGACGCTCTTCAACATCAAACGTTGTTTTTTTTGCTTTTGTGTTTTTCCTACTTCATGCTGGTGGTCACTGCTGTGTGAATATATATATAGTTGTACTGTTTATCATTTTTAATTACTTTCTCCCCAGTCATTTCTTTCACTGCACTATTATTACCGCCACTCTCATTCACTACTTGTCGAACTAAATTGGAATAAACAGTTTAAGACATTTGAAGGTGCCTGAAAATTTATTTGTTTTTAACCAAAAATCAGAAAGCGAAAAAGCAAAGCATTAAAACAAGACCGCAGCTTCTTTTAGATGGTAATGATCTAACAACAAGAACTTCTCAAATTGAACTAGGATTCCACGTGGACAGTGATTACATTATGGAGAGGGAAATGGGCTTTATATACAGCAAGCGAGATGGTTGGCTGCTCTGTACACTGGAAGGAAGGTGCCTTCTCACTCGTCAAGGAAGTGCTTGTCGAACATGTACTCGCCCAAGCCAGCTCCAACCCTCTTCAGGTTGGTGATGTAGTCCTTGATCTGCTTGATCGCGTCCACTTGCTCATGAAGAAAGTTGGCTTCGATAAAGTCTTGGAACTGAAGGTCGAAAAGCAACATGTTAAAAAACACAAGCCTAGCATAACTAGCAGCCATTAGCGTCCGTTTTAAAGGAAATGATAAAACAAATCTCAAAGGGTGCAAACAGTCGCTTAGTTTGTCAGGACAAATGTGCAAAATCATGACTGTACAAACGAACTATAGAATTAGAAACAAATTAAAATAATAGTGTTGATTGACTACTCTAGGGCACTTTATGGAGTGATATAAGCTTAAGAAATTAATAATGGTAAATTGTAAGGTGAAAATTAAGGCAGAATGAATTCTGTTCATTATCTGTATAGCATACTCATATATAAACAGAACAAGTTTTAGATGCCGCCATTTAAAGTAGTGTTCACAAATCACAAGCGTCCTGCTAGTAGTTTGTGACGACACATGTCTGACTAATCATCCTTGTTAACGCTTTATTTATAGCTAATCACTACACACAAGCTATGTGTGTGGATATGGTGGTCTTTTAGTTCACCAAAAATTAATCATTTTTGGGCTTATACTGTAATTCAAAATTACCTCAGGGTCACCATTGGCCGTATCGTGAAGAGCAAGCAGACTTTTGTTGACATTTTCCTCCAGTGCAAGTGCACACTGCATTGCCTTCATAGTGTTGAAAGTTGCAGGGTCGAATGCTGTCGGGGGCTGCATGAAAATGAGGAATTTAATGAAGGGTTACATATAAAACATACACTGCTATTTAAAATATCAAGCAATTCAACAATTATTGATATTAAGCAGCCCTATTTGTATGTGAAGATTTGTTTGGCAAATTCGTATATATTATTTGTTTTATTAAATAAAGTGATAATTGTCAAAACAAGAAAGTATCTTTGCTCAAGATTGAAGTCATATACAAGATAATATTGTGTGCCCAGCATTGAAATCATCAAGACAAGTTAAATAGCAACATGACTAAGCACCCCCTCTCCACATGTTACAGCGTGACAACATCATTAAACATGACTAAGCACCCCATAAATTGTTACAATCGATGGTGCAATTAGATCACATGACAAATCGCACTACACAGCTAGCATATTCAGAATTACACACAGCCCACACAATTTTCGAAGTAAACTGAATATAAAAACAAATTGCCCATACCTTAATTTGGAAGTATGTAGTGGTGCCACCACGCTTATTATGGAAGTGAACCATCTTGTTAGCATGTTCGCGTTCCTCTTCTGCACATTTCAAGAAGTACTTGGACACGTTTTTCAAGGCGACATCGTCACGATCAAAAAAATGACCCTGCGAATAAAAGCATTATTAAAAAAAATCTTCCAAAAAGGAATTAATGGAAATATTTTAACAGTTATAACGTACAACATAGAATACAACAAGCTACAATAATAATTAATCAATAAATCAATATGTGTTCAGAGTACAACGTATGTTACATAACCTCTCTGATGAGAATGTAATCAAGACATTTCAATAAGAAATTTAGCTTACCATCCCCATGTACATGTAGGAGGCATACAACTCCAGATTAATTTGGTTGCTTAATCCATCCTCACAAGCACTTGTCCATACACCAGCACTGTTGCCCTGTAAATAATTAATTTTGCTCAAAACTCAATCTCCATTTAACGACTCTGCTACAAAGCCACAATTATTATAAAGAACTGAATTACATTTGTTATAAAATTGCTTGATAACGGATGTTTACAAGATGCTTTAAATCAAATTTATTTTTATTATATCCATAAAAGTTTAATATACTTTTGTTGGAGGTTTAACTGTTTTTTTAAGTGTGTCAACAATCAATTAGGTATTTTTTCATCATATACTTACTTCTACACCAAATTTTCAACATATGCTAGATTTACAACAACATTTTAAGAAGTAAAACACAAAAAACAAGGGCGCTCGTCTAGAATCCTACCACAACGAACATTATTTGGGTTAGGGTGCCGGTTAGCGTTTGGGTTTGGATGAGTCCAGTAATAGTGTTAAACAATATTACTTGACCTACCCACACCCAAACACTAACCGACACCCTAACCCACATATTATGCATTGCTTAATAATCATTTCAACGTTGTGGTAGGATTCTAGACCAGCGCCAAAACAAGCCGTATTACCGAACTAGATTGAGATTGTTCTGCCATTTCGCTTTCTGTCTTTGCTGTCGGAATTTGAAAGTAGATAGAAAAGGATTGCACGTCTGTAAAAACTTGTAAAAACAGGTAGAAATCAGCTGGTCAGATGAGAGATCCGTTCGTTCACTGACGACCCAAGAGCTCTTCGACTGACGATGTGTAACGTAATGGCGCGACGTTTGGCTTTGGTTCGCGTATATACTCTGCAATAGGATGTTTTTCGACTGTGTACCGCTGCTCCGACGCTTCGACTTTACTCCCTTCAGATTACGTACGCCGCTTATGTGTTGACGCGGGAGTGACGCGAGCCAGACACAAAAGCCTTTCGTCATGTTGCATCACATGATTCAGCGTAATGTAGCCGTTCTGTTCACTTCGCTGCACCTATAAATTTAGGTCACGTTTGACTTGAATTAGGCGGGAGTATACACCGACAAACGTAACAGCGGCTCGACAAACGAATTCGCATGACATAGCGAATTTTGCACCAATTGGTGACTGGACAAAAGGTTACGAAATTGCGGTTTTGCAAAAACAAAATGGATATTAGGCCACGGTGGCGTGACCGGAAGAGGCACTACTCAACGGACCTCGAAGTATTTGTTACGCAACACAACGAAATCAAAGACACGCGCTTTATGGATTGAAGTAATCTAGTAAGGATACAGACAGCTTAACCTGACAATTAACCACCAAAAAGAATTCTTCATTCTTCACGTTTGTGAAATATTAATTAGCAATACAACCAAGTGTTTTATGTTCCCATATTAGAATTTACTTAATTGTAGAATATCAAAATTTCTTACTTTTTTGATCGTACCAGATGAATGATAAACATTTGTTTAAGCTCGCATAAAGTTTAAATATTAACAAGGATATTGATTATTTTATTGACGGAATGAGAGAAACAAACAAATACTGCCCAAACAAGTGCACCTGGCTGAACTAGTATGCACCAGTTCATTGTATTTGAACCAGCAATAAAGGGAGAAAATGTTACATCATCTCAGCATACCAAAGATTCCTCTGCTAATACTTAGGCCAAACCTTCCTTCTAAAACCACACCTTTCTAGCAGGCGGTTGGATGAAAATGTTTCTAAAAAACCTATTTATATAAACTATACAGACCAGACGTAAAAGTAGAATAATTGTCTGAACGATGAAAAGTTTTCACACTGCAAGGCATACAAATTTCCGAGATGACGTTACACGTCTAAAATAAGTAGGCCCAATTAGGAAACCTGAGGTATCGTTCGATGCTGTGCACAAACAAACATGCTCCTAAAATCTTGGTTTTAAACACATTTAAGAATTGTGGGGTGACTTGGTAATAAAAGGTCATGGCCTGGTAAAAAATTAGGCTACGTTTGCGTATTTGCAAAAATATTTTAGCGAAGCGCGGTTCAAAACCATTCCAGCTTACTTTTACCACTGATATAGACAATGCTGGTTTCTTTAGGGAGCCACAGCTTTCAGCCAAACCTTTAAAAGAACCCACCACACTAAAAGGGTTGGAAATCACTGATTTGGGACTTATTCCGTCAGGCACGTTTTTCCAAGTTACCTGAGATATCGTTGGATTTGCTGTTTGTGCAGCATCTACAGTAAGTTTAAGGCTTTAAAAAACGCTTCCGGTTGCGGAAAAGTTGAAATATTTCAACTTTGACGCTTTCGGTTGGAAGCGAGGAAATTTGTCGCAACGCGTTATGGGTGAACTGGACGACGTTTACGTTGGACGCCATACGTTAACGCTTCTAGTGTGAACCAGCCGTGTGTTTTGTGGCGTTTTATTGACTTACATTTACCCCGTGTTACGCCGTATAGGAGTGAACTGCTTTTTGACCGGTCGTGTCTCGGTTAAGCAACTAAGATTATTATAAATTTATGGGTTAAGATTCTAGTGACTCACAATTAGACCTTTTTTTAAAAAAACAGTTTAGGTTTGGGTGTTGTTTGGGTAAACTTGGCCCAATACCGGTTCATAGAACTCCTGTTCATGTTCAGTTCGCCTTTTTGATTTTAGACACTCTCAAACGTATAGCGGATTACTGAATAATAATAATTTTTAGGTTATTTATAAGTTTGCTACTTGTTTTGCCTTTGCCACATTTTAGTTTTTATTTGGTAATGATCATGATCATTTTTGGCTCATAGGATTTGTTTTTTGCGCTCATGGGATTGGTTATTTGTTAGCTTCGGTATGTTAGCAACATTATAAGGGTTGGCATTACAAAAGAAAAACATTAATAAAGTTTATTAGTTCAACTAATAAGAAACGTATAGCAGATAATTTTACTGAGCACGAGAGTATTTTAAATAAAATTTGCTGTTTAATATCAAAACATAGATGGACACAAAAACGGTAGAAAATACAAATCTGTAAAAGATATTTGAAAAAGTTTTTTGTAAACTTTTTTCGACTGATGACAAACCTTGCTTCGAAGTATTAAAAATATGGTGAGGCGAAAAAACGAAAATGTTCCACTTCTATTGGATGACGGACAGACACGGTAGAGTTTTGTTACCATTAATTATTATCATTTTTTCTAATGATTTTGGTTGGGTAAATTTTTAAATCTATTTCAGTGAAGTGCAACTATGAATTTTAAACAATCCTTTGAACTGTAAGCTGCCAAAAAAAAACATATTGCGAAAATTTAATTTGGGCAAACCTGTAACAAAATGCAACTATACTGTTCATAACAAAAAATATATAATCACAAAACAATAATACTAGAACCAGTCAAGACTTCAATTAATCAAGTACAAGCAAGGTACTTAAACCTAAAAATAAGCCTGCAACAAAAATTTAAATGACCATGAAGAATTTAAAGCCTGTCAGTAGGGCTTGGGTAAAGTTTTAGTTCTAACCCCACCATGCAATAAGTTTCTGGTGACCGTATTTTTTTTCTGGTGACAAGTTTACACACATTCTAGGAAGTTGTTAAATGAATTTAGCGAATGTTTCTCTTTTTCCATTTGTTATTTAGTGTAAAGTATTTAGCATTAGTTCTAATAACTACTAGGTATGTGTGCTGAAAGTTTAAGCAATATTTTTATCATGTTTATTCAGTTTAATTGTTTTTTTTACAAAAGTTGTATATAATAGAATGATTTAAAGTAGATTTTTTAATTAGGCAAAGAATCATCAGTTCTGCTCATCAAATGGAGAATGGCAGTTATGATGGAGACACTGTTAGTGATGGAAGGTTATCATTTGTAGAGCGAGACCCTGAGGCAAAACTAAAGGAAAAAAAGGGAAGTGGGCGTCAGATTATTGTCCTGGACATTGCGTTTATATTTCTTGAGTATCTGCAGGTGAGAAGGAAAATTTACTACCTTTTACTATCGAATGTAATGTAACTGTCTGATACACTGCATTATAAGTCGAACCTGGTGTATATGAACAGCATTAACCTAATGTCTGTCAACTTTAACCTTGACTTACAAAACTACGTGAAATTACAAAAACATGTCTGATAAAGTTCTAAATATTTGCCTGGATTTTACTCCATATTTTTTTTAGCAATTTGACTCCTTTATGTTTTGTAGCTGGTTTAAGAGATATACGGTTTACTGATATTTTCAGTCAATATTTTGATCCTACCGATTTATCGGTATTGGTAAGTGTTGGCCGATATTTTGTCCAATATTTATGAACATATGATATAGTACGAACATATAATATAGTTTTTCGTGAACAATAAAGAAATTTTATATTTTTTTTCCTAAAAAAATGTAATTAAAATGCAAAATGTAACTCGAAATAAATATAGGTACATAAAAGGAAATGTTATTTGGTTTTATCTTTTTCATTCAAATATTGACCATATTTTTCAAAAATAGTTCTAAAAAGTGATATCGGTTGATCTCTAGTTAGTATGTGCGACATTTTTTCAGTATTTTGCTCTCCTTCAATCGCTGTCACTTCGGTGGACGTGGCCACTTACATGGACCAGGGCAATGTCGTTTCTATTTCTATTCAATGTCGATGCCTGGGAATTTGCCAAGGTGACAAGTGGCAGTTATACAGCTGCCAGGAATGCCTTTGTGGCAAGTGACGATGTGCCAGTAAACTACAGGTAATAGCTTTTCCTGCCACAATCTAGAGTTATGTTGTTAATAATATTTTGGCGATAACAGGTTTAATGAATATATTGGATTGCTTCTATTCAGAAAATCCTGTGTATGCCAATTGTCTTGTAAATTATGTGTTTTCCTACTTCCAAACCAGATTTTCTCAACCCCTGGATTGTGACCAAAATTTTGATCCCTGTTTGATTTGGTTAGGTCGACGACTGCGGTAGCTCACATCGTTAGATTGATTAGGATTAGTTTTGAGAACGATTTCTCTAAATTTGAGAGTATTTTGGCTGCAATACGAACACATAGCCTGCCTCGCTGTTATATTTATGCTTTGATGTTTGACTCGCCGCAAAAAAATGTTGAAAAATACTGTTTTAAACTCAAGATGTAATTTATTTAAAATTTACTAAAAACATGAAAAATCCATTTAAATTTGCTAAAATTAATTAAATAATTTTATTCTTTTCGATTTTATAAAGAGTTATGTTGTTGGTGATGGTCATTCTGGCTGTAGTGACTGTTTGTCTGGCTGCTTTTGGATTGATTGCCAGGAAGATTTTCACCACCAAGCTGTGGTACCGCTCAATTTTGCTGTTGTGGAATCGCATAGCTGATAAAGTCACGCTTGCTTTCATTTTTGGTATTCAGGTGAGGGATAAATTTTTTTTGAAAAAATTGTTATTATTTTGGTAATGACAGAAAAAATATTTTAAATGGTCACCCATAATCTGTAGTCATCATAAAGAAGAAAGTTACATCACTAACATCAACCTTCGCAGAACATTTTCGTGTTTTTTAATAGGATAAAAAACAAAGATTTGACTGTCTCCATTCCTTCCAATGGTAGTCACAAATAAATATGAATATTTTTTCATAAAAATACTAAAGTCATAAAGTTTAATTGATTGACATTTTGCTGTTCACAAACATTTTAGCAATACCTTATGCCATCATCATGTTTTTACACTTATAATGGAATGTTTTTTTCAAACTACTGAAAAAATTGTATATATATTGTGTTTTAAAGTTTATTGATAGCCACCACAAAAAAAGTGAAGCTAAAATGAAAACAAATATTAGTATTGAATCAACTAAAAAAACAACTTCTTCAGAATCCGTGACAAATTAGATGTAATATAAAAATATAAGAAATATTCAAGACATGTATGAGTGCTAAATATACAGGTACATGGTTTTAACAACCATTGTATTTAAATACCCAATTCTGTCACAGCCTGATAATGGCATAACTTTTATTCGAATATGTATATATTGCCTCTGCCCTCAAATTAGCAATTTCTTTGGCATGCTATCCAATAAGGCTGTAATTACTTTTTTATTTTTTTCAGGCCTTGGCTCTCCCAATTGGGGTCCAACTCAGCAAGTTGTTCTGGTGTCTGCCAGCTTCAAATGTTATGGACGTAGAGAATTCTGTGCAATGTTGGAGTGGAGAACATATCGTCTACGTTGTGTTATCTATCCTAATTGCAGCTGCACTGTATATTGGCTTTCCTGTTTGGTTGGCTTTGAAGATCAACAAAGAGGTTTAAACATATTAGTGTTAAGGTCAACCTGTTTTTAATAAGCTGGGGTACAATATTTTTTTATGGTGTTCCTAACATCTAACGCTATATTTGGTGAATAAAGAATGGAAATAAGCATGGAATACCTATTACTAACTTACCAAACCGCAATATTTGTATTATGCTTATGATAAAAAAAAAATTTAATTTTTGAAACCTTTTACATTAACCATTTTTCTTTAATATAATTAATTATTATTATAGAAAAATAAACGGTCAACAGCAATTAATTATCTAGTCACGTGCGATACAATTGCGCTCAATTGAATGGATAAATTAAACGTAAATATGCGTTCAACGGAAATAACAAAATATTTTAGGCGAATTTTTCTTAAGCAAATATTGTTTTAGGTCGCAGCTATACAAACCCAACAGCGCGACACAGAACGAAAAACTGATTTTGTTTTTCTTGTAAATTATTATAATCTTTAAAGCGGTAACGCAGGTCGGTTTTGAAGCTCAAATTAGCATTTGCCCTTCTCGTTTAGGTAATCAGCTCGAATGCAGGCAAACACGAGGCTTATCTGCAACTAAAGCACTGTGAGAGGGTGCTCGACCTCGACACATCCTGGAACGACCGACTTTTTCTGACCTTTGCCAGCTACAACCGGTTCTGGGTCTACCACCGCCCGCTCCACCACGTATTCAAGTTTATCGTCTTGTGCTGGTACGCCACCCTGTTCAACCACAGGTAAGTTGTGCATAATATACACAATGTGTGTTCTGTCATTAAGCCCATCTGCAGTCGTACTGGCCAACTGTAAAGCCACACTTATATAGTATTCTAGTCTAGAGTCTAGATGCCTTTGGAGAGGTTACCCAAATCATAGCCTGACAGGTATGCCGTGCAAGCAAGGCCAGGCTGGAAAAATAACTATTTAAATGAAACAAATCACGGTGTAACATTTAAACTGGTCATATTACATGATTACTTTAAAGACAAACTGCGATTTTTTGACCGGCGTTTCATGAATTATTAGTTAAGTTAATAAACTTCTTGCGTAACACCGCTTGAAAATCACTAGCTTATTGGATAAATCGACTGCAGTTTAAATCGTACCATAACTTGGCCACCGTATGTCCTACAATAGGGAAGCAGTGCGTCTTTTTGTGTGTCTGTGACCCTGGTTAAAAGTGGCTGAATCTAGTTACCCTAGTTAAAATGCACAGGTGATATTAGTTTAAAACAACTTTTAAATCAGTGTCAATTATGCTCAGATTGGTTCAAGCGTCGCTGATTTTCGCTTTCTTGCTCCTGCATTTTTTCCTTACTGTTGTCAAGTTTCCATACAGGGTAAGAATACAGCTAACCAATTTGTGACAAAAAACGCACAATAAATATGATTGTATGGATGTGCAAGCAAGGCAAATTATCAAAACAGTAGAATTGCAACGCTAAATCTTTATTCACAAATATTGATAATTGGTAATTGATCAAAATTCACCAAATTGCTGAAAACGAACACAACAACAAAAACCTGTTAACAATATAACTAAAGCGATTCACGCTGTAACATTTTAATTTTTTTTGTAAATTATCGTATTAGGCCTACTTCTAAATAGGGTAATCATGTGGCACTAAACAATAAACGTAAAAACAGATTGTATTGAATTCTCTACTCGAGAATTACCGCTTTTAAAATGGTGTCTTAAGTTGAACTTACCTTAGGTAATTAATATATATATACTCATATTTTTTTGCAGGTCACTAGCTTAAACTTACCATACCTGTGGAG
Organism: Ascidiella aspersa; assembly: GCF_963924565.1. Lineage (NCBI taxonomy): Eukaryota > Metazoa > Chordata > Ascidiacea > Phlebobranchia > Ascidiidae > Ascidiella > Ascidiella aspersa. The sequence goes on from NC_139448.1 coordinate 8,472,357, forward strand.
TCTCTTGTGCCTGATATGTTGTGCCGTGATCGGAGCCATGCAGAACATCGACGGGCTGCAGAACGCTTTTCTCCTTCCATCTTACATAGAGGTAAAGTTCGTTTCTTGTATGGCACACTTTCAAATATGTTTTATATTCGTAATACTTATTCATTTAACTCAAAGTTAAAATATTCATATATCTCAGCCTCAAAGCTAAATGTCTATAAAGGAATTATTTGCCTATAGTCTTCCGCATATTTGTCAAATTTTTCCAGTTCTAAAAATTTAACACGCCAGTTTAAATATTATATAAATACAAGTAAATTCAAAAAAGTCATTTAGAAAATGAAAACGAGTGACCGATGAAAAACATTTGAGGAACTAATTATAGTAATACGCTTTGTTAAATTGCTAACAAAATAGCTTGAATTCCATCGAAATGAACTTGTTATCCATAACATTATACTGATTTCCTGTGTTTTCTATAGCGGCCTGACAAATTTCTGAAACGATAAGATTACTAACTTTAGCTGATTGGTTGGTATTCGTCTTGCCTATATGCAGTGTTTTTTTAAGGTGTTTTGGGGGACCGTTTCGGTCAAATTTCTCCAGCGGTTTCCCAAATTTTGGACTTGCAACTTTTTGGTATTTAAATGAAGCACTTGCGGTCTCTTAAAACTACTTAGCGGTCACCCAAACCAAACCTTAAAAAAAACCTGCCTATATGTATTGCAATTGAAAAGATATAAGCTACCTGACTGCAATATAAATAGCTCTATTTAAATAAGAGACTGATGATGCCGTGATTGGCGAAATATATTTCTCTTTTATAAACTAGAACCTATAGTGACTGATTTTGACTGAGACAAGAAAGTCTAAAGTATATTGCTACCATTTGAAGTTATTGTCGTCATTAACGTGCTTTAGGGCAAGGAGTTTTTCTTCTTTTTACATATTCAGTTTGCACTACCTGGCTGCCTGTGTATTTCTTCATTTACACTGCCAAGTTACTACTTTTAGGGTGAGCTGATACTAATCAACAGCGCATGGATTGTCGGAATGGTGTTGTACGTGGTTTACTTCATCTTGAGAGACCAGCGCGTAATTTGCGCTTCAACACCACTCTGGCCTACTATGCTACATCACGGGATGGACGGACTTAATAAGAACACGAAACGGTAACTTGACTTTCATCATAAGCGTATTGCACTCACAATACGTGGTTAGAAAATATTCCATCAAACCACCATGTGCTATTTCACATTTACAATTATACCATATGCTGTTCCACCTTTGCAATTTACAGTTTGCGACATTGTGAATTTCGAAATTTGGTACTGCACATGCGCAACGTCGAACTCTAGATTTGGATAGTCCTACAATGTCTTGCTTGAGCCCCTAGTTCTACTCCGACTCCGCAGCCGTGGTTTTACGCAAGAAAAATTTGGTTTAGCCCGCGAAAATTCGACATATTTTTCTTATGAATAGTGTCAGTTTCGACTACAATGAAGCACAGCTTTCACCACACATTGTTAAAGCTGTCTGTCACTGTGTTCTCTTTTTACTATAGACCAGCGGTTCTCAACCTTTTTGTTCTCGCGACCCCCTTTAAGTTTTCGATAACTTGCGCGACCCCCCAAATATAGTGTATGATAAATAAACCTGAGTAAATAAAAAACACATTTTAAAATTGGCAAAATTCAAAAGGGAAAAAATCTAGTTTGCGATTGTATCAAATTTTGGATAAAATGTGCTATGCACAACAAGCTAAAGTTACGGTTTGAGCCAGGATTGCCAGAGATTTACATTTTGGGTCAAATAATATTTAGCATGAACCTAGTGCGAGACTAAAGGTAATTAATGGAGGTAACTGTTCTTGGTGAGCAGCCAAAATTTCTTACAAATTTATAAAACGGTTAGTCGATGTTTTGGAAAATGCTATTTAAAATGTTATGATACCGCTGAAAAGTAGAAATACTTTGCCTGTAACCTATTGTAAATCTAGCACAACTTTTATTGTTACTTGGCCTAAATTTCAATTTGGAACTAAAGCGCCCTATACTACACCTGACGCTTTAATACCGCATAAAATTATTGCAGAAATACGCATCAAAATCGCGCGAAGCGCGAACAATTTTTCAATTAACGTTGTTAAAGTTGGTATAAACAAAGTTTGTAGGCTTCGTGAGCCCGTGGTTTTACTTCATCCCACAATGTTTCAATTAAATTCGGTCAAATTAGGACAGAAAGCTTATACTGTCCCAATGATTTACAAACCGTCGGACACAGCAGTTAAATTAGGACAATTTTTTGTTTTTGGTTCAAATTTTAGGCCATCTGGCAATCCTGGTTTGAGCGTCCATTCATTCATTTTTATTAGACATCGTTTGACTGAAGCTAGGCTTGATTCATTAATTGAAAAGTGTAATCGTGACGTCATAAACGCGACAGGTTCACTGGAGCAAAAGTCGCACAAAGACAAATGTTAGACCGGCGGTTCTTTTGCTCCTTCAATACTGCTAAACTGTAAGTCCATATTGCCTAATTCTTATGATTATTTCCTGAACGAAATTGTACATGGCGACCCCCAAGACAGCCCTTTGCGACCCCCTTGGGGGTCGCGACCCCCAGGTTGAGAACCACTGCTATAGACAATAAAGCAAATACCAGATTTTCATTTGGTAAATATCCATAGTACCACCTTAGTCACATCGAAAAGGCTAAACATCTTTAGAGGGTTAGGCTATGTTGAAATGCATATTGTTGTTTTATATTGCAACAATTGTCGAGTTAGTTTTCACAGTCAATAATAGTTTCCATTTTTAAAGCACAGTTTCTTTACGCGGTTGGCCAAGTCGTAGGTGAAACTGCCAGTTGCCTAAATCTAACTGCCGACTGACAAGCGTTGACTGCCAGCTGTAGACTGTCAATTGCCAGCTGCCAGATTCCAGTGGACTAGCCTAACTACCAGCAGTCAATTTATAAATGTGCTAAAAAATTAAACTCTACGGGAAAACTGACAGACTTAGCTTAATGTACTACTTTTCTGTTTTTCAATTGAAAAAAAACCTAATCCTCTCTTCTTATACACGTGGTATTGAAAAATAATATTCTTTGCAGCTACATGGTTGCGGCTGTGAAGGGGCGACACGCGACACAGAAGGCTCTTCGCTTTCCCGCCCTTCTAGCTCCTGTGCACGAACTGGCTCATCACATTCAAGTCGTCAATGCTCTCGCACGCGAGGCCGAGTTAGTATTTTTTGGTTGTTTTTTACTTTTTAATGCCTGAGGACGTACAAAAAAAACGGTTAAATCTGTTCGGGTAAGTTGTTGCATTGCTCGGGTAATGCTTGATTGCCTCTGTTTAGCAATTCAATGTCACTAGGCATTTGCCTGAAAAACATATATAGAAAATATTTCAGAACTTGTCCTTGTACTTTGCCATTCCTCTTGCTTCAGGTACATCGACGATCCGCTCCACTCCTCGCTCCGAGATGTCCTGGAGGACCTGGTGGAGTTGCACGGCAAGCTCGTCCACCAGTCAATCTTCGCCGAGTCGCTTAAGGTCAAAGTTCAGAGCACCGTCGACAAGCTGGTCGAGGTAGGTGTGACGTCACTCGCCTGAGAGCGTTTTTTATTCTATGGTCAGTTTTAAACAGTGATTCACAAGCTGCGTATTCCGGCAAATTACCTTGCCTCGAAGATTGTCAAGTGTACTGCCAAACTTTTTTCAAATTATAACAACTTGTATTATATATAGTCAGGCAACTAGCATGGGATGTGCGTCATTTTTAGTAGTGTTTTGGTGCGTTGAAAGTCGAAAACTTATCTTGGGTTTACCCTGGCTTTCTTTTTTGCCCCTCAGATATGGTACACGAGCTTAATGAACTATACCTGAGCCGTTTCGGCTTGACCAGGACTTTTTAATCCATTTGACTTACTTTTAATTTTGAAGCTTTATGTAGGTCGGAAAAATAGTTTTAACGTTGATATTTTTCAAATAAAATATTTGCTCGTTTTTACACGCCCTTTCGTTCTATAGCAACAATTTAGTTAGACCGCTGAGTATTTTAAATTTCGCTCCATTCCGCTGTCTTTCGCAATTTAGTTTTCGATCTCAGAGACAAATTTAACTTGTTGACTGGGCTATAGAATTAAAACATTTTTCTCCCATCAGGTTCTCCCCTCCTGGCAACATATTTATAACCCTTCGGGCTATACTTACTCTTTTGCGCCCGTCTTGAACTTGTACTGCAGATTGACTGACTGTCGACTTAGAAGTTTCTGGCAAAACATTTATCGCTGCCCTTTCTCCTGGCGACTCTATTTATAACTCAATGTATTTACCTTACACTTCCGTACTTAACTTCCACTTAAAAGTTTCCTGCAAAACATTTTTATCACCGCTCTTTTCCTCCCTATCCTCCCAGGTTCTTCCCGCCTTCTCCCGTCGCCTCCGCCAGCGCCAGTTCGACCTGATCCTCGTGCCTCCTCTCCGACGACGGATGCTGCTCAAGATGTTCGCCGTCTCCTGCTTCCTGCGTTCTTCCTCCAGGGATGAGCGTCCTCACGAGCACGGAGTCCGCAAGCTCTGGAGCGCGCCTCCAGATCACCGTTACCATAGCAACTACGGGTACGACGAGGGCTTCCACGAGGGGGAGCAAGGGAGCGTGCTCGACCTCAATAACATTGGTGAGTTTTTTGTTTTTTTTATTTGGGGATGGTTTTGTGTTTTCGTGTTTGTCTTGTGCTTTTTCTGTAAATATAATTATATTACTGAGGAACTCACGCAAAAGCTTGATTATATATTTATTACCATACCTTTGATAATAAATTCCAAAGCCAAAAAGGTAGATTAAATCGACATCATCCAAAAAAGACAAAATAACTTTTTTATCAAGATGATGTCGATCTACTCGGCATTTTTGACTTGGACATTCTTTATTACCAAGCTACAATACAGATCCGCATTGTGCATCTAAATATATTAACATATATGAATAGTTGACTTTAAATTCATAAATTGAACAATTTGTGCTGAATACAAATATAACACTTTTTCAATTTGTCTATTTTTTTTATGTAGAACTGAATGAGAACCAAGGGCGTCCTGCGGAATCTGTTAACAGGTATGAAAGTGTTCTTTCAAGTATTTTCAAATAAGAAATATTTAATAATTTAACGCTTTTTGTAGTGAGTGTTGCTATTCAAGCCTAATTTTGAAACATTGCGATACGGCTATTATATATATATATATATAATGTCTTAGTTAGAGGATAAATAAACTTTTTTGAACCAATCATTGCTTAAAGTAAATACAGTAATATGTTTACTTTTATGGCCTTTGTTAAACTTAAACTATGCTAACCTATTGTGAATTATAGCAACCATCCCAATCCCAATATTTCTTTAGCTACGAAAGCTATCCATATCAAGCAGAAGACATGAGGCGAGACACCACTGAAGTCTGAGCTTTTAGAGCAGTTTTACAATCTCATTGTATCATCAATATAAATCATGAGTTTAATTTGAAAGTTACATGTACAATGCACATGCGACCATGCGTGTACAACTGCACAACAAATGCGATTTAGCCTTACTATCGCTTTTAGACAACTATACCGGCTTGCGTAAGTACAACAGAAGCTTTCGACAGAATATCTGAATCAGTCGTTTTATTTGGACTAATTAGTAATTATTGTGTTGTTTTTTATTATGGTTGTTTTGATCAAGTAGTTCAGCGTTCATCATGTTAAAATCGCCAAATCATTGTTAGTATTATTGTAATTAAAATTGTGTATAACTTGAAATTAAGTTGTTAAACATTTCATGCGTTCCGCAACATTTTTATGCCTTTACATTTATATACGACTTTACCACTGTAACATTTATTCACTGTAATATTTTCACGCTGTATTGGGCTGCCACTTTTGTGAGTACTTTGCAGTTCATTCCGTTGATTTTCCACATTAGCCCACTGTATCGCGGTTTAAGCACAGTAATACACATTTAAAAATCTGCAGTATGTTTTACAAAATAGCAGGAAGGTTTTTCTCATGTTTTTTATTTAATGCCACACTCTATTCTGTTGTGAATGAATGAATGAAAGACACACACAAACATATGTGTTTAATAACATCTGTGATCTAGCCCCTCGGAAGTTGCTTTATGACCAACGATCTATTCTGTTGTGTTAGAGTTTGTAAAGTAAATTGTAAATTTTGAAGTGCAAGGTCACGTATACCTAGTTAAGATTGCACATTACCGGCGGTGTTGTTTGCTTCAGTTGCTGTAAGGTGACTATCTTTTTACTTTTTAACATCTTACAATAATTTAGTAATTCATAAAGTATAGCCTACGGTACATTCAACTGTTTTAACGTCACCTTACAGCGCTCAACTAAAGCGAGAAAACAACATCGCCACCAAAATTTCAAAGGTGAACACGTTTACAGATGTAAAATGTTCGATTCTGATAAATAGTTTCAGCTTTTACTTATTTTAAGCCATACTATAAGAAAGAGACTCTTCTTAAATAGTAGGCTAGTTTATGAACAATTAATTACATTAAGTCTGAGCTTGGTGTAGCTCTTTCGTATTCAACATACCCATTAGTTTGGTCTTGTAGGACAGGTTATCGAGGTATTAAGAGTACTAAACTTAAAATCAAATTATAAAGTCGTTGGGTATTCAGTTTTTTGCGTCGTTAAACTCCAGTTAAAACTTCAAAAGGTAAAATTTGGTCCTGTGTGTGTGTGTTTGCGATATTTTCATAAAATTGTTTACCAAACAACATTTTTTCAGCGCAATATGCACTTAATCGATATTTTTAAAGAAAAAACAATGTTCACCTTCTTAACACGTGTAACATTCTCCCTTTTGTAAAAATAATGTGTCACTAGCGGCGCTGTATAAAGTTCGTAGTTATGACAACAACAAAGAAAACTCGGGGAAGCACCTTATTACAAAAGAAGTACAAACATTAAACCATTTTTTTGAGCTTATGCAAAATTTTTATCGTAGGTTTGGTCAGGTAAAAACCTGGGTGGTAGAGAAATTTTGTATATTTGTTTTTAGAACAATCTAAAGATAGTTTGGAACACAATACACGTTTTTTTTTAGTAAGTCACTTGATTTTTACACTGATGATGGCATGAGTTATTGCTGAAACGTCTGTAAATTGCGAAATGTCGCTTTTATCAAATATTATGGCTTTTATATTTTTATTGAAATCTAAAGATAGATCCTTTTATAAGTGTAGCATATTTTATAATAAAATGTTGTCAGCAACTGAAGATGAAGAGGACACTGGGCCGTCGCTTGAGTCTATTAATCCCGAGGAGAGAATACAAGCAAGAAGACTGAGGATACAGAAGCGAGTAGAACAACAAAAAAGGTTATATACTACATGATTAGCTTTTTTATAATTTGAAAGCCTACTTTTTTATATATATAGATTTGTTTGGCTTTTTAGCCTCTTTTTTGTTATATATTTGCCTGTTTAATACCTGGGCGCTCTTTCACTATTGTACGTAAAAATTAATAAAAAAGAAATTTTCTTCAAATGCCGCATACCACAGCACATATTGTTTGGGTTAGGGTGCGGGTTAGCGTTTGGTTGAGGGTGGGTCAAGTTATTATTAATAATAAACATAATATTACTTGACCCACCCTCACCCAAACGCTAACCCGCACCCTAACCCAAACAATATGCGTTGTGGTATGCGGTATTATTATTTTTTTTTTTGCATAACTTTTCACGTACATACGTGAAAGAGCACCAATACCTGTCTTAGCATTAATAGAAGTTAATCATCATAGTTTATCTAATTCGGAATATAATTGCTGTTTTGTAGTTTTCTGTATTTATTAACAATATCATGACCTGAACAGTTTACTCATTGATTACACCATATCAATGTGAGCTAATTTAATATAATTCAATTACTTATTTAAGTGCATTTTTTATTTCTTATTTGGCAATACATCATATTATTATTATGCCTAAAATATGTCAAATGTTTTCATTACTATAATACTAATAAATGTGTCAACATGTTAACCATATATTTGTTTCAACAGCTTTTGTTCCTATTTAGTTTAAACTTTATTGAAAGCCAGTCACCAACACAATATTTCCTTTTTGATATATATACATAGAAACCACAGTGCAAATCACTTAATAAATATCTCAGTTCTATAATAAAAATAATATTTTAAATTTTTAGAGAAGCACTGGGCGAGGATGTCGTTGCTAAGACAGAAGCGAGCGACGAGGTCGGTAAAGGTCGCGAACAGGTCGAGGAAAGTCGGAAGCGTTTGGTCAAGTTGCGAAGCGACGGATTCGAACTTGTCACCAATGTTATGGTGGCCGGTCATGCGCGGGAAATGCAACATCGTGTCGCTGAGGGTGAAAACCAACACACCAGGTCGGTTGATTAAATTTTCGCTTTTTTTATTTGTAGTTTTTTCTGTACTGTGTTCAATAATTTGACAGTTTCGTTCAACAGTGTAAAACTTTGCAACCAAATATTCAGTAAGGTAAAGTTATTCTATTAATATTTTAAAAATCTTCTTGTTTTTACTAATTATATCAGTGAGCTAACTTTCAAATCTGTTTCTTCACACCAAACTTAATAATTATGCGAATACTAGCCTCCACTAAAATATAATGTTTTAGTACTAGAAGTAATTGTTGGTTGTTGTGATTGCCGCGATTGTTATATTATTATATTAAGCATTTTTTAACAATTGGTTGAATGACAAATTAAGTTTTTTAGGGGGCTTGCATGCCAGTTTTTATTAGGTCTCGGGCCAAATGTGGCACAAATGTGTGCCGCTTGTTGGACACCCTGATTTAACAAATTGATTATTCTAGGGTTTTCTAAAAATACCTAAATTTATCCCAGATTTAAGCCTTTTACAGATTTATATCTTTATTCTTATATTTTACTTTTAGAATTGAAAAGCTTGAAGCAGAGGCCAAAGCTTCTTCGGAGAAATTTGATGAAATCAGCCGCCGATGGTCAGCGGCTCGCATGAAGGAAGTTCCAAACGACCTTCATGAGATGCTGGTGGAACAGACGAAAGCATGTGACACTGTGGTTGACGAAAAGAATAAACTGATCAACCAGCTTCAACTGGTATGTACAACTTTTTACAGAGTTTGTTTCCTTTTGTAAAAGTGTCTCAAATCTTTCCACTTTTGTTATACTCAGTTGTTGCATTCCTGTGTTGTTTTTTGTACAGGGTTTCCAAGTCTTCGGGTCTTTAAAACTATTTGAATGTCTTAGAATTGATTTGTGTATTGAAAAGTCTATAAAAAACCCTATATTTTTCTAAAAATCTTTAAATAGTTTTTCAATTCATTTTTTAATGGTGCTTTAAGTTATGTGTTCAGTAAAACCACTGATTTTTAACTGTTTTTTATTGTGTTGACCAGGGCACTTTTACTGCTTTGTTTTTGAATTTTTTTAAAAAAGCTTTAAAAAGTCTTTGAATGTCTTTGATTTTGTTCATAAAACTGTGTGGGATCCCTGATGTAGTTATTTTATATTATTTACATTTTGGAATACAGTTTGCTTTTGAAAAAGTGTTTAGCACTTAAAATTTGAGTAAATTAACCATGTCTTGACAGGCCGTCTAATGTTGACTTTGCAGAGTTTTAACTAATTTACAAATAAATCTTTAATAATTTTGTTTAAACTGTGGTGAATGCAGGAGTTGAAGCAGAAAGATGATGAATATGTGAAAGATTTAAAGAAGCAATCTGAAGATGTGGATCTCATGATTGAAAGGATGGAAGAACAAGTGAAAAATCTCACAAAATCATATCGCGATGAATTGTTCCAAATAGAGGTAATTAACCATTCTGATTTATATTCTAAAAGTAAACTCATTGTAAATGTTTGTTTAAAACTATCTTGATTTAATCTAAATCAAAGGTTTTTCACCCGAAATGTTTAAATATATGCAATTAGTTCTCTTAATGAGTTTTGGTCTTTTAGTACCAAATAAAGATAATCGAATATATTGAAGGTTATTTAAAAAAATGAAAATTTGTATTCGGCAGGATAATAAATTGTGTTTTGGTTGGTCAAAATCGTTTAAACTCATAAGCGTCCTGGAGGTTGCAGACCCGAATTCAGACGCTTTTGTATAGATCAGCCGTTATCAACCTCCTATTGATTTTGTCCCTTGCTCTATAATAAAAGGAAGGTAGACTGTTTGTGATATTTAAATTTCAACTTTAATAAAAAGTTGAGCCAACGCATGAAGCAGTGTTGTAATGACTTAAGTCAATGACTTGACTTAAGTCTTTTGGACAACTGACTTGATTTGACTTAAGTCTTTTGGGCAAATGACTTGGGTTGAAGTCTTTTTTTAATAAAATTGAGTTAATTATCCATATGTTTGCAAATTAAACAATTTGCTTGCTTTATGTTCCTTTTTCTTTTTTTTTAGTTCAGTTATTGCTCATAATCCTACGAGTTTAAAATTCCAATAGTTCAACGTGTTATTTTTACTACGAGAACGTGATTTCTATGACTTGACTGGGACTTGACTTGCGCAACCGATGACTTAGACTGAGACTTGACTTGTTATTTTTTCAAAAGACTTGACTTGGACTTAAGTTATTTTACAAATGACTTGGCTGGGACTTGAGTCGTTTCGATTGTTTACAACACTGCTATAAAGTAACCATTGAAGCCACAAATATGAGTTACACTAACGACTAATATAATTGATACTGTGTCACTTGGGCTTTGCAATATCACACTAGTACTACGTACTGAATAGCTCTGCTTAGTGAAGACCGTTTTATGGCCCCTAAGGCGGCCCAACAGCCCCGGCTGTGAAAACCTGATATATATATTTTTTATTAATTGTAAAATGGCGAAACGAGCACAAGAAAGCAAATTATGATAAAAAAGCTCTCATACAGCTAACGACCATTTACTTTTGTGTATTGGCAAGCGGAATATCGCTCGGAAATTTTCACAGAAGATTAATCGCGAAAAGGCGTAAAATAATCAAGGCAGCATATTTACATTGATAAAACATAACTTGCACAATTCACAAATGCTTTAAACAGTTCCTCATTCAGCACTCCAAAGAGTACCGGCCCGGGGGGGAATACACGATATTTGTAAGGTCATACTTAACCCCGCGCTCACATTTTATTCCAGTATATACATTACAATCTCCCTTACCGCAGGACGCCTTCGTCGACGAACGACGTTCAGTGCTTGGTACGCAGCGCCGCAAGTGGTCGTCGACGATGCAGCAGCGACGCGATCGTGAGGAGGATTACCTGAAGATGCGCTTCCGTCGCGTGGGAGACCACGAGCTGCAACTCGACTCGCTTCGCACGCACGACACCGAGGAGTACAACATGGTTAAGATCAAGCTCGAGACTGACGTGCAGGTTTGCCGAAGTTTGATGGTTTTGTTTGAGGTTCGGTTTATAATAAAAAAACCTAAAATTTGGGATTTTTTTGAGCTTTTTTGTGTGGCGTAATTTTTGTATTTTTTAATGTATTTCGGATCGGGTGACGTTTGGCTCTTTTAAATTAGTTAAATTTGCGTTTGTTCTCCCGGACCAAGGTCGGTTTAAACTGGAAATGTATGTTGAAGTCAAATTAAGCTAATTTGGATTAAATTTAAAAATAAAATACAATTTCATACAGCCCAGTATTCTTTTGATAAACATTTATTTTTTTATTTGCTTCATTGAATAATAATTACAGTATCTTACACCTATAGTTTTCTATAGTTATCAGTCTGGTTTGTGTTTTAGATACTGGAGCAGCAGCTGCAACAGATGAAGGCCACCTACCAACTGAACCAGGAGAAACTAGAGTACAACTTCCAAGTACTCAAGAAACGTGACGAGGAGAACACCATCACCAAGTCCCAACAGAAGAGAAAGATCACTAGGTAGGGACTCGCTATAATGCTGCTTTGATTGGTCACCGAAATAATACCTCAATTAAAACTATAGAACTATCCAAGGTTTAAAACCAGGCGGTAGTCTGAGGGTCATATGGAATGGTTAACCCAGTAATTCTCAACCTTTTATTGCTTACGGCACCCTCAAAAATAGTAAATAGATTTTAAACAGCCCGACTGGAATTTTTGTGAAGTATTTTACTAAAAAGTCACTATAAATAGAAGTGAAAGAACACAATCAACAAAATTCTTAAATACCTCTCTGTACCCATGAGAATTAGAAACGACACACATTGGCGCCGCGGCACCATTTTTGAATACAAACTCAGCCCTCAAACCCACACACATGCTTTACAACTAATTTTTCGTTAGGCCCAATGATGATGCAATTCGCTATGATGTATTGTTTGGGGTTTTAAAGGCATTTTTACAGTGTACTTGCCATTTGCCTGAATTTTGTTTACGAAACTGTAAATATCACTATGATGCAAAACCTGAAAAGAAAACAAACGCCGCAAAGGGCGACACGCTCTTTCTTGTGTTTTTTTGGATTTATTGTTTTAATTTTTTTCCGCTATTTAAACTGTCAATGGCATTATGGTGTGGCACACAACATAACGTTTCCCACTCCCCCCCAAAACGTGCATTTTAAAATGAGTTGTGTGTCGCTTTACAGACTACAGGACGCACTTAATGGCTTCCGACTAAAGTTGACAAAACAGGAGCGACATTACAAGGACGAGAATCAAAGCTTGGTGGACGAATACAAGCGCATCGCCGACCAGTACAAGGAACTGCATAAGAAGATGCGGTAGGCGTCTAATATCTTTATTACGAGCAGTATTTCATGAAAAGCTACACGGCAAAGATTCCAAATGCCCTGAAATTTGTTAGTGGTTATCAGATATAGTTAGACCTTCTTAATCGAAATTAAAATACTTCAGTGAAAAATGCAGCCTAACGGTTAAAAATTGCTGTCTAAAGGTCAACTCTGAGTCAGGTAGGAAGGAAATTGTTCACTCATACTATTGTTATTTAAATTATTGACGAACGATATATTTGAGCGATTCTTCAATAAATATTTAATTCACTATTTTTTAATGAGTGCTGATTTTGAATTTTAAATTATTTTCATTTGCTCGTTTAAAGTAACTAAATTATCAACATATGAATTCCAGTTTTAGTGAAAACCCTTTTTAGCTTACACTAGTCAAGACTGAATGAAATCAGTCGACCAACAGTGATTTGTTTCCAAGGTAATAGTCGTTTATATATTCCAACTGTTTTTGATGCCGCTATCTTGGGCTACGACTTACAAAGTGGCATAAGTGCCCTGCAATGTAAGCAACTGAGATTTGGGTAGTTGAAAAACTAATGTTGAGTATTATGAACGAAGAGGATAATTTTTATTTAGTAATATTAAAAAATGAATACTACCTTTTAAAAAGTCTACTTTGAGCAAATAATTACATAAAGAAAAACCCTGCAAAGATTCCAAATGCCCTGAAATTTGTTAGTGGTTATCAGATATAGTTAGACCTTCTTAATCGAAATTGAAATACTTTAGTGAAAAATGCAGCCCAACGGTTAAAAATTGCTGTCTAAAATAACTCCTCCGCTCAGGCACTTTTCGGCCACGGACCGTAAGAAGTTCGAGGACGTGTGGAGAATGAACGAGGAGGAGGTGCACATGCTGGTGGAGAAAGTCCTCCAGGCAGACGAAACCATCCACCACCAGCAACTAGGACTCCACTGGCATCCTCCGGACCTGTGAGTGACGTTTTCTCTATACGGGCTCCAGCCATAAGACCAAGAAAAGAACAACATCAATTTCGGAATAAAACACAATTCAGAATAAGACCAAAATAGGACTAATACCTAATTGTCGTAATACCATCTAAATCGGAATAAGTTTTAAACCCGTCGGAACAAGACCTAAATGGTCAGAAGCAGGCCTAACAGCACTTTACAAAACTAGGTCTTATTATTTGTTCCCATCTACACGTGCTTGTTTTTATCGTTTTTTATTTGCTTAAAATTAGTTGTTAAATATCACAATTGAGATTGCACCTATAACGTCCACAGCATAAAGAAACTTCTGCTTAAGCACCGAGGTGATTTTGAAAAACTCGGTCATTGTCAGTCCAATGACTGTTTGTTGGTTCTATTGTTCGCTTTAATTCAGTTTAGAATTTGTAGGTTTTTGTTTTTGAAATCTTCCCAAATCGGCCAGTTTGTCTTTTAGAAAAGCTGCCGATCCCAATGTGTTTTTCAACAAATTTTGCTGACAGAGAAGACCACTGCGCATATTTTTGGCGGAAAACACCGCAATTGTTATACTCCCTAGTGCTCAAAATGTAAAAAATTGTATGTATATATATTATTATTATATATATATATATATATTTAAAGTAAAAAAAAAGTCTTGAAGAGAATCTCTACATATCTTGCTGCAGTAAATTCGTAAAGTCGAGTGGTCCGCTTGAGGTTCAGGGCATCGACCCGCGCCCCACCGCCACCTCCTTTGCCAAGCAAGTGCTCGGGGCAACTGACACGGTCGGCGCCGACAAAACCGATTTGGAGGAAGGGACGGACGCTACGACCGAAAAACCCACTAACGTGAGTGGGACGCTATTATCACCACATCTTTACTTTATTTAACTATTCTCGACGGGGTAGCGCTTTGCGTATTTGGCCATCGTTGGTTTCGACACAACCTAAAGTGTTTTTTATTGGGTGAGGAACATTGAGCACCGGGAGACTTGTTTTCGCCAAAATACCCCGAATACATAACAATGGATCAAATTTTATTACTCGCAGGACTATAGGCCTTCTGAGTTAATTTAAACAAAAAATAGCAATGTTATTCATTTCCTAAACGGCTAGAAAAACAAAAATTCGGAGTCGTATGTTGGTAAGCTGAATTTTGAAAGTAAAAAAAATCAATATCCCAAAACTTACTGAAAACGTAAACGATAAGGAGTCATATTATATTACTATTTAAAACTGAAGCGTTATCATAGAAGCTTTAGTTTATTCAATGTTTTGCGTTAGTCTTACTCTCTTTGACCGTATATCCCTTGCGGGTTTTTTAAATCAAGCACTATAAGGTCGGTTGCTTGGCCCGCCGACAGGACTTAAAACAAAACAACTCAATCTTCGCTATTCAGCATCCTAAGCACAAAGCTCAACAACGATTTTTATTTCTTATCTCACAGGAGGAGCGCCTGTCTCTGGGAACCATTAAGAAACTGCTGGAAGTTTTATGCGACGAGACCGGCTTCCTTGTTGAGGAGAAACTAAACAAGCTGCTGCTGCCTCTGCAGAACGACGAGCGATCGCTCATCAAACTCGACGCCATTTTCAAGGTGGTTTATTTCGCCGGCAATTGATACCGTGTTATATTTGAGCTGAAAAAAGTAATTTGGGTTGCTGTGCGTGGTCTGTTATTGCGATACTTTGGTCTGGTTAGAAATACAAATTCACTTTGCTAATGGATTTGCTTTGCTTTTTTGTTGGTTGATAACTGAATTTTGATGAAATATTTGTAAGAAAATTTTGATGAATATTTGTAGTTAACAATTACATACCGGATTACCGAAACATCGGTTGCTGTAGCTGTTGATAACGCTTTCTAAATTGTTTAATATAAATTGTTTAATAGCCATCTTTACTTTGCTTGTAGCTAAACGCAAACTCACGTGTCTTGATTGAAATTCAATAGACTTTACTACACCGTATGAGAAAATAATGAAAAAAAGACTTTATATATCTTTTCTTATTTTTAATCAGGCCCTCAACATCGAAACTGAGGATGACGTCACCAAACTGGCCAATTTCTTTAATCAACACGGCAAGGTTTTGGTCAACTCGGAGTCAGGTAGGAAGGAAATTGTTCACTCAGAATATTGTTATTTAAATCGGTGACGAACGATATCTTTCAGTGATTCTCGAATAAATATTTAATTTAGGCAGTGCTGATTTTGAATTTTAAATTATTTTCATTTGCTGGTTTAAAATAACTGAATTATCAACATATGAATTCCAGTTTTAGTGAAAACCCTTTTTAGCTTAGACTAATTAAGAATGAGTGAAATCAGTCGGCCAACACCGTTTTGTTTTTAAGGCAATAGTCGTTTCCATATTTGAACTGTTGCTTGATGCCGCCATATTAAGCCACCTCTTACAAGTGGTTCATCCATGTATTAATATACACATTCACTTTTGATCAATTTTACATCGACTGTGACATTACAAATACCTTTTACACAGGATTGGATGACAGCGCAGAAACGGCCGACGACGCAGAATCGCTAAAGTTAGATCAAGGTTTGTCTTTTTAAACAGTTAAATGATTATTTTTCTAAGGGGTCCAAGAATGAATGTTTTTTTGTAAAAACTGACTCTCTAAATACAGTTTCTGAACGAAACTGTAGCTTTTAATTCTAATATCGCAACCCCAAGCTTCCGAACTTCAAGTCTAACCAGTGGTGGGATTCAATTTTTTTGCCAGCCGGTTCTATCACAAAAGTCATCATATATTTCAGCCGGTTCTGTTACAAAAAGTCATATTTTCCGGAAAATAATCAAATAAAAACAGTTGTAAGAACAGGATGCAACCGCGGGTTCCAGCGAATGTTGCGAACTGCGAATCAGCTGAATCCCATCACTGAGTCTAACCCTTTTATCACAGTTACACTGAATAAATAACTTACAACTCCGTTTTAGAAAATTGTTAGCACGGCTTTGTTTCATAATGTCGCATCCTTTGTTCAGGCGGAGAAGCCGGTAGCACTGTGTCCGACTCTGGAGGTTTGGTTCAACCCAACCAGGTGCTTCCCATCCTGAAGAAGTTCGTACAGGAACACATCAAACCGACCAAGTGAGTGTTTCCCCTATAATATGTCCGGCGTGCAGTGAAATACAGTATTTGGTGCCCGAGTTTGAGGTCGTCACCTGAATGCAGTCAAACAAAGGATAAAATTTGACAGACAAATTAAACATATATTTTTAATTTTTTTTAAGGTTGGGCTTCTACTGGATTTGTATTACCAAAACGAATTGTCTTGGTTATCAAACTAATTTCAAAAATGTCTTGACTTGGACTTGGTTAGCTATTATTTAAAGCTTCAAATTAGGCCGTTAGTTATATTGCAAATCAATTCTTAGACTTTAGCTATTTTGCATATGCATTGATCTCAACTTAATTCTGTTCAAAATAACACACTACAAAGTCTGCAACACTTCTTTTTACAATTTTTTATCCAGGGAGCGTCAGCATTCGAACGCCACTGAAGGCCTGGGTGCAGCCAACCGAGACGCATCTCAAGACGCCGCTTACTGGGAGTCGATGGCAAACGTGATCGACGAACACAAGCTCAAGATGTGGGACGCCCTCGCCGAATCCCTATCATCGTACCAGTAAGTGATCTTAACATACGGTTTTAAGGGGTTTGTGTTGGTTAGTGTGGTTGGTAGCCTGGAAAAAGCGCTAGCTGAATCGCTCCTCTCTTACTCGTGGGTAATTTATATGTTCAAGTTGGAAATAAATTTCTTTTTCACTGTCTTATAGGGAAGAACAGACCATTAGTGTAATAGCAATATGATGCAAACTTCAGGCAAATCATTGATTTCCTTACCAGTAAGTGATTACGTTTTACGATAGTATCGCAAATGGCGGTCGTTACCAGTTAGAACAGCGTCGGTGCTCGTCCAATTAGTTAAGGGTGTCCTAATTTTTATTCAGTAGTTTTTGCTGGGTTTGCCTGCCAAAAAGATATGTTAGATTTTCTGAAATAATCCAGAATTGCCTGACGCCTCTTCTAGCAGACCAATTAGTGTTCTTCAGTGAAAGCATTCGTCAATGGTTAAAAGTGCTTTGAAGAAAACAATAATGATAACGGTTTCATATGCCAGGGAAATACATTTTCCTGTCGCGGTTTTAAAATGTAAAAGATCGCAAATAGTATCAACAATACCATCAAATCTCAATTGTATGGTTGGCGGTAGCTCTATATTTTAACGGAAACGCCTCTATTTTAGTTCAACTCTCCAGGAACGAGCAAGTCGCATTAGAGAGACCGACTCACTTCGTCAACAAAATGCCGAGCTCAGAATGCTACTTCACCAGTACATTTCCTCGAAGGTAGGCCGGTTTGCCTAAGCCTGAATGGCAAAACTATATGCTACTAGAATGCCGATTTGCCGTGTTTTATCGTTGATCTTTAAAAGTTTTTCATGACTTAATTTGGTGAAATAGCCAAAGTACCAGAATTAACTCCTGACTTCTGGTGTGGACTAGCAACTGTATGTGTACAACAATTAAAAGTGTGTATCCTGTAGAGCTAAACCGTTGTAACCCTTGCAAAAGAAAAAATAACCACGCTGCAATTTATTTCGTAACAGGTCAACCAGGAATTAGAAATTCCGCCGACCAGGATTTTGCAGTTGGAATACAGTTAGATCGTTCATCGTACGCTTTTCAATTGAGTGTAAAATATAATGTTGTGATGAAACGTTTCGTCGTCTTGTTGTGTACAATAAAGTATTTCGCTTATTACAGAATTTTAAGATACCTTATTCGCTATGAAGGTAATTTCCCTTTTGACGATGGATTCAGTACTTTTTTGTTAGTGTTTTTGAAACTTCCCGCTATTTTGTTTGATAGCTATGTTTGATCTGAAATGATAATTATAGTGGTTACATAATTTTGGCGCATGGGAAAAAACTACCACATATTTTTTTGTTGAATTATAATGGCTAAAAATCTATAGTATTTATTAAATAAACGTTTGTGTATTTTCAGAAAGCCTAAAATATATTATACGTGATTTTGAAGTTAGAAACGTGTTTAATAAACTGTACAACCAAAAATATATTTTTTTTAATTACTTTTATTCTCTCGTTCACAATAACAAATATTTACAACAGTGCAAGTCCGGCGAAAAACTGCAATCGTTTGTCAGACAACCAAACAGTTATATCATTCGAAAACAAAAGAAGGTCATTTAAAAAAGAAAACATGATAATATGAACTATAAAATTAAATAGAGCACTGTTTAAAAACTTGTCAACGCTCTGTTTGAAAAAATACAAACATGATGTTATTACTAGAACATAAATAAAGATCTGAATTTATGATGGTTGGTGCAAATGCAAAATACAAATAAAACACGGCCACTTTTACCTAATCCATTGCCATAACACTGTTGCATAGGCACGCAAACCTGGATTAATGTGCCTATCAAACTTGCACTGTCTCTTGATTGACCTGATTGAAAGGGTTCTTGGGCGGAACGGTGGTCACCATACGGGACATGGGACCACGTTTGGAAAACGGGGAAGTGTTTGGCGGGGTTGGAAGTCTCCTACGCAGAAAATTATATATAAAAACCTTCCAAACAATACAAATATAAGGTTAGACAAATAGAAGGTAATTCTGGGCTAAATTTACCATTCAACCATTTATTGTGCAAATTAGTTTTATACAATTAAAGGTAAGTTAGCCCCACCAGGTAATGTCCAATGAAAAATGTTCTGGTGTAAACAAATACTTTAACTTCGGGTGTAAATCATTACTTAACGAAGAAGACTGTATTGTTAAATTAGTAGCTAATGCCCATACTTTTTTTATAACAGTTAGGTTTTAACCAAAATATTTTCCATTGCTTTTAAGTTCACAACAATATTCTCTCAATCAGCAAACCTTATTTAAAGCAAAAAATCTTACAGCAAAGTAAACTATACTTTTGTATGTATTATACACTACTTTGTATATATACAGTCAATACAGACACATGGTTAGCCTTAATGCCACACTTAATGATTTTAAGCCAGTTTGGTTTTAAATGGAGTATTTCCATTACATTTAGGGTTCAAATAACTAGTTGACTCACCAAGCAAACCTTTATGAATAAGTAAAAAATGTTCCACTAAATTAATCTATTATTTTGTATGTCTTACATAGAGTCAACACAGACATTTGGTTTGATCAAAGAAATTGCATATAACAGTAATTCATGATTGTGTTCCTACCTGTGGACATATGCGGTGGACTGTGGTTGTGGAGCAGGATACATACTGTGTGCTGAGTGTACTGCCGTCCAATGAATGCAACCCTGGTACTTGGGAATGTTTGGACGCCTGATAACACACAAATAACTTGCAATAATAAGACCATGGTAAGATAAAGGTATATGTGTGCTTTTAAATTTATTGAATACCTACAAATAATTTTACTGGCAAATTTTTACAGTTACATTACAGTCCTTTATTTATAACATGCCCAGAGTTTTGAGTCATGTAAACCAGTGATTTCTCAAGATTTTGTGCATATGTGGTAATTTTATGGCACAAACATAATCAAATATAGTGTTTTTATTTGTTTTAGTTTACCGTGCTGTGTCAGTGTATCTTGGCTTTCCGACTCTTAAAGTTGTTAGTGGACGATATTCCTCATGTGGGTGGTCTTTGGCTTCAAAGTTGTATGCACCTATGGAGCCGCTGAGGTAAAAATATTCAAAAAATTTATAATATTTTAACATACTGCATTGTTACACTTTGCTCTAATTAGCTTTATTTTATTTTTTTAATTTCAAAATAGTATGTATCAAATAACAAAAGAGTTAACAATATAATATTATGTTTAATTAATATTGTATATTACTTTGAAAAACTTGTAAGTTTCAAAACCCAACAAAGTACATATATATTCAATTAATGTGTCTGCCATGTTTAACCAGGTTTTTGTAAGTGCGATATATCCATGAAACATCAATAACACTTTTTTAACTTTTTTAACCAATTCTACTACCCAATTGTTATTTAGATAGTTGCCTTCCTGTGTGATGCCAACTCTTTTAACTACAATAGCAAACTTAAGTTGTACAGGTATAACTTAGGGCAAAACCATCTATTGTAATTAAACTATCAGGGAATAGTACATTATGTAAGTGATTCTGATAAAAAAAAATTTAAAAATTAAACACTGCAGCATGGCTTGTCTGGTGTAAATGCCTACACCGATAAGGTATATGTCATCATTCATCAATTTAGCTCTGGTAGCAACTAAGTATGAAATGAATGTGAATACTAGTCAGGTTTAAACCAATGTTATCAAACATCATGACTCCTTGCTATTACACGTTATTGATAATATTGAAAACTTACCCATAGTTTGGAATGTGTCCACTCTTTCTTGCATGGCTTGTACTGCACAAAAAATGGAAATTAGGCTAGCAATCAAGGTTACATAAGTCAAACATGAGAATTTACTTACTAACTATATGGGCGAGGTCCATGACTTTTGTCTCTTGCCTGAAACCAATCCCAAGATCTGCCCATGGTCTGCATTTAAAAACTTGTTACTCCATATACACTAACAGTTTATATTGAACTAAGTAACTTCAGAAAGAAAACCATCAACAGGATACATTAAATTCACACAACATACTCTGAAACATATTTTGGCATTTATTGACAAAAACAAGTAAACAAGCATGAAGATAATATTGTGTCAATGTAAAATTTTAAATGTAGCTCACAAATAAAAAATATTACATAATAACCAAAAGAACCCTGACAACAACAATTTTCCAAGAATTATCCCGTTCATGAAATTGTCCATTTAACATTTCAATTTGTCCATTTAACATTTTTTTTGTTATTAACTTCAGTAAAACAGTTTACACAGTACAGATAAACAAGGGTTACATGTCTAAACAATGGATTTCTAACCTGTGTGAAGTCGGACACCGCCTGGTATCGTTTTGGCCAAGTGTTGAGATGTTGTGAAATTGCGTCAGCATCCTTCTCCATTGTGCTTGGGCAGGGTTTAAGCTTTGGTGGAAGTCGGGAGTCCCAATCCACCATTTCAAAGTTTCTGAAGATAATTCAGACATTTTCATATGCAAGACGGCCTTTGTGTTAATTAGAGCGAGTAATTATTTAATTTATTAGGTTGAAATGTAGTTATCTGTTATCATTGGCCAACATAGCCCGGTAATGCCCTGATTCTTGTATATTATACACATCTACAGATCATAGATTACCAATTTTTTTTTAAATCTTTACATTGATACACTTATGCAAAGTATTTAACAAACATTTTTTAGAAGACCTTGCGAAACTTGTGACCTACTGTTCAAAACTGGAATGAGGAACCTACTTAGAACTGTGGACCACATAAATTTATTTTTTAATTCAAATGAGTGTTTTTACATTGGATTTGTCAATAATGTATTGTATACTTTTGGCAAAACTACTAAATTGTTCAGCGAGCCACAGGTTTTCTACCCCTGGTTTAAAACTGAGGTCTGATGTACTTACTGTTGCTGCATGCTGGTAAACATGTACTTTTTCGCTGCCTCGTCCCTCCAATTGCCAGGCTTGAAAACAAAGCTTCCGACCAGCAAGTTCTCGTTGTCGTTGCTGGCTTTTGCCAAAACCTTAGAGGGACTTGTCCATCCACCACACTGCGACCTTAACTTGATGTCGGATACCTTCGCAAATACATTTATGCCTTAAATTACTCTTTCTAAGGTGTGAAACAAACTTGTATTTTTGTACAAGCATCCTTGTATGATTTGTTATTCAATTTTGGCCTCAATCAAATAAAGCGCGGGTAATATGGATGGGATATAGCAAGTTCTTGTAACAAATAATTGTCTTTGTTTAAGGTTATATAGGTAGATCATAATGTTATTGCCTATTTTGCATATTTTGTACTTAACTCATGCTTAGATGTCAAAAATGGAATTATGCATTCCACTTGGCAAACAAAGTGAATATGCTATAGAATATTAGTTACAATGAAAAACAATTTTTAAAGCATCCAACCTAAGTGATATGTAAATTTATTCTTCTCTGATTACAAAATCAACAAAACTTGCTGACTTGTTTCCATTAAAACTTTGCGACAAAAAAGATTCCTTGGTCTGTTACATGATAAAAAATGTTAAGCAACATTAACCTTTCTAGCACTCCACTTTGCTTCCCTTTCATCGGGTTTTACTTCCTCCACCCATGGGGCTTTTGGGGGTGTTTGGGGTCTGTCACCAGATGCTGTTTTGGTGGCGGGTGTTCCCAGCTGAACCTTGTCGGTTACTTGAACCATGCTGGGCAGACTAAACAACACATATTTAGGTTCATAAACAATCAGCTTAGTATATAATGGTGAGGGGAAAAAACCTTATTTAGTGCAACTGTTTCATAACTATGTAGGGGAACTTTTATTTAAATTGTTTTTCTTAATATCACTTATCAAAATTGCTTTTAAATGCGGGGTCTTGAAGAGCCAAGTTTATATTATTATGTTTATTTTATCTTTAAAAGAGTGATTTGACACAAACATTATTGCTATAAATTTTAATAATTCTTAACTGTCGCAACTTTAGTACATGGATTGATTTAAGTTTTGGTGATTTATTGCAATGTACTTTTTTATAAATAATTATTTCCATTTGATTTAAATATGTTAATATTTTTATGGCTTGCTTTCCCTTTGATGAAAATATTTGAATTAAAATTCTAAAATAATGGTGAAACTTAAATTATTTTTATTTTTTTAATGCTGTTGACCTTTTGACCCCAGTCTGGAGATCTTCGTCTGCCCCAGGACCAATAAACCCAGAGTTTGGGTCAACGATGGGGTGATTGTCTCTATGTGGGGCTAGGGAGTATCCCATGTGTGGTGCCTGGGCATGGATGTTCCATTTGACGAATGCTGGACTGTCTTTAAGCCGTCCCTGTAATGAAAACAATTTGTCATAAGGAAATAGAACAATTCCTTGCTAAACAATTTCTTGTCTAGGTTCGAACCATAAGCATTTAAAAAATGAGGCAACACCATATACGGCGCTGGTCTAGAATCCTACTCCAAGCACATTATTTGGTTTAGGGTGTTGGTTTGGGTTAGGGTGGGTTAAGTATTATTATTAAATAATGAATATAATAATATTTGACCCAACCTAACCCAAACGCTAACCGAATATTGTGCATTGATTTAATTGTGGTAGTATTTAGACCAGCCCAACTATTGGTGCCATCATAAAGGCTGTTAGCAAGACGTTGGTCCAATCAGGATTGTAAAGCAAATGACAAGGCTAGAAAATGCTACACAATATTATAATTGTAGTTAAGCAAGGATTGCAAGTATGCAAAGCTGGGATCCAGTTAAAAAAGTGCTGTTTTAACTTCGTTTGTAGACTACATCCAACTGTTGATGATTTATGATAGGTCGCCATAAGCACCTGTGGAAAGGGGCTAGATCACAGATGTTATTAAACACATATGTTTGTGTGTGTCTTTCATTCACCTGTGGAAAGTATGGCAAGTGCACCCGCGAGTTTTTATCAACCTTTCAAAAGTGCACCCGAAAAAATTCTGAACTGCACCCCAAATTTGTAAGACGCTTGTGCGGCATACATTTACAGTGCATTAAAAAATCATTAAGTGCATTCGAGGTGCACTTTTTTGACCTTTGTTGCACCCGGTCACCCGGATTTTTTCGGCCGTGCACCCGCGAGATCTCGTCGAGATCTGCCATACTTTCCAGACTGGGCCATAAGCCATAAAGGGGCGCTGGTCTAGAATCCTACCACAACGTAAATTATTCGGGTTAGGGTACAGGTTAGCGTTTTGGGTTAGGGTGGGTCAAGTATTATTATTAATTAATAAATATAATAATACTTGACCCACCCACACCCAAACTCGCACCCTAACCCAAATATTGTGCGTTGATTTAATAATTGTGGTAGGATTCTAGACCAGCGCCCATAAAGGTTCTAAACCACCGACTTGGCCACTAAAGACAACAGTCGAAAATACAGTACACTCTCCGATACGTTTCTTACCTGAAAACTCGGGTAATCGTAATGCCCCCCTGGCCCTTTGATGTAAGGAAATTTAGTGTGCCGCAACGACCGATGAAACTCGATTTCTTCTGCGAAATTTCCCCTTGCGTTTGAATCCGACTTTATTATGGTCGCCATTTCAGGGCGTGGGTGCATGCTGGTCTCGGCCATCCTTGTTTTCTATATTCGTTGGTGTAATTAGGTTAATTTACGGCTGTTTCTACTCTATTTAATTAGTTTAAAGTGGAACAACTTCGACAACACACACGAGTGGCTTCATTTTACCTACAAAGTTGTTATAGAAACATAGAAATCACAATCGCCTAGTCAGGCATGACAGGATATCTGTGCGTGTATTGTTAGCGGTTAGCAAGTAGTTTTAACGAACATTTTATGATATAACAAATAATAAGAGGATGTATTCGATAATAAAAGGCTTTTTGTAATACCAAAGGCATACTTTTATAGCCCCAAAATATCAAATTTATTTTACAACAGTCGTATTTTTTATTTTGTACAAGCAAAGAAAAACGATTGTTTTTATCTGTTTTAAGCTTTCAGGCTTTGTGGTGATAAAATGTAATTATCAGTTTGATTTATATACAGTTTGTTTCAAAATGCCACGAAGTTTTTTTAACCTTTTTGACAAAGGTAACACTAAGATAGTATTTCCAGTATTGGACAAAATCAAAGAGATTGTTATAACAAACAAAACTTCCTATCATTAATATTTATACTGATATTTTAGTTATTTTACCATGCACGTTATTTATTGATGGTATTTCTGTATGGTTGTAACAGAACTGGGAAACTTCCATACTTACCATTGCACGGCGGTGATTATGTTAACCCTGGAATAACAAAATGCCCATTGCTGTAAACACAGACTATCGCAAAATGTTAAGAAACGTGACGATAAACTAGGCCTTTCTCTTTCTGATGTTCCATATGTCAACATGATATAGGCTACCTTGAGCTCGTACGTAAACTTGTTTTGGCACTGCTTGGGGGTATTCCACTTTGTCGAAATGTCTTTCTATTATAATTCGTAGTTGCTTTAAACTTTATCCGAAATGTCTGGGAATTTTATTGGTCCTGTGCCCACAGGAATTAATAAGGAAAGCTTTGATCCCACTGTTAAAGTATTTTAATTTGTGTCGTAATTCTATTTGTACAGCATTCCTTCCTTACTTAAACAAACTGGCATACTCTCAGAGCTATAAACCACCGGTATCTGCTTATTTTTATTATGGACTTTATTGGGTTTATGGCGGTCTGGCTTCCGCCGTTGGATATATTTAGATCGGGGCTATATTTGGAAACACTAATTTATTTTCGTTGCCTGTAAAACTTCGATCATATGACCATATAGAAGTGTCCCTCGCTTGAAAAGGCATTTATATTACATTGCTGCCATTGCAAACGATTCCACGGCTGTTAATATAGGCCTATGTGTACCAAATTCGACACTTAAACTTTTAAACGAAGACCGGTTTGCTGAAGAAGCCGCCTTTAATTTGGTCGGGCGGGAAACTTAAAGTATAAAACATCAGATAAATCAAAGGTTTGACCTTTTTAAGTTCAGGCCTTCGGATCAACCAGTTTGCCTTCAGCCCAAGCATTCCAAGTTAAGCAAAAATAGCGTACAAATCACCCATTGGTTGATTTATTCACCTTTTCACATTGTTTACCTGTTAAACACACTTTATTAATACCCATGACGAAACTGTGTTGCTGTGGGCTTACATACTGATTCTTAAATTGTATTCATACCCCATTCGGTAAAATCGCAAAAATACTTTTGATCAATATAAATCTGTTAAAGTGGAGCAGGTGTTATAAGTTCGAGGTGGAGCAGGTGCTAAAATCGATTGATTAATTATAGAATCGGCGTGAAATTTTGGTTCTAGTTTTTCATTTTAGTTTGTTGAATTATAAAACTGTCTAGAAACAATAGGCTACATCAGGGGTCGGCAACTTTCCGCCCGCGGGCCGGATCCGGCCCGCCGATGTAATTCATCCGGCCCGCAGCCTCTTTGACAAATTAGACAACAGGAGGCTATTTCACATACTTTTTGACTATTTTAACCACGTAAGTGCGAAAAATTTTTGCGCTTCGCTCGAATCATCATTCTGCGTCCGGTTTGTTTACGTTTTGATGCTCTTTTTTCACCTGATTAGCGCTTGCTTAAGTTGCGCCGTAGAAAGCTGCCGTCACGGAAAACGTATTTAAAATGTTCGAGATATATTTTTTAACATTTTTCTATTTTCGGCAATGTAATAAAAACTTGCAAAGAAATGCCGGTATATAAAAAAAAAATCGCGCTCGCTTCGCTCGCCAGGTGCGCCTTGACTTAAAAAAGTTAACAAACACAATTATTAGTAAACATTTTGTGCGGCCCGCAGAGACCTTTCTGAGTTTGGTTGTGGCTCACGACTAGAAAAAGGTTGCCGACCCCTGGGCTACATATATGATTGACTTAGTGCAGGTCACGCTGATGCACTTCTGGTGGTCACTTTCTTTACCTACTTTGATGCGATAAACTTAAGTTCGGTTGGGTCTGTAGAGATAATTTTTCCCGCAATTCACCTCGCGAAAACGTTCAACAATACTCCTTGATCATTCTTCTAAGAGTGGGTTTCTTGTTCGTCTACGACAGTGGCGTAGACCGGGAGGCGATCACGCCCCAGGTACAATGCCGTCTGCACTCTGTGTGGGTTTGAGAGCAGACAGCTTCTCGGCAGACAGACGGCCAACGCGTGTACACTGCACATACTTGTGTTAGCTCTACTCCTATAGGCTATCAGAATTCTGCCCATTATTCGTTTAAACTAAGCCCGACTGTTGCTTTTTGCCATGGCGATCACGCCTTCTGGTACAATACCATCTGTACTCTTTGTGGGTTTGAGAGCAGACAGCTTTCTCCGCAGACCAGTATTTAAGTCACCCTTATTTAGTACCTGGTACAATAACTTGTCGGCACGGATATCTGTGAAACCAGAATTTGCATGCTTAAATTGCTTAAGGCTGCGTAACGCGACTTGTTGTTCAAGTTTAATTTGTTATAAGGGTTAACTAAATAACAAGCAACCGTCGCAGTAAAAAATGGTGTCCTTTGTTTACCTACCTGTACCATGCTGTGAGTATCACGCAACTGGTTTTGTGGTCAATGTCTGTATTTATTTTGCCTTAATTTCGTGTCTAGGACTCAAGCGGTTCAGAAAAAGAGGTTAAAAAGAGTGAACGAAAAATATGAGTAGATTTTTTCCCAATTTTTTTTTAATTTTAACCCTACTGCAATCTTTTTTCTGTGCTTCATAAATAATAAATTGTTAAAAAAAAACAGTATAATATCTCACAGCAAGTTAACTGTTCCATTCATAGGCCACCCTCATAACGTAATGATGGTATTTATTATGCCACGCCTAAAGATCAATGTCCCTAAGCTAAAATCCTTGTTCCATTAATGATCGAAATTCAATTGCGTCACAACAGGTCGAAGAGGGTTTATACATGCAACGCTTACAAAGTGTTTGCATTGCCTAATCTGTTCGACGAAGTTAAACAGCATGCGACGGCACCTTCGGTTCTCAAATGAAAAAAGTAAACAAGTGACACGAGGGCAATACGGCATATCGTTTGCTGGTTCGTCATCCACCAAAAAGGCGTCCAAACGAAATGTTAGGTTGCAATATTATCTGTTTAGTTAGCCTTCTGGCATATTTAGGCACTGTGAGTTGTCAGAATGAAGAAATTCTAAACGTTTGCTTGGACGGGAAGCATCACAAAACGGAGCCCGGGCCTGAAGCGGAGCTGTTTAGTGCGGTACGTTTCAAACTGCCTTGGTAGAAAAATCCCGAGACGACTCGTTGTATTTGGCTATTCTGCTTGTTTGAAAAGCGTATTAACAGAAGGTTTGGATTCCTAAAGGTTGTAATTTGTGATTTTCAAACTGACATGGCTTCCCGGTTTTCTTAGTATTTTATGAATGGAAGTTTTCCATTACAATGTATATGGCATTGGAAAGCCAGAATAAAATATTCCAAATTGCTACGTCTGCCCAGCTAAAAGTCCAGAAAACTAGACATTATTAACAGAAAACATTTATTTTATGTCTTATTATCTTGATATATATCCCAATTCAAGAAGCAGTGTTAGGATTTATTTGATTTTTCTAAACTATTTTCAGACTTTCAAATTGTATCAAGAAACTGACTCCTCATACACATAAGCGTTCAATTAATTTTAAGATATCGTCCTGTTTTTCTGCTTTACCGAATAACCTTCTTATTTGAGATAGATTTTTTTGCATAAAAAACTGTTCGCTTTATTTTAGAAATCGATTCCTACTTCAATTTTTAACAATTTTGACGCAATTTGAGTTTCATCCCATTTCGAGTAAAAATATCTTGTTAAGCCTTCTTAGTTATCTGCTGGTGATAACTTAAATAACTTCCCGGTCAAGTTAGTCTCAACGACACTAAAAAGACTGAGAACAACTGGAAAAAAATGAGATAGAGACGGTCTCCTTTCAGGTCAGGCCTGCAGGCAATGTAAGCCTACGAAGGACTACTTATTTGTCATAAATTTTTAATCTACCATTGAACATAGTGTTAAAAACAAGTCCAAAATAACTTAATCCAAAGCTATGGACTTTTGAATCAATAACCTAAATACGATTTTAGTTGACCGTAAACTTTTATTTTTTTGCCAGTGCGCGCCGTGGAAGAGCCGGGCCTGCTGCACCAACGTGACGTCACATTTGGCGCACCAGGACGGCGCCGGGGCAGGCCTGTACAACTTCACCTACGACCATTGCCCCAACACGCCGATGTCGGCCGAGTGCAAGAGTCGCTTTCACGCGAACAACTGCTTCTACGAATGCTCGCCCAACGTCGGCCCGTGGCTTGTCGATGTGAGTTGTTAAAAAACACTGGACTTGTATATGTAGAGATATCGGTTTAACGTAAAAACCTTGCTTAAAATTGCGTATGTTAGGCTACACTGCAGGGGTAGCCAATACGTCGATCGAGATCGCCACATTTCACCTGGTCGCTCGCGTCGAATATGTGTTACGTCATTACGTCGGAACATTAAAATGACTAATTGGTGTCTGGACAAGCCTAATATAGCGCCAGGGAAACATTTAGAACTGAAATTATATTGTAAAAATATTTTATTAACAATAAACGCAACTGAGTTATCAGCTCTAAAACATTTTTATTTCTTCAACAACCCAGAATAAATCAAGTTTGCTCGTTCAAATTAGATAAGTTTTCCAGTTGAAACAGTTTCACATATTTAAGTATCGGGCGGATAAGAACTTAAGTCTAAATTATTATTCTACTTTTCATATATTACGTAACCCAGTATAGGTCTATTTATTTTTACCACTCTCAAAGTCTAAAGTGCAATGATGTTATAATTACATGCAAATATTTACCTAATCGGTAACAAATATTTTTCGTTATCGCGTCATGAACGTTTAACTCATCCAAGTAAATAGCGCTTAACTTCTGGGCCCGCTAACTTTATTTTCAACATTACACCAAGTTTTTTCCGTTACTAAAATTAGTACGCCGAAAGATCTTATAATTGATTGGCGTATGTTAAATTGCGAGTTTCTTTGAAGGTAATATGCCCGATAACTTATTACATTTTTATTTTTATTTTGTTTTTGTATCTTTAGGCATCTTTAGAAATGCTTTAACCCAGTGTTAACATGTGCGATTTACAGGATAAATATTAGATTACATATCACATTGCGCCCCGAATTTGTGCTGGACTGCTAGTAAGTGTGCTCAGGATTCTGGCCTTGCTTGCAGGAATTTGTAATTGATTGTTGACTGTTTGTTCACGTTTGGTACCTTTTGCGTGCAACCAGCGTGCTCATTGTTTAAGTTGTTGTTAAGTATAAGTTTACCTTCCGGAGACGGTACGTCTAGACTAGAAAACTTGAACGCGGTTGGGCATGAGTACATTCTCACGGTTAACGTCATAAGTTACGTCAAAACGTGAAGATTTTTTATATTTCAAAGGTGGGAAACAATATAGAAAAAAAAACGTTACTACGTTTATAAGTGCCTTTTCAACGTGATCTCGCCTAGGCTCTGCCCCTGGCCCGGTCGTATGTCGGTACTTATTTTGCATTGTTGGGGCTTTTGTCATGGTCAGTAAATCAGGTCATCACCTCAAAAGATATTTTTGTCAAAAACCGTTCAAACCAGGCCTAACCTAACTTTTAAACACCATCAAAATTAGAGTGTTTACCATAACATGCATTACTCTTGTTGTACCTATCTTACACATTTCGTTAAATTGGCATTTTCGTTGAATTGATTAGAAAATACTTCGTATGATTTTATGTGTATGATTCTCCAGGCAAATGTAGATCTCGGCACACTTTGCGTCGCGTTCAATTGCATTTTTATCTCTCAGGAATCGGTTCATTATCGCAACCAGAAGTTTGTGGACGTTCCACTAAGTGCCGAGGCCTGCCAGGAGTGGTACGACGACTGCAAGGAAGATTTCACGTGCAAGGACAACTGGTCAAAAGGCTGGGAATGGTCAGGTTGGTTGGCGTTTCACGTTGATCAGCAAATAACTTCTATATTATCAGAGTGTTTTAGTAACTTAAGTCAATGCCTTAACTTGGTGCAATTAAGCCTACTGTTTTTAAATGACTTACATATTTTGGGCAAAATTGACTTTAACTTGGCTAAGGTCTTTGAACAAATGACTTGGGCTAAAATAAATGTTTTCATTGGGCATTTTTGCACATAAAACAATTTTCTCGCTAATGCTGCGTTTTTTTGAGTACCGTAGGTGATTGGTCATAATCACACGAGTTTACTAATTTTAGTAGTTGAACGTTGTATTTTGCATAACAAGAACCTGAAATTGACTTGCTCTAAACATGAATTGACTGGGATTTGACTAGTTATTCGTTCAAAAAGATTGACTTGGACTTAAGGACTTGCTTACAACACTGGGATTACTATAGGCTTATATTATGCACTTCCCGACATATAACTAGCACTCCAAAAATGTCTATTCGCATCCGAAGGCCAAATGAAATATTTTTATGTGGAACTTTAAACCTTTATCTACCCATAAATCGATAAAAGATTATTGTTTTGCCATGTTTAGCTAATATGCACTTGTGTGTGTGCAATAAACAGTATATAGCAACTCCAGTCATCCATTTTCAACACCTTAAATTTTAAATTAAACTCGTATATTGTTAATAGCCAGAAGCATAGGAAAATACACGCTTAATACTTTTTAGTTTTTACAAACCAATATTTTCCCTAAAGATCCTACAAGCGTTTATTATTAAAAAATCCTAAGGAAAAACAAAGCTTCATAAAACGATTGACCTTTATGAACGGCAATCATACAGAATAAAAACATAACGATTTATCTGCTTTTTGCACAGATACGAATTACTGCCCTTCAAATATGCCGTGTAAAAAGTTCTCCGAGTTTTTCGCCACGGCCCAGGAATTCTGCGAGGGTATCTATCCGGAAGACTTTAAGATGGTGACTGCAAACGACAAGCCGGGAATGGTTCTCTGGTTTGATGACGCAGACAATCCAAACGACGAGGTAGTGTTTAGATGACGTCATAATTCGCCGTGTACGATTAATTTGCAGTTCAGCGGATGATTAGTGCAAAGTTTTGCACAGTTGATAAAACCCTTTATTTGGCCTTGATTTTTCACGTTCTTTTTGTGGTACAATCGGTAGGCTATATATGAGATACTACTGTAAAAGTTATTTTTAGGTTAGCTTAGATATGTTAAAGTTTTATCATGCCTCTGCGACGTATAAATTAGGTAACGTCACTCTTATCCTTTTTAAACCTAATGGGAAATAGGGCAGCTTAAAATGGAAATACGGCAAAGAATATACGAAAAAAACAATGGGTGGGCCAGTCAAACACAATGGGTGACCAAGTCAGAACCGTAAGAAATTGCAAATTTATAAAACTAAATGTTAACAAGACCAAACAATTTAACAGCTTATCGTCAAATTTGCTTTGGTAAAGAATATTTGCATCGACTTTTAACTTTAATTCCTCACAATATGCACCATTTTCTGTCGTAGGTGGCCAGGTATTACGCGACAGAATTGGGACTCTGCTGCGGAGCAATACGAAGCAACTTTTCCATCGCCATTACCGCACTCATGTTAATTGCCGTTGCCATCTTTAATAACTGACCTACTAATATAAATGCTTTATTGGCTATAGATGAAAAAGAAATCGGCTTTCTTTATAATCATTTTAATTTGCGCTAACATACATAAACTCGCTTTAAAAAACTTGGTTGTAATTCAATCTTTGCATATAAGAAATAACCCTTATACGTTTTAATATAGATGTAACAATATATTTTGTTTTTTCCTGCGCCAATAAAACAGCTTTGTTCGTTTCCGTCTGTATTTTTTTGCTTTTAATGTGAAATGTGAAACAGCAGAAAGCAAAGTGCGAGTGTGCTGAACTGAAGAGTGGCTAAACGAAATAATTTATTTGCTTTTAGCCTTTGATTACCTAAAATAAGTGGGCTAAACATTAACTCGATAGTATATTACCTGAAGACAAGATTGCTTTCGAACTTTTGTCGAATATAGCCATTTTATAATAACGTTTTACTAAATGTCGATATCCAGTGTGTAAAATCGCTATAGGCCTAAACCACAAATGAGAAACCCAGACGAAACAAAGGTTTAAAAAAATAAATCTTGCGTTTTGTTTTAACGGAGACCTAACTCGTGCAGCACATGAAAATGAAGACATTGCTCGTTTTATTTGTATTATTTAAAAGCTAAACGTTAAAATAAGGACCACAAGCAAAATCATGAAATCAAATAATTTTTGGCTTTTGGGCCTGCGTTTGTCGTTGGTTTGAACAACACTGCCAGATTAGGTCGATCGAAGAAAATCTCTTATTTTGTCGACCAAGAAACTGTGTTTGTTATAGACGATTATTTTAGTCAAAATTTAAATGGCTTATTCCGACAAATTTTGGCCGTATTAAAACGTGTTTATGGCTTTATTACTTCATATTTGGCTTTATAATGTCGTGGGTTTTAATTTTATGAAATTATGGATAATTTCTCTTTAGATGTTTTTGCTTTAAATATATTTTATTATGTGTTTCCTTTGTATTATATTTGGTCAATGTCGAATAAACGTTCGCCGCTTTTTTTCATGCGAAACCGACTTTGTCATGCGAATCGTGACCAAGCAAATAAGTCTTCTGCAGTTGCGAAACATTTTGAGTAAACAACGTTTTGTCTCTCAGCATTTTGCAGCAGCTTGAAACGGTTGTTTAGCAATTCGTCTCGTCCTTACACTTGCAGTAGCAAAAATACAACCTCAAACCAACAAAGATGGGCAGAAAGGTTTATGTTATTGGAGTGGGAATGACCAAGGTTCGTTTTGTTTTAGTATATTTTTTAATTTGCTGTTTTTTAGGATTTTTGAAAAGTTTTGTATTTCTTCCCAATTTTGTTTAAAATTACCTTAAAATAATCTATCCACAGTCTCATTTATTCAACAAACTTTTAATAACAATGTATAATAAAAAAATATTAGGTCGATAGTTGACATGCAGGCTGCAGGCAAATTTTTTTTAGGCTTTGAAAACAGGTAAAGAATTTGACAAATGTTTTGTTTATTATGAAAAAAATGTTATATTTTCACACCCATAAAATAATTTTTATTTCGCATTTATGTATATTTGTTTTTTTTAATTTGGATCAAATAAAATATGTCTACGTTTTAAGATCTTACCGTAATGTTTTATATCTCAATGCAAAAGTAGACGAGGCTACCAAGATGTAATATTATAATAAGACCTTTTTTGGTAGTCATACATATAAAATTTTACATGCTTTTTGTTAGTTTGAGAAGCCTGGCAGAAGGGAAGACTTTGACTACCCACAAATGGCCAAGGAGGCCGGAATTAAGGCATTGGCCGATGCCGGAATCCCATACAACCTTGTTGAGCAGGCCGCTGTTGGATACTGCTATGGCGACTCAACATGTGGCCAGAGGGCTCTGTACCAGCTGGGCATGACTGGAATACCAATGTACAATGTATGATCTTTGTTTTTAGTAAGGATATTTTTCCTTGGCCTAGACAATTTTTGTATTGAGCAGATAGATTGTTTTGGTGTTTTGTTGGTTATAGATACATACACTTTATAAAAAAGTTCTGAGCGTTTTAAGTTCTAAGTAATTTTCCAGTTATTATCCAAACTACAGTGGTTGTCTATTTTGCAACTGACCCCACAATTACCCAAATTAATTAGAATGCCTTTTTTCCATTCTTTTAATGCAAGACAAATAATTTAATAACTTAAATTTCAATGTGATTTTTAGCACGTACCAAAGGACATTAAGTTGTGATTTCAAAATTTTATAAAAATTAGTGCATGGCATAACATTTGTGTTCCAGGTTACTGAACAGGCACTCCAAAAAGTCAAATTTGTGTATTATTAAATAATAACTTTGTTTGAAAAAAATAAATAATAAGTTTAGTTTTATTGTGATACTTATCTTGAATTTTAAAGTTTTATGTTATGGTCAGAGCATAGTGAATAACATGTAACCCTAAAATAAATATAAATATATATATATAATGTGTACTTCAGGTGAACAATGCATGTTCAACTGGTTCTACTGCCCTGTTTATGGCCAAGCAGTTGATTGAAGGTGGTCTTGCAGATTGCACAATGGCGCTTGGATTTGAGAAAATGGAAAGAGGCTCACTTGGATCAAAGGTAACTCTTTTAGTAGATTGTGCTTTATAAATACCAAAAACAACTAGCCTTTTTATTTGTTTTTGGCAAAATTTGTTACCAATAGAACTTCAGCACATTTACAACTTAACTTGTCAAACAATCTTTAAGGACTTACACGGCAATAGCTTTTAATGGTTTTAAAAAATGTTTTTTACGGTGTACAAAGAAAAATTAAACTGTGCATATTAATAGTTAATTCTGCATATTTTGCCCTAGGCCCCGAAAAACCTGGGATATATAGAATATTTTGAAGGGTAAATTGAAACACATTTGTTTAGTAATTACACTTCAAGTAGAAATGTTATGCGGTTTTGTGCAGCAATTGCCTGTAGTTATAGGCCCTGTGATGAATGTGTGCTTTGTAGGGATTATGAGTTTTGCGAAGAACTAAAGGTACATATATAATCCCTTAGTAAAAAAGAAAAGTTATAGTTTTCACCTCAAAATAAAACTCCTCTCCTGTCTGTAAGGCGGAATTAAGTTCTGTAAGATAACAGCCATCATTTTGTATCTGTTTGTATTTTGTTTCGCATATAATTCAGACTGTTGACATTTTCAAAGGTTTTCATCACTTTAGTTTTTAAAATTAATCAAACACCCATCATGAAGTCATGAAGTATACCAGTAGCCACCTGTGATACCTTTTAAGTGCGACTGTAATGTGTAATTTAAACATCAATGTTGATTTGCAGTGGACTGATCGGGCCAATCCTGTGCAAAAGCATGTTGAAGTGATGACCCAAGTAAGAGATTTAGCGGCTGCCCCAATGACCCCGCAGATCTTTGGCAATGCTGGGTTGGAACACATGGAAAAATATGGTAAGATGTATAAATTAGTTTCATAGAGGCTGGACTTTTTTTACCGGGGTGCCAAAATTTTTTGTTATGCTAAATATAATGTTACTAAATGCCTAAGCCGGCTAAAAAAATGAGTTATACATGTTGAGTAACATATATATATATTTAACTTTTGGTATTTGATCTTTTGATTGCAAAAAATTAGTGAATGCCCATTAAATGGTCCAATCGGTTTTGTTTTAACGAACAACAGCCATAGATTTTTCAGAAAATTTTATAATTATTTATTCTCAGAGCACATTAAACAAAACTCCACGTCCATGATTGGTTTATACTTCTTTATAGCAAAAATAAAACCTTAAACAACTTTCAGTTATAAAAAGAGAATATATTTTTCAAATGAAATAAGTAAAAACATTTTTCCCTCCACCATATTTAAGTCACTTAGTTTACACCAGCATTACTAAAAGTGTGTCTAAATGATTTAAAAAATATATTTAGTTCACACTTGCTACTTTTGCAAAGTTAGACCTTTAACTCAGAAGAGTCTTTGAAGCCATAAAGCATTCCGTTATTTATGCATGTCATGCAAGTTAATGTTTAACATAAATGGTCCTGTGTGGATTACTAGTATCCTGGTCCTGACATTGCAAAATTATTGTAAACAATCTAAAAATGGTTTTGCTGTAAATTGATTTGCTTTGTAAGAAAAATTTTAGGATAAAAATAAATAAAACTCCTGTTTGTGATTTGGTATCTCAAACTAAGAAATACAGAAGTATGTTTATTTTATAACATTTAGGAATATTAAACTTGTGAACAACAATTGGTCAAGTATAACAATACTATCCATTTTTAGGCTTTAGATGTAAAACTTTATCATTACCAATTTGCCAAAAGTGCATTCAAAGCTAATAGTTTTCACCATTATATGCTACTTGTAATAAAGCTAGTTCATTGCCATATATTCGTTTTTTACTTCAACCTTTTTACTCTATTGTAGGCACAAAGAAAGAGCACTTTGCCAAGATTGCCTGGAAGAACCACAAGCACTCAACAAACAACCCTTACTCTCAATTCCAGAA
The DNA here is from genome assembly GCF_963924565.1 of Ascidiella aspersa. Lineage (NCBI taxonomy): Eukaryota > Metazoa > Chordata > Ascidiacea > Phlebobranchia > Ascidiidae > Ascidiella > Ascidiella aspersa. Next base: position 8,509,838 of record NC_139448.1, read on the forward strand.
GGAATACTCGTTGGACGAAGTGTTGAACGGAAGAAAGGTCTACGAGTACCTTACCCTTCTGCAATGCTGGTGATTAAAACTTTACAAATGGCAATTTGTTGTTTTTTTACTTTCTGTCAGGGATAGGTCGCTAAATGATTTTCTTGCTTAAAAAGTAGTAATCAGATTTTAAAATGGATTGATCAAAGAGGGTTTTTTAGAGATTTATGCACTCCTAATAGAATATACCTTTTAATAAATTACAATGAAATTACTTAAATAAATTACAATAGAAGGACCCTAACTTGATGATAATTAAGTTTTATATCACGATTTTTTGCATATGATATTGTTTCTGGGACAATGTTTGGTCTTTGTAATGACGTAAGGGCACACCAAAACGCCCATAGTACGGCCGATTAAATTAAAACGCATTTTCCATCCGAAAATGTATTTTTTTGCCAATTAAGTAGTTGAAAAAAGAACACCCGTAAGTCACAACTTTCACGCATTACAAACGAAAAAAAAAATCTATTTTCAGCCCGACTTCGGACGGGAGCGGTTGCGCAATCCTGGCAAGTGGCGACTTCGTGAAAAAGCACAATCTTCAGCACCAAGCCGTCGAGATCCTGGGAATGCAGATGGCCACCGATCTACCAAGCACCTTCGAGGAAAAAAGCTGCATCAAGGTGGGAAAATAATACTCGATTATTGCTGTCACAGATGTCTGGTAATAGCGGTTTTACCTTTTAAAACTTTTCACCCGATACTACCGAGTATCAAACCAGAGTAAGGTTGTATAATTTTCATTTGGATACATTGTGCGCAAATTTGTTATGTAGCTTGAATATTAATAAAAAGCCCAATAGATCGATTAAAATCGATATTATCCATGAAAAGTTTCTAAATGATGATAAAACAAGTACGTAATAAAACATCTTGGTAATGATGACGTTGATTAACTCCACAAATTTGTTCTTCTTATTTAAGGTACTAGTAGTATTATTTATTTGTTGTTAATGACTTTGGCATGTGTATTTCAAAGTTACGGAAACTAATAGATGCCGATTTTAGCGCGAAATATATACTCAATTTAACAAAAAAAATTATTTCATTTTTTTAAAACTTGGATTGCATTATAAAGGTGAATTTAGCGTAACCTTATCTACCCTCATCTATTTATCCTTATAACGAACAGTGTTTGTGAGAAAATGTCAAAAAATTTCCACTATTTTAAATAGCAGAGCTTATAGTTTTATTCGTAAAATGTAAAGCATTTCGAGAATAGCGCAACGACATGCGATATCAATTAACCGATTTCCTGACTTAATAATAGCATTTGCTTGTAAGCGCTCCAGCCATCCATTTGCTTTCTTATTTGTGCGATGTTTCTGTGTTTCCTAGTTGCAGCAAAATCTCGGATGCTGTATTTTTTATATAAGCTTTATCGATTTACTATAAAAGGCTATGAGGAAAAATGTCACTAACAATAAAACATGTCTTTAAAACTAATATATCATTGTCTCACTTCCCCTAATATATCCTTGTCGGGTGTATATTTAAGGACCAATGACTCGCTGTATAGAGTGTTCGGTGTAACATTGTTTTTAAAAAGTCGACAGCGATTATTATACACATATTACATCGTAATTTTCCGTTGCTTCTATTAAAACGTGATAGAACACAGTCGCTGTTACATACGGGCACGATTTCTGCGTTGATAAAACAAAATGTTTTAGAAAACCATTAGCGCTAAAATGATAGCAACATGATGGCTTTGAAACGCTTTTTAGGTTAAGTTTACCCATGGCGATGTTTGCAACCCACGCATTACTAATAACTGTTTCCTTTTCGCTTAAACTGTAACGTGCTGAATAATGCGCGGCACTTGGTCATTAAAATATAAAAATCTGGTGAACTAGAAATTGTATTGTAAAGTACTGACTAGCTTTCGCACGACCTTGCTTCATCAGGTCAATCCAAGAAAGCGTTTAACAAATTAGTTTACCATAGATTTAAAAACATTATCCGCCTATATAATTTAGTCCAATCCTAGCGTAAAAATGTAGGTTTAAAAACCCACATTTTAATAAATTAAACCACGAACGAATCACTAAATTTATTATCGTAAAAAATAAAATAAAACCACTTACATGATGAAAAGTAAAATGAGTACTACATGTCATCAACAAACTAATAATTTTTTTCAAATAAAATATATTAGACTTTAGTAGTGCGATTATTTTTTGACTTGTCAAAAAAAGTCAAAATTTCGTCAAAATTTACACGTTAGGTCAAAATTTGTCAAGATCATTTCAAGTCAGAATCGAATGAAAATGCACATAAATTCTTTACAAAATAAAAAAAGACGATAGTGAGCCACCATTTTAAAATTGTCGTTCAGTTTTTGTGAAATTTTTCGTTCAATTTTATCAAAAAAATGTAGTTTTAATTTATATTCAACGACATTTTAACTGTATTATATCTTCATTAAAGCAAAATATGGTATACGCAAGAAGAATTAACCACCGAGGCGTCTCTGATTTGTACAAATGTATTGAACAGTATTTGCTGTCTTTTTTCGCTTGTGATTTGCAATTGCCTATTTCCTATTTAAATAACTGGGTCCACATTTTTCTAATTTGGCATTTTTATAGTTATTTGTCTTTTTAAAATGACAAAAATATCAACTGAGTATTTTCATGAGTTTTGCATTAACCCGAAAAATAACTGATTTGTGTTGGACCGGCAATCAGTAAAACATCACAATCTGGTGATTGACGACGCCAAGACACTAATGCAGTACGCTAAACAACAATAGGTTATTTCAATCAATGTATTTTTAACAGGTCAAAATTTTGTCAAAATAAATTATTTTTAGGTCAAAATTTTCAATTTTTTTGGTCAAAAAATAATCGCCCTAGACATTAGGCATACCGAAAAACAAAAAAAGAAAACCCCACAAGCCGAAAACCCCAAATAAAAGACAATACAACGCCTAAAATAAAAAAAGTAACAACCATCCGTCAAGCAAGCACAGGCGCAAAACAGAAAACAAGATAAAAGTGTTTCTGAATAATCTTCTAGATCGTGGGTTTCGACATGACGAAGCGTGCAGCCGAGAAGTTGGAACGAGAGACCGGCATCAGTCCAGCAAAGGCGCAAGTGATCGAGCTGCACGATTGCTTCTCCGCCAACGAACTGGTCACCTACGAGGCGCTCGGACTCTGTCCAGTCGGTGAGTTGTGCAGTTGACTTGGCAAACGAGATTTTCCTGGGGTTAAGTTTTTCTTAATTTTCTATGGGTGAGTGCATTCCCCGACTGCATTCCATAAAGTGTGGGCGCCAAGGACTTTTTGATTAAATTGTGAATTCTGCCATATATACTCCAAAAAGGACTAGGTTATTCTTTGATAGACCGGCTCTATTTGAAAATGACGTCATTGCGCCAAAATACGTCACTGGCGTGGCTTCGGGCAAGCATTCCGCTCCAAAGATTAATTATTTTGGCGGGAAGCGACTGGAATGCAATAAGTGTCTACTGTCTATTGTAGGAAACACTTTTTCTTGTACCCCGTTGTGAGAGAGTCATTCCTTTTTTATTTATTGCATTTATGTTTTTTGTTTATCTTTTAAAAGCTTATTTTAGGATGGATTTTTGGGACCCTCTTTACTATACAATGGTTAATCCAGGTGTGCTGTGCCTATTCTATAAGTCCTTTTTGACCTATTTTAATACTAAATTGAATTTTTTTCTTCTGTTACAGTCCTTAATTAAGAAAAAGATGTTTTTTCTTTTCGTAATTAAATATCATATATATTTTTTTATGATGCTGTCAAAAAGCCAAGTAGAAATTGGCGACATAAAATACAAAAAATAAATTAAAAGCTATGTGCCGTTTGTCATCTTTCGCTTGGTACCGAACACACTGAAAAGTACAAGTTGTTAATTTTATTTGAAAAAAAGACTAATGTTTGGATATAAGTGCAAAACAGCTGGTTCAGTTTGTCGTGACCCCGATTTCCATTCCATTCGCAGGCAAAGCTGGCGAATTCATCGACCGTGGAGACAACACATACGGCGGCAAGTACGTCATCAACCCAAGCGGCGGCCTCATATCCAAAGGTCACCCTCTCGGAGCCACAGGTGACTTGCCCAGTGCTTTGTCTGCTTTAAGACCAGAGTAAATTTCGCAGCCTCATTTTCAACTCGGAGGCTGTATTTGCTTAGTGTTGTTAAGCCCATGGTGAAGGGCATTGTTACAAGGATTTAACCTGCAAAAATTGGTAGGCTCATGATATATTTTTTTATGTTTATGTTTTGTACACATTGCTAAACCAGCATCGAACTAAAAACAAATAAACCTTTCCCAGCTTCATTAAAAGCTGTATCTGCTAAGTCTTGTTTAACCTATTTTGAATTAAATTAGGTTTAAACTACAAAAATATTTATTTTGTTCATGTTTTTTTTTCTTTATGTTTGCTCAAATTGGTAAACCCGCTTTAAATTTAACAAAATGAACCAACATGATTAGTTCTTCATAGTAGGCTAAATACAACGAATTTATCCGTACAGCAGGAATGATAACCCTCCAAAAAACAATTGCTTTTATGCACAACGCCTATACTTGTACAGTTGTTAGTATATGTATAAAAAACGCTTTTAAATTATTAGCAGCGATTTCTAAGCATTAAAGCTGCGTTAAAACATAGTGTTTTGGATATATCTCTCTAATAATTTGATTGTGACCAAACTCCGCACTTATTAAACTTAAATACGTGTTTTTGGTATATATTCGAATATTGGACTGAAAAAATATTGCATATTTTTCTAAAATGAGTTTCTGTTCGTAATCTAAAGATTTACCACTTAATGTAAACGTCCCGCATTCCACGCATAAATGCCTTTCAATTTCGCATTGCGCTCGGGACACGGTTTGAAATCCGACCATATTCTAACATAGCTCTACAAGGCAATACGCTGCAAAAGATATGCTTAGACACGGAAAGTGGCAAGAGTTTTTTTTCTGCCAGAGAAATGATTTACCCGCTCATTGGCGGCCTGTCTGTGTTTGATACCATGTCGGTTAATGTGCAACCAATAACGTTGCAGGCTCCTGGAATGTCGATCTAACCTGTTGTATGAGTAGAAAGGGGCGTGTGGCCGACGGCCATCCGAACTGTTTAGGCACCATCTCTTCTTTCCAATGAACGTAAATTTGCCCTAAAATGGGCGTTACCATTAAAACTAATGGATAAAAGTAAAGTAATTGATTAATTTTATGATAAATCGATCATGATGCTGATATATTACGAATATCGGTAAAATGGATCGGTATAAATAGAAACTTGCTGATTAAAAGTTGGCATTAATAACGACGCCTAAACCTACCAACAAGTTTGGCAAAAAATCGGAAGCGGGCGACCAATACAAAGTTAGTAAAAAGCATCTCACAATCTGAGTAATACAAAACCCGACAAGCACACGGTTACATAAACCACATTTATTTGCAGGCTGTTTCAACGGGTCAAATAAACTCACATGGCGTACAAAGATGTTTTAAAAGGGTTTTGTGAAAAACGATCGTGGCTGTAAAAGGGCAGCCTTGCAAACACGTCGACGATCAAAACATTAGGTTAAAATTTATAAAAACCGCAAATGCAAATAAGAAAATTACAAAATGTATACGAAGACACGGCTCATTTTAACTAAATTTCAACTTGTTTATGCTATTTGTCTTTGGTTTTGTTTACTTACAAATAGTTGGGTGGCTAAAGCTTCGCTGTTGAACTATACGTATTTGTCTTGTCCCCCCCCAAAAAAACTTAAGAAACACTGTCCTATATATTGGTAACAAAAATGCACCGTTCATTTTAAATTTACCACTAAAGCAAAGGTCGTAAGCCTCATCGAATCATTTCCAGGCCCGAAGATGTGCTTGAAAATACCTCATTTAACTTGCAGGTTAAATGTTATATCAGTGCCTTCTTACTACGATGAAAATGAATAAAGAAATATCCAAAACGTTCAAAAGCGCTTCTAAATTAGGCTGACTTATTTCGTTAAGCCTCTCCGTAGGCATATTGTGTGTGTTTGTTTTTTGAACTGATCGATTTTTTTTCAGGGCTGGCCCAATATTCGGAGCTGTGCTTGTAATTCTCTCATTTACCTTGCAAGTTAAATGTTATGTCAGTGCCTTCTCACTTGAAATTGAATAAAGAGATATTCAAAAGGTTCAAAAGCGCTTCAAAGCTAGGCTGACTTATTTCGTTAAGCCTATTCCTAAGCATCTTGTGTGTTGTGTTTCTTGAAACTGATCGATTTTTTTCTAGGCCTGGCCCAATGCTCGGACCTGTGCTTGTAATTCTCTCAGTTAACTTGCAGGTTAACGGAGAGGCTTACCGAAATCAGTCAGCCTATTCAGGATTTTAGTGCAAGCACGGCGAGGCAAGGCTAGAAAAACAACTATTACCTTTCTTGAGACTGATTAAATTTTTTCCAGGCCTTGCCCAATGCTCAGAGTTGTGCTTGTAGTTCTCTCATTTACCTTGCTCCGAGCATTGGGCCAGTCCTGGAAAAGTTTTCATCAGTCTCAAGAAACAAAACACGCAAGATGCCTACGGAGAGGCTTACTGTAATCTGTCAGCCTGATCAGGATTTCAGTGCAAGCAAGGCAAGGCTAGAAAAAACAACTATTCTTGAGACTGATTGTTTTTCCAGGACTTGCCCAATGCTCGGAGCTGTGCTGGCAGTTGAGGAGCGAGGCTGGTAGGAGGCAGGTACAGGGAGCAGAGATCGCTCTCCAACACAACCTCGGACTCGGAGGAGCCGTGGTTCTCACCATGTACAGGCTCGGCTTCCCGGACGCAAGGAAAGAGTGGCTTAAGAGGCGAGTAGAGGAATTTGTTTTTACCATTGTGAAGGGTTATGAGAATGAGTAAGGGAAAATTTGCTTACTGATTGGCTTAGATTGGTCGCACTCTTTTTTGGCGTCCAGATTTTGCAATTTTAAAATGTTGTTATTTTTTATTTTAACATAAGGGTTTATTTCACGATTCTAAATCATTAGAGGTTATTTTTCAAACATGGGATAGATTTTTTGTGTGGTTCTTTCCTAACTTCGTTTTTTTTCATAATTGTAATTTTTCGGTTATTGTGTTATCATTGTTCATTTTTCTATTTCAACAAGATTACAAACAACTTGAGCAAAACGTCGTGACGTTGCTCTATAAATTTAACTCAGAAAATCTCTGAATTGGCTATTAATGACTACATATATTTTTTATTTTTTTGTTTTAAAAATTTATTGGGAACCTTGATAATTTAAAAGAAGCTAAAGGGTGAAAAAGATTGATAACCACTTGTATTACGTCATCATTTGTTACCCAGGCAGGGGTCGTACCCCCGTGTCCACCCTGGGCCGGTCATTGGCAAGCTGGTGGCCAGTCGGACATCAGCTGCTACGGACAGCGACGGCTTCAAGACTACACCACTTTTCAAGGAAATCCAATCGGCCATGAAAGCTGTAAGACGAACACTTGTTGTAGCATTAAATAGTAAATCTTTCGCAATATTTAATTTTCGTGCACATTACTGCACAATGCTTAAACTTACTTGTGATTGTGATGTTATAATGTGACCCACTGTACAGGCGACCAATGATAACGGCACACGTATGAAAAGCACAAGTGTCTGTTGAAAAATATTCACATGACGACCTTGGTCAATTCAGGACGACCGTTTGAGTTACGCAGGCTCAGCAGTAAACCATTTGACAAACTGGTTTGGAAAGTTCTTTACAGCCAAGTAGAATAAGCGGGCCTTAATTATATCTTAATATAAGATTTAACGGTACAGCCCTCCCACCCAAATTGCCATTTTCAAAAATTTTAACTATTTGCTAATTTTCGAAAACCGTGCCTGTTTGTAAAAAGAACATAACTGTAAACATGTACCAGAAGCGAAGTTTACAATTTTGGAAATAGTCTGTGATAGTTCCTTTCTAGTTTAATTGTTTGACTATAGTTCTATGCACGTTGTTTATTTGCTAATTATGTTAGTATTCCTTAGTCCCTACCCTAAACGTAACTTACGACTAATTATACTTTTATATATTGACCATTTTTTATGCGTACCTTAAATTTTTTTTCGTGCAGGACGGCGCAAGCTACGTGAAGAAGATCAACGGGGTGATTGGATTCAAGATTATGGACGGTCCGGGGGGTAAATCTTGCATCTGGGTCGTGGACGGAAAGAATGGAACTGGAAGTGTCGAGTTCAATTCATCTAGTAAGGATCTGTCCGGCTTTGTTTTTTTTCGCCCGATCGCTTATTGTAGACCTGAGCAAATTATGTCCCGCGTGCTTTATCTGGCCGCCAAGCAATATAGTCCGGCCCGCGGCTCATTTTTGTAAAATAAGCCTTAACATTTTTTTCTTGATTTCAGAATATTTTATTGAATAATTTACTCTTGTAAGGAAGGCATCCTCAGTCCTAACCTATTTCTATTCTTACCAGCTTGACCCGGTCCGCCAAGATATTTTCTTTTTCTTATGCGGCTCCCGGTGTCAAAAATAATTGCCTACCCCTGGTTTATTGTAATGCGGTGTTTCTTAACCCATGGGTTGTGTCGCAGCTTAAATTGGTTGGGCCGCCGACCAAAGCAGGCACATGATTTGGTAGATAGTAGTAATTAACGTTCTAATATTTTTTCCGCGTTTCTAACAAATTTTGTGTTAATATTTTTCGCGATGTTTTTGTGTACCCAATTGATAAAATCGAATATTGTTATTGTTACACAGAAAAGCCAGATTGTACGATTACCATGAAGGACTGCGACCTCCTCGATATGATGCTGGGAAAGCTTAATCCCAACTCGGTATGCATTATTACATTGTTATAGTTATTTTTTAGACATCCCATAGTTATTTTTTAGACATATTTTTTCTAATTTGGGGTCCGTTAAGGTTTTTGTCACCTAACTTGTTGATGTTCTAGGGCGTTTTGTCGTATTCATTTTATTGCTAACATGCAAAAGCTTTGCATTTAGTCATATTTTCTGGGGCTATGTGTGGGTATTTTGCGCAGCTCTTAAAAAAAATAATGAAAATTATGCTGTTCTATAAAAATATTATATTCTTGTTTCTAATAATGTTCTTTAACATAGGCCTTCTTTAATGGAAAACTGAAGATCAGTGGCAACATGGGCCTTGCAATGAAAATACAAAGCATTATGCCTGCCAAGCCTAAGCTTTAATCGGACCTTGTTCTGTCTTTTAACGTAGTGTTATCGTTATGTGATACAGTTCCATTGAATCTATGATATATTTTGCAGATATACCTTAACCGTAATTTATTACAGTTCCATTGTGTTTTCGAAGCGTAAATGTAAACAGCTTTTGTGTGCTCTGGAATTTGAACTTCCCATCATGTTTAACGTGTTTAATTTCCTATTTGCTTGTTTTATATTGAGTCGCAGTAATCGTTTTCTAATTGCGAATATAAAAAATTAAAAATACGTGTATTGGTTGTTTCAGTTACTAAACTATTTTTCGAGTGGTTGTTGCAGCGTTTTCTTAAATCTTTCTAAGTTACCTTAAGGATATTGCAATGCAAGGACAACAACAAAATTCGTCCAAATGTGTTGTCAGCTTTTATGGAACCTCCTTCCGGGCTAAGTTAAGCCAAGATATTTTACGATAAGTGGTTGCAGTTCGAAAATTAAAAGCATAACTTCGAAATTGAAGTAGTCAAACGTTTTTAAATAATGAAATGTCCCGGTAAAAGAAAATCGTTCGCAGACAAACTTAACCCTACAGATTTTAACACTTGTCAAAGTCATTTACTTGCATTGCTTCTAAAAACAGATGTTGAAAATTCAATATTGTGCGAAGTATAGAATAAAACTTAACCAGAAAGAAACAACCTGCTTGTAAACATAAATAAAAATCCGATTTTACTAAAAATGTTTTTATTATGTATAAACAAATGTAAAATAAAGTCACTACACTTGTAACTACAGAACAAAAATGCAACACTTTTGCATTAATAGCGCGATACTATTTTTATCATTTTCATCTCTTTGATTTTAAAATTAGTATTATTTAATTGAAAGTTGTAACTTTTCTATGACAAAAAGAAACGTGAGCTTTCCGCACGAGTAAACATTTATTTAATGGTCATGGACTTTAGACTCATAAAAAATTCGTTTTGCAACAGTTTCCGTTGCAAAGAAATTTCTGGTAAGCTGCACTTATATCCGTCCAGTGTTTATACAATAGAAGCCGTATTGCCATATATCTGTTTTTTATAGCTAGACGACGACGCTTTTCAGCAGGCTGAATAATGGCTCTTGCACACAGTACTCGGTAAGATCTAACAGTTGTTATTTTTAGATTATTTTTTTAAATGTGTATTATCCTAATCTAATGCAAATTGACTTTCCAGACAAGTGGTTTTTAAAATAGTAATTTGTTTGGCGTTGGTCTAAAATCGTAACACAGCATCAAAACAATTATTAAAGTAACTTACAATATTTGGGTTAATATTGCTTAACTATCCATCTTTACTTAAATGTTAGCCTATACTGTAACCCAAATAATGTTTGTTATGGTAAAATTTTAAAGCGGCGCCATTTGTTTAATTGCCCAAAACTGTAGACAAATGCAAAGTCTAATGTGCTGTTTTGCTTTAAAGGCAGAACTCTTCTGGTTATCTTGTAGCTAATGCTACATCAGCTTCAGATGACTGCGATGGATTTAAGACCACGCCAGTTTTTAAGGAGATACAGGCGGCTATGAAAGTTGTAAGGAATTGCCTTTATTTGTTTGCCCTAAAAACTATTTTTTATTTTTCTCTACAGTTGTAAATACAATAAAGCAGGTAACCTACATAAAATTCTTGACAACTAACTGTGGTACAGAATCTAAAAAGATGTTGTGTACTGTCAGTGTTTCTTTTAAAAACTAATTCTGTGTGTATGAACATACCCCTTTATCAATCAATCTATATATTGTTTGGCAGGTGATACCCCAATTAAGAAATTTGTGTGCACACCTAAATTAGTGCATTCCACACTTTTTGAAATAAAATTAAAAAAACAGGTTGACAGAATCTTGAAAAAAAGTTTAAATTGTAGTATGATTCCGAACCTCAGATGTGCAGAAAACATGCACATGATTCCTCTGTAATAAATTGTTGTTAACATTTTTTTTAGGATGGTGCATCCTATGTGAAAAAGATAAACGGGGTTATCGCTTTTAGCATAAAGGATGGTCCAGGAGGTAAAACAGGGATCTGGATTGTGGACGGAAAGAATGGATCTGGCAGTGTAGAGTTTAATTCCAAGCGTAAGTTTAGTAGGCCTATATTTGTTGATGATGAAAACCAATTATCAAAATATGTAAATGAAAAAGAACGAAAGAGTAATTTTTTAGAAAGGATACATTACATAATATTTTTTTCTGGAATTTTTTTTTTTTGAGTCTTTAAGAGAGGTATATCACACATGTATTATCATAGTATAATTTTATAAATGCTTTTTTTGTAAGAGCACTCAATTGCTCATATATTACAGTATTTTCTTTATGTTTAAGTGTTGTGTCAAATATTTAAATTTTTATTTCAGTATAATTTTACGTAATGTTTGTTTGCTTTTTGCAGAAAAGCCAGATTGCACGATTACAATGAAGGATAGTGACATGTATGATCTGATGCTTGGAAAACTTAACCCTAATGCTGTATGTATAAAGATATTACAGAATTTAGGTTTTTTTTAATAAATTACAAAAACTTTTGCTTGTTTTTTTTTAAATGTATATTACACCCACACAATGTACTAGAACTAGATATTAAAATGTATAATGTAAAGTAAGGGCCTGATTTGTTATTCAAAAAATGAAGTTGCTACAAAACAACCGGTGTTTGTTGTCAATTTGCATGTTTTGGGTTGCTTCATCTTTTAATTGAAAGCTAAACCTTCCTAACTCTTAATTTTCCCCAGGCGTTCTTCAATGGAAAACTGAAGATCAGTGGCAACATGGGTCTTGCAATGAAAATACAGAGCATCATGCCTGCCAAGCCTAAGCTTTGAACAGCAATGCTGTTTCAATTTTATTATAAAACGAAATATGCAACACAATTTATGTATGATTTAGGGTGAAAGCGATTGGCGATGAGTTTTTTGCCGATGTGCTAAATGCACTTTTTGATGCCGTCTTGCTGATTTTACAACACCGCTACAGTTATTTTGTGTTCAATTTTACATCATTTTGCTGCTGTTTTTGCGCGATTGAACTACCTATAATTAACTTTCAATGGTGTGTTTCTCGATGAGTGAAAATTAAAAAAATCTGTCTGATATGTTTTCCTTTTATATCTGTCCTGGTTAGGCTTGTTATTATACTTAATCCTAGTGACTGTAATAAAATGTGTTTGTGTTGATTACCAGGCACCACATCATATAAACCCATCTGGCCATATATTGTCGTTGCATTATTCTACCCTCAAAACTATTTATCCAAATTGAATCTGTTGCATTGGCCGTACAGGAACTCGGCTTCAGTAATTTGTTATCTGGTATGGTGCAACCTGTCAGAGACCACTTTGCCTTTTCCACCGGGCAGTCCGAAAGCATTGTACTTACTGAGGATGAAAGTTGAATATATATTTTTTTCTCACCGGAACGTATGCAAAATTTTGGAGATAGCATTACAAAGTTACGTCATAGCGGGACTAAAAAAAGTAACATTGGCAACCTTGGGCTATCGTTCGATGCGTTACACAAATATGCAACTGAAATCTTAGTTTAATTACATTCAAGATTTCAAGGTAAAAAAGTGCCATGACCAGGTAAAATTTATTTTTTTCCCTGTAAGGCGTAACTGCAAAATTTCTTTACGAAACGCCTTTCCGGGCCGTTCTGACCTACTTTTACAGCTGAAACTAATACTTTCCCTGCTAACAACCACTACCCGAAAACGGTTCAGTTAGATTATACCGTAATTACATTTTTAGCTAAACGTACTGATTGCCAACAAAAATTCGAAGCGACATTTTGTAATTATCCAGAATTTTGAGGTCTTCGAATAATTCATGCATCCAACAATGTATAAATAAGCAAATAGTACTCACCGTAATTTATCATAACGCGGTGGTTTTTCAACATTTCACGAGTGTTGGCTCTCAATTGTGGTCCACTGCTTAAGTTTCAAAAGGTTACGTCACGGAACAACACATTGAAGGTGTCTGAAGTTGAAAAACACAATTTGTGTTTCTAACAAGTTTGTAATTTGCATATGTTCATGATACCCTTCCTCGACGACTGCTCCGTGAGTCCGTGGCCTCTTAGAGGTACACAGGTGGCCGGGCCCTGGTTAAGAAATCCTTTAATGCGTAAAGCGTTCTGAATCGTGGTCTAAAACATTTTTATGTTTATTTACATAAAGTTTTCTATTTAGGTGCATTGCGATTAGATTTAGTCTCGTTGTCGTCCTGAAGTTGTCTACTTAAAAATGTTAAACTTCGCTTGCAATTAATGCTCTGCAATTCTAAATTGTGGACAAGTTTTAGAGGATCCAAGGCCGTTGTGTTGTTTTCATTAAATAATTTTGATAAAATAGCTTATATTTTTACCCCGATTTCTTCTTGAAGGACAGTTAGTTTGCAATATGTTACGTGTTCGGACTGTTCGGAGTTTGCAAATCAAAATATCACTGTTGTGAGAAACAATTTTAATACAATAATTAATTAGACATTTTATTTTCATGACAATGACCTGCACTGGAACTTAACTTGATATTTTCACTAATAACTTAATTTGAGTTTGATTAGTTTTGCAAAAAGATTTGACTAGAACTTAAAGTGATTTTCAAGATGACTTTTTGTGTCCCCAACTCAATTCGAAATTAAATGTCCATGCAAAATGCGGAAAAAAGGCGAAGCTACGGTTGAGTGAACTGTAGAGTAAACGCTTGTGATGTTGATGATGTGAATGGGAACACGCAGGTTAAAAAGTCGGGTCATTCGCCTACTGAGTGCTACGGTGACATGTTTGCCATATGATCTGGGTTATTTTCGGCATACTATTCGGTTACTTGCTGTGAAGGCTTGTCTTCTTATTTGCTTCAATACTCTCAATATAGTTTTTAAGGTTTTGACATGACTTAGTAAAATATTAAGCCTAGTCAAGTCCGCATTCTAGTAATGTGATTGACATCACTAGAGTTAACATTTAGGAATGTTATTTTAGGTTTAGTCGCTTAGCACGCAAGGTATTTTACTATTCGAATAGTAAAAGTTGAATTAAGGTTAGATGTGGCGGTACCAGAAAGTCGTGCTGTGTTCAGTGTTATAAAACGTTTTTTTGTTGGAAAAAGCGTTCTGACAAAAAATCAATTTATAACAGACGATTTTAGACTGATTAGCAAATTTATAACAGACAATTTTAGACTCATTTGATTCAAAGAAACTGTTAGATTTTGAACTTAAATCAGCAGGTCATTGGCAAACCGTTTTATTATTTAGTTATAGAAAAGTTTACAAAATTACTGGATATTTTTTATTAATTATAAAGTTCTGGTGTGATTTTGAACCGGTGTGCTTAAATCCAGAAATTGAGTGCTCCTTACTTTATTGGCATAAACACCATGAAATGCATGCAGATTTTGCCTTCACCCTCCCTAAATGGGATGTTAATTCTCTAAAAGCAAACCTAAATATTAAATTCTATAATTGTATTAAAAAAAAATGTATTCTATTACAGCTTTACTCCCCCCTTGTGCTGTAGTTTATATTTTTATTTGTAAAATAAGCAAATTCGTTATGCCGCTCTCTAATGGACTGGACCACAAACCCGTCAAAGATGTTGGAATTCTTGCAATGGAAGTCTACTTTCCTTACTGCTACGTTGATCAAGCAAAACTTGAAGAGTATGACAACATTTCTCGAGGCAAATACACAATAGGGCTGGGGCAAGAGCAAATGGGTTTCTGCGATGACAATGAAGATGTTAATTCCCTGTGCATTACTGTTGTCGCCAATCTAATGGAAAAGCACCATATAAGCTACAATGACATTGGTTAGTAATCTGAGTTAAAATGGCTGCTTGGTGTAAAGATTTTTATTGAAATCTCGAAGTAATAGTGATATTAAATCCCTTAAAGGTCACTAATCGAAGCATAAATGGAATTCAAGTTCAGTTATTTAAATTGTACCATGCCCATGAGTTATTACTGAATAAAAAGGCATGCATTATTTGGTGTCATTTAAGTAAATAACATATCGTGATTATAATATAATCACATTATATATATACTTAATATTATAAAGCCGTAATTTTTTTAATTATCTGAAATTCCATAAAAATATTTTGATTTTTATCTTACTTAGGGACACATGATTCTTTTTTGTTGTCAGTTCTTTTAGTTAACTTACTATTTTTGGTTTTTTTTTCTGACAAACCTATTTTATAATAGAAGTCATTAGAATCACTTACCAAAATTATTTGTTCTAAACTGTGTTTTTGTTTTGTTTGTAGGTAGAATGGAAGTTGGAACAGAGACGATCGTTGACAAATCAAAAAGCGTCAAAAGTGCAATAATGCAACTGTTTGAAGAAAGCGGCAACTTTGATGTTGAAGGAATTGACACAACGAATGCTTGTTACGGTGGAACTAGCGCCCTATTTAATGCTCTTTCATGGATTGAAAGCTCATCATGGGATGGTAAGATTTGAAAATATATATTTTTTCTTTGTTAAAACCAATATATTCAATGATATTTTCAATAGCAATATTCTTTGAAAATTTTCTGTAGTGCAGTTTGTCAAAACAATATACATGCAGGTTTTGCATATACTCATATAGTTTTGCAACAAACGTGATTTTTTGAGGTATTAAAAAGTAATTTGTATTGTCCCAGATACATAAATTAAGTTTAAAAATACACCAGATTTTGTAGCTAAATCAATAAATATGCCAAACAAAGTATACAGCCCAAGTAAACCACTCATCCCTTTTCCAAATCCCAGAACGTAGTAGAGAGTTTACAAAAATAATAATTCAATCTTCTGTTTATGTTCTCAGGCAGGTACGCCCTTGTTGTGTGCGGGGACATAGCGGTATATTCGCACGGCAATGCCCGATGTACAGGCGGCGCTGGATCCGTTGCAATGCTCATCGGCCCGTCGGCTCCCTTGGTCGTCGATCCAGGTTGGTTAACGTTAAAATTGACGAATAATTAACTGCCCAGTGCAGATACGATTAACGTACGTGTTGGAAGCTTTTTTGTTAAACGTAGACCCAACCTGAAATAAGGGCCCGAAGAAGACCTACACGATTTTAGTTATTTTGGAAATTACAGCGTCCTAATTTGGTTAATTAAATATGATAGGGGTACAGTTCATTTTGTAAAAGTCCCAATCTCGGCCTTTGCAGTTCGGGTGTCAGAATGTAACGGCCGGGGTTTGGTGTTTCGACAGATAGAGCACTGGCTTGAAATTCAAACTTGCAGCGCACTTAAATCACAAGTGCCGAATGATTGGCGCTCGTATTAATTTTTTTTCCTTGAATTAAATTGTCCAACGTTCTTCAGTTTAAAATCGAAATATCGGCGGTCGTGTTCGTTTTTGTTTTATATTTGAGAGCGAATGCACACGAGCGTGGAACACAGGCGTTTAAACCTAATCTAAAGCTATACTTCCGTGGAAATCAGGCGAACCAAACTGCTTTAAGTTAAGGAGCAAACCGCAAACCTGATCTAAAGCTATAAAACCTCCGCTCTTTGCATTATTGCAGCGCGTGACGAAAGCAAATATTTTGCGCTGCAAACCTAGTGCCTTGCCTCAGTGACGTAGGGCCTACGTAAGCAGTGCAGAAGCGTGCAAAGCCCGTTGTGTAACAATTGTAATGGCCGTGATGAGCAATCGATCGCAGTAACAGTAACATACTACTGCTGTTGCTACTACTACGAACCGTTAATCGATCACAGTTCTCGCAACCTACGCATTCGGATTCAGCCGGCCTGGAATGACCTCAGCTGCATCGTGATGACCACTTATTCGGCTGCGTATATGCGGCCGTGTGTAAGCGTTGTTTTTTCTGGTATACCATAGTCGTCATTTGCTGACGCTACCCACTCGTTGCTACTGTCTGCGTAGCGCTTTCTTTTGGCCTGTAGTAAACTCGTAATCATTGCTCGTAGTTTTCTCGCGTTAATCGATTCGGCCACGCAATTACAGGGTTGCCACAAAGACTTTAAATCTTTAATCTTTAAAAGTTTTTAAATGTTTTTAAATTGAATTGCACATTGAAAAGTCTTTGAAAAACTTTATATTTTTACAAAAGTGTTTCAATTTATTAAAAATGTTATGTGTTCAAGTTATGTGTTTAGAAAGTGCCGTTCATAAACATATATTTTTAATTTTGTTGACGTGACATTTACGCTGTTTTGAATTTAATTTCGAGAAACGTCGAGGGATTTTTCTCCAAGAAAGTCTTTGAATGTCTGTGGCTATTTTTCATAGATTTGTATGGCAACCCTGAATTAGGTAATTCTTATCTCGTCACTGGAAACACCCGGTTGTTTATTACACTAGCGGAAATGGCGTCCTACGGCTACATTATGCATTTTTAAACACGGTATACTGCAGTTAAGAGGATGATATCATGGTGTAAACAATTAAATAGACGAAATCGTCAAAATGTAAAGGAGCCTGTTGAAGAAAGACTTTTTCACATGTAAAACGAATACAGAAAGTATTTTAAAACTGTCATAGATAAAAAAAAAAAGACAGTTATAATATTTTTGAACTTTTCAAATATCTCTGTTTTGATTTTTAACATCGTGAGAAGGCACTGATTCTAAGCATGTACAATTGAACATTGTACATACTGCCAAGGCAAGCTGTCGAAAAGAAGTAAACATGGATTTAAATTGGGGTAGTGTACAGCGATATGAATTTACGTCTTCTCATTATGTTGATAATGAATAAAGATATATTCGATACATTCAACACGCTACGTCTTACAACAACCTCCAACCATTATGCTCCAAAGTTTTAATTATATTTCACCTGCCCCAAGATAAAACCGCGAAATTCGCAGTCAAAGCCTAAAAATGCCTTTAAAAACGCTATATCTCTTCTACTAACAGGTGTCCGAGGAACTTACATGCGACACGCCTACGACTTTTACAAGCCCGACCTAAGTTCGGAATACCCGGTGGTGGATGGTAAACTTACGGTAAAATGCTACCTCAGCGCTCTGGACGCCTGCTACCGTACCTACTGCTCCAAGGCGAACCGACTCATCAAGACCAAAGGTGGGTTAAGTTGTTTTCGTGGTGAAATGGGCTAGTGCGACGTTGAGGTTTATGGTGTAGGCGCCATGTTGTCAATGTGACGTTTTGCGTGGGCTTTTTTGTGGTTTTGCTGCCCACTGCAACAAAGAAGTCTATGCAAGATTTGTCTATATCGTAAAAAATCTTTATGGCCTTGTTTCACCCTCTGTCCATTTTAAACCTGGCCGATTTCCCACTAAAAAAGTGTTTTAGAAATACGAGCTAACACGCATTTGGCATTGGTCTAGGAAATTTGTTGAATATGTTGGACTTTTATGTCTGTACTGCCGTTTTACACGACGAAAACAATTTTTTTACGTCCGATAACTTCTTGTCCTTCGTTTTAAATTAAAACGCATAAAAGAACCGTAATCCTTTGTTTTCACGTTGACTTTGTTTTGCCGACGATGCCAACCGAACCTTGGCGGTCAAAGTCTGCTCTTGTTTTCGACACGGAAAGCTATTTTCACTAAGCTTTTCCGCTGAGTGGCCTTTCTTAAGCTCTGGACTTTCGACTGGTTCTTCCATAATTTGCCGTTTCAACCTAATCTAAACATCATCTGACATTCCGAAGTTCGTTGTGGTTTATTAGGAAAGGAGTCCTGATAGTTTGTTCCCAATGATTGTGGTATGTTCAGCGGAAAAAATTGGTGACGCATTTTTGTAAAACTTTAACGAAACCGATTTGAACATACCTGGGCAAACTAGGCCAAATATTATACATTTAAAAATATGCTGATTGCAGATTTCCTCAAAAATCTTTACTTGCTGGAAAGTTTTTTTTTTATTTATTGCGCATAACGACGTCAACAAAACAATTATGACGTCAGAAAAAACAAAAGTCGTTGCTTTAATGACGTCGTAATGGAAATTTTGTCCCTAGTTTGCCCAGGTATAATCTGGCCCGCTGCTCATTTTCAATAAAAAAAAAACAGTTTTTTTAGTATAATATTTTATTAAATTCATTACCCTCGTAAGCTCGTCACCTGTTCCTACTCTTACCAGCTTGTCAAAACAAGGACATTTAAAGATTCTTTAAAAGGAATCACACGTATTGTATTTCGAGTTCCCCTTTTGTAACACGGCCCACAAGACATTTTCTTTTTTTCATACCGCCCCGCTTTCGCAAATAATTGCCGACCCGTGGATTTGGAAATCTAATGTGCTTTTTCAAATCGCCGGTGCAATCCGGGTACCACCGATTTTTAATTTTACACTCATATTGCCTTTAATTTTTCTGTGTGTTTGCAATTCACCCTTTGTCTAACTAACTGATTCGTCTCATAGAAACTATTCGGGGAAATTTTATGAAACATCCGGACCAAATATGTGCAATTTTGCCTAAAAAATGCAGTAGTGCCAAGACAAACCTATTTTTGTTTTTAAAGGGCATTTTTAGTTTGTCTATTTTCACCTAAAACGGGCCACAGGTCTGCGTATTGATAACGCAATAAGTTTCGATCGCCCAACACCGTAGGGATTTTTGCCAAACTACGGTCAATTCAAAAAAATAATGCCAACGTCAGTTCGAATGAGGCGGAAGCGAAAGCATCAAGTACGCACTTTGTCGGTTTCGGGTCACATTGTCATCAAACGCCTAAAGTGTAATCCCCACTAAAAAAATTTCATCCGCACAAGTGCGTACCATCCCACGGGTTGAAAAGCACTTTTTTATTTTCATCTGGCATCACTATTGTCTTTAGTTATGCTTTATTATTCGATATCTCTTGGGACGTCATAAAGCATCTATGCTGTACTACCTGCTATCAGTGAATCGTTCGCATATAGTTAGAAAGTTGTTACATTATATTAGAAATAATCGTGAATGCACTAGTGTACTACAAGAAGGTTCCAGCAGGCAAAATTTTAGAAAAGTTAGGGAACTTCTATTTCGAACAGGAACATGGCCGCTTTAAAACGGCCGGCCTGGTTTTGTCCTTTGTTTTCTCACACCATGGCCTGATTATATTGCCCTTTGGAAAGCAGACTATTTTTATACCTAAACATGCAGCGAACATGATTTTACGGCGGCGCAAACAAAGTGGACCTTTGCCCTTTGGCCTTCGATCTTTTTGAGGCTTGTTAACGATCACCGTGAACAATAGGGGGCGTGAACATATGAGCTCGCGCTGTTCATTAACAAAACAATTACCATGTCACAACCAAAGCTAAACACCCACAAGACCGAGACGATTAAAATGAATGAATAGACCTGTTTCCGTTTCAAGTGTAAATATGTTTAACAATAGACAATTGCTTCTCAGTGGAAAGATCTACTACCATTTTCAGTATTTTTTTATTGTTTTTTTCCACTCGATTTTCAGTAACTTAAACAGCTTATATATATTAATTATATGCAACTCAAGTGTGAAAGTTTTCGTCTAATTTATTACAACACATTTAAAAAAAAGAATTTAATTGCATGTAACTTATAGTAAGGAATATACTAGACAAAAGTTTAGGCTTTC
This sequence comes from Ascidiella aspersa, assembly GCF_963924565.1. NCBI lineage: Eukaryota > Metazoa > Chordata > Ascidiacea > Phlebobranchia > Ascidiidae > Ascidiella > Ascidiella aspersa. The sequence continues at coordinate 8,530,621 of NC_139448.1, forward strand.
CAAACATCGACATTTATCATGTTTTCAAAGTAGATTGCCAGGAAATAATTGACATTTTATTTAAAACTAAGCATCGGTAATAGGCATATTTGAAAGTACGTTGTCATGAGCTTGCTTTACAAAGTCGACACGGGTCCCAATAAAGTGTTTCCTAAAATTCACATTGCTCGTACTACAAAAAGTGTTTCCTTAAGTTTACGTGCCTCGCACAAAAAGTGTTTCCTCAAATTTACGCGCCCCGTACAAAAAGTGTTTTCTAAAGTTTACCTTCCTCGTAAATGAAATGTTCCCTCAAATTTTACGTGCCTCGTACATAAAGTGTTTCCTAAAATTTTTCTTGGTCCGTACATAAAGTGTTTCCTAAAATGTAAGGTGTTTCCTAAAATTTACTTAGCTCGTACACAAAGTGTTTCCTAAAATTTAGGTGCCTCGTACATAAAGTGTTTCTTAATATTTTACGTGCCTCGTACATCAAGTGTTTCCTAAAATTTTTATTGGTCCGTACATAAAGTGTTTCCTAAAATGTAAGGTGTTTCCTAAAATTTAGGTGCCCCGTATACATTTCCTAAAGTTTTGCGAGCCCCTGTTTCTGGCAATCGTTTGCTCGCGCGTAACGTTTTCGGTCAGGATTTCATAATCCGTTTTGCATTCGTGCAGCAAACACAAAGAACCCGACACCAAGCAACCTTTGTACCCCGCCCGCCGTAGCGTGTTATTTTACCAGACTTGGTGTTTTGACCAACGACCGCCGATTCACCCGGACCTTTAAAAAAGCTAATTTATATGCCCGTTATGAAAACAAATGCCGGCACTGTGTTTTACAGCCACCCGTTTGTTTCTTTTTGTTTTTCTCCCCAAGCAGATTTTTGTCATTTTCGAAAACCAGACGGGACCACTTTTTCAGCAAACTTTTTTCGCCACTTTTAAATATCTTGGTACACAATGCAGGGATCTGTAATGTATCTTAACATTAAATATCTAATCCAAAAAGGTCGAGTAAATCGAGACCATCTTGCTAAAGACGTTTCGCTACGTACTTGTATCATTTTCAGTTAATGTCGCTGAAATATATCCAAACCATACATTTGAAAGGTGGAACGCAATTTACGTTAAAGTAATAAAACTGGCAAAGACGTCCGATTATGAGCCATAGGTTAACTAAAATATAATAAAAAAGCAATATATAGAAAGCAAGTTGTTTTTGGCGCAAAAATTAAAATACGTAATCCAATTTTATTAATAAATGTTTAATGAAAATTTGTAACTTTAACTAAAGCTATTTCAAATTTATTTCGATATCCTCGTCTGATTTCAGAATAATTCCGAGCAACTTCCTCAGAACACGCTGCAGTCGCCATTTAAATTTGATAAACCGTTCATATTACAACGACGTTCTATTTGCTGTGTAATTTCACTTTGCGAGCGCTTACGAAATCTAAATACTGAAAAGCTAAAGCTATATTCTAACCATCTTGAGTTTCTAATCGTTTAGGCTTAAAGCAACCTTCGGGAGTTAACCAGGCGTATCGAAACGTCTTTTTAAGATAATGTCGATTTACTGACCATTTTGACTTTGGTGTTCATGTTATCAAACCTCTTGTATGTGCAAAATATGTACTTTTGTGTACAAATATGGGCTAATGTGCACTACATAGGTGCCGGCTAATATGTGCTAACTGGTGCAGCCATTTCTGACTCGACACGTTTTTACGACGTGATTGGCGACTCACTGAATGGTTTGCTTGTCGACATGTAACGACAGCATGCCGTTAAATATATTTATACCCGTTTTGCTACACGCTGTTAGTTTATACTGATTTGTTGGCATCATGGTGCAATCATTCTTTTGCTGCAATAAGATGCAACGCTCCCAGTATATGATGCCGATTTTGTTTTTCGCGTTTAAGTGCGTTTTCCTTTTTTGTTTTATACCTAATAGCATTTTAGCCTTTCAATTTAAAATTTGTCAGGTTTTGCGAGGCAATAAACAGGTTACCCCATTGTTTCGGGTAATGTTTTATAACGTATAAAATAGACATGTGTGAATAAACATTAAAACGACTAAAAATACATATTCATTAGAAAACGGATTTTCCTTTCAATATACGACGATCTTGCCTAAGTCGTATTTAATTCAGTAGTATTTATGAGTTTTTCCTATTGAATAACAATTAAAAGTTTTAGATTGCTGTTAATCATATAACGCTTAAACGCATTCGTCTTAAATTTGAAGTAAATAGTCTTGTATTCACAAAGCAAGTGAGGCGACCGCTGATAAACATTCGAAAGTATTTAGAAAACGACTATAACCTTACGACCTTACGTTTTCCGTGTTTGGGTAAAAAGTTTTTGTATACAGTAAAATATATCTGAACTGCATTCGTCCCTAGTTCGGTGCGGATTAGATTTAAAATAAAAAACATTATCAAAAACCAAACAGAATTCCACGCAAAAGAAATGGGCATTTTGAACGTTTTGAATATATCTTTATTTATTTTCAGCATAGACTATTTGAAACGTTCAAAATTCTATACCAACATCTGGATTGTCTTTGATATTCTTACTATACGTCTTACTTACTACAACTACAACCTTTAACCATCATGCCCCCAAAATAAATCCATTTTTCCACAGAAATCATGAAATTCTTCTTGTCCTTTGGGTTCACCAACAAAAATGTTATTTTTTCAGGCGCTCCCTTCTGCCTTGCCGACTTTGACTATTTCGTCTTCCACTGTCCCTACTGCAAGCTTGTGCAGAAGTCGCTGGCCAGACTCACACTCAACGACTTTCTCAACGACCACGAGGCGCATTACGACGCTGAGGAACGAGCAGGATTCGAGAAGCTCGCAGAATACAAGTAAGAGTCTTCCAACGTCGATAGGGCCTTGTTTTTGGTCTAGTCTTAAAACAGGTATTCCGCTTGGAATTTTTACTGGAACCTTCTTCTCCACGAAGCCACTTTTGTCGAAGCTTTTCCCCCGAACAATAAACACCCTTTAGTTGTTAATATCCTGCTGCTACCAGGCATAGTATACTAAAAAAAACTTTTTCAGTTGGTATTCATTTTCTCCAATGTTTCGGCATCCTATGCAGAAAGCCTTACGTTGAATAAAATAAATAATTACCGGAAGGGCTTCTTTTTAATGCCCTCTATTTTTTTTAACTGTTTCCAGCGGCCCGCTTTTTTCTTTCTATAAATTCACAATCAGACGCCCTTGCCAGTAGGCGGTCCTCAGGCGAGATAAATGCTTTCTGCACTGTTTCATTTTATATGCAAAAATCTTCGTCATTTCGTTTTGGCTAGTTAGTTTTGTTGAGGGTGAGCCCACGGCCTTTTGGGGCAGTGTTTCGCTACCTAAAATTGGGTAGCCTTTGGTTTGGTTTGGGTCGCCAAACGCAGTATTTTTGTATGGTTAGATTTAATGAGATTGGTTCTGAAGAATTGTCTCCACTGTTTGAGAATATACACGTTGGGTGACGCCGCATTGTAGGGAAGGCACAGCTGTTATCGGCTCCCATTGCGCAATCAATTATATTGATCTACAAAAAACAAATATATTTTCATAGTCAAAAGTAAATATATTTGATTGAAGTCAATTTTGAAATGGGTAAATCCCGCAAGATTCTGAGCACTTATTAGCAATATAAACAGACAAAATTAAATAGCAAAATTTTACCTAAATTGCATATTTTCACTAAAGGTTTATTTTTAGCTATGCCATCTTTATTTAGACCAAAACTGTCAAACAGATAACTGTGGTGTGTGTTTATTTGTCATAACAACCAGTTTCTCATCAAGCAATACGAAGGCATGGCCCATGGTAATTAAATTCGCACGGATTAATGCTAATGTGCAATATTTTGTTTCCTTACCAAAAGTTTTGGCGAAGAGTTTGGATCGCCAAAGTTTTGCTGTTATATTTACACTTAGATTTTTGGATCGACGAAAAAAGGCCTAAGAAACACTGTTTTAGGATTACTGTAAGTGAGCCACAATCCACAGAAGATGGAAAAAACACCGGTCGTGGCCAATTGCTCTACATTGCGAATAGCAATACAGCAACCAGTGTTTAAAAAAAACGTTGCTCCAGTAAAAGCTATACATTGCGAATAGCAAGTAACTAACATTACTTTTACTGAAATGCGCGGTCAACACACCACAGTAACCACATACCTATAAAAGCTTGGCGCGTGAGTCATATCTACACTTGTGTCTGACGCGTCACTTCGTTTACCATTCATATTAATTGAATGCTGTTTTGCCGTACGAAATACTAAATGATATGATTCATGTGCCTGGTGAGGAATGAAGTTTTGTTCGTAACGTGGTAGTAGCTTACTATAGCTTTTTGATTTACTATATTGTGAATTTCTTTTTATGTGCCAGCTTTTCGCATTGGCCACCTGAAAAGATAAAACCGATTTTCAAATGGCCTCCTCGAAAAGTACCAGGCTATATTTTCTTTTCGCGTTTTTATGATTATTATTCAGCCGTGAATCCATGTTATAAAAATGTATTTCGATGCAATCAAGGGCGTTTCTTTGCAGAGGACGAGCATCGTCTTAGATTCTAATCTCAATTGACATGTCTAGTCTGGTATTTTGGGTGACCTGAGTTGTCGTGCAAACAAAGGATACGTTCAAAGACTCTTCCCAATTCTTCGGTAAAAATGATAGATGCAAACCTTGGCAATCGCTTTGCAAAAATTCTTACTAACCCTTTGAATCCTGTTTTATTCTTTTGTCGAGCTGAAAAAACCTTCAGTGATGCGAATAGATCGCGTGCCGAATGTTCGCTGCTAATTCAACCAACTTCGTTCTACACTTGTTTTGTACATTGAGGCCGCGTCGCGATGCTGCATTGTTGCGCTGCTGTTGCGTAACAAACGCGATTGTTAAAAAATCTCCGAACCTGTTGAAAGGCGAAGCGCAATTTCGTGCTCGATATTTTGACCCTGTTTTTTGGTAGAGTTACTCTATTTCAGTAAAAAGAATTTTGTAAAAGGTAGGTTCTGATGTAAAACGGGAGTGTTCTTTAAAATGTATTTCTGTTGACACCATATTGTAATGCTTCCCGTGATGTGTAATAAGCACTACTATTCTCAGTAAAATGTACACAAATAGAAGCTTTTTATTAAGAAATGAGCTGTTTTCCCTTTTTGGATCTTCCCATCAATTAAACGACTTTTTACAGCAAATTTTGACACAAATTAGCGATTTCCAGGAATGCAGTGCCCCCAGCTACATTTACAGAGTTCTGTCTTTAAAATTACGCTTGTTGAATTATTGGTTTACCCTAAGCCTGTCTGTATGGTTCAGTGGAGAGCAATACAACGTTAGTTTAAATCCGACATATTCTAAAATAACCCACCGTTGTACAGCAAAGTGCTAAAGCGGGGAAATTACAAAAAATCCCCGCATTATGCCGACAGCACTAAATAATCCCCTCATTTAACGTGAGGTCATATCTATAGGTGTGCGGAAATCTTTTTGCGGTATTGTCCGCTTGAAGTGATCGCTTTTGTAAAGGGCGCACCTCGTTCTGTATTGTTTGGCGTCCATTACATTTGCGCTTCCTCTGTGTAACGGGATTTAAGTATACGTTAGCTTGCAATGAACAATGCACGAGCGATACAGCACTGCGTTATAACCAAGTAACGACCGATATATAATTAATTAAACTGACGAGTCATGGCACGCTTGTAAGATCCAGTAGGTTATCGCGTTGTCCTTATGCCATGTTATTTTTAACACAACGTAAGATTTCGGACAACGCTACCTGCGTCTTAATCGCTACTAATTAACTACTAACTAACTACATAGAAGTTTTCAAAGTTTAGGTTAAGTCCTTTATTATATCAATTCATAATTTGCATTAACGGCAAGAAATATGTGACATTTAGTAATTATGTAATTATTTTCTGACCGAAATAACTCACAAAGTAGAACAACAATGTGTTGGTTGCTCCCTACGGCGACTTTCACCACGTTTTTAACTGGATTATCAACCTCAAAATTCACAGTGCAATACCTTAAATGCCTACCTTAATAAATCATGGGGTCCACGCCGCTATCAGACAAGCACCGCCACAACCATACTTAAAATTGCCGATCGGATAAGTTATTGTCGGACAACCCTAAATCAAACCGCTGTATGTTTTGTCGAAAATCTCCATTTAATTTTCAACATGGCGTAGCACAAGTAAACCGCGCGAAACAACAGGACCTAAACCGTCGTTGAGTGCTTAACATGAAGAGGTCAGTGCATTTCCGTTTAGGAGATATTTCACGTGCGAAGCCCTTTCCTACCTCACTGGAACTCTCTGCACAAAGCCAAAACGTGACCAACGACTTTAGAATACTCGGTAAAATCGTGTCAGAATAACGCAAACTTCGTCCACAACTTTAAAGCGTTTAGTTTAAATCGATTTGCTGTGGACTTACTTCTCTAAGGACGAGTTGTCTTGCTTTTATCGGGAAAATTAAGCCAGGCGGTTTCGCGTCGCCGTCATTTGAGTGACGTCTTTATAAGTCTTTATAAATATTCTCTATCTAGAATGTGGGGTGGCTTGTTGAAATAAAATATACAAAGAATGTCTTTAATAAATTCTTACAAAGTATATTTGGTGTTAGGCGTGTTTTTCCTTTTCTAATTCTCACCTATTTTTTTATTTGCATTTTTTAAGGATTTTTACCAACCCATGATCCGCTAATTAAAAAAACAATAGGTTTGAACCTTACTTGAAAATATATAAAATGATGTTATTGCATTTTGTTGTGTATGCCGCCCTTTAACCAGTTGTCAATCCTGTACCTTGATACATTGCTTATATGGCAGGTACATAAGCTGCCCACTTCGCAGCAATTGTCCAGCTGTCCGTTGTCCAGTTAGTGGACTTTGTACTCTCACTCAAAGAGGTTAACAACTTCCGGATTTTGCGTTTTTTTTTTTATCAAGTAACCGCCTGTTCGAGTGTTCGTTCTTTCTCCAAATGCCAACAAGTTATTTGACCGCCACATCGCCATTTATCCGTTGTTGAAAAACGTGTTATTATGTCGTTGTATTATCAGCGGCTCGTCTGCAGTTCTTGCTCCAGCGATGTTGTATGCAAAAATTAGGATCCAAAATTAGGACCGTTGGTAAAGTTAGGGAGTATGTATACAGGGTTGTCACGGAGCCTCTGAATGAGTTAATTTGCGTATTGAAAAGTCTTTAAAAAACCTTATGGTTTTCAAACTTCTTTTGATTTAATTTTCGTCCAGTTTAAGTTATATGCTAAAAAAGTGACGTTGTTTCATACCCATTACCCATACCTCCGGCCATAGCCATACCGGAGTTCGAACCTCATCGCATTTTTCTAATATCATTTATGGACAGATTCGGCGAGTCTGCGATGGCTTTCGGTGTACTAATGATACGTAAGCCGTAATCGTTGGTCAAAGAGCAGCTTCAGAGGGCTGGAACTAGGTTGCACTTTTTGAAGACAAACGTATTGAATTTTTAACAAGCATACGAAAAACCATACTTCATCAGGTCAAAGTATCAGTACTTGACCCGATGAAGCACAGTTGTGCGAAAGCCTGTCAAATTTGTCCTGTCGAATGCAATACAATTTGTCTTTATATAGAGCAGTGGTTCTCAACCAGGGGGTCGCCGTGTAGAATTAAAAAAAAAAATAATCATAAGAATTAGGCAATTTGAACTAAAAGTTTAGCAGTATAGAAGGAGCAAAAGCAACCGCCAGTGTAACATTTGTCTTTGTGTGGCTTTCGCTGCAGTAAACCAGCCGTTTTTATGACGTCACCATAAAAATTTTTCCATTAATGAATCAAGCGTAGCTGCAGTCAAACAATGTCTAATAAAAATGAATAGACGCTCAAACCAGGTTGCCAGATGGCCTAAAATTTGAACCAAAACCAATAAATTGTCCTAAGTTTAACTGCTGTGTCCGACGGTTTGTAAATCATTAGGTCAGTAAGCTTTCTGTCCCAATTTCGCCGAATTTTTTGGGGGGTCGCGCAACTAATCGAAAACTTAAAAGGGGTCGCGAGAACAAAAAGGTTGAGAACCACTGATATAGAGCCACCTGATTAGCCTATTTAGAATTAGACAAATACGTCCATTTACAAAGATATATGTGTCTATATCTTTCAGGTCGAAGACACTTGATGAGACGATCGGGGACCGGCCGCTGGAACAAGCCTTCATGGCTGCCAGCAAGGGACTTTTCGAGAGCAAGACCCTACCCTCCCTCACCCTGGCCAAGCGAGTGGGAAACATGTACACACCCTCACTGTATGGTTGTCTGGTGTCGCTGCTCATCAAGTAAGCCGTTTTTTGCCTTTTTCATGTGGTATGTTTTCGGGCGAAAATGTATTGCGCTTAAACCAGTTTAAGTTTAGCATCATCGGTCGGTACTGCGAAATTGGCTGAATCCTGGGAATTTTGTTCTTTTTTGGTTGAAACATTTTCGACTAAATATCCGACTGCCTAAACCTAGTTTACTAATTTGGCTAAAACTGGTGAAAACAAATAAAACTAATTGTTAATTGTTTTTAATACTGCAATGAAAACTTAATATCTAATTGTAAACTCAGTGTTAACTGTAAATTAACCACCTTTTATTTTGTTGCTTTTATTTAACCGAAAAATAATTTATTCGCACATTGCACCGTCTTTAGTAGACATTGCAATCAAGAGTTTTTAAAATCTAAACTTTGCCAAATAAATAACCTCGCAAAATTTTGTTAAAAAAAAAAAACATTTAAACTTTTTTTTAGTGTTTATTTATTTTTTATATTTTTTATAGCAAACCTTTGTCCGAACTCCGCGGAAAGCGAATCGGAATGTTCTCGTACGGGTCCGGACTCGCCGCGTCCATGTACTCGATACGAGTAGCAGACGACGCGTCGCGATGCGGAAAGTTCACTCCTGAACGAGTCGTAGCCGGTCTACTCGACGTTCGTACTCGACTCGACTCTCGTCTCTGCCTGGATCCGAGCGAGTTTACCGAGGTTTTGGAACGACGCGAGAAAACTCACACCAGTGGTGAGTAGTCGAGTTGATAGTTTCCAGGACGAGTTACGGGTTGGTTGGAAAATTTCGCCAGCAACTCGTCTGTGTAAAGTTACTATGGTATCCCGCCCAGTACTCGTTTACCTATAATGACATCGTTGGAAGATTTTCGAACGGGAGATTGTGCTTTTAGAGGACGGGTAGAAAGTTTATTGAAATATTCGAACAACTACAAGGCTTATCATTTCGATCTGTTCGGTAAAACTGTCGGATTCTGGTTTTATATTATAATATGTATTGAACAGTATATATAAATATGTTTGTGTAATTTGCCAAATATCTCAAGCCTACTGATTAGGTAATTGTATAAAATTATTAAACAGAATAATTTTATACAATTACTTAATAAGTAGGCTTGAGAAATTGTATAAAATAATTAAACTGAAATGTAATGCAAAAATCCTTAATTTTTCCAAACACACGCATCTCACGAAACACACTGACATGGATGCAAAGTTTAATTCCAGTAAAGTTGCCAGAACTTCAATCAAAATACAACATACCAATATGTAGGAATATGATATAAAGTCCAAACTCAGCCCTACCATTGAGGAATACGAGCCAAATATAAAGCGATTTCAGGGCACTTTTTCCTTATTGGGACTGATTACTGTAAGGCCTAAAATGGAAAATGAAATTCTGCGTTCAGACTTTATCGACTTAATTTGTCAACAAAGAAACTATAAGTTAATATTTACCAAAATCGGTGGTGAGCATTATAAAATGGTAGCCTATAGTTAGAAAAACCATTCAAAAACTAGTTAGGAATTGTATTCAACAGCAGTTCAGCTGTACTTTATCTTTAGTGTTTAAATACGCAGTGAATTTTAAATCTTAAAAATAATTATTTTATGATATTTAACGCAAAGTTTGTCAACAAATGTAAAAGAATTAAATTAAAAATTACTTTGTTTGAAGTTAATTTGTTTCCGATGTTTAAGGGGCCACCTGAGCCCCTAACTTAAATCGGCTTCGACAAATTATCGATTTTCATGTAAGCAAGGCTGGCAAATAAATAAAATTAGCCTACACTGATATTCTAACTAAAAATCGATAACACCACACATTAATAAAGGGAAATTGTTAAACGTGTCGAACTTGGCTTAAACCCTTTTAACCCCACAAGGAATGTCGCTTTGCATACGACGAGGAAACAGCTCAGATAAGGTTCCTGACGGTCCACAGACTGCAGCCGAACCCCTAGGACCCCTCAACCACCCCGTTGTCGCATTAACGGCCCAGCTGGCTGCAGATACGTGGCTATAAATAAGTTTTGTAAAGCGCTTGTCATCGTTCGTAAGCAGTTTGCGGACCTGAACGTGTTTTTCGACTTATCCAAACAACATAAACCACTCAATGTTAGACCCAAGGAAAGTGATTGTGTAAATCAGTATTAAAACAATGTAAGAGGTACGGTTTCATTTACAATGTTCAAAAACTACCTTATTTCTCAACCTTTTAGTGCTCATTGACAGTGGTTCTCAACCTTTTTTATCCCGTGGACTATTCTAGCCACTATTAAAAACTAAATTCGCCCAAACAGCACTCATAAACATGTTAACGTAGATTGTATGACCTCTGAGCTTTTTAGTCGCATTGTTAGTGCCAAATTGTGAGGAAATAACTTTGCAAAATGATATTTCAATGAAAATAAGATTTTTGCAGCAGTGTCTTGTTTTGTTTTGAAATGTAACTCGTGTCACTAAAATCTAAACAAAGCTGCTTTGATTTTTAACAAAAATTCACCACATTTTTTCTAACGAATTTCACCATTAAGTTGCACGCATTTTATGTTTTTCAATTAAATGTAAAAAAAGGCTTCATGGCAATAATCACCGCACATTTACTAATTGTATTTCTAGAAAATCAGTCCTAAAATTAAAATTAAAAAATATTTTCAAAGGAAATGTTCACTCACGGCAAACCGCGCATAGCGTTTGGTTGCGGCAAGGTAAAGGTTCACATCATTTTTACTGCATTAAAATATTCTTGCTATTTCAAATTGTGTTAAAAAATGAACTTGTCCTGTCGGCATTTAGTGTACACATTCCAGCTCCGTCAAGCAGACTTAAATTAGGGCACAATGCAGCTAATTTTAATTCTAACCTAATTTGTGAATTGCTTGTGTGCTCTATTTCCAGTTAATCTAGTTTAGACTTTACCCAAAATGGTACTTTGTCCAGCGGTAGTTTCGTCCCTCAGTCGAAACGAAAATATATAAATTAATACTATATGGTCGGAACGTCTTGTAGGTGATTTTACAGTTTAAAAAGTATAGCCCAGGGATGTCCGACCTTTTAACAGAATGGGCCGCAAATTGCCACTTTAAAAATTCGATGGGCCGCAAAACCTATTAAATTAAAGGGGGTGACGTAATAAGTTACGTCATTTCGTGACGTCATAAAAAACTTAACTTATAAACATCCGCTCTTCGAGAGACACTTGCAAATATAACTCGTGCGCAAATATGTAAGTGAATGTCAGCCAATTGAGTTTACATGCCGTATCATGCCGTGGTACGACAGTCGACATGTTTGGGCTGATATATTTTCTTAAAATAGTCCGCAAGAACACACATTTAGAAAAAACACACTTACTTAACAATGATGGTAGTGCAAGCGTTCAATGGCTGTTAAACCGCGGCATTCGAGCCAATTATATATTCAGAAAAGGCATTAGATTAGGTCTACATCAAATACTGCGCGTTTTACACATTTTGATGATGGTCGAAACAATCGTTTTAAATAAAGGCTACTGAACGTGAGAATAAGTGGTGGGCCGCACGTAAGTATCAGGTGCCGCAGGTTTGGACATCCCTGGTATAGCCAATCCTTAAAACGTATAAAAATTAGCACATAACTATACTTGATACTCACATTCTTATCAGAAGAAATTTCGATTTAAACTAAATTGCGATTGTGTATGATTTAATGTAATTCTACTTAAAATTGTGTTTTTTTAAGAATTCGGTATTTCTATTTTTTATCTAATTTGAGAAAACTAAAATGATCTAATTTTAATCGTAATCTAGTTTTAAAAAAGCCCAAATAAATCTAGTTGTCCAAGTTTGCCGTCAAGCCCACCCATTCCTCAATCACGTCCTTATTTTCCATTATTCCGTCTTTTACAGCCAACCATGATCCACAAGCGCCAGCCGACCGCCTTTTCCCCGGCACCTTTCGCCTCGACAACATCGACAAAATGTTCCGCAGGACCTACTCCCGCACGCCACCCAGTGGGGGCGCGAACGGCTTCGGCGAAGGCTCGCATGACCATAAGAACCACAACGGGTTTTGAACCGTCGACCTTCGGAACTCGCACTTACGGTTTTCTTCGCTTCTCAATAGGCGAATTAAAACGGCTTCGGTAAATCGCCCGGATATGCAGGAATCGCGACGGGTTTTGATCCATTGACCTTTGGAACTTATTAATGAAACCGGCTTTTTCTAACAAGCCGCACAATCCACTTTGGTTTAACCCTCAACATGTACAACTTCAGTCTTGGGTTACTTGGCTTTGCCGGGCATTAAATGTCCCCGGTCAGGCAAAAGAGAGCAAAAGGTCCTTGGCTAAAATGCTAAAGCAATTAAAAGTATGCACGTACAGATGTTTATGGTATATTTTTTGGGCAGTTTAAATCGAAAATTTCGCACAAAAACCTTCTCAAATGCCCGCAAGAAGACAAAGAAGTTTTCGCGTATGCCTTTTAATTTTTTGTTGTGATCCGCCAAAAAAACTATGCGACAGGTCTGTAGCTTTCCCAACTTGCAAACAATAGTTTTTCTTGAAACGCTGATCTGTTTTTTATTGTCATTGTGAAATTATCCCGTCTGTGAAGCTCAAGCTTCACCAGGCCACCCCTGATTAGACTATAGAATCCACTTGCAAATCTACTGCTTTCTTGCTCAAGCAACGGCTTTCCGTGGCTGGAATTTTGAAAGGGCTTCGAACCGCGCACGCGCGTAAATATATATATAGTGTTACGTTTTCATTTTTACCGCGTTTATAGCCGGGGCTTAAATTGTTCGAGGAAAATGCCGAATATTGTGGCTTGCGAAAGTAAAGAAACAAACTGTAGAATTTTTTTTCTCGTTCAGTTATTCGACGATAGGTTTGGCATAGACTTTTAAGCACATAACAATTATAATTTTTATTGGCAAATTGAAATAAGTTCGTTTTCTCTAAGTTTATTACGTATCTTAAGCGTCGCAAATTTTCAATTTTGCCTGAGAAATGTAAGAATCGTTTTAAAGCAGTTTTGCTCCACACACTTACCGTTATCCTTTCCGGCATCAATGTACCTAATATGAACATTTCAGGCCCCGCTTATAACGGCTTGTTCCCGGCATATGCAGCCCTTTACGACCGATCTTGTCGACGGCGCCAGAACAGAAATCGTGTCCGAAAATTCATGATACGTCGCAATATGCAAACCTCAGTTGATTTTTACGTTCGTCGCGCGAGTTTTTGTCCGTTTTTCTTTGCGCTTTCCGATAATTTTACGCCCTCACGTTTTTACCGTAAAAACGAACTTGCGTCTTCAATTGCCCGCCTTCGGTCCGTGTTTGTTTGAACTGTGTTTGCCGTTTCGCTATTTATTTGTTCGTTTCAAGTTTCTGTCTAATGATCGGCATGAATTGCGCGCGCGTTGTTTCTTCTGTTTTTACTGCGAGAATGCAATTGCTTCAAAGTGACAGCAGCTGGCGACATTTTGTATCTAAACTTCTTTCGCCACTTCAGGACAAATGTCTAATTTACCACGGCAAAGGACTGTTTTAGCCCTAAGATTTAGGGCAAACCATTTGCGAAATACGCATCCACTATGCGCTACATCTTAAAATTAAGTTAATCGCTACTTAAGTGCAAAATATGGATTGATATTGTAAGATATTGCTGAGCTCTTATAGAGGATAACTTTATATTGTGGACGTCTTAACGGAAGGTTTATCAATTCAAACGTAAACATTCTACATGTTCATTGTACGTAAACATTCTACGTGTTCATTGTCATCAATGAAGTACTGATGTACTGATAATAATAAATATTTCCACCGGTGGTTTATCTTCTGTTAAACGTGAAAAACGTGATTTTTTTACTGAATCTGTCGTGTCGTGAATCTCATGCAGCCATTTAGTTCTGACGTCACGGTGTAATAATTTTTGTTTTTCGTATGACAACCGCGAACCATTCAGAACCGTATAGTGTCTTGCGTACTATTACCCTTCTACGTATAATAGGAACTGGCCCAATTTGCGAGTACACCGCTTCGAAAAAAGAAACTGGTACAACTAGACACAAAATGTCGTCCGTTGCTGTTCATTTTCTCGTCGCATTGATGAGACAACCCGAGCTGTCTGCCTATACAGTTTAAGAACAAAGCCATGCCCAACGCCCGCGTTACTGCTGTTTCGTCTCGTCACCGAAAAGTGTTCTTCGTAAAAGTTTCCCGACTTTGTGGCCTGTTTACTTCATGAACTATACGTCACTTGTGTCGGTTTTTGTCGCGTTTTTGTTCGGTTGTGTTTCCCCGCGTTGTAAATTACCCGCTAACCGTTTCTTGTCACCAAATCACGCATAGGGGTTGTACAATAACGAATGTTCGCAAATCGACTAATTCGCTTTCGAACCTTAACTTTTTTGTGGGAAATGGAAAATTTCACCGACTCTTATCAACGAGGTGTATACGCGAGCGGTTTAATAACAATGATGCAATAAATCCGAACCGCACTGCCGACTGCGTGGCGCATTTTTGTCGATATGTTATGTGACAATACTTCAACACAAATCACAGTATAATTCCTCGATTCCAATGATTACTTGATACTATAGTAATAGTCGTGCCTGTTGTGCGATAACCGACCGCTTGACATACCTATATACAGTATATTATTTACCTTTTTCTCATTCGTCAATCTTCGTACGCCACTTACCCAACGTAGTACCCCCATCACGTCTAAGCAAATTTAAAAATCGTCTTTAAACTGCCTGCAACTCACCAGGCCAATTTGCAACCACTTGTGTGAATTTGGAAACTCCTTCAAGTGAAAACCTTAAATAATCCTGCCCCTTCCAAAACCATAGATGTAATTTTAGGTGTTTTCAAGCACTTGGTCGGTATCAGAAGTTTTTTATATATATATATATCAGTTTTGTAATTATGGACACGGACAAACTTGTAAATGTCGTTTGCTTATTAACTTATCTGTAAAGAGCCGTATCAATTCAATATACCTTTAACAGCAGCAAAAAGATTGATCCACTTTAAAAGATCCGCCGTTTTAAGTTTATAATCTATTTTGCTTTTCCACGTTTTGCCATCAACTCTTCTTTTTAATTGTGAAAATAAATTGAAACCTTATTGTATAACATTTGTCAATGTAATGCAGCAGTGTACAGACCCTCGGGTCACATGTGGCCAGTGAACTCATTTTATTGAGCTTAGTTTTCATGGTCTAGTGCAGCGTGGTCCAACTGCAGGCCCACGGGCCAAAGTTGGACCGCGAGTTCAGCTTTTTTGACCCGCGAACTGATAGCCAGCTTTGGTTCAATCTGGCAATATCACTTCGATTTTTGTTTTTTTAATTTTTTGATGTTGAAATTATTTCATAACTACCGTAACTGAACAAAGGTATAACATTCCATAAAGTGAGTACATATACCATAGACTATGTATAATTTGCCAGCAATAAGTCTAAGAATCGCAATTTAAAAACATTGGACCGCAAGATAAAAAAAAACCTTGTTTTTGGCCCGCGATGAAAAAAAGTTGGACCACCCTGGCTTTGTGATGAAATCGGGAAGTTATATTTTATGGACTGCGTTTAAATCGTCCAAGCACACATTGCTGCATTTGTTTTCTTTCGTTTTCGCTGCTGTGAGTGCCTGTCATACTTCATTTTCTGCCAACTTTACTTCGTGTAAAGGCGAAATTTCCATCGTGTTTAGCATTTAAGGCACATTTTCACCTTTTGGTCTCCACAGCCAAGCGTTGTGTGCATTTGTTTTGCAAGATTATGTAGTTTTGCGTTTATACCATAGAATGCTGGATTTTAATCAACCAAATGGACGTATGATCGTAACGGACTTCAGCAGTACCGAAATTCGAATAACCATAACGTCGGAACAAAGCACAGTTTGGAATAAGACCAAAATACGACCAATTGCTTATAGTCCAGATACATTCTAAATCGGAATAAGACCTAAACCCGTCTGAATAAAACCACCCAAAATAAGAGTTATACAACCCTTTGTGGCCAAAATAAAACAACTTCTAAAACTTCTAAGCGGTCACCGAACCTAAGAAACCTGAAATTGACTATTAAAATACATTTAGTCGTGTTTTTGGTTTCTTTTATAGAATATTTTTTGCACAAACCAAACATCCAAAATTGGTAATAAGCCTTTTGTTTATTGGAAAATGTTACAGTATTGTTTGAATTATTTTTGCTTTGATAAACATCAAAAACATACGTTAATTACGAAAAAAATCACGTGAGTATGAGAAACTTTTTCAACCTTAAACGGCCATATCATTTGAACTCATTATAGTAGTTTGAAGGTTTAAACTTTGTATAAATTTTTAGGTTAAACGCCGTGCTTGTAAGTCTATTTTAGTTGTATTTTTTCGGAATATAGGCTACGGGAATCACAAATTAACACATGATTAGTATACACTGAAAACAAAATATTAATCACACTATTGGCGCTGCAAACTAACTCGTTGTGAAAAAAACTATTTACTATGAAAATGTCAAAGAAAAGCCCCCCAAAAATACCAACCGTGAGAAGTGTTAACACTTTATTTGAAGAACACCATATATAAGAACCTTTGGGTCATGCAAAATTATGTGTAGAATGTTATGCAAAAGATAAATACATAGTAGGCTAACATTTATAATGATGACAGCATAAATCGTATAGAAGGTTAAACAATGCGTGTCTGTTAATAAAATGACACAATTAAAATTGAAATATACATATTTCTCCCTTGATGTCAAATCTTTGATGTCTATCACCCTCTGATCCTTACAGCATGCTACAGCAAAATATTCAATGTTATTAAATCGAATTTTACAGTTATTTACTGTCAATAAACTAGTGAAGGTTCAATTAAAAAGCTATAAACTGCGATCATTAGAAGACAGGGATCGATCTTAACTTAACACACCCAACAAAAACACATTAACAACAATTACCCGGCCGAACGTTTTTATAGCCTAATTATATGTTTTAAAATTTACACTTACAATTTTTTTCTCAGCATTGAGACAAAACATGGCATTTGCTTTTTTAATTCATCTTTGCACCCTTTTTGTGCAACTCCATCTGACACATCAGTCAGCAACTCTACGAAATGCCTTGTCCTATCACCTGTTAATTGATATATGTATTCATAAAGATCTGACAAACCGAGATGACAGACTGATTAAATGTCGTGCGGAGTACCGGGTGATATCGGGGATTTTACTAAAAACCAAGTTTAAAAAAATACAAATGAATATTTAACCTGTATATATATATATTTCTTCAAACTATATATTTGGTCAATAAAACGAGGCAACTTATCACAAAGCGATTTCACTACGTTTCGCTTTTGAGTCTCAAAAAGACGGGCCACTTGGAAATGAAAGGGCAGAAAACTTAATACAATTTGAAAATTAATACCCTAAAACCATCACCGATAAGTTACCATCAAAGTGGTCTTGAAATACTTTCAGTAATTCTTGTATGTACCAGGAGCCTTCAGTCGTGTTTCGGTAAGATACGTAACCTGCAAACATATGGCCAATTAAAACAATTTCGCCAAAAAATCTTCTTGGGTTTGCAAGGGCCATCATTTGGAACTGAATGCGCTGTACGAAAAGGGAGTAATATGAAGTAAACGTAACAGCAGATTGCAATCCAAAATTAATTGTTTAGGGAGGGGGGCACTTGTTGGTCTCGAGCGAACTTGTACGCATATTGCAGCTATAGAGCCAGTCTAATGAGAAGCACGAACGAATTTGCGTTTATTTGGTCCAAATCGACAACGTTGACACATAAACGAAATTTGCGTATTATTTTAAATAACAGCGTGCTGTACACTTTAGTTTAACGAAATTGCACTTTATCGAGTTCATGAGTTCACACGGCGTAACATGCGCAATACGCATGGCGTCTTTCGGATAAATATATTTTCCTGAATCGTATAAAGTTGGCGAGAAACGCGAATTTTTGTATTTATATAGTAAAAGTTGTAAAAAATATGTAGATTGGGAGCCCGATGCCATCCCTTGGATCCGCCCCTGGTCAATACAACAAGGAAGTTTACCATTATGCCCTAATGCTGAGCATACATTTTATAGTTACCTTCTGTGGTAGCAAAGCACAAAATGAAGTCCGCTCCACCAGGTGAACCGAATGACACCCCGTCAGACTCCTGAACTAATGTAGACTTGGATGGGGGTTCACTTAAAGTTTTTCCTGATGTTCCAGCATCAGATTTAGTAATGCTGTCACCAGATGGGTGGATGATATGTTCTTGCAGTTGCACACCTCTGCAAGCCTACCACAATATTTAATGGATTGCATACGTTAGGCCAGTGGTTGTCAAACTTTTTAGCATGCGGCACACAAAAATTTTGTTTAAGTATTTCGCGGCACACTTTTAACAGAACAAAAAATAAAGTAACTTTACAACCGCCCTTAACGCACGACAAACTATATGTAAATGTCTCAATATTATTAATTTGTAATGGATAGTGCGTATATATAAGTCTTAAATGCTTGCGCGAATGCCTATTGATAATACAAATAGGCCTCGGATCGTTTTTGCGTGTTAAATTACGTATAAAGAGGCTTAAAGTGTTGGCGCAAAGCGCGAAAAAAAAACGTTTGGGTAATCTAGCTCAGTGTTTGTTAACCTTTTTCAGTCAAGGCACGCGTGGCGAGCGAAGCGAGAGCGATTTTTTTGTGTATACCGGCATTCCTTAAAATTTCAAGTTTTTATTACATTGCCGATAATAAAAATATGTTAAAAATATATGTCCAATATTTTTGAATACGTTTTCCGTTTTTCCGTGACGCACTTGGCGGCCTTCCACGGCGCAATGGTAAAGAAGTGCTGATCTAGGTGCCAACACGGCATCATAACGTAAATAAACCGGACGTAGAATGATGGTTAACTTATTTTCCGAAATTACAAAAAGTTTCGCGGCACACAGTTTGGACATCACTGGATTAGCCACTACCTTGATATTCAACAGATAATTTCTAACGTTTAACAATAGATCTGGAAACGCTAAACTATGCATGTACCTGAAAAATAAAAATTTTTGGCTTTTCTGACAAACTTTCACAGGACTTGGGACGAAATAGTTTGATAATTTCCTTGACATCAACCGCGCCGTCTTTCATATATACATCCTTGTCTGACCCGTGTGATAAAAACACGCCGATAAAACAGTCATAGTTGGCGAAGTCCTTTTGGGAAATATCATAAATTTTCTGCAAATTAATATCAGAAAGAAAATATTGTTTAACAAACGAGATAAATAATAAGTTATTCATAACGATAGCAGAGACCGAGAATTCTTTATGTGGAAGCAATAGCATTTCTAAAGATATCTTTTTACCGGTCGAACAGTGCAGAAATGTGCAAGAGAAAACAATTTATAAACAAAATGAGTAGGTTGACCCGCCCATGCACTGTGTGCTACAGGAGTTTACCGTGGTAAATTCTCCGACCGATAGATTGTCATGGACTTCAACATCGTACGATTGTTGCTTAAAACACTGTTCTAGGCCGTCTCTATCTTTATTCGTTCCTTCTCTTGGTTGGAGATCTGCAAGTCATTTAAGGCAAATACAAATTCGTTTTTAAGTCATTTTTTTGAGCAATTGACTTTGGTTGAAATGAAATGTTTTCATCAAGCATTTTTTTAACTAAATTCGGTTATTTATTTTATATTTGCACGTAAAAAAGTGTTCTTTCTAAAAGTTGCGTTCTGTTATTTTTAGTTAAGTTTAATGCTAAATGGGATGAGTTTACCAATTTCAATAGTTTAACATCTAATTTTGTATGACAAGTACTCGACATGGAATTGACTTGGTATGTATTCAAAAAGACTTGACTTGGACTTAAGATATTTTTTTAAACGACTTGACTGGGACTTAAATATTTTTGAAATGACTTGTTAACAGCACTGGCAAACTAGGAAGTGTGTTGGACAAGACCTTCTCAAGTAATTAGATAAATCCCTTGAGGTTCAAATGATTTCCAGCAAATACTAAGACAATTCAAGTTAGATTAAGTCACCAGAATCAACAATAAAGCGTGTGTGTTTGTACACATCGTGTGGTTTATCCATGTTAGAACTTTTAACTAAGTTGCTTGTTTGTATTTACGTTTTGCACCACGTTCAAATATTTCGTTGTTAAAAATACACACTCTTCCAGGGCTTTTTTCACATTTTGGGTAATAATTATCCATTTGAAATAACCCTAAATGATGCTTTGAGTAGCAATTGTAACAAACCTAAACAATTCAACATACTCTCGTCATTATAAAAAACATGTGAAAAATACCACGTATATAGTAAAAAACAAAATAGGTTTTAACTGACCGCGGACCCCTAAAATTTTTTTGACGTCGCGTCGAACACGATAGGCAAAACTTTTCAAAAAATTACGTCATAAATTGACGTCTCAATACAAATGAACTTCATAAAACTGCTGATTTTGGTCTAAAAAGTGTGAAAGTGAAATGGAGTCTAAATACAGTCAGTGCAAAACCGTTTTGTTTTTAATTAAACTGCTTTTTTTAATAAAAATGATTACTTTTTAAATTTACACTAATATTCCAATTAGGCCTTCATGGACCCCCTAAAACTAATGTACCGCCCCCAAGGACCCCAGCTTAAGAACCCCTGGTTTAAATGGTGTGAAAAAAAAGTTTTTTTCACATTTTTGCGCGCTGGCAACCGTATGTGTTCTTTCTTCTTTGTCACCGATAGAACCTCCGGTTCCCCACCGAGGGTTCACGGCCCCATGAAAAAAGGCTTCGGCAATAAGATTTGTTTCAACTCGTATCATAATAAAATTTGAGCTTTCCATTTCTTTCAAATGAGTTTAGAGATGTAATTACAGAGTTCTTTAATATGAGTAGGTAAACCTTTGATTTACACTTCACTTACATGTAATTTATTTACAGTCGATTTAGTTTAAATTAGTTTATTTTCTCATACTAATGTGAACGAAAAAGATTACTTTGCCAAAATTGGTACTTTTAGCATATGGTGCCTATCCTATTGAATCACGTAGCCAACTTGACTGTAAGGTAGTTTCGAAAAACGTATATACAAATTAAACTGTTTGTATTTATATAAAAACGCCGTTGGACAAATTAACATTTTAGGTAAAAAACAAATCAGATTAAAACTAGAAGTTAATCAATTCACAAATTAGATTAGAATTCAAATAGGTGCAGAATTTTTTTGTTTAAAAAAAAAATCAAATTTCGTAAAACATAATTTTATTTTTCAAACCAATATAACAAACAATTGGACAGTAAGATTTACAGCAAAAATCACACAACATAACAGTAATTAGAGATTTTTTCTTATATTGCCAAAAAGCTGCAAAAAATCTTGTTTCAGTGTTGTAATTAAGTACGATTTTGTTTTGTGATTACTAAATCATTTTATCATCCTCATGGTATAAAAAATGATGGCTTTTGCCATTATAGTCAAATTTATGTAATTACATTTTATTGTTGAAACTGTGAAATGTTAGTCTAGATTTTATTGGATAATTAAACTGTGTCTTGCCGTATTTCGTGTTTGTTTATTCCGAAATAAAATTAGATCAAAAAGAACTGGTTATACTGCGAAATCTAAATGATCTAAATACATATTAAAAAGTTTTCAAAATTGCATAGAACATCCCATGGCCAGTGAGACGTTTTTTTGTATTTGTTTGGCATACTGGCTTCTTGCGTTTTAAAGTAGAATACACCGCTATGGCGTAAACTGTTTGGCTGCTATCAATATAACATCCGATGGCCAGGGAGACGGTTTTGCACATTTTCGAGTGCATATTTTTGCGCACATTGTGCAAAGAACGTTCGCATCCCCGTCTACATTCGGTATATTTAAA
The DNA here is from genome assembly GCF_963924565.1 of Ascidiella aspersa. Lineage (NCBI taxonomy): Eukaryota > Metazoa > Chordata > Ascidiacea > Phlebobranchia > Ascidiidae > Ascidiella > Ascidiella aspersa. Next base: position 8,552,835 of record NC_139448.1, read on the forward strand.
CTGAGTTTACAGCAAATCGTAAATGTATTCCTGTCTATCCTGCCATAGCTAAAAGTACGAAACTTGCTTAACGTAAATTGAATCATCATACAGGCAAGTTAGGTCTGACAAATATGGAGTTTGTCTTCCACAGAACGCAGTTCCTCATTTCATTCTCTGCAGGAGGGAAAAAATATCCGGCGTCGAGAGAGGAGAGAATATATTCGTCAAGCGAATATCGGTTTACTCTTTGTCACAGTAAAGTTCCTGTTCGGTTGTGCTTGACTGCTACACAACGTTCTTTTGTAAGCATAGCGTTCTCTAAATACCGCCTTGCTGATTGAAGGTAACACATAAACTTCACCCTATTCAACCATAGCGTCAACCAAACAGGTCGGGCTGCGTTTGACTACCGCACAGTCCCCCAGGGTTAATCTTAAATTTCAATTTGGGGCAAACATGTTCGTCATGACAATCACCGGGGTTTCTCTTTGTCATTCGAAAGTTCGCGCTACACAACAATCTTACCGCATCCATCAGCAGGCGAACTCGTTGGCTTGTTTCAAAGTTGAATGAGGAACTGAAATTATCTGATATAGTGGCTTTGTAATTCTCGCGATTTATACCGTCTTTACAATATGATTATTCTACCGCACGTAACACAACGGTAACTTAAACTCCTAATAGCAAAAAATACAATAAAGATTTTGTGCGATTACCCTAATTTTTAAGTCAACGCTCCCCATAACTTGATAATGCCAGTAGCCCAGGGTCCACATGGTGATCAAGTGAGACCCTAATGATCAGGGGTGGCTCGGGGGAGTGGGAGCACATGGTCTTACAATCTGTATTTTTCACCCATTTTAACTACTTAAATGCAATATTCATGGCCCCTCCTAAACAAAAATCGCAGATCTGCGCATGTTGATGACTGTAATATTCTTGTCGTTTGCTGTTTGTTGGTGCATACTTTCTAAACAGGCTACCACCGTGTTTTTCATTTGAGCGTATAGTTCATTTTTATGCTGGCGGGGGAGGGTAATAAATGTCACATTGTGGGCTATACCATTGTGGTTCATAGTACAACATTTATTTAATAATATACTTAACCTAACTTTCCACATACCACCTATTCATAATAACATCAGCGTTTTACAAAAAAAAATATTAACCTTTTTTTTCCCATTTTACTGTCAAAAAAATGCCAAAATTTAAAAGCACACTGGTACCCATCACACAAGTTTTCCGAAACGTCGTTTTACCTTCTTTTTTGGCATTATTTATAGATTGAACTGCAACAGTTGGAAATGAACTGAGCATGTAGTTGTTTGACTGCCACTGGCGACTACTAGGTTTGATAGGCTGTCCCGCAGGCTGCAATACCGGAGACCAGCGCTTTAAGCTAGTTCACTGTTAATTTTCTCGCGTGCTGGAATGCTGTTTAATTAGCGAAAAACTCATGGAAAACAAAAAAGTTGGATTGATACAAGCAAACGGAAAACCAGGCGACAGTGAAAGGTGTACGTTTGGTGCGAAACAAGTTAAAGCTAAAGCGAAACAGACTATTTAGATTTAGCTTGAGCATTAGTAAGTGACAGAAATATTTATAGCGAAAAGTACCTATACTAGAGTAGGCTACATGGACTTCAGTTAGATCAATTTATAGTGACATTTTTGTTTGAGTTTAATACATTATAAAATTTTGGACTGTTTCTATGGACTATTCCGACAACTTATTCTTAAACGTGATTCTATTACTTTTAAAGATCAGCGCTGGAAGGCAGTCTTGGGACAAAGTTGGAAAAGTCGAAAAATTCTGTGTTTCAGTCGAGGTAAAAAGCCGTTAAAAAGTAATTTATGCAATGTTTTTTTTTTTAAATTAATTAAATATTATCGACTTCCAAATTTTATGTGCACTACCATTTTATTTTATCCAGAATTGTTTTAAACCGAAAGTTATATGTTTACACGTTAATCTTTTTTTTCAAAGATCTTTTTTAATACACAGTTATTTTTAAGAAATTTATTTTTAACTGTTATTTTTAACAAATTTGTTAGTGTATTTCAACTTAATTTTTACCTGAGCCTACTTTTTCGTTTACTAAATGGCACTGTTTTTATTTTACTTCAGGGCAAATCATCGCACTTGCGCTAAGCTAATGTTATGCTATACACTTTCTAACAAACTGCATAAACCTAGTATTTGTTGCAAATGGTAAACTTCAGATAAATTGGTAGCTGAACATTTGCGTAACCACATCTAATCTGACGCTTCAATGGTCTAACTAAATATTATTATTTTTATGTGTTTTTAAACTTCAAAGTTGTTTGCATTGCGTAGGTGGTCAGAGGAGGCAAGGCATGACATGACGTCATCGTAAGCGGGGGAATCGCGTTAAAGCTCACGTGAACACGAACCTGCAAGGAAACTGAGATAGGTGGGCTATATGTTTTGTTTGGACCAACTTATGCAACCATTGGGATTTTAGGTTGACTCCACAGACATCGTCATAGACTGGAAAATTAATAAACGGTTGTATCGAGCGAAATATTTCTGCGATTTCCGTTTTAAATTAGTATCGAAACCTGGCGATGACTTGACTGATTTAACCTTGCAATCGCCGTATAATTGGTTGTTGCGATTTGCACATCGTAAACCGCCAAACGTAAACATCACAAATTTGTTTCGTAAAAAAACGAGGTAAAAATTAACAAAATGTAAGAGAGTAAATTTTTGCTACAACGCTACACTGTTTATTTTTATCTGACAATATGTTTTAAAAAGCTTTTGAAACTTAAATTTTCTTAGCGCCTCCACTACCTTCAATCTCAGTGAATTGCTGTTCACAATGATTGATTTTACGGGTCATTTATAAGCAAAAAACTAATACGATTAAAATGTTATCTTAATACTTATAATGTTGGCGGTTTTGCAATATTTTATTAACAAAAAAAAAATATTACTTTTTTTCAATTTGCATTATTTTTCTGTTTCCAGATGTTGTTTTAAACGCGTCATTTCCACATCCAATGAAACAGACGTCTTGGATTTGTCACCGAAAATATCCAAGTGACGTAAAAATTTATACTTTTGGCTCTAGCGGGCGTCAACTTCGATTGTAGGATTTTCGACGAACATTTTCAATATTTAAATATCAAATATTTAAATAACTAAGATTTTGTTGGATACCAACCTGTAGGAATCGAAGTATGACTGCACTTTCAGCGGCACGCGACTTATTTTCTACGCTAACGCAAAAAACGCTGTGTTTTTCACTTATTGCATATTCGATAGGTCGCGCATCAGCAGATGGGCAATTATTTCAAACGTTTAAGAGATGACTTGTTAGATACGCTGCGGTTTCCATCTTCGGAACTTCGTTCGTATGGCAGATTGCATATAGGCTGAAAGGCGGCGGACTTGCGGTATGGCGGTTTCCTAGCCTAAGCTATATTTCCTAACTGTAGGGAAACCGTAATAAATGTAACGGACGTCTTATGCGATAAAATTTCCCCATTTGATTTGTTACTGGCGAGCGGCAAACGTAACGGTCTTCAAAAGGCAATTTTTCACAATTTTCTGCATCATTTTGCAGTTAGGTTTAAAAGCACACAGAAATAATTGATTTACCTGATTGCATTCCCTTGAATATATCTTGTATATACTTGTATATATCCTACAATCGAAGTTGATCATAGTTTGAAGCATATGTAGGTTGCTTATAAATTTGGAATCTCTTCTCGTTGTTAAAATTGCCTAAACTAACTTTATTAGGCAGAACTCCGCTACAGTCAAATTTATTTTTGAAATAACTGGACCAGTAATAAAACTTATATCTCTTTAATTTCTAATTAGTTATCCTGATAAAAATACCATACTACTATCCACTTCTATATTTTGCAATAATCTAGCATTAGAAAGTTACGGTACATATTGTATTGAATATGATATCATTGCGCTGCCATAGCATGAATTAGGTGTAGGCTATCTGGTTTACTGTACAGACCGAACTGTTCTCTAGCGCTTTTTCGCCTTTGCGTTTAAAATGACAAAATTGCGCCTGAATTAAGCAATTAGGCATCATCCGATTTGAGAAAAGGAACTCGTTTAGAAAAGAGAAGTAAAATCAGTTAGAAAAGGAAAGTAAAAGTCGAGTGACGTCCACCAGAAGAAAAAAGACAATGAAGAAAAATAAAAGAACAAAGAAGAATGGAGTTCAAGATACAAAAGTGAAGAATCAACATAGAAGAAAGCAAGATTTCCAAGTGCATGGGGTGAGTTCGGATATCCATTTTAAGCTCTACCCGACTATGTATGACATAACTATTGTTTTACAGAACTGCTACCGGATCAATGTCGCCTAAAGCAATCACAAATAACAACGAAGCATCGGGTAAAAACTCGCTTTAAATATTTAGTTATGATGTGACACTCCAACAGTATTGTGACTGGCCACAAATACAACACAAAATTATACCCATCCAGTTTAGGTTTTCATTTTCCAATAATTTTATACTTCGTATTACAATAACCTTTATGAAAGTGAGAAACGCATATAATTTTAGAGGGTTTCAAATCTAGTTTTGGTTATACTTTTATACTTCATATTACCATTTAACAACTTAATGAAAGTGAAAGACGCATCCAATTTTAAGGATTTTCAAGGATTTATTCATTCCATTTGTATTTACTATGGTATTTGTGTTTCAAGACAAAGTTCTTCATCGCCACACGAACGTCGAACGTAGTCTACAAGAAGGCATGGAACAACAGATCTTTAAGGAACAATGCAAGGTGATTATAATTTTTAAGATATCTGTATAATAATATTTGCCAGGTAAGTTCTGCTATGGTCTGTGTGAGATGTTATATGCACCAAGTCGTAAGTTTAAAGCAGGTCTAGTAGGACAGTCAGCAGTCGCAGTCTAACCTTTTTCCTTTGTTGCAGGTGATCAATCATATATTTTTCATACAGGTTTAATTTAGCCTTTCTTACAGGAAAATAGGCACTGTGTACAATAAACACCGCTGTTGGTGTATTTACTTACTGGTTTGTTAATAATAGGGAACCGAAATGACGAAGAGCAAATGAAGAGGTAATTTGCGTTCAAAAAGTCAAATGATACAAAAAATAAAAGTTGTTTTCGATTTCAGAAACCAGGATTCCATCCGAATAGCATTGCTTCAAAATGACGCACAAGTTGGATAACGACGTCGTAACGTTAAATTAAAATAAACAAATCCAAATGAGTGTCTGTGTTGTCTGATCTTCTGCGTGTTCAAGTTTGTGTTATCTGACAAGTTATGCAAAAAAGCAATGTGATGTGCATTTTAACAGTCTTAAATACCACTAGACAACATCATTGCTTTTCCAGACTCACTACCTTTAACAATAGCAATTGTTATAGGCTTTAGTAAGGCACCTTAAAACTGTTTTGCTGGAAACAAATTTCCAGCGATTCAAAGAACTTTGTATGGTCTTGTTTGGCAATATAAAATCCGATCCGAAAAAAGGCTGTTAACGCATTTAAAGTTACAGGTAAGTCCTGTTTCTGTATAACTAGAAATGCACATAATGAAAGGGAAATTTTTTTCTACGGATGCAAATTGTATTTTGATGTAACCAAATTACCAGTAGCACAGAACAATGTAGGCCAAAGTATTTCACGTCCCTGAATACTAATGTGAAAACTGAATAAAATGATCTTGTTTAATGGACTGGTGATTTTTAGTTTATTCAATAAACTATCTCTTTTGCCTGAAGTTTGCAAACAAGCAAAATGATGAATGTCTTATTAATGCACGAACGCACGTTAATCACAGAAGCACGCGTAATGTTATGTACCTCTTGCAAATTTGACAGAGGTGGAAATGTCTGTTCATGAACTCGAGGCTAAACGTTCGCCGGGAAATCCCAAACTGCAATACGTACGGTTTACATCTCATCAAACTGTACCACAATATAATAAACGTTGTTGTAATCAAATGTTTATACATAAAGTGCAAAACGGTGTCATACACCCTGTCATTACCCTGAAGAAGATTATTCGTATAGGTTGCCGAAACGTTTGTTTAGAATTACAAAATTGCCAGAGGAGCTGTTTTGGACTGTTAAAAGGCACACAATTGTATAAAACAAATGTTTGTTTTAATGTCGAAATCTTTCCAATTCCACGACGATTCGTTTGGCCAATGGTTGAAGAATATTTTCGAAATGAACCCATTGATATCGAAGTGGCACAGGATGCCGTTAAAAGGTTGCGCAATTTTGTTTTTTTATTTTACTTTTGTCGCGTCGTAATAAAAATTTTTCTTGTCGTGGTGTGCGATACAAAAATATTGGTTACCCGTTTAGTGTCAATGTACAGTACCGGTAATGCAGTTTTACCGGACCTTGTCCGATTTAACTGGTAACTAAACAAATTCTTCTATCTATGCAGACTTGAACAGTTAGACAAAAGTAATCTAGTTCGACGAATTAAGAGTAATCCTTCTAATTCTAATCTAATTTTTTTACTTTGTCCCAACGTCGTTTTTTCATCCGAAACCGGTTTTAAGCCATGTAGGTGTATGAAGATCCTGATGCAGTAAAACTAAAGCAGTGGTTCCCAACCAGTTCGTATCGAAGAACAGCATTTCTTACAGAAGCCACAGCTTGCAAAACGGAAAATTTGATTTTAAAACGAAGTTTCTTCCTCACCCACACATCGTTTGGCGGCACAACAAAAATTCTTATGTCACTAAAATTGATTTAAGGAATTTTCGCGCGAAGCTTATAAAGATGATTTTATTGTGGCCTTTGTCAAGATAACTTGTGACACAGATTTTTGCGCCCAAACCGCACATCTTGTTTCGAAAGGTGTATTGCTACTATACAGTGGCCTCCGTAGAAATAAGGTAGGGCAAAGTTTAGTCACATCGTCTAACCAGTTAACGTACGGCAGTGGTCGCCTAATTGTATTCCTAAAGATAAAATTTTGTCTAACTAATAACTCGATTATCTTAAGCTTAAAAAATTTTTATCAAATCTTTTAACTGTACGTTAGGACGCGGGTCATAGTTTAGTAAAACGAAATTACCACTATTCATTCTAAAACGCCCAAACACGACATGTGTGAGAGCCGCGAAGAATCAGGGTTGACTATTGACGGTATACAAGGCTCTTCCTACAAGTAAAACAAGCAAAACCAATGCTACTGTTAGATCGATGTTTCCAATGGACTCCAGCTATAAAACCGAAATTAAAGCAATTTACTTCTACCGAATAGCTGTAACAACGTCTAAGTCGGAATTTGACCTAAACCCGACGGAATGCGATTTCTAACCCCAACTACTTACAGTCTCAAATCCACACGGCGGCAAACAAACTGGGACCAAAACAGTGGCGCCCAAACTAAAACAGCCTAGGGCCTCATCTGAAATGCACATTTTAATTTTCTAAATAAAAAAATCAACTTTAGGGAATTTATATATAACGTTACGTATGGTATTAAATAACGACCTGGTCTCGTCTTCTATTTAATAACAAGTAAGAACAACATAACTACCAACAAACAAACAACAGGAAAGAAAAAAAGTTTGAAACGATTATTTAGTAGAAAAATAAAACACTCTGATGTTACCTTCTGAATTTGTAGGATGGCCAATATCTATCAAAACACGAACCTAAAACTATTCATAAAAAAAAACGTTCATTTAAACGTAATCGAAAGGCAGTGTGGATACGTCAAATGCGTATTAATTACGATTTGTGATTATCACGCAGCCAATATTTCCTAATATATATTGCTTAGTCATTTCATTATACGGGCGTAATCATACGACAGCCAAATGAAAACCGCTGGCAGTGGCGAAAAGTTGGCACTTATTTCGGACCAAACTCGACAAACACCGTGATGACGCATTACATTCAGTGACGTCAAATCTGGCGATCACGTCACGGCTGGGTCGGCACCAAAAGGGGGCGCCGCGGCGCTAATGCTGTCGCTCACACTGACCACAACATAACGCGCTCCGTCGTCCTCTTGCGAAACAATGACGGACTGTAGGTTGGGGTCAACGGAGCACTGGGTGCCCGCGGCGTCGGCCCCAGGGTGACCGGGAAGCCCCAGTTTCAGTCTCGGGTCTTCCCCGCCGCCGGTGGTCTCCAGCAACGCCGGTTCCAAGGTGTCGGCGTTTGCGAAAAGCACACCGCGGTCGGTCATGATAGCCACGTGCATTGGAGGGTCAGACGATGATGACGTCATGGCGGCGTGGAACTGTGACGTCACGTGATCGGTGACGGAGAGCGAAGGGTCGGTGTCGGAGCGCAGCGCGCTGGAAATGGCACTGACTGCTGGGTCGTGATGAGGCGATAGAGGGGTGATACAGCACATGGATTGGGAGAGCGGGTGCTCGTCAGAATCGGGCGGGACTGGAAAATAAGTATGTGTTTTGTGTTAGTTTGGTATGTTAGGGTACTTTACGGTAACAATAGGGGTTTATCTGGGTTTCCGCGGATGTTTGTTTTACACCCTTTTCAAACTCCCACGGGGAATAGTTGGTTGAATTTTTCTATTTCAATACAAAAATTGTATTCCGCGAATATGTCGCAACAATGGCACATTGTTAATCCGACAAAGTTTAGCAGTTTCAACCGAACACAAATGCTCAAATTCAAGAACCAAGGCTACCTTCAAAACGAATTTGTGTTTAGTTCAAGGCAATCGATGTTAGCAGGGCAGGATCAGGCATTTTAGAGGCCCAAAGAACTTAAAACTTTGGTGCCATATATTTGTCATTCAAAATAGAAACACAATAAACCAGGCAAGGTATTGTCATTTAAAAATATAGAGCGGTGACATGATACTTTGAGGTCTGAGTCATTAAACAGTGAGGATCCATTGAAAATTCGGCTATGAAAATTTATGTAGTATACCCTTCCCTTGGTGCCCTGAGAAAGTGCGTTGTTCGCTCAGCGGTTAATTAAGCCCTTGATGAGCCCCCCCCCCCCCCCCCCTGGACCACATTAGTAGGTTAAGAACGGTATGATTACCAGACAGCAGATAGGTCTTTCCATCGTTGAGCACTCCTTCCCCGATGATCTTATCCACAGAGACGACTTGCAGCATCGAGGGTCCAAAGGTCATCTCGGCGTCACCGGCGTCCGACAATGTCTTAAGTGAAAAAGATCAAGAGTCGAAATAAACAACATCTTTAGCTCCACAAGCGCGAAGGATGCCCTAATACAGTGATTTTTAACGGTGTTCCGCGAAAGATGTCGGGCTTTCCGCAATAAATTCATTATCCTGTAAAAACACAGGTCGAAAATCGATTGTTTAATATGTGGTTCTCAAACTGTGCGTCGCACAAATACAATACTTATCTAAACTTAACGGCTGTAATCAAACCCTTACAATCATAGGCTAATCTCATTTTTAAGAAGATTTAACAATAGATTAAAATTTTATACAGAGGTGTATGGAACACAACTCGGACCATCAGTGGCCCAACGTATAGTATTTACGAAACTAACGCTATCAAGAAGTCCTAAAATCATTATAAACACATCTATTATTTAGTAAGTTACACCAATAATACGCTTACTTAACATAGTACAGAACACGTTATATACGCAACCTTTTTTTAAGCAATTTAACGAAATTAATATTGTTAAAACAAAGGATCCAACGTACTGTTAGCTTATCGCCATCTAACAAAGCCTGCTTGTTGGCGACACCACCCGACGATAATAAAGAGTCCTGACACGTCGCACGGTGGCGCTCAAGGGCAGCGTGGCTACTCCAGGTACTTCCGCAGTGTTCGCACCTGTGACTGTAAAATAAAATAGTTTTGGTGCACTTAATTCAATTCGCGACAAACTATTCCACAAAGTGAAATCAAAAATTAAAACGGGAAACTACGTACACTCCGATCACGTCGTTAAAATAGAGTGAATGGTTTATTAAAATTTGGTCGTGACAAAACTCTCTAAATAACACTAATAAAAAGTAGGCAATTATGTGCTAAGATAAATTCATTCGAAGTCAGTCAAATTATTGAAAATAAATTAACTAAACGTAACAATTTCAGACGCGACATTTTCCATAAAAATTGCCTTCAGTCCAATGACTCAGGTTGCAACACTGGCTGATTATAAACTTGATACTGACCCTGATATGTCGTGCACCTTGTGCGCATGTTCCTTGAGGTACTGCAGTCGTGTGAAGGTCTGCTCGCACACTTTGCACGCGTAAGGTCGCTCACCGTTGTGCTTGGACATGTGCCGGAAGAGGTCGGCTGGGGAAAGAATACGAGGGTTAATCTTCCGCTGAAATTCCCAAAAAACAAAGAATGCACATTTCCTATTTTGCAATGCTTGTAAATGTTTTAAAAAGCAAAAAAAAAACAAATATGCGCATCTGTCTGTTAGAATACCAGAAAAAGTAAATGTAGGTCGGCTATATGTTCTATCAGCATTAAACAGATTTGCCAAAACCATTGATTTTCTCCTTACTATAGTCAATAACCATGGCCGATTGTTCGCGTATGTGGAAAGCTTTAAGTTCCCATTTAGGTGGCGAACAATTTGCTCGAGACTTGCAAAACGTTTTTTAGGGCATTTTATCCCTAAGCCTGCAATGATAAAGAAATGTGAGATACAAGGCCCTGATACCTATAGTCTGTAATGGACAATGAACAGAGGATTAAAAAAGCGCAATAATTTATTTATATTTTTATGAGTTAGCCCAGAGTTTAAGCATAGGCTATAGAAATTTTAAAGACAAAAAGGTTAACCCGGTAGCCATTAAATAAAACGGTAGAAAATTGACTTACTCGGAGTGATTTGAAGCCAAAGTGCTTTTGTAGCTCACACAGCAAGCCAATCAACAGTATTATCTCAAATTCTATATTTCGACATAACAATAGAATAGCATTTTGCTAAAAATCTGAATTTGAACTAGAATTTAAGCGAAATTAGAAAACAAAGATATATCTAGTTGTCCAAGTCAGCATACAAGAATCGAAAGGTTTTAACCAAAAAACCAAACTTACTCCTGTACTGGAAGGAGTGATCGCATACGCGGCAGACGTGTTTCCTTACGCCGCGATGGCGCATCTCGTGCGCGCGCAGGTTGCTCTTCTGGCGGAAGGACATTCCGCAAATGTCGCAGAGGAAAGGGCGACGCGAGCTGTGCAGGGCGCGGTGCGCCTCTAGTGGTCCGCTCTGCGTAAAGCGCTTCTTGCAAACTTCGCACCTGGAAATGAAGAAAGGGGTGTAAAAACAATCTGAATATAGTCTTAACACAATCAAGAAGGCCGTTCCGCAAAAGGGATTAAAACATATTTTGAAAAATGTTTAACGCCAAACTAAGCCGCGTCAAATCAAACGACAGTGCCAAAGACAAAACCATTCAAGTGTAAAAAACAAATTAAACGAAATAAAACAAGTGCTTACAAATAATTATAAACTGGTCCGAAAAAAATAATAAATAATGTTAATTCAAAATGACAAACGGCGATAACGAAAATCGATAAAGGATAAACACAAAAATAAATAGTGTCGAAACAAAAGTGAACGTTAAATGGCCTAAACACAAATATAAAAAGATTGTTAGCACAAGACTTTGTAATGTCAAACTAAAAATAAAAATGCCAACTTAATGTTAAGAGTGGCATGAAAACATAATTGTTAGCAAACATTTTATGAAATAAAATTTCAGCAAAATAGTCAGCAAATAAACTGAAGTAAGCACAGTAGAAGTTATATGGGCTGAAATACTAAAAAAAAACGAAAAGGCACTATAGAGGCCAAGAGCCGTTAAAAAAACATCAACTTTTCAGATATCATAAATTTGCTTAGACAAAACTTTAAAAAACACTCACTGGTAGGGTCTTTCCCCTGTGTGGGTCCTCAAGTGGGTGACGACAGAGCTGTGTTCGGTGAAGCGTGACGGGCACTTTGGGCACTTGTGGGGCTTCAGGCCCGAGTGAGTACGCTCGTGACGTAACAGGTTGGCCTTGGTGCAGAAACTCTTGCTGCAGTGACGACACGAGAAGGGACGGTCCCCAGTGTGAGAACGCAGGTGAACTACGAATTTATGGGGGTTTGCAATTAATTTTGAACTTGACTTCATTAAAAAGTTGTTAGAGCTTCAAAAGCACTTTTTTTTTTCTTGTTTTTTTGAGATTAGTTTAGCAACTTTTGATTTAACTGTGATTAAATTTTAATTACTTAAACATTCTTTCTGTTGTCATTGTAACGATACAATTACAAGCCGAATAAAAACACAAGTCACCCATAACAAGTATTAACCCAATATTATTTGCGACTCCTTAAAGAGCTAAGCTAAAGGGTTTCAAGAAAGGTTGTTAGCGTAAGTAAATAAATCTCCTAAATCAGAAAAGTAAATAAATATTCTAAACCAAAAAATAAATAAAGCTCTTAACCACAAATGTGCGAACCAATATACAGTTATAAACTTAACGGCTTATAAGTTATTCATTGGTAGCCAATAACCCCGTCTCAGATTCAGCTACACTATAATGCAATCAATTAATTTATTTTTAAAATAAAACGAACATTAAAAGCTATTCTACAATTTACGAATCTAAACAGATAAAGATTTGGCAATGGGAAAGTTGTCGCATGTCAAAACTATTTTAAAACAGTTTTAAAACAAAGCAAGATGGTTGTAACACAACATTAATAGAGTGGTAACACAAAAAAGAAAAAGGTTAATACAAATTTCGAAAAATTATCACCACCAAATTGAACGGTGTCAAACAAAAATCAACTGTTTCCTAAGTCTACTTGTTTTGTGAAAAACTTTTTTTGACATTCTTCGGCAAGCACCGACCAATTGCACATACCTACGAGTGACGCCACCGTGCGGTAGGATTTGGCGCACACGTGACAAACGAACTCGCCGTTGCGGTCGCGCAGCTTCACGCTCGAGTGCTGGCACGTGATGTGCTGGTTGAGCAGCGAGCGGGAGCCGAATCGTTGTGAGCACAAGCCGCACATGAACCTGGAAAAATCACAAGAAGTCGCTGGAATTAGTCGCCGTCGCTGTCAAATTAGAGACTGTGTAGTGTGAGCTCCTTACAGGCAAGTTACAAGACATGTTTATTTTATGCAACAATGGCAAATTTTTTAAATATCTTTAACTAAGTCATCTATGGCTGTTTTGTTATACAACTGGCGAAAAGCAAGAAACTTCCAGGGTTGTAATGACTTAAGTCAATGACTTGAACTAAGTGCACTTCGGTCTTTCGGACAAACGACTTGGGTTAAAATGATTTTTTTTAATAAAATTGGACTATTTATCCTATTTTTTGCAAATAAAACAATTTGCTTGCAATAATTATGTGTCGTTTTCTTATTTGTTAGTTAAGTTATTGCTCATTATCGTACGGGTAAAAATACATAATAGTTTAACGTGATATTTTTTATGACAAGGACTTGACCTGAAATTGACTTGCTCTAAGTATGACTTGACTGGGACTTGAGCCACTTTAAAATGACTTGTTTACAACACTGGAAACTGCGGCTTTTGCTTACTTGCTTGTCGTCGGCTTTAACTTGGTCGAAGCGGGTGAAGTCGTTTCAATTGAGTTCAACGTGTCCGTGTCTGCAAGTAGAAAGAAAAATTAAATTTAAGGACATCAACAAAGTTGCCGGAATGCCTCAACTTTGTAACGGCTATCGTTATAACTTTGGTATAGGTCTCTGTTAACTGTGGTCAAAGCGTTGTTCATAAAATGTGATCGGTTAACAAATACCATTATTTACTATATGCGGTAAACCCTTACCAATTTCGGAAACGCGCCGTATTTCGTATAGTACTTTGGAATAGGCAAGATAATCTTGTACATATAATGTATTTTCAACCTAGCATATGGCCAAAAATGAATCTATGTAATCATGAATTTGCCTTTATCCATACTATCATACTATTTGCTTTTTAAAATTGAGTTTTTATAAGGACAACATTTAGACTGTAAAATACTATACATGGGTGTCATCGCACCAAAAACTATGAAACCTACCCGCTGCTGGCGAATCTTTTCTGTGTAAAGCAGCAGCCGTCACCGCCCTGAAAATAAAATTGCAATGAAGACTTTCGGCATCCAACCGGAACAGTTATTTCACAAACGATTTCTGGAATGTGTTCAATTTAGATTATATGAGATTTGGCGGTGATAATCCTAAATTCTAATTCGTTTTTAAGAATATGTTGAAAACGAAGAAAATATTCATTAAATATCAGGGGCGGATCCAGGATTTTTGTTTGGGGGGCATGAAAATTTTCCGAAATGATGTCAGAAAGTTACGTTAAAGCGTAAACTTATACAGTTACGTATGAAAACGCCATTATAGTTCAACTTGCCAGAACTGTCATTAGTCAAACGACTGCGATTAGAAGCACGGCACTGAATTTTTGTCAGAATGGTCGAAAACTTTAGATTCGGCAGAAGCGCGAATGTTCCGCATTTACGTAGTTAAATTAGGCAAAAAAAAAACAGTTTTTGAAGGATAGCCTTGTGGCCCCTGTATACGCCCCTGCTCAACTGTTTCTACTACGTACTGGCTTTGGTATTTAGTAGTACTTAGTATATACGCTTCTGAACAATTTTAAACCGTTTTTTCTTTATAAAAGTGCCCATACCTCTTACTGGTCTTTGGCGGCTTTCCGTGTCGCCTTTCGTGTGTCTTCATGTTGGAGAAGGTGGCGAACTTTTTGTCGCATCTCGGACAAGCGTGGGGTCGGGCGCCCGTGTGCGACATCAAGTGGTCTGCGGGCGAAAATGCAGAAATTTTTAATCGCTTGAAAATTTTTTGGGTTATCATACATAGACCTACAGTTGGATCACGCGTATAATAGACCTTCAGTTGAAGTTGAATTAGGTTTTTTTGTCTACTTTAAAAACAAAACAGTACAAATGCCACGGTCAGCACATTTCAAATTAGTTGAAAAATCTGTTTTATAACAGTACTTTTAATACATTACTTTTGAGTTGCACTTAGAAAATATTCTAAGACTATTTACTAATTTTGTGGAAACCCCAGTTTGAAATCACAAGTATATTGTTACTAACACAGTATGAGGCCTAAAAGTCGTCTGTTTCGGCAATATGTCTTATACATGTTATGTGTCGTCTTAGGAAATCATTATTTATTCAGAACCCAAACTTTAGATTTTAGATTGTAAATGCCTAAATATGTAATCAGAAAAGTAACTACTGATTTAACTACACAGGGCCTTTAAAGCGGCGACTACTTGCTAACTACTTGCTGTGTTTATAGAACCCTGAGATATACATAGAAAACACTATGTTCTAAAAGCAGAGTTGTAATGACTTAAGTCAATGACTTTTAAGTCACTGTTTTTAAATGACTTGACTTGACTTACGTCATTTGGGCAAAATGACTTGACTTGACTTAGTTTTTTTAACAAATGACTTTTTTTAACAAATGACTTTTTTGGAAATAAAGCATTTCTTTAAGTATGTTTTTTTTATAAAATTGAGCTATTCGTCCAATTTTTGCAAGAAAAACAAATTGCTTGCTATATGTTCCGTTTTCTTTATTTTTTAGTTCAGTTATTGTTAATAATCATGCGAGTTTAAAAATTCTAATAGTTTAACGTTTTATTTTTATGACAAGGACATGACTTGAAGTTGACTTGCTCTAATTATGACTTGACTTGCGCAACTGATGACTTGGACTGGGACTTGACTTGTTATTTATTCGAAAAGACTTGACTTGGACTTACGTTATTTCACAAATAACTTGACTTGGACTTAAGTCATTTTAAAATTTCGCAGGAATATGATTCACAAACAAGCTCTAAGATAGTTTTACTTACTTTTGAGAGCAACCTTAGAGCTAAGAATGACGCCGCAGCCAATCTGAGGACATATCTGCTTGTCCGAACGCTTCCGTTCCGAAAATGTTTCACTGCACATAACGGCAACAAATTAGGTTAAACGATATCAGGGTTGCTACACTTTATTATGCAATAAATTTTACGACTTTAAAAAAACAATTATTGGTTTATAAAGAAAACAATATATACTTCGACTTGTTTTGAGTGTAATTCGAAAACAACATTACAACAAATAGTTTTAAAAACGTTTTTCTACGGCACCATATTTCTGAACGGACAGACGCACCTAAAATGAATTCAAAGGCTGTTTACAAACACTTTTGGTAAAACATTAAGTTTTTAAGAAATTTTCCTAATACGCAAACAAGTTCAGCGACATTTATACATTTATAGATTTTGAGGCAACCCTGAATATAAGGCAGTTGTTCTATTAAGGGTGCCGTTATGCCTTGAGTCAATGGTTCAAACTTTTCTACCTGGCGGACTCTTTTGCCTTCTTAAAATAACCAAGTACCTCACACATTTTATGTACAACAATCACTCATAAGAATTTTAACCAAAAAAAAAAAATGAATGTGCATATACTGCTTAATCTTATATTATTTACCAGGAAATGAATTAAATTAAATTTTTTCCGGACGACTTAAAAATTCCGCGAATTCCAGTTTGAGAAACCTTGTTTGGGGATCCGAGTAATATTTTTGATACTTTAAAATTCTAACTATATAGCTCTATTGGTAAATCACTTGACAGCTATTTGTGTGAGACTGCAATATTTTCATCGCATCAGACTAAGAGAATATATCAATTAATGATGCAAGCATGGTAGGCTAGAAACACCTAGTATTTTGGATTTTTTTAAAGCAGGGCAGGCTAGTTGTTTCTAGCCAGTGAGGTTCGAACTCACGACCTCCGGCCAAACCGGGACCGCACATTTTGTTTCAATTTCGATTTTTGTGATATAAGAGTAGAGCCTTTAACGAAAATACTGGAAAGGGTACCGCGATATTGATTTTTCCTGGGGTGGGTTGCTGTGACCTAGAAAGGTGGGGTACCACTTATGGAAAGATCAAGATACAAGACAAGAAAGTTGAATTTGAACTCACCTGTCGCTTATCAATGGTGCGTTTTCGTCACTTAAATCTAAAACAATAAATATGCCTTGAAAAAAAAAATCTGTTAGCTTAGATGATTTCCATACAACCCTTTTGACGTTATGCTGGGAAATACTAATAGTTTTAGATAGAATTACATTTATACAGAAACATTTACCCGCGCTTCTTTATACTGTGTGCTTTGCAATTATTAACGTACTAAGAAAACTTAAAAACGCAAAAGACAAAAAATACTAGATTACCCATCAAACAAAGCTATTACTCTGAATTATTTAGCTAGGATCTATTATACTAAACTAAAGAGTTCAAGTTCTGAAACAATGCAGTAAACTAAGAACGATTTCATTAAAATGGCGAAGAGCAGGCATGGCCATCCCGCTTTTTCGGAAAACGTTGATATAATATTCGCACAAAATAAAGATAAAAATAATCGCTGAGGACACATATGGAGGGGATCCAGCCATTCATGACGGGTTAAAATGTTGTCGATTTTTCAATACTGCATCTAGCTTCATCGTCGTATGAAAACGACAAGTCAAGAAACGACGTTAATTGGTAAAAAAAGTATTTTAAAAAGTTTTGTTGGAAATCGTTAATATAACATTTTCACAAAAAAAAGTTAAATAAATCGGTTAGGACACACGTAGCGTGGATGCATATAGCTGGGCGTTATATATTGCATAGTTGATCATAGCACAAGACGGGTCAACAAACGACTAAGTGGGTAAAAAAATCTACAAAATACAAAGTTAACGCACGTTTCATGTAGAGGTCTCTTTGTGAGGTGCAGTACTCCACCAACTGCTCGGTGGGAAGTT
This sequence comes from Ascidiella aspersa, assembly GCF_963924565.1. Lineage (NCBI taxonomy): Eukaryota > Metazoa > Chordata > Ascidiacea > Phlebobranchia > Ascidiidae > Ascidiella > Ascidiella aspersa. Next base: position 8,570,620 of record NC_139448.1, read on the forward strand.
GAAGATTCGAAGCTATAACCTCTATCAAATCGCTGGCAGGCATATCGCATCCCCTCAGTGTCTCCATAAGCTCTATAGGAAGGGTCACTATCGGAGGTCCGGGCCGGGCTACAAATATCAATAATAAAGTGCTTAACATACGATCAGGGATTTTCATTTTGCGATGAATACCGGATTGAATACGATACCCGATGCTAAAGGGTCGTATTCGTACTCGTTTGATAATAGGGTTGTATCGGCCGAATCTGGGAAAATTCTCCAAAGAGAAAATTCGCCCCTTTTAAGATTTCTAGATGCGCCCTGTTTCCAGCGAAAATAAAGCTGTTTTATATTGGTCAGCAAAGTCTTTTATTTATTTAAACCTAGTATTGCCCAGGTTACACATACACTGTTGAAAAATTTCTTGGAAACTGTAACGTATTTAACAACATGTTTTAACTCTAAATTTTTGAATAAATATGTATTAAAAATGTTCGATACGCAACAGGAACCAATTTTTTTCTCATTTTTGTCGCCATTCGCAAGCAACCTAAGTGTAATACATATCGAAAACATCGTTCAACTATTATAATCATTAAAAACTTATACCGCCGCAAAGAACAATTTTCCTAGGCCCATAAAGCGACAAAGCTCTTACCCGACATCTCCTTCATGTGCGCCACAATTGCGTTGAGGTCTTCGGCGTTGAGAAACTCCATCATACGTGTGTACATGGAGCGTCCCCTGGCCGACAAACCACGCCAGGGCTTGGGGTGGTTTAGCAAGTCGCTGAGGGTGCCCTTCGGAACAAAAAGAGATTACAGTTGTGAACGCCAGCATTATATTTTAGACATGCCACTAGGCTGCTGTGCGACAAGAGCTAAACTTGGCAGAGATGAGAAGTTAATTGACCGCTGCTTTTAAAAATAGTCAGCCCACAATAAACAGATACTGGAAAACTATTAATTTTACTGCTTGACTTTGTCGTTCAATTTATATTATGTTTAGAGCAGGTAATTCTGCTGATGTGTGCTTTCTTTATTACTGCTCAAGAACTACATAAAACATCTGTTCCTTCATAACCAACAAAGTAACACGCACTAAGAAATACAAAGCCCATACAGAAGTAGGTATTTAAAAAAAAAGGAATAAAGAGATATTCGAAATGTTCAAAATGATACCTACTTCTGTATGGGATTTAATATTCTTACTACGCCTTACAACTTTTACAGTGGCCGGTATAAAACGTAAAAAACGTAACTCAGTATAAAACGTACTCTTACTCCAACACAGTAACTTGTGTTTCATAAAACCCTGCACTAAGTAACTCATACTCCAATAAACCGCACACAAGAGCTACAGTGGCCATCATTCGAATTAACCCTACACAGTAAACACACTCTCACAACCGGCCCGGTAGTAAACGTATCCCCCTAAAAAAAAAATACATCCACCTGGGTCCGCTGCAGATAATTCTTCGCGAAGTTGCCAAGGGAGATCGTGTTACTGCGCAGAAAGGTGCGCATGTCGCTCGCCACCACTGCAGTATCTACGTCACAATGGTCGTCGACCAGCTGCTCGCGGGGTCGGCGCGGCGGCCTGTGGTACCACTGGGGGCGCACGCATGGAAAGCGGGGCGCCTCGGGTTCGACCGGTGGTCCCCCCACCGGTGGTTCCCCGGCCGGTTCTGGCGTCGTTTTGAGGTCGTCCGTGGAAGTTCTAAAAAAAGTTTTTTTTTAATTCAGTGATTTTTTTTTTTTGGAAAATTAAGTGGTCTTTTTTTATTTTCAATATTCAAGGGCGGAGTTTTGAGGTCGGCCGTGGAAGTCCTAAAAAAATTTTTTTTTTTAATTCAGTGAGTTTTTTTTTTTTGAAAATTAAGTGGTCTTTTTTTATTTTCAATATTCAAGGGCGGAGTTTTGAGGTCGGCCGTGGAAGTGCTGAAAAAAAAAGATTTTTTTAAAATTCGTGAATTTTATTTTTATTTTTAAAAATTTAGTGGTCTATTTTATTTTCAATATACAATGGCGGAGTTTTGAGGTCGGCCGTAAAAGCGTTAATTGTCGTAATTCCGCGATTGTTTATATTGTGAATATACATTGGCAATTGGCTGAATAACAAATTCAGTAATTTTTTTGCGTGCCATTTTTTATTAGGTCACGTGCCATATCGCGTGTTAGACACTCCTGGTTTATACATTCAGGTTAGGCATGTTACTGAGCCCAAGTTTGTACCATACTTTGAAAATGTAGCTTTACGCACAGCAACATTATTTGCAGTAATAGAGCGGTACATATATTCTTGCAAATCATAAGATGAAACCCCTTACCCTTTCACAGAAGTTTCAACTGGCGTTGGTTCGGGCAGCGACTCCCAGCTGTCCGTAGCTATGGAAACCAGAATTTTCGCTTCTTCCTTTACTTCGACTGTTGACAAGCAACAAATAATTTTATTTATGAGGTTAGGTTATAAAAATATACATGGCACCAAAAGTGGGGTTAATATTTCAAATTGGGCTGCTGAACATCAGTATTTAATATCTATATAACTATTTAAAATCTACAGTTTTTCGGTACTAATTATACCATTTATACCAACCTTAAACTGTTTAGTCAACCCATTGCAAATTTTCTACATTATCAAGCAAGGGTTCTTAAACTTGGTCACGTTAAGCACTTGGGGACACAGGGATTCGTTTATATTGTTTCACAAAACTCTATTAAAATCGTAGAGCATAATTAACAAAATAGAATGAACTTTTAGAAGAAAATTGATTAATTGAAAAAATCATTGGTTTTGCACCTTCTCCGTGAATGTATTTTGCTTACATTCATATTTGGGTAAGAGTTCGAAAACAGCAGGTTTCTAAAGTATATATACTTGTTGATTACATAACTTTATGACCAAATCTCAAAAGTTTCACACCTACCCAAGTCCAGCCAAAATCGATTTTAGGGTTTTCAATATAAAATTTCAATGCCTGCTATAAAACAATCTATTACAAATAGGCCCGAAAAATAACCCGTTTTATTTGGTTATAATTCCATTTAATGATATACTGTTGCTGTCAGGCTTGGTATATTGGCTGCATAAATGTTAAGTTGGAAGTTATATGCCCTGATAAACATTACTTAAATAGGTCTGCATTTTACACTTGATTTAACAAGTCAGTAAAAAATAAAAAAAAAAGGTATTTAAAGCATACCTGAGTGAATATCAGCAATTGATATTTCTGATTTGACCATTCTATCATTTAATTCATTAGTAGCGCCAGTCGAAGGGTTTCCAACTTCTAAATAATATGGATTTAAAATCTAGTATATGTGCTCTATGTAACAAAAGTGATCTTTTATAGTACATTAAAAAAGCACAATCCTAAAATTTACAAGCGAAAAACATTCATCATCTAACTTATACACTGACATTAATGGTGAAAAAAATAATAGCTTAACCTGAAGGTAAATATCCAAAAATACAGGCATGTTATTGCATGTAGCAGAAAAAAATGTAATGTTCTACTAACCTGGAAAAGGAGTGTCAAGTAAAAGGGAAATTTCACTTTTAATTTCTGGTTTTACATCCATTGAGTTGTCCAGGTCATCGTGAAGGTAAAATTGGTTGTCACCAGTTTTTACAGTTTCCTTTATTGGCTTAAACAAAAGTGTATTTTAGTTGAATAATTTGCTATGCATAAAATTAAAACCACACTGTGAATAAAGAGATTTATTTTAGATGTTTTTCAACGAACTTAAAACATCTTTAAGCTTATTAGACTTTAGCAAACTAATAAAATTACTACCCGACTCACTACAAGAAATTCAAAGCATGTTTGTTTAGCTATTTAATTCTTGCTTCCCAATGTAAGACAACATTAAGTTTAAAAAACTTTTATAAATAACCAGGGATAATCAGCGGAATAAAAATATTTCAAATATAGAAAAGCCTTTCATGGAAACATAGGTATTTGAAAACCGGGTTTAACACTTATATCCTCTTCTAACCAATTGTGTCTTAATAGTATTATACGTTAGAATATTAGATCAAATCCTGCTGATTTTTATGAACATTTCTCAACTTATATTTAGGCATAAGACACTATTGACACACAAAGTACAACCTTTGTTGTACAGAAAGATTAGTTGCAGGAAATTTTAACAGTAAGACGGTCAACAGATACATAGACCCCCAATACAATATGAACGACAAAGCTGTATGTGAGAATATATACAACCATATAGATTCAATGCTTTTGTTTAGTTCAGTAATCTTAAACCATTTCTTGCTGTACTTTCCATAAGAATAACAATGCAAGGCGCAACACTGGTTTACTTCCTATTTTTGGACCAAAATGTTAAACAATGGCACAAAGCTATTAGAAAGCACACAATGCAACTTCCACAGTGGCCAATAATAGACACATAACTGAACTAACTTAAAGCCTTTTTAAAACACTAAAATGACCCAACACTTAACCTAAAATAAAACAATAGATACCTGTGCAACAATATTTCCTTCTTTATGAAATAGGCCCCACTCTTCGAAAGAATCTTTAGAACTGGAATTTGAGTTACTTTCTTCACTTATATCAGTTCTTTCAAGAGAATTTGCCTGTTTCAGTCAACATTTTTTTACTTTAAGCAGCACAAAAGTTAAATTGTAACAATTGAGTAAATGCCTAATAAGAAAACCAATAGCACTTTTAAAGCTTAATGTTTAAAAACTTATATATATATATATATATATATTTCATTCTAATATATTTAAATGACTTATATGTTGGGTAACACAATAAAACACATTTAAAATTTTAAACTTCTATGAAAATAAATTCATAAGAACCCACTGAAGGTAAAAAAACATGAGACTTTGAAGTTGAAGGCTGAGTCTCCTGATCTGGTTGCAATAGGATTATTTGGATTGAACCATCTTCAGTTGTGGAAAGTTTAAACTGGACCTAGAAAAATAGTTAACAATATAAAGCCAATAAAAGCAAGTAGGCCTAATGTTTTTCTAAATTCAAAAATAGAAAATGTATATATACAAGCATTATTAAACTTAATAATATTTCATTGATATGATAGTTGTTATAGTGGATCAAAAACCAACATAAAAAGGGCCAGACCACATTTTTTTTAGATGTATGTGTGTGCAATATTTCACTTATATTTTTAAATTGATATATAGGCTACAAAATGAAGTTTATAATATTGTAAGCATGCTTAAAACAAAGTATGTTTGGGTTATTTTAAACAAGTAGTAAACATACAGTTGTTTCCAATACGGTAAAACAATAAAGTTGTTTTTGATTTACACATATTTTGTTTTTGATTATTAGTTGCATTTTCTTTATGTTGTAGAAATGATTCTGTGCTAAGAAGCTAATAGTTAAATATATATACAACAAGTTGTTTCTATATTGCATGTCACAAAACCACAAACATCATTTCCAGTTTGGAGTGCATTTAGCCACATCTGCATTCCAGTAGGATGCATTGAAGTCAGGTTGGGAACCAGTTTAATGGCCTCTTCCAACTAAAATATAAAAAAGTTGTTCAGAATTTGGATACATTTTTTTAAGGCAAATTATTTCACCAACAATTGTAACACTGTTTAGTACAAAAGTTCAATTATGTTTGAAGAATTTACTGTTGCTTGTCAATGTTCATTAATGCCAGTTTCTGGCGTTATTTACTTATTTATTTATTGTGTACGTTGTGGTTACTGAAGTTACAAATTAGGTGAATCCCTGTAACTGAAAAGTAAATAAAACGATGTAGTTGTCCCGAAATATTTTATATCGAATCGATGCCATTTAAAGTGGTTGGTGCCGCGGGACGTAGAATGAATTTGAACCTAGAAGTCAACTGATTTGTCAACTAAAAAGCAATCTTACCTTATTTTTGAAGAGGTTTATTACGTTAGTTTCTTCCTCCGCCATTTTGAAGTAGTTTTTGATCTACCTGTTCTTCATTCTATCACGATTGTCGAACAACAAAGCGCACCATTTTTTCTCTGAATTCTTTTAAATATGTTTCGCTTGAGCCGGTACGTTTTACAGCAGTCACGTGTTACAGTAACTCATGCGTGCATTTTGCTAAATTCAATCGGCTGCAGTTTGTTATGCCGCAATGTTTAGAAACAAAATGCATTTTAAAGATATATAGTTCCTCATGTTAAAATTCAGAAACTTTAGAATAAAAATTCGTGTTGGCAATCTTGCTAAGCTCACTAATTCACCGTTAAATGTTGCCTTATTGCCGTTATGGTATCAACGCGAAGACACGTTTCCAAATGTTTATTTCAAACTCCGTATGTATTCCTTAACTTTTGGCCGCCAAAGAGTCACACCAAATAAACACAAGTCCTACGCCAAATAATACAGTGTGTAAACCAGACGCCTTTGTAATTTACTTGCCTGACAACATTTTTCGTCAGAATCAGATAAAGATAACTGGTGTTTTTTGGATAGCAATTTTTGCCAAATAATCGACAGAAAGGCATCGAAATGCACTCAAGTGTAAAAAAATTTAAATACAAATTCCACACCAGTAAGATTATATTTTTTGGCTACTGAAGTTAATCCTTACCGCTTTCAGAATCACTGTATTTATAATGACATATTATATTGGGGTTGATGTTGGCACAAGCAGTGTAAGAGTTGCATTGGTAGACAACACTGGAACAATATGTAAGATTTCTGAAGAAGCAGTAATAATAAAAGAACCCCATGCTGGACATTACGAGCAATCCTCCGAAGAAATTTGGACAAAGTGCTGTAAACTAGTAAAGGTATTTTGCAGCTTGTATAATTACCAGTTGTTGGCTGGATTGCATTTTATTACACTTTTCACCTAGATATTGCATGTGCATTGCCAACTTTCCAAGTGTACAATCAAGATTATGTGTGCACCTGAGGTGTCTTAATCTAGCTGGTTAAAACAATTTATAAGTACACATTGCTTTAAAATATCTCAAGTGTATGGTGTTGTTCTCGAATCCTACCACAGCATTCAAATACTTATTAAAATGCAGGTTAGGATTTGGGTGTGAATTGGCCCTGTAATATTTCTTTTTTAATATTAATCTTTGATCCACGCAAATCCAAATGCTAACCTGCATGCTAACCCAAATAATGTGCATTGTAGGATTTTAGACCAGTGCCCACACCTGCCATATAGAGATATGTATGTTAATGTCTAAAAATGTTGAAACTTAATTTTTTAAATGTGTAAACTGTTTGTTTATAGGCCATATCCGGGAACATCGACAAAAGCCTCATACACGGAATTGGATTTGATGCTACCTGTTCCCTTGTTGTTTTAGACGAAAATTTCAATCCAGTTCAAGTGAACAATTCTTGTAAACTTGTGTTATAACTAGAATCGCTGTTTAAATTTTGGTCTGCATTAATTTTTTTCTGCTTGATTGTATATGCTTATTGTTTAAATTTTATAATTGATATAAAGGTGGCACTGTTAACAATCTGATTTTTTAGAAATGTTTATATTCATCATCTGTTTTTTTTAATGTGTTTTTTCATATATTGTGTAGATTTTTCTATTTTAGTATCTTTGATAGTCTGGAATTTTTAGAAATGTTTATATTCATCATCTGCTTTTTTTTTAAATGTGTTTTTTAAAATATTGTGTAGATTTTTCTTTTTTAATATCTTTGCTAGTCTGGAATTTTTAGAAATGTTTATAATACACCATCTGTTTTTTTTAATAATGTGTTTTTTAAAATATTGTGTAGATTTTTCTTTTTTAATATCTTTGATAGTCTGTAGAATCATCGAGTTTTCACCAGACTATATGCCAAACTTGCATCATGGTGAACTAACCACTTTTTACTAATATTTTTATGTTGACACAATATAATTTTAGCTTTATTTGTTTGTTTGTTAGATAAAGATGTTGAAAACCAAGAATTCAACATTATAATGTGGTGTGACCATAGAGCTGAGAAGCAAGCAGAGACAATCAATGATACCAATCATGAAATCCTCAAGTTTGTTGGCAGTAAAATGTCACTGGAAATGGAGCCACCAAAAGTTCTCTGGCTTAAACAGGTTTAGCAATCGTTTTTTGTTATATAATCACATATCACAAAGGTATATATATATATATTTTTCATGTGTATATATAGGTACATTTCAAGGTGCATATAGTCACACAGCATAGGTACATTTTTATGTGTAAATTTACATTTTGTACATATCTTTTAAAAGGAAAATCCCCAAGCTTGGAGTAAGGCTGCACACTTTTTCGAATTGCCAGATTTCATGACATTCAAAGCGACTGGATCATTAAGTCGATCGTTGTGTCCGCTTGTGTGCAAATGGGCATACCATCCAGAACAGGGATGGGTGAAAACATTTTGGGTGGAAATTGGTCTGGAAGACATCACACAAAATGACTTCGGCAAACTTGGTAAAACTAAAATAATAGAAAACGATTAACTATCTATAACAGTGCTTCTAAAACTTTTTTAGTTTTGTTTACCCCTAGCATCTATCTCCAGATTTCATTCACCCTTGCCTTATGATTTGATAAAACTATCTTGTCTATATACAACAGCAAAAAAAGATTTATTTTTTATTTTTGTTAAGATGAACTCAAGCTCCAGAAATATAAAGCTACAAAAGCCAAAAACACAGTCACCGAATTTTTTACTTATATAGTACACTCAGTGCAAACCAACTTCACTATTACAATAAGCAAAAAAACACCAAAAAACAACAGTTCAGTAGTCGATTTTCTGCAGAGCTTATCCATTTCTGACGGTTCACCCTTATTCACCCCTTTTGGTTGGTTCACCCCTGCAAAAATTTTATTCACCTTGGGATGAACCATTCACCTGTTTAAAAAACACTGATCTATAACACAAACTAGCGCTTTTTGAAATGTGAATTGGTATAGCGGGACTAAGCCACGGAATACACATAGGTGTAAACTGTTATCTAGTCAATATTGCTGAAATAGTACTTCCAACCTTTCCGCAGGCTTAATGTATCTTGCCTTGCAATCTCAATAACACCAACCGATTTCTGTCATAGACTCTTTTAAAGGCAATGTTGCACTGTTGGTTTTCAAAAGGCAATTGTTGCTCTGTATTGGACACTAAATTTAGAATGTGTGTGTTTTTAGGAAGAGATGTACTTTATCCTGGTGCGGCTGTTGGTTCTGGCCTCAGTTCACAATCAGCCCAAGCGATGGGCTTGTTGCCTGGAACTCCAGTTGGTGCATCTTTGATTGACGGACATTGTGGTACTTTATCATTTTTATTTATGCAAAAGATACTTTTTAACATTTTCTAATTAAGGGCATACCATTTATGATTAATAAAATCAAAACAATAGAAATTTATTAACTTTTTCATATCTGCATTTAACACAAAAAAATTAATTAGTCTGCAAATAAAGCACATGTTGCACCTTTGGTTGATGGACATTGTGGTACTTTATCACTTTTTATTACCATGGATACTTTACAATATATTTTATAATAAATGGCGTGTAATTTCTGATTCATAAATTCAAAGCAATATAAATAAATTAACCTTTTTCTATTTCTGACCCTAAAGTGAATAGAAAAAAATATTTACATGGATGTTATCGCTATTTCGGTAATAAGATTACTAAATATTCATTGTTTTTTAAGCAAAGTTATCTTACAAAATGCAGGTGGGATTGGAACAGTTGGTGCAGATGTGCCCGGGCAAACCTGTTTAACTGCAGAAGACATGAGTCAGAGAATAGCAATGATTTGTGGCACCTCATCTTGTCACATGGCTGTGAGAGATACTTACAACAAAATAAGCATACATGGTTGCCAGTCACCACAAAGTCTTAAAATATTTAAAAGTCTTTGAATTGATTTGTGGATTGAAGTTTTTAAAAACCTGTTTTTTAATAGTCTTTATAGTTATTTTAATTGTATACAGCTTCAAGTTATGTGTCAAGGTATAAGTAAGGGCAATTAAAAAATCAACTTTAGCATTTGTTATTATGTTGACTATGCCTTTTGACTGTTTTGTTTTCAAAATATATTTAAACAATGTTGAGCGATCTAATTTTAGATCTTTAAAATGCTATGAATTTTTTTAAAAATGTTCTAGCATTTTTTATAAAACTGTGTGGCAACCCTGAAACATGTGTTAAATAAAAAAAATTGTGCTATAAAAGTTGTAAAAGAAGTTATAGTTTAAAGTGGTACCACCCTCAAAATGACTAACTTTTAACGGAAGTGTTTTCTGGAGTTAGTAAACAAGATGCCTATTGTAGTGTTTTGTGTTTTATGTTAGTATATTAGATTTTCTTCTAACCTGTCTATGTTACACAGGTTAGCAAAAACCCAACATTTGTGCCAGGAGTCTGGGGTCCTTACAAATCGGCAATGCTGCCTGACATATGGCTGAATGAGGGTGGCCAGAGTGCAACTGGAAAACTGGTAGCTATTAATTCCCTCTTTATGTAATACTTGTAAATGACTAGCGTTTTGTAAACAAGTTGAAATGACTCAATTCTTAGTCCGTTATTGTTGAATAAATATCAGGTCAAGTCCCAGTGCAAGTAATCATTTGCTTAAGTCTAGTCCCAGTTAGGTCATAAAAATAACTGGAAATATTAGGAACTCATTTAAATTTCAGCAATAAATCAACTAAAAAAATGAAAACGCGAAAAATTGTTCTATGTGCAAAAATTAGGATAAATAACCCAATTTTATGAAAAACTGCCTAATGAAAACACTTTATTTTAACCTAGGTAATTTCTCCAAAAGACTTAGGTCAAAGCAAATTATTGGAAATAGTTACTTACATGCACTTAAGTTAACGAAATGACTAAGTCATTATAACACTGATGACTAGTTTGTATTTATATTTTATATCATATCTTTTATCTAGATTGACTATATTATTGATTCACATCCAGCATGCAAGGAGCTTGAATCAATATCCAAGAAAAGGTAGTAAAAAAAAAATACACAGCAATAAATATTTTTTGTTTAGAATTTTAGTGTTTTAACATACATTATTGGGGCTAATTAATCCCATAAATATTTGATCAATATGCAGAACCCTATACACCCTACAGTAGGGGCGTCCAACCTGCTGCCCGCGGGCCACATGTTGTCCGCTAAACCCCCAGAAGTGACCCGATTAAACTGCATGTTATCTGCGTATTTGCGCACGAGTTCCCTGCAGAACAGCATCTGTTTTCAGGATTAATTGTTTTACGACATTATGACCTAACTTTGTGACGTCATGCCTTAAAATTTTCATGGCGTCTCCCAAACCAAAGTCCCAGCCTTTGTATGTTATAAAATTATGGCCCGCGAAAATTTTAAGTTACGTCTATTTGCCCCAAAGTCTAACAGGGATCAGTTGCTTTATTTGTTTCGGCCGGTAAATTCCTAAGCGAGCGAACAAATTATTCTTATCACACTGCTTGACAATAAATCATTATTAAACTGCTAAAGATGTCAATTATGACCACCGATAAACATAAACCAGAAAGCTATTCTGCTTTACAAACGCCCATCGACAAGTGGTGGAAAACTGAAGAGTGTCGCTAGTTTTATATGACTAATATTAAATACGGCGCTAATTTTTTAGAAATGTAAGGCATTTCTTAACTGTCGACCATTTAATCGTTCATTTTATTCCACTTACTTCAACTGACATCGACAAATCTTTCAAATAAAATCTGGAACCACCGATTAATTTAAACCTGAAAACTATTTCGCCTGAAAAACGCCCACCGACAAGTGGGGCAAAACAAGTCAAGAGTGTAGCTAATTTTTGACTGTAATATTACGTGCGGCGCTAATTAAAAAAAATAAGTTGATCCATTTAATCCTTCATTTTTACCTCACTTGCAGCAACTCGCATCGACAAATCTGTCTTAACCAACTTCTCGACTCCATGTCCGGACCAGACCAGTGCGTCGACCATCTTACGAGGCACCTGCACGTCTGGCCCGATTACCATGGCAACCGTTCGCCGGTGGCCGACCCGACCCTGACCGGGGCGGTTTGTGGCCTGACCCTGGACAGTTCACTTCGAAGCCTGGCCCTTCTATACCTGGCTGTGGTTCAGTCGCTGGCTGTGAGTCGTAGTATTGGTAATATAATACAGGAACTGAAAAGCTATATCACTCTGTTTGAAAGCAATTTGGTTAGTTGAGGCGAATTGTGTAGCTGGACTTTAGCCGTAAGATCGAAATTTGAACAAAATTAACGGCGGATTAAAACACAGATCGTCATAAGAACATAAGGACTAAATAACGCCAAAATTGCAATAAGTCCTATACAACCGTTTACCTAACTCCAGCAAACCACACCCCTAATCAAATTTTTAACCTCGCCCAATACCTTTTTTTTAAGTTTGAAAATGTTTATGCCTTGTTGCTATAATAACAAAGCTTTAGATTTGGTGATTAGCAGGTGCTATTTTCTATATCCTTTTTCCATGCAAATTAGTAACGTTTTACCTATGTATTCCAATATATCGGTTCAATTTTACAATATAACAATCGCAAAAACGATAAAGTGACATATGACGAAAAAAAGCCATTTTGAATTTTCGAAGGCTATATTATAGAAAAATTATATATTTCCTAGGTTACTCTGTCGTTTTCAGAACGGGTCGAAACACATCGTTGATGAAATGGAGAAAGCTGGACACAACATTACGACGGTTTTCATGTGCGGCGGTTTGAGCAAAAACGACTTGTTCGTACAAGTTCACGCAAACGTTCTGGGTAAAAATGTGTTTTGTTGGTCGAAAGTCGACGTTATCTAGTTTGCGTTATGTCTAACCGCCTCATGTTAAGTGTCAGAGAAAAAACGTTGATGTTGTGGTTTCACTGTACCGTTTTTTGAACTTGTTTTTTCTAAAAAATACCGCTGTTTACTGTGTGCAAGCCAACTTTTATTGAACACGCGACACGATTTGCTGAATAACATCGTGATAGCATTTAATATATTACCTTTAGTTACTTTTCAAATAATGTGAACCCATTTAAATCAACAAGACACTTTTTTACGTATGGTGGTTGTACATTTCTACATACCGAACATACCGATGTGCGAGGTAAAAATAGGTAAAAAATGAATATACAACTGTTTTTGCGCTATGGCGTGTTTTTAATGTTTTTTTTGCTGACGTTATTTGCGTATTGGCAGGTCGGCCAATCATCTTGGGCAAGGAGAGTGAGACGGTTTTACTGGGTGCTGCTGTGTTGGGAGCCTCGGCTTCAGGTGACTTCAACACACTGCAGGTATTTAACAATCTAGTACACTCAAAAGCCATTGACCGGAGGTAGTGAGTTCGAACCTCACTGCAGGCCAGTTGTTTTTCCAGCCTGCCCTGCTTGCATCATTGATTGACACATTTGGTGAGTCTGCAAAGACTTTTCAGTGTAGTAATGGTCGGGTGACTTCAACACACTGCATATATTTAACACTCGACGCAAATTTAAGTAAATCACCTGAACCGGTCATAATTTACGAAAATAATTTGCTTGTAATGACGGGTCCTGGCGATATTAAATACACGGCTTATCACAAATTTTAGGAATCAGATGGGTTGGTAGACTTTTGTTCCGGCGAAATTCTGATAAGATAAACTGACTTATTTTTGTCGGTTAACGGATTTTATTTTAGATTATCTTAGTGCTGGTCCGCCAAAGGATGAACTGTGCTAAGTCTCTTTCTATTTAATACAAGTGGTTGCTTGGTAACAAAACATTCCTGTTTTAGTTAGTTTGCAAAATGTTTTTTTTAAATCCACTGTCGCTACAAGTTTTTAACAATTTGTTATTTGTTAGTTTTGACCATGGCATTTATACAGTTTTACGTTCGAATTGGATTGAAAGTACGCCGAATGATCCAATTTTTTGGGCCCTTTATGATCAATGTTATTTGAAAAGGAAAAAATACCAACCCTTTTTAAATATTTTGTTCCTGTTTTATAGGCAGCGATGCAGGCAATGTCCAAGTGCGGCAAAGTGGTTCTTCCTTGCCAAGAAACTGCCGAGTTTTACGCCAAAAAATACAAAGTATTTTTATCGATGCTGAAACACCAGTTGGAGTACAGGGAAATTATGTCGACGCCGTGATTGAACGGGTGCTTACTTTTTGTGCAATCTTATACTTATCAGCGTTACCTCAAATTAGAGGAAAATCAAGTTGCCTTTGTAATTTTAATTCGCGCTAAAATACAATTTAAACGCGACGAAAGATTCCCGTGTCTGTCTTCACTATGTTGAATTAGGGTATACAACGTGCGGCCCTATATGGGCGTAAATATGTGACCCGCGGCAGGCTTTATGGCGAATTTCAATTGGCAAGTAGTTTTTCAGCATATCTACCGCTAATAGGAGCACTAATTCTATATGTTATGTTTTGATCACCTTGGGATTGCATAGTGCTCCGCAACCGATGTGCCGCGAGACCATGTGCAGCCGCGACGTTCCCGGAGGTGTCGGGAGCACCGGAGTCGGACTCGAGTAAGACCTTGTAAAACTACCCGAGTCCCGAGTCCGACATGCGCATGTACAGTACCGAATTTTAAAACTGATATGGCCGCCAAAAGGAAATTGTAAAGGTGGAATATTTTCCAACCGTGTATTGTGAGTGAATGAATTACACGACACCCCTATAAGTGCATTGCTGAATATTCACGTTGTTTTAGTTAACTCAGGGTTATTTGTAACCGACTACGCAGCCCTGGTCAGGAGTACTAAAATATACAGCAATTATTTTCAAATTTATATCGAAGTTGAAAGAGAGATTATATGTATTATTGGCATTTTGTGTTTGGTGGAATTAATCTTAATCTTGGCTGCTGCGATTTTTTCTCTCTGTTTGTGTGCCGCAAGAGAAAAAAGGTTGCTGAGCACTGCTTTAGTATATGGCCTCGAAACTACTGTGCTAAGAAATTTGCATTCGTTTAGTTAGTGAGTAGTATTGAGTATATAAAATATTCTGATTGATATAAGTTGCTTGCACTTCAGGCGAATCTGGACTAAGATACCGCCCGTCGGTACAAAGGTTACCAACCCCCCTGACGTTGAATATCGCCATATGCGGACACACATTTCTTACCAGGGCATAACCGGACAATGGCTGCAACAAAAACTCATGACGCATGTGCAAAGCGCTATATTACACAATAAATAAGACACGAGAAAAAATAGAACGCATAAAAGGTAGTAAGTAAAAGGGGGATGCGTCTTGGTGTTAACGAGGCGGAAAAGCACGGTTAGGTTGAAACTTGGGAAGTTGCACTTTTTAGTTAGTCACTTGGCGTCTTTGCTAAAATCTAAAAGGTAGTTTACGAACAACGGGGCTCACCTGTTAAAGCAATAACTAACGATTTCGCGAAAAAACAAACTGAGAATGTTTGGCCATGTTTTACCACAGCCTGTTGCGTTTCTACGAGAAAAGGCAACAGCAGTATAGTACAACAATCGAAAAAAATGTTCACATTTCGAAAATAATAGGCAAACTTAGTACAGTCCACGAGACCTGTACATTGTCGATAGGATGGTCACTGGAAACTTGATAAAAAGCACACCACATGAAGATGGGTATTAATTGTGTTGGCTGAGGCATATTCGGATTCGCAGAAGGTATAAAAATCGCGTCTAAACTGTTGTGGTCGACGTGAGCGAAGATGGCGCAAGCGTGTTAGCGACGAAACGTAGGTTTAAGAAACGTTTGTACGAAGGCAAGCACCTAAAACACAACTAAAAATGCATAAAACAACCTAAAAAGGGCAAAAGAACGAGAGCGGCTATTTGGACGGCGTGATAATAAACTGAGCGATGAAGTTAGTGACGCCGAGTGCTATGATGAAAGAATGCAGCACGGTGTCGAATATTGTGAGTTTTCCTTGCCGCTTTCTTGCCAGAATGTAGACAAGCGAAGGTAGGAAGAAGATGTACACCAGACCGCACAGGGCACCGCTGTAGCTGCGAAAGCAAATGGCAAAGTTCTTGTATTGGTCAATTTTTAATGCGATTTTTTCGTATTGCAAGTAGCAACAGCCGTTGCAAAAAATAGCGTTTCGGTGAGAATCGAACCGGTAACCTGAGGAAAACGTATTCACTAGGAAGCAGTTTGACTTATCATAAGCAACCTCTTTGTGTAGGACCGCATGTAAAGTTAGTGGAAAGTATGATAATGGATTTAGAATATCGGGCGGTACATTTTGGTTGTCTTATTGAATACTCGTGTCACTAAAAACTGTAGCCTTGCAATAAAAAAAAATATATAAATATAATAATATATATAGGGGTTGTGGATATGTAGCCTGCAAGAATAAAACTAGTGATACATAAATGATATCTTACCGAATGATGTCTCCAATGTGAGGATAAAACATGGCGATTAGAACGCAAACCGTTAAAATTGAAATGTTGACAGCAATAACATGAAGCCTCCTGAAAAAAAAACGTAAATCTTATTCATTACTACTGATAACATAAACTTGTATTTGAAATCTTTGAAAAACACACAAAAAAACATTGAACTATGGCTTGGTTAGTTTTGTTGACACAGTAAAACAGAAATGCAACAGGCATAGAATGACACTAAAATCAACTTTCCGACAAATTAATGTCGTCATATACAGACATGAGGTAATAGTTGTGAACAATATAATAAAAAAATAAAAAAACAGCATTATTTTAAATTACCCAGGCCATGCAGTTTGGAACAAGGCATAGAGAGCGTTGACTCTGTAAAGGTAGGCCAGCAAGGGAAAAACGGTCATCATTTGGAACAAAAGAAACATCCTGGCCCCAGCTGCGAATGGGTCAGAGGTCGACAAATTTTCAAGCAGGTTCTGGAAAACCAAGAAAATGTTAAATCTTAAAGTTAAATAATCCAGCTCACGGTACAAAGTTTAACGTTATAGATTAGAGACCTGCTTTTTTTTCGTCTCATCGAACCATCGAAAAAATACTGAGACATTTTATTCCCAACCAAAGGGCGTTTTATCAAGGTTATTATGTTAAGCTAAAATTTACTGTTAAGAAGTTGATTTACCTCCATTTGTAAATAAATTTATCATTCAATGTAGATTTGTTGCATTGAATCGTAAATCATGACTGGAATTTCTATATTAAGTTAGTATCGATTCGGCACCCATACCACCATATTACTGGGCGAATATAGATACTACCAATGGGCATCAAATATCGACTCAGATTTACATCCCTAGTATACATCACAACAAAAATTATAACCGACTCTTTTCTTAACTGTTTTTACTTACAGATGCGATGCAAGCTTTTGGGAGTGGAAAGGAACAATAGAAGAGAATGCCGACCGATAGATAGGTTAGCATCACAAGCAAATAACCAATACTTAGATCGCGCACATTGTTCTCTGGGTGTTTGTTGTTCTTCACTATCGTGATCACTGCACTGCAAATACAAAATATATAGTGTTACTGTTAACACAACATGTTAAGGTAAATAATTCCTAAATTTAAAGGTGATATGTTTTGTCAAAAATATAATCTGATTAGAAGCCAAGTTTTTTTAATATTCCCTAATAAGAAAGTCGGAAATTTTTTTTTTTTAATATGCAAAAAATTAAACAAAAGTAGGTAGTTAAATTGTTTTATAAGTCACTTTTGGTGGAAATTCTACACATTAACTAACTACTTACTTGTGTGAGAAAAATACGAGGTTATTCATAATCCAAAAATACAAGTTTACAAAAAAGTTTGTTTAATATAAAAATGTTAAACCGGCCAAGACTAGAAATTAAATAGTACTTAAGTCAGCAGAAAAATCTATTGTTGTTATACTAGCAAGAACACACAAAATGAATATGATAAATGGCTTAAAAAAGTATAAAATGCTACACACTAACCAGTTACTCACTTGTGTAGGAAAAATGCAAGGGAAAGCATCCCGGTTAGAGCTGGAAATGTAAATCGAAACTGGGGCAAAAAGACGTCGGTGGAATTGGTGACGACGTGAAACTCGAAGTTCCAACCCCAAGATACGGCCTTTGTGGTAACCAGAGCAAGAAGAAAGAACACAGACATGGTGCCTGAAAAATTTAAACAAACTATTTTTTGTTATTTGTTTAATTATGCATACTACACAGAAACCACTTTTGAGTAATGTACTACTTGTTTAACTTTATTTGTTTGTTATTTGATGCTTTTCACATTGTTGCAAGCAGCCATATATATATGCTTGTGGACTTTAAAATACTACTTACTATACTGAAACTGTTGACACAAGCATTATCTTGTCAGCCTTAGGTCCAAAGAGCAATACTAATCAGAGCACTAATCACTAAATTTGTTGTAGCCTTGATACTTTCAATTAAATAAATTGCATTTTTATATTAATATGTTTATAACTCATAACTTGTATAATTCACTTACATATTTTGGGACATAATATTTAGTTATAAGATTAGCACTTCTGGGCAGTTTGGATTAAAATCATTACATGGAAAGTCAAAATCAAGCGCAAAGCTGACATGGTAAAATGTCAAAGCCCAAAACTTTTAAAAGATATATAAAAGGGATGCTAAATTTACTTAATACCCAAAAAGGGATTTAGGAAACAATCAGGATGTTAAATTTATACAATACCTAATAAGGGTTTAGGAAACAATCATGGAATACATCTGATGCAGCAATTATTGAAAATTTCCCTTATGAGGAATCCCAAAGTCCAGTCTATTTTAAAAGCATGACTAAAGGATACCATAACTGACAAAACAGAGGGCCCTGCCTTACCCAGACAATTGAACTTTGTAAAAAAGGTCGGCGACTTGAAATTCAGAAGAGGGAAAACAAGGATGGCGAGAAAAATTGGAACGGTTCTCGATGAGCTCCAGACTTTGTGGAAAATGTCTTCTTTGTCGTTTTCAATAAAGAAATTGGAGAAAAGGTTGCTACCATTGTGGGGCACCGGTGTTGGGGGAAGTGAATTGGATGGACACAACACCTCAGGTGCACTCGAGTTGGTAGCAATACTTGCATTCACGCCAATCGTCTTGTCTGATTAAATAATTTTGTGAATTTATTATTGTTAGGAGTAATTGTACGTTTATTTTTTCACATATATACATATTTTGTAATCAATTTTTGTACTGATTTTTCAATAATTGGCCACATACCATGTATAAACACCCCAGTTACGTAAAGAAAGTTGCTCATCAACACCCAGTACACCATCATTCCACCCAGAAATGTTACAAGCGCAAAGATAATGGCAATCCACTCTCCAAAGCGGCCAAGGTAAAACTTGCAGACGTCAGAAAACTCAAAAGCCTCTCCATCTAAAGAAATAAACATATATACAAAGACTTATACAAACTAGTCGTTATAATATTTAGCAGAATAACTCATTAGCAAAACAAGCAGAAGAAAGTTATACAATAACATCATTTCATCATACTTTAGAATGTGGTTTATTGTTATTTTAATTTTATTGTTTGTCTAGTATATATATATATATTTCGCTTATATTAGCAATTATATTGCCCTGAAGAAGATTGCCTAAATAGGTAATCGAACCGTTGGCACTTTAATAAAATTTTGCCATAAGAACAATTTTAGAATTAAAACAATGTCTGGCTGAAATATTCAACATCATTATTACAGCTTATTTAACATCAATATTACATGCTAAAAATATGTAAAAAAAAATTAACAGTATGTTTATGAACAATGTGGAAAAATACTACTACTTACCTATAAAATCCTGTGACTGAAGTACCCTATATGCCGTGTAGAGGGTCAAAAACCCAGTCATGACAATAAGAATTATGCCAAATGTGAAACCGGCCTGACCAAGACCCCAAGGCATGGATAAGAGAGATGTCCCCATCATTGTATTCCAAATGGCAAATCTATTTAAATGATAAATTGGTATTCAATGATTACATTATTTGTTAAAAAAACATTTATCATTAATATAATATTGATGTGTTGTAAAAAATCTTACATGGTGACAATGCTGTTTTGTTTATCTTCGGATTGCGTTGGTAGAACATAAAATAATGATGAGGGAAGAATGTGTTTGGGAAGTTGCTAGAAAAACAAAAGCAATGCAGGTAATGACATAAATAAATATAGATTGACAGGGATTCGTTAACAAATCAAAAAGTTATCCAATAGGTTGAATTAGCTTAAATCCAAAATGAGTGAGTTATTATTAATATATACATGCACATCTGGATGACAGAAAATTAAGGTAGACACACTGGTTACTTTAGAACTAAAAAAAAGTTACTTTTTTATTTATATTCTTACCATTCTGTTGTCCGCAGGGTCCACCAATCGACTATAGTACTTGTGTCTGTTGAATGTGATTGACAACCTTGGCAGGTCATGGTGAGAAATAGAATTTTCAGCGTCGCTGTCTTGATTTCTGCCGTTGTAGGAACCAACAGGGGTAGGATCAGCTGTCTGGTCTGAATGCAGCAAAACAAATTGGTAAAGAACAAAATTGTTTGACTTGTTTACAAGTAATTTTTTGAAAATAAGAGTGATTTAAAGTGATTAGGTGACCTGAACTTTAATAATGTATATCAAAAACCAACAATTTACAGCACAATTCAAGTTTTATTATATAATATATATATATATATATATACAAACAGTTATATGTATATACAAACAGAAAAACACAGTATTAGTAAGTTAAATACTAGTTTGTTCAAACATCTTTATTTGGTACACTATTTAGTTACATCTACACATTACATACCATCACCATTGTTGTTGATGTACCATGTTGGATGCATAAGTGGTTTTCTTTTCTCTGAATCAACTTTTGGACTAGCATCCTCAATTCCCTGGAAGCTGTAACAGCAATATAATCATTAGTTTTTGGTTTGCATTTCGTGAATTAAGGTATTCAATTGCCTATTTATGTTTTGCTGCACCTAGGATACTATGGACAAAACAAACAAACATTTACAGGAAGTATTTGTTATGATTCATTGAACACTGTATTGAGTCTGGTAAGAGAGCACTACAATTATCTTTTGCTTGCCGTGTTAAAGGTTAATGGTATTAAAGTAGCATTAAGGGCTATTGCTTACCTTTTTGACAGCCGGGCATCAGTCGGCGTAAAAGATATAGGACCGTAATTGTCAGAACCCAGCCCTGTATCCATTGTTGCTTTTAAATCCAATCAAAAGTTGTGGGACGAACTGTATTTCAGCACTGGTATACTCCAGCAAACGTTGTTTGACCAAAATGCCTGCTTCGTTATGAATTACAGCGGCTCAGCAAGTAAAAAGTTTGCAACTTACGACCGCGCATAAAACAACAGTTCTTAAGCTTCCTGAAGTCGACTTGGCGGTCACTTTGCTTTGGCTGCTTAAAAAAAGGGCCACTTCTGGTTGTCTTTTCCTTTGTGCGGAAACACTTAGCCTCCTTTCGCAGCAACAGATAACCTACTTTTGGCCGGCTCCTTTCAATAAGTCACCAATCACTTTTTATCTCGCAATAGGCATCCTGCCGCCACATTGTGTGTCTGTCGTAGCTTCCAGCCGAGCGTAACAAGCATAACAAAGAAGTAAACAGCTGCTCGCCGGGGAACTTTTACACCCACAATGCGTCGGATTGCTGATGTCGTTTTATCGCATTCGGTTTTGGGAGAAAATGCCCGTCGGAAAAATTCCTTACGCCGTCGCCATGCTGTTATTGCAACTCGAGTTGTGTAGTGACAAAAGCTTAGTGGATATAATACGGTTATAAGCATGTGGCTTTCAAAAGCGATTGTGAAACTTTTTTAGCCTTTGATACATTACAAAATAAAAACAAATTTGCGACATAAATTTCATTTACAAAACACTACATTAATAGCTTCGACTTCACCTTAGCAAAGTATTAGGTAATTACTATAATGGTCCTAGTTATCTCATTTAAAGTTTACATCAAGGTATTTCTACACAAGTTAGTTTGAGAACCACGGCCTTCTTTAGAACACACTCAAAATACGGTACCACTCAGATACGAAATGGCACTGATGGGTCTTTGTTAGTTACAATACACTTAAATCTTTCAACAAAAAGCTGAAAACATCAGGTCAATTGCCGATCAGGGATACAGGATTTGTGCTTGCACGTATGCTCAACGATACGTAGATTGATATGGTAATTAATATCGATGTTAGTAGCCTAAAACACCAAAAGTAAAATAAAATTTCGAGGTTGATCACAATTTTTTATACTCATTTTATCGGCACTAAAACATAAACCTTTGTTCGATGTGACCTTCGCATGATCGATGTGACCTTCGCATGATAAATTGAAAAATAACACTTAACCCTAACCCAAATAAAGGGCGTTAATGTAATAATTATTTGAATGCTGGATAAAAAAACAAACTTTCGGTGGGCATAATATAGTTTCTCGTCCATAGTATATAAGATTGTTACGTCACAAATTGAGGTATTGGAGCCTAAAGCGTTTATCTAATTATTAATTCACATTATTTGGGTTCGGGTGCTGGTTTGCGTTTGGGTTTAGGTGGGTTAAGTATTATTAAACTTAATCTTTTTAAGCACATTGTTAAGTCAAATTAGTGCATTGTCCGAGACCTAAAAGTCGGACTTTATGATCCTTTGGATGCCCTGATTGTCGTAGACCTTTTTGCTTAGAAATGCACTAATTTCTAACGGATCGGGTGGTACAATGTTATCTTTTTTCTGCAGTGTCTAAGAGTGGGTGACTAATGTCTAGACTACCAGTTAAGGGCAGGTTTACCGATCTATATTTTTTTCAGTAGCCGAAGCCTCCTAATTATATCCCAATTACTTGGATAAACTTTCGCCTTTCAAACACAAATGCTATGTAGTGAATGACTGCAAAACCAAAATGATTGATCGAGATTTGGCTGGGAAACAGGTTATAACGCGCAAGTTCCGAGAGATGTCGCGGTCGCTCTTGCCGGCCTTGGTTTTAAGTCGGCCTGTTCAGTCCGTAGCGACTTGCAACTGCACTAAGTACAGGGTTTAATCGCGCTGCTGTGTAAGTGACACAGTATCATGTTGGCCCTTGGGGCAAAACCTTGATCGGAAAACGGTCCGCTGTAAATCTGCACAAAACGCCGTCATCCGCCGACCACTTTTATTGTAACATACGTGGCCGGTAGGGCTTTGATAGGCCGCACCATTTAATGCGGCCAGTGACATGAGACCATTGAGAATACAGCCTTTGCTAGCTTCCTTTTCATTTAAGACACAGTGGTTCAAAATGTGGTGACTGTAGTGTTTTATAATGTGCCGGTTACCATTTCGTGTCGTCTGTTACATGAACTGTTGTGTACATAAGTATTCTACCTAGCGTGTGCTGAAGTTGTGCGGCGTAATTGACAGCAGCGTAATAAATCCGTTTGAATCCCTAAAAGCGTGAGTGAGACGCTACATTTGGCGACGAGGATCTGTTTTTCATTCATTTAATCAACATTTGGGTTGATTGTGGAACTTTCGGAAGGGAATCCTGCCCTCGTGGGAATGTCAAACAGTGATGTTGGTGCACTGAAACCGTTCGATGTTCAAGACGATGCACATGGTTTGTCTCAACGCTGGAAGCGTTGGAAACGAGCTTTCAATCTATTCTTGGTGGGAAAGGGAATCACGAGTAGCGCTCAGAAAAAGGCACTGTTGCTACATACTGCAGGTATGAATGTGCAGGAAATTTACTATACATTAGTAAACGAGGAAGATGACAATAAGACCTATGATGAAACTTTAACTGTTTTAAATGAGTATTTTATGCCAAAGTGCAACATACCTTTTGAAAGACACTTGTTTCGTCAATTGCATCAAACAAATGACGAATCAGTTGATCAGTTTGTATGTCGACTAAGGCAAAGTGCAGCTACTTGTAATTTTGGAAATGAGACAGATGACCAAATTCGTGATCAAGTAATTGATAAATGTCACTCAAATGCACTACGTAGAAAGTTTCTGGAGAGAGATACACTTACCCTTAAAGATGTGTTGTCAATGTCCAAAGCATTTGAAGCTGTGAATTCTCAAGCAAAAGTGATGGAGGGAAGCCAGACAGTCAACTACATTGAAAAGCCTGGAAAACGTCAGGTTGCTTCAACATCAAGAAAAGAAGTAAAAACCTGTTTTGCTTGTGGTCAAAAGGGACATTTTAAGAAAGATATGATATGTCCAGCTAGAAAAAAAGCTTGTGCTAAATGTGGTAGAGTTGGACACTTTAAATCAAAGTGTTGGTCCAATGGTTTCCAGCCATCAAAATATAATGGTGAAGAGGGACATCGTCTTTTTGAAAGGCGTTCCAATAATAACACTGTACAAAATGGAATAGAGAAAGAAGATGGTGATGGATTTGTT
This sequence comes from Ascidiella aspersa, assembly GCF_963924565.1. Taxonomy (NCBI): domain Eukaryota; kingdom Metazoa; phylum Chordata; class Ascidiacea; order Phlebobranchia; family Ascidiidae; genus Ascidiella; species Ascidiella aspersa. The sequence continues at coordinate 8,594,960 of NC_139448.1, forward strand.
TTTGGTCTAAAACCTCTAACAGAGTTTTATACAGTGACACTGGTAATTGGTGGTGTTACCTTGCCAAATATTTTGATTGATTCAGGGGCGTCAGCAAATATTGTTGACAAGGACACATGGGAATGGCTAAAGAAGCAGAAAATTAAAGCAGAAACCAGAAAGTCTGCCAAGACGTTGTATGCATATGGCAGTAAAGGGCCTCTTGCTACTTTAGGAACTTTTACAGCCCAGGTGAAATCTAAAGACAGTCTTCAAGAGTGCAAGGCAGATTTTATTGTCACAGAAAAAAAAGGTCACACCTTGCTTGGAAAGCATACTGCAGAAGTGTTAGGATTACTACACTTGGGGCCAAGTTGTGTGAACTCTGTGTATGATGATGTTTTGTCCAGATTTCCAAAACTGTTTTCTGGAATTGGTTTGTTGAAGGAATACAAGTTGAAGTTGCACATCAATGATAAAGTTAAACCTGTGGCACAGCCTGTGAGAAGAATTCCATTTCAGCTGAGAGAAAAAGTGGAATTAAAATTAGAAGAGCTGTTAAAGGGGGGGATAATCGAGGAAGCACCTGAAGGGCCTACTGGTTGGATTTCTCCATTGGTGGTAATTCCTAAACCTGATGGTGACATTAGAGTGTGTGTGGATATGCGACAGGCTAATACAGCTATTGTAAGGGAAAGACACCCAATACCCACAGTGGAAGAGTTGCTGTATGAACTTAATGGAAGTACTGTTTTCAGTAAATTGGACTTGAAGTGGGGATTTCATCAAATTTTACTTGATGAACACAGTAGGCATATCACCACATTTATCACACACAAGGGATTGTACAGGTACACTAGACTAATGTTTGGTCTAAACTCTGCCCCAGAGAAATATCAGAAGATTATATGGGATATCTTGAAGGGATGTCAAGGAACTGCAAACATTGCAGATGATGTTATTATACATGGGCGTACAAGAAAAGAGCATGATCAGAGGTTGTATGCTGTGTTCGATAAAATGTCTCGTTGTGGTTTAACACTGAATGCTAAAAAGTGCAAATTTCGTATGGCTAAACTTACTTTTTTTGGCCATGATTTAAGCAAGCAAGGGATTAATCCAAGTGAAGAGAAAATAGCAGCAATCAAGAATGCTGAACCTCCCAAAACTGCCAGTGAAGCAAGATCATTTATGGGTTTGGTGCAATATTCTGCACGATTTATCCCGAATTTGTCTTCAATTGCAAGACCCATTTTGGATTTAACAAAGAAAAGTGTCAAGTTTACATGGGGCAAGGCCCAGGACATTGCATTTGTAAGACTAAAGGATTTAATTGCCAAAGCAGACACCCTTGCCTATTTTCGCAATGACTGCACAACAAGAGTAATTGCAGATGCTTCTCCATATGGATTGGGTGCAGTTTTGACTCAGTGGCAATGTGGTCAATGGAGGGTTATATCTTATGCATCAAGGAGTCTTACTGATGTGGAAAGAAGATACAGCCAAACAGAACGAGAGGCATTGGCTTTAGTTTGGGCTTGTGAGCGGTTTAATTTGTATTTGTTCGGAAAAAAGTTTGAATTAGAGACTGACCATAAACCACTTCAGTTTATTTACTCAAAGTCATCAAAGCTTCCAGCACGTATTGAACGTTGGGTGCTAAGACTGCAAGGGTATGATTTTAAAGTTGTGTACAGACCAGGCAAAAGTAATATTGCCGATGCGTTGTCCAGGCTTAATTTAGCATGCTGTATTGACAACAGTGTTTCTGAAGACTTTATTGGTCAAGTTGTGGAATACAGTACACCTGTTGCTATGTCATCAAAAGAAGTGGAAAGAGAATCCGAAAAAGATGAAGAACTAAGAGTGGTTAGACATTGTGTAAAAACAGGTGATTGGTCAAAATGTGTTAATCCAAGCTATCTACATGTGAAAAATGAACTTAGTATATATGGAAACCTGATACTTAGAGGCACTAGACTTGTAATTCCTGGTAGTTTGCGTCAAGCTGTGCTGAAACTTGCTCATGAGGGACACCAGTGTATTGTAAAAACAAAGAACAGGCTTCGTTGTAAAGTTTGGTGGCCAAAGATGGATAGAGATGCAGAAACCCTGTGTAAGAAATGTCATGGATGCCAAGTAACTAGTGAGTACAGCAGACCAGAACCAATTGCAAGAGTCCTACCTCCAAGTCAACCATGGCAGGATTGTGCAGCTGATATACTGGGACCTTTACCAAGTGGAGACAACATATTTGTTGTTGTGGATTATTATAGCAGGTTCTATGAAGTGGTAATTATGAGGTCAATTACAAGTTCCTGTGTAATACAAGCGCTAAGCAAAATGTTTGCACGATTCGGTATGCCTTACTCACTTCGGACTGATAATGGCCCACAGTTCATTTCTAAGGAATTTGAAGATTTTCTAAAAGAAAATGGTGTTGAACATGTCCATACAACTCCACTTTGGCCTCAGGCTAATGGAGAAGTGGAGAGGCAAAACAGAACTTTAATGAAGGCAATCCGTGTGGCTCATTCGGAACACAAAGATTGGAAGGCTGAGATAGACAAATTTTTAATGGCGTACAGATCAACACCACAGTCATCAACTGGAGCTTCTCCATATTATTTAATGTTTGGTCGTGAAATGCGAACAAAGCTTCCGGAGCTTTGTCAAGAACCAAGGGTGACCGAAGAGGAGTTTCATGACAGGGACTGGAGCAACAAGCTAAAAGGAAAACTATACACTGACGAGAAAAGAAGAGCAATTTCCTCTGGAATAAAAGTTGGTGATCAAGTTTTGGTGAAACAGCCCAAAACCAACAAGCTTTCTACCAATTTTGATCCGGAACCTAAAATAGTTGTCGGCGAAGAAAGTGGCCAAGTTACAATTCAGAATGAGGAGGGTGTGGAAATGAAAAGAAATTCATCATTTCTGCGAAAGTATGTCAATGACGAAAGTGAATCAGAGGATGTTCCCCATGTACCACCATTGGTCGACGTGGAAGGCTCTTCCCCGAATTCTGATAGGCCAGATGGAACACGAAGTCGCTCTGGGCGACAAATTGTAACGCCAGTGCGGTTTCGTGATTTTGTGTAATATTGTCATGTACTTGAGTTTAATTTCTTTGTCGTGATGTTTAAAGTAAAAGGGGAGGGATGTAGTGTTTTATAATGTGCCGGTTACCATTTCGTGTCGTCTGTTACATGAACTGTTGTGTACATAAGTATTCTACCTAGCGTGTGCTGAAGTTGTGCGGCGTAATTGACAGCAGCGTAATAAATCCGTTTGAATCCCTAAAAGCGTGAGTGAGACGCTACAGTGACAGTACCGCTTTCACACATGTTGTTTTCGATGTCCTATGTTGTTTCGATGTTCCCATTTTTTTACAAAACTAGCATTCAATAAATTATCTTATCATTTCATTTTGCATGCAAAATAAATATGATTGATTGATAGACCATCGCATTCGTTAATCACCACGCGTCGTGCAATGTTCTATGCCAAGTTGGCGAACCTTTTTTGTGGCGCAGGTCACGAATAAGATCATTCCTTGAAAGAAACATAAATGGGGTCTTATTTAAACATACCGGTACAAGGTAATTTATGCGAAAATTTGCAGCTGTGTCTTCTATACAAGTGTTATGTCTTTCGGTTGGTAATCAAAGTTTTAGACGATTTCCAAATTAGGATTCGCACGAATTTAAAATACCCAAAGGTTCACAAAAGTACAACAATTATTTTGTGGGATTAAACAAATTTAGCAGGAGGGTTTTCATCATGGTTTTAACGAGGCTTCCCAATATTTTCTGTCTGCTAGCCCGTATAGTTTCTTAAATTTCACAAGTCACTGTAATAATAAATTAATAGTAAAAAAGTAAAAACATATAAACAAACAATAAAATAATTTGTGCAACATATGTACGTTTACAAATTGAGATGAAATTAGTACAGCTCAGTCGCTATATTTTAATTTAACACCGTATATTCATGCTTGTGTAAGAAAATCCAGGGGTTAAATAGAAATTTGTGTACAAAGATTTGAAAACGGATTAACAGTATGATAGTTAATTGAACAGTACCTATATTGATTTATCTGAATTGTTAGGTGTTTCTATTTATCGAAAATTAGAGTATCTCTAACAAATTTACATATATGGTTTCAGAGTAATCACTCAAAACAACTCATTTCGCAAATATACATAAAAAAAAGTTGTGGAGAGCATTTGACCAATTTTATTAACACGGCAAGCCTATTTTACCATGTTTGAAAAAACACCACAATTCGAAGGCTAAATAGAATATAAGCGTTAGCTGGTTGTATCCTAATGGAAAGGCTAAAGTACATCCACTCGTTTCTTGGCTGGGTCATTAGCGCGGTGGTGCTAAACTTGTGTGTCGGAGCCGTGCTAAACATATTCCGAAAGCACACAATGCGATATATGTCCAGTCAGTTGCATGAACATTACCTCTGTATACAAAAGGTATTTGTTAAACCGAAATCTAATTGGCAAAAGTATAACAATACAGGATACCTTAATAAAAATGAGTTGGATGCTAGATTTTGAGAAAATGGAGTAAACGGGAGTCGAATGAAAGTAAATAAGCATATATGTTTCGCAGACAGTGTATATTATATTCACAAATATTAAAGCGTCCGAAATATTAAGGCATATATGAGGTCGGAAGCATTTGCCATATTTTTGTGTCGTTTTATTTTGTATTATTTCTATATAGTTAATACTGTATGTGATGGTAGGCCTAGATATGAGCCATAAGAAAGTTTAAATTTTCCAGCTGTAAATAGTCATTCGTAAAAGCATGTTAGGACTTAATAACCCGGGTATTTTTAGCTTAGCTTTTTAACAATTCTATAAGTTGTGCCTTAAAGTAACTTATTTAGGCCTTTGGTTGTTATAAGTCCTGTTGCAATTTTGCAAAAATATTTGCGCCAAAGTGCTAATAACGCTTATATTAACCGTTCCAAAAAATAAGAGAAAAGTATAGAGTTGTGAAATGTCAGATGAAAATGACTGTAATACGCTGGCAGCCCCGACCTGCACCATTTTCGGCTTCCTCCTTGGTCTGGCTGCCTCTTGCTGCTACGTTTTCGTTACGGTCACCCCTTGTTGGTTCGTCAGTTACGCCGAAGCGTCAGTAAGTTTGCCATCAGTGCTGTAAACGGTCAGCGAAAATACGATTTCTCCAACAATTTAAATCGAAATTTTGGGTTTTAAGATTTAACGGTGCTGTAGTTTACGATTCGGAGTATTTATTTTAGAATTACAAACTTAATTACGTATTGGAAAGGTCGATTAACGTAATTAATGTGATATCATTCTTAAAGGCAGGTTTCGTAGTTTGCTTTGTAAACGGACTGTTAAACACAGCAATACAAAATTAGTCACGGAAATCTCTAGGTGTCTTTAACCCGCATAATTTGACGCACGAATTGTGTCGATACGGTTGACTGATTTTTTGCGGGTTTATTCGCGGTAAGTTTAACCCGCTGGTAAGAGGTGGGTTAGCGCGCATAGTATGGGGACAAGCGCCAATTGTTTCAAAAATAGAGTTTTGAAGTCAATGTTTTTAGACAAATTGTTTTATTAACAAATGAACTAAAATAATCTATGCTGTGAGAAGTTAACTGTAATAAAAAAAAATCAATCCAAATGTTTATTTGGTTTTGCTTAATTAGGAATACTGCTGGCCCACCAAGTCAGTGAGATCATATGTGCAGTAATACGTACGGCGGAATAAGGCCTAAACCCCTAAACCAATCGAAATAAGGTCTAAATGGCCTAAATAATTAAAAAAAACTTAAGCAGCTCT